>NC_091978.1:228393850-229042656 GCF_044704955.1 Pristiophorus japonicus
GACGCCTGCAGGGGAGAGATGCTAAGGGACTTCTTTATCGAGGGCATCGGTCATAAGGGAATTTTCCGCAAATTAATTGAGAACAAGGATTTGACCTTGGAAGGGGCGGCGTTGATAGCTCAAACTTTCATGGCGGGGGAGGAAGAGATGAAATTAATATACGCGCGCAATTCTAACGCGCCTCTAACGCGGCGATGAATCAGGGAGTCAACATCATCAATGCGACTCAGAGCCCCACAGGCAGGCAGGGGCAGTCCGAGACCCCCCAGGCAGCAATAGACCCCAGAGTAGGACTTCAACAGAGACAATGGCAGGCTGAACGGACATTCACGCCATCACAGTGGACAATGCGGCCCGGGATGGGGCCATTGACACCCACTAATAGGGTACTTAAGAGCAGTCAAAGGGACAGTCAGTGCAGAATGCCTGGCCATAGTCCCTTTGTTCCCAACAATGGAAACTTTAACTCATGCTGGAGGTGTGGGGGAAAACACTCAGCTAGATCGTGCAGATTTCAACAGTTTGTCTGCAGGAAATGCAATCTCAGCGGCCACTTAGCTCAAATGTGCAGGAAGTCTGCAACCGGACTAATATATGAGGCAGATGGACCAGAAGAGGGTTCTTTGAGGCAGGGTGACTTTTGGGGCAAATCGATGGACGCCGAGGTTCAGCGGGTCCATGTGGCGAACATTCACAGTTCAGACACCAAAACGCCACCAGTGATGATGAGGGTTTTATTAAATGTTATCCCAGTATGCATGGAGCTGGACACTGGGGCCAGCCAGTCACTCATGGGCGTTCAGCAATTTAAGAATCTATGGCCACTTAAAGCCAGTCGACCCAAATTAGCACGTATTGAGACACAATTACGGACTTACACTAAAGAAATCATTCCGGTGCTAGGCAGTGCAACGTTGGCTGTCACACACAATGCGTTAGTGAATTGGCTGCCGCTCTGGATTGTACCGGGCAATGGTCCCGCACTGTTGGGGAGGAGCTGGTTAGCCGAGATGAACTGGAAATGGGGGGATGTTCACGCAATGTCATCTGTGGAGCGAAGTTCGTGCTCACAAGTCCTACAACAATTCGATTCACTATTCCAACCTGGCATCGGGACTTTCAAAGGCACTAAAGTAGTGATACACTTCACCCCAGATGCCAGGCCAGTGCACCACAAAGCCAGAGCGGTGCCCTACGTGATGCGGGAAAAGATCGAGAGCGAATTGGACAGGCTGTTGAGAGAGGGCATCATCTCGCCTGTTGAATTCAGCGACTGGGCGAGCCCTATCGTTCCCGTCCTAAAAGCGGATGGCTCTGTCAGGATCTGTGGCGACTACAAGGCCACCATCAATCGGGTGTCCCTACAAGATCAATACCCGGTCCCGAGAGCGGAGGAGCTCTTCGCCACGCTGGCAGGCGGCAAGCTATTCACCAAGTTGGACCTCACTTCAGCCTATATGACCCAGGAACTGGCCAACGAATCTAAACTACTGACCATCATCACCACGCACAAGGGACTGTTCATTTATAACAGGTGCCCGTTTGGCATTCAATCAGCCTCCGCGATTTTTCAAAGAAACATGGAAAGTCTGCTTAAATCCATTTCTGGAAATCTAAATGTGTGTTCTTCGCTCCTGAGGTTGAGTTTCTGGGCAGGAGCGTTGCTGCAGATGGGATTCGGCCCACCGAATCCAAAACAGAGGCGATTCGATGAGCACCCAGGCCCTGCAACACATCGGCGTTGCGTTCATTCCTGGGACTGTTGAACTATTTCCTGAACTTCCTGCCGAACTTGAGCATGTTGTTGGATCCGCTACACGTGCTCCTGCGTAAGGGTTGCGATTGGTTTTGGGGCGACTGTCAGGAACGGGCTTTTGATCGCGCGCGAAACCTATTTTGTTCAAACAAGTTGTTGACCCTGTACGACCCCTGTAAAAAATTGGTTCTGACATGTGATGCATTGTCCTGTGAGGTTGGGTGCGCGTTGCAGCAGGGTAACGCTGAGGGTCAACTACAACCTGTGGCTTATGCCTCCAGGTCGCGCTCTCAAGCAGAACGGGAATATGGGATGGTCGAGAAGGAAGCGCTTGCATGTGTCTATGGTGTAAAAAAAATGCATCTTTGGTAGGAAGTTTGAATTAGAGATGGACCACAAGCCATTAACATCCCTGTTGTCAGACAGCAAGGCTATCAATGCCAACGCATCAGCTCGCATACAGCGATGGGCTCTCACGCTGGCTGCTTATTACTACTCCATCCAGCACCGGCCCAGCACTGAAAATTGCACTGATGCTCTCAGCAGGCTTCCACTGGCCACCACTGAGGGGGCAGCGGAGCAAAGCGCCAAGATGGTCATGGCTGTCGATGCCTTTGACAGTGCAGGCTCCCCCATCACAGCCCGCCAGATCAAAATCTGGAGAAACAGAGATACCCTCCTATCCCTGATAAAGAAATGTGTCCCGACTGGGGATTGGCCGCCCGCACACGGAGCATGCCCTGAGGAGGTCAGAGCGTTCGACAGACGGATGGATGAGCTCTCCATCCAAGCCGACTGCCTACTATGGGCAGCCGGGTAGTTATGCCCCAGAAGCGTAGGGAGGCATTCATCAGGGAACTCCACAGCGAGCACCCAGGCATTGTGCTGATGAAAGCCATTGCCCGGTCACACGTTTGGTGGCCTGGAATTGATTCAGACCTGGAACACTGTGTTCACAGGTGCACGACATGTGCCCAGCTGGGTAATAACCCCAGGGAGGCCCCGCTCGGCCCGTGGCCCTGGCCCACCAGAACATGGTTATGCATTCATGTTGACTACGTGGGCCCGTTCATGGGAAAGATGTTCCTTATTGTGGTAGATGCGTACTCGAAATGGATCGAGTGCATCATTCTGAATTCATGCACGTTATCCACCACCGTGGAAAGCCTACGTGCGATCTTTGCAACCCATGGCTTGCTGGACATCCTGGTTAGTGATAATGGCCCATGTTTCACAAGCTACGAATTCCAAGAGTTTATGTCGGGCAATGGCATCAACCACGTCAGGACTGCGCCGTTCAAGCCGGCCTCCAATGGCCAGGTGGAACGTGTGGTCCAAAGCATTAAGCAAGGTATGCTCAGGATTCAAAGACCCTCCCTACAATGCTGCCTATCACGTCTTCTGCTGGCCTATAAATCCCGACCACACTCGCTCACGGGGGTCCTGCCCGCAGAGCTAGTAATGAAACGGACACTCAAAACTCGGTTGTCCCTCATTCACCCAGTCCTGACCAACATAGTTGAGGGCAAGTGCAAGTCACAAAACGAGTACCATGACCGTAATTCGAGGGGGAGATGTATAAAAATAAATGATCCTGTATTCATCCTCAATCACGCCATGGGGCCCAAATGGCTTGAGGGCACTGTAATTGACAAAGAGCGGAATAGGGTCATCGTGTTAAAACTCAACAATAGTCAGATATGTCGTAAGCATCTGGACCAAGTAAAAAAAAGGTTCAGCATCGACACGGAGGAACCTGAAGAAGACCATGAGATGGAGCTCACAACACCGCCAGTGAATGAGCAACAAGGGCAATCAGAAGAATGTACAGTCCCTGCGGTCAGCCCGGACAGGCCGGAATCACCACAGGTGACAGACACTCATGTCAGTGTCCAACAACCAGAGCCCCAACTCCGGTGCTCTACGAGGGAGCGTAGACTACCTGAAAGACTAAACCTACGATCCCAATAAGACTTTGGGGCGGAGCGGGGGTGGGGAGGTGATGTCATGTATGTAACCACAATGTAACACCACTGTATTACTGTATACACTCAACCTAGATGCACACCTTGACCACAAGGTGTGAACTTGTGGGAGACACTCCTTACCTGATCACACAGGTATAAAAAGGGAGGTCCCACGCAGGGTCATCATCTTTGGAGTCCTGTGAATAAAGAGTTAAGGTCACAGAGTGACCTTGTCCCCAGAGTGTGCCTCGTGTGGTTTCATACTGTAGAGTAAGGACTTTACAACATCGACATTAATTAGAACAACATATTAGTGTGTTTAATATCTGTGGTGGGGAAACATTTTAGAGACGTTTATGATGAAATTACCATATATCTGGATAAAAACAAAATAGATAGATGGTGAACAGCAGGGCATTTAGAAAGGGACAGCTGTACTTGCCAAACGTCATAGAGTTCTTTGAGAAAGTAAATGGGATAAGTACAGTGGGCACAGTGCATTAGGAAAGCCTTTGCAAAGGCACAACTTGGGAGATTATTAGGGAAGATTAAGAGGATATGGGATTTGGGAGAGGATAGAAAACAGGATTCAAAATTGGTTAGAACAGAGAAACCAGAGAGTAGAGGGCCAATGTCAACCTTCCGCTGCCTGGTGGGAATGGTGCGTGTGGGGTGGAGGGGTTGGGGGGTGGTTCCCGACACGTTCTCACGCCCTCCACCATTTTATTGATCTGAATTGAGGCACGGGAAGGGCAATCGCCACAGAGGAGTGGGGGGCTATCTTAAAGTGTCACTGCCACGTCCCAATGATGCCATCGGAACATCCAATGAAATTTTAACCACAAGCCTGATTGAAGCCCACACAGTCTTCAGCGAAAGCTGGCAGTGACAAGGATCCTGGCCACAGGAGGCCGAGGTAAGTATTTTTAAAAAAAACATTTCAGGTTCCTTGCACGGTAGGAGGAGCAGGACTGGTCCTCTGGGCCTCAAAAGGCTACCGTGGGCCTCACCTGCCCCAGGATTCACCCACATCCTGCTTGCAGATGTGGAGGTGAGTCGCCTTCTTGAACCTCTGCATTCCTTGTGGTGAAGTTACTACCATAGTGCTATTTAGGGAGGGAGTTCCAGGAATTTGACCCAGTGACAATGAAGGAACGGCTATATATTTCCATGGATTTGGAGGTACCGGTTCACAAAACATTAAAGGCAACACCTCAGGTTGATAAGGCCATAATAAAAGTTAATGGAATTCTAGGATTTATCACAAGAGCTATAGAACATAATAACCAATGGTGAACCTATGCAAAATATTGATAAGGGGGCTGAAATTCAGTAGCTCAAGAAAGCTGGCGTATCTCCCGACGTTTTGGGGCCATTATCGTCAAATATTTTGGCGGTGGCCTGATCGATTTTCACCTTAAAGAAAGGAAAAATGTGTTCCAGCGCTAAGGAGCTCCTTCAAAATGCAGTTTCCAGCGGTGTGGCTCTGTTAATTGAAACAAAATCCCTACGGAAAAATTCACCAACGGGCCAGGGTTTACAACTAGGCCCTGAGAAGGGTTAGCAGTTGTATTTGACCATGGCTGCTGTGAGACGAGCAAGGAGGGCAAGCCACTTCACAGATGCGGAGCAGGACAAGGTGTGGATCTCAGGAAAATACTGCTGTCTCGTGTCGTGGGGAGACCAACAAGGGAGGTGCTCAATAATGCATGGAGAGAGATCGCAGGGGAGGTTTCAGGCACCTCCATCCATCAGAAGACTGAAAGGTTCCACGACATCATCCGTCTCATGAAAGTCAGTACCTCTTCCACCAACTGCTGACTTTGCATCTGCGAGCATCTCCTTCAACATTCTCTTATTTCCCATACTCACTGTTTAGTCACTCAAGCAGCATTTCATTGTTCACGCCTCTATTGATTTACGTGTGTGTTCTCGCAATGGAGGCTCCCTTTCATCTCACACTTACAGCTGCATGACAAACACTTATGCACTCATTTCTGATGCGTCAGCACAGTGGTACTCACCAACCATGCTTTCTTTTGCAGTCAAAACTGGCTCACAATAGAGGCGAGCAAATGAGAACAGGTGGTGGCGACGCAGACACGCAAGTCCTCACATCTCTGGAGGAGAGGGCTGAGGCGCAGGTTGGCAGGCATAGAGCATTCCCTGTCGGCAACAGTTGTGCTGGCGCTGATGTGGGGAAGTGAAGGCCTCCTTTAATGCTCTCTCCTTGAATGCTCCAACGTCTACTGTTCCTTTCCTTCATGGAAGTCTGCTAGTTGCATCGGCCTTCAATCCCATCAATTTCCCAAACACAATTTCCCACCTAATAAGGATATCCTTCAGTTCCTCCTTCTCACTAGACCCTGGGTCCCTAGTACCTCCGGAAGGTTATTTGTGTCTTCCTTAGTGAAGACAGAACCAAAGTATTTGTTCAATTGTTCTGCCATTTCTTTGTTCCCCATTTATAAATTCACCTGAATCCGACTGCAAGGGACCTACATTTGTCTTCATTAATCTTTTTCTCTTCTCATATCTATAGAAGCTTTTACAGTCAGTTTTTATGTTCCCCGCACGCTTCTTCTCGTACTCTATTTTCCCCCTCTTAATTAAACCCTTTGTCCTACTCTGCTGAATTCTAAATTTCTCCTAGTCCTCAGGTTTGCTGCTTTTTCTGGCCAATTTATATGCCTCTTCCTTGGACTTAACACTAACCTTAATTTCCCTTGTTAGCCACGGTTGAGCCACCTTCCCCGTTTTATTTTTACTCCAGACAGGTATGTACAATTGCTGAAGTTCATCCATGTGATCGTTAAATGTTTGCCATTGCCTATCCACCGTCAACCCTTTAAGTATCATTTGCCAGTCTATTCTAGCCAATTCACACCTCAAACCATCGAAGTTACCTTTCCTTAAGTTCAGGACACTAGTTTTTGAATTAACTGTGTCATTCTCCATCCTAATAAAGAATTCTACCCTTTTATGGTCAGTCTTCCCCAAGGGATCTCGCACAACAAGATTGCTAATTAGTCCTTTCTCATTACACATCACCCAGTCTAGGATGGCCAGCTCCCTAGTTGGTTCCTCGACATATTGGTCTAGAAAACCATCCCTAATACACTCCAGGATATCCTCCTCCACCGCATTGCTACCAGTTTGGTTAGCCCAATCAATATGTAAATTAAAGTCACCCATGATAACTGCTGTACTTTATTGCATGCATCCCTAATTTCTTGTTTGATGCTGTCCCCAAACTTACTACTACTGTTTGGTGATCTGTACACAACTCCCACTAGCGTTTTCTGCCCTTTGGTATTCCACAGCTCCACCCATACCGATTCCACATTATCCAGGCTAATGTCCTTTCTTATTATTGCATTAATTTCCTCTTTAACCAGCAATGCCACCCCGCCTCCTTTTCTTTTCTGTCTATCCTTCCTAAATGCTGAATACCCTTAGATGTTGAGTTCCCAGCCTTGGTTACCCTGGAGCCATGTCTCCATGATGCCAATTACATCATACCCATTAACTGCTATCTGCGCAGTTAATTCGTCCACCCTATTCCGAATAGTCCTCGCATTGAGGCTCGGAGCCTTCAGGCTTGTCTTTCTAACATACTTTGCCCCTTTAGAATTTTGGTGTAATGTGGCCCTATTTGCTTTTTGCCTTAGGTTTCTCTGCCCTCCACTTTTACTTTTCTTCTTTCTAGCTTTTGCTTCTGTCCCCATTCTACTTCCCTCTGTCTCCCTGCATAGGTTCCCATCCCCCTGCCATATTAGTTTAACTCCTCCCAACAGCACTAGTAAACACTCCCCCTAGGACATTGCTTCCGGTCCTGCCCAGGTGCAGACCGTCCGGTTTGTACTGGTCCCACCTCCCCCAGAACCGGTTCCAATGTCCCAGGAATTTGAATCCCTCTCTTCTGCATCACTCCTCAAGCCACGTATTCATCTGAGCTATCCTGTGATTCCGACTCTGACTAACACATGGCACTGGAAGCAATCCTGAGATTACTACTTTCGATTAGGCACCCTTATCTAACGGCACATAGTTTCACTTGCCCACCATTAGTCATATCATCTCCTGAGGGAGGCAAAAAAGAAGGCCAATCAGGGAAATTGGCATCAGTAAAGTCAAGAACTGTTGGGGGAAAATAATTGTTTGATATGAAGGGAGATGGTGAGAGGGAGAGGAAATTTAGACGATGCTAGTAATGTGCGAGCGGTGGCTTATGAGTTTAGAACTATTTAGAGTTTACATCATTGGCTACGGAGATAATATCACTCCCTGGTTTCCAGTCAGTGAGAATTATCTTTTATTCCTCTTTGCTAGTAATTCTGTAAATAATAAAACACATTTTTGATGTCTCACTTGAAAATTAACTGGATTAACATTTTCTGAAACTGTAATTTAGACTGTACAATTTTCTTGTAGTCAGGATCCCTGGAAATTGGTAATGATGTCAAAGGCATTGAAAGAGGCACAAAAGGCCAGGACGGAAGAGTCAAATTTCCTAAATGAGATAAAATTTTTTCATCGTTGCTCACTCAAACATGTGGAAAATGTGGAAAAACCCAGGATTTCTTTCCAAAGTAAGTTACACTCACTATTGGAATACCCCTTTTGGATTGTTCCTGATATTTTTTAACATGTCATATTTTTCTGTTCTAAATTCAATTTTCAAGAGTTCACATACAAATAGATATTTGTGAAGCTATTGTGCATTTTGATTGCATGGCTCTTGCAGTAAGAGTACATTGATTAATCAGGTTTATTCATACTGCTAAGGGCAATGAATGTTTGAAGGTTGAGACAATGGTATAATCTTCAGCTTCACGCTCTTGGTAGGGCGACTAGCCCATTGGGAGTACGCAATCGGAAATTCAGGCATGTACTCTGCATGCTTTGCTAATTACTTACTATAATAGTTCCAGGGATAACAGATTTCAGTTATGTAGATAGACTAGAAAAGCTGGCATTGTTCTCCTGAGAGCAGTGAAGTCTAAGAAGGCTAAGAGAAAGCAGGAAAGGTGTACTGAGGGAATGATCAACCATGATCTTATTGAATGGTGGTGCAGGCTCGAAGGGCTGAATGACCTACTCCTGCACCTATTTTCTATGTTTCTATGAATGGCGGTTTTGAAATATCGCCAAAAAGCAGATCAACCACATGCAACGCCAAAAAAAACTTCACTGCTTAAAATTGGCCGTTCGGTGCACCCGTACTCAGGGCAAAAAAAAAAACGCCCAAGGAAAGCCTGCGTTGAAGCCCCAGAAACAGTGGTAGGCATGAAGACCTACAAAAAAATTAAGTTGAATTTTTATTTTTAAATTCTTTTTCAGCGATACATTAGTTAAGTGTATATTGAATGTTTTCTGATTGTCTATTTATTGATTTTTGCAAATTTTTTTTGTGTGTTTTCTCCCCTCCCAAGGCCTGTATTTTTGGCAATGATAGGCCTCGGGCTAAAGTTGGCGAGGACCACGGTTTTCACTGCAAATCCTCGTACATCGCTGATTTTTACCATCGGGCGCATTTATTTTTGCCAATTTTACCCCTTTAAAAAATGGCGAAGTTTTTTGTGGTATGTTTGCCGTAAAATAACGGAAAAAACCTGATGTAGCCAAAACCTGAACTTCTAGGCCAAATTGTTTACAGTGGCTGAAGGGTCGATAACGAGAGGGCACAGATTTAAGGTGATTGTCAAAACAACCAGAGGCAACATGAGGAAAAACTTTTCTTGCGCGACAACTGTCCAGGATTTGGAATGCACTGCCCGATAGGGTGCTGGATTCAGATTCAATAGTAGCCTTCAAAAGTGAATTTAATAAATACTTGAAGGCGAAAATTTTTGCAGGGATATGGTGAACGAGTGTGGCGAACTGGATTACTCTTTGAAACAGCCAGCGCAGACTCAATGGGCCAAATGGCCTCCTTCTTAGCTGTACTATTCTGTGATTCTAGTGGTCAGAAAATTGTTTGCAGCCAACCAGTGGTCATGTTGGGTTGATGACCTTGCCTGGTTTATTTTTTCTCGTATCTAATTATACAAGTTTTTGCTCCAGTTGGTTTGCTACTCCATATGCTGGCAAATCTCCCATAATGGCTGAAGTCACCATGCATATTGCCCCCAATTTCTGGTACTCACCCCCAGGTCTGAAACTTGCATGGGTATCCCGCTTCCCTCTCTTGGGCCTCCAAGTAGCATGAGCTCCACCCCTCAGGTCTGATTCTTGCTGCCCTCAATGTTCAACTGTTGCTTAACTGGCCATAATACATTGCTAGCAGGCCACAGGAATCAGACCCCAACAAAAGAAGGACAGGTCCTCCTGCCATCTCTGGACCCTTGAATACAATAAATATGAAAAAGCTAGTTCAAGTTCATTCCATTCAACCCTGTTGCAAATTTTTTGGCGGTCGTCCGATCGATTTTCACCTTAAAGAAAGGAAAAATGTGTTCCAGCGCTAAGGAGCTCCTTCAATGTGCAGTTTCCAACCGTGTGGCTCTGTTAATTGAAGTGAAATCCCTACGGAAAAATTCACCAACGGGCCAGGGTTTACAACTAGGCCCTGAGAAGGGTTAGCAGTTGTATTTGACCACGGCTGCTGTGAGACGAGCAAGGAGGGCAAGCCACTTCACAGATGCGGAGCAGGACAAGGTGTGGATCTCAGGAAAAGACTGCTGTCTCCTGACGTGGGGAGACCAACAATGGAGGTGCTCAATAATGCATGGAGGGAGATCGCAGGGGCGGTCTCAGGCACCTCCATCCATCAGAAGACTGAAAGGTTCCTCGACATCATCCGTCTTATGAAAGTCAGTACCTCTTCCACCAACTGCTGACTTTGCATTTGCGAGCATCTCCTTCAACATTCTCTTATTTCCCATACTCACTGTTTAGTCACTCAAGCAGCATTTCATTGTTCACGCCTCTATTGATATACGTGTGTGTTCTCGCAATGGAGCCTCCCTTTCATCTCACACTTACAGCTGCATGTCACGGACAAACACTTATGCACTCATTTCTGATGCGTCAGCACAGTGGTACTCACCAACCATGCTTTCTTTTGCAGTCAAAACTGGCTCACAATAGAGGCGAGCAAATGAGAACAGGTGGTGGCGACGCAGACACGCAAGTCCTCACATCTCTGGAGGAGAGGGCTGAGGCACAGGTTGGCAGGCATAGAGCATTCCCTGTGGGCAACAGTTGTGCTGGCGCTGATGTGAGTAAGTGAAGGCCTCCTTTAATGCTCTCTCCTTGAATGCTCCAACGTCTACTGTTCCTTTCCTTCATGGAAGTCTGCTAGTTGCATCATCCATGCCTTCATCCTCCACCTCCCCATCACGGCAACCCTCGTCCCATCTATGCTTGCAGATGACACGCTCTGCTATTGGCGCCGATGATGTGGGCAGCATGGGTAAATGGGGCTGTCCTTGAATACACTCTATGCTTGAATGCGCAAGCACCTACTGTGCCTTTCTTTATGGAAATCTAGTATTTGAGGGCTCCATTCATCAATCCCCTACCTTCCCCTTACGGCAGCCCTTCGCCCATTTATGCTTGCAGATGACAGACCAATTGGCAGCACAGTCGCCAGTCATGACAGACATCGGAGAGCAGCTGGAGGACTGCATCACAGCCGTGTCGACAGAAGCTTTCCAATTTCAACTCATAGCTGTGAGGAAATTGTGGGTTCAAGCCCTGCTGCGAGTATCCACGGCACTTTGACATTTGGGGGTACCACTGAGGAGCAAGAGGAAGAGGAGGACACTGCTGGCACCAACGCGTCACTGCTTCCAACCACACATGCCAGCTCAGATACTGGGTGTGCGTGGTCTGCTGTAGTTGAGGTAGTACAGGGGTCTGCACTGGGTGTTGCATCGGGGACTAGCGGGCTGCATCATGGTGACGGGGCTAGGCAACCTTTTGTGCCATCTCTCCGGGGGGGACGAGTCCGCACCGGAATTCTGCCAACGAGGACTCAGATGATGCCACCGATGTAGAGGCTTCCGAAAGAAGGGTCGAGGCCATGCCTTCCCAGATATTGGGGGCACTGACAACGGTGCCAGAGAGGCTGTTGGAAGTGGTCAGGACTGTGGAGGAGTCCATCTCCCGCATAGTCGACAGCTCTGCACACACAATGGAGCCCATCATTGTCAGTGTGCAGACGATGGTGGACTCCCAGAGTGACCGTGCGGATCCAGTTGTGATGCTGCAACTTGCAGGTGATGTGGCAGCTGTCACTTCAGCACGAGCGTGAGGGAACGAGCGCATCGGTGCTGGATTGGAGAGGAAGGCTGCTGCCCTGGAAGCTCAGAATGCTCTTATGCACTCTGGGTAACAGGCCACGGAGCGTCTTACTGGTGCAATGGAGCGTCAAACTGCTGTTATATCTGTTGACTTTGAGACTCTGGCTGCCCTCATGCAGTCTCAGCTCGATGCCACCCAACACTTCAGTATTGCGTTCACGGTTGGGTCCACCATGGGCCACTGGGGACCTTTGGTGTCGCGCCACACCACCGACCTGACCTCCCTCAGCTTGGTGCTGGTGGTAGTGTGCCGCACCTGGGGAATGACTCAGGCTCCTCGGACCAGGATCCTGATGATGTGCTCTCTCAGGATCACAACATTCCTGGCCCCAGACCTGGCACTCTGCCAGTGACTCCACGCATGGCCTCACCCAAGCCACGCCAGTCTGCACCCTCCCAGGAGGGTGCTGGCCAGTCTGCATCTGGCCCTTCCAGGGCCAAAGGTGTTCAAGGGCATCCGACAAGGACATCTGTAGGTACCATACAACAACCACAGCAGCCTTCCCAGACCCATGATGCAGCCACAGGGGACACACTTAGGCATAGTGTTAGGATAGGCACGGGTAAGAGGTGTTCTAAAGAGATGCAAAGAGGTAAAACATGATTATTTGTGGTAGTTGATGTTAGTAGTTTTTGTTTCTGTTGTGTTTTTGCACTGATTTTGAACATTTGATAAATCTTTATTTTTGGCACATATATCTGGCCAGGTGTTTTATTTGGGAGTGGACAATTCTGTGTGAAGGCACTCATTGGGATGGCCATGGAAAGTGTGAGCTGAAGGGTCATGTGTGGATGATATTATGTGACTCGAGCAGTTATCAAATGTAGCTGCACCTCCCTTGCAGGGTTGCGATGGGGATGACGCCTCTTGGCGACAGGGATCCCCCTCCTCCTGTGCCTCCTCCTCCTGCTGCACCTCCTCATCATCAGGTGGTACTGCTGGCTCGACCTCCAGCAGCTGTCCCCTCATGAGGGCCAGGTTGTGCAGCAAGCAGCAGACCACGATGAATATGGAGACGCAGTCAGTAGCGTACTGCAAGGTGCCACCAGAGTGGTCCAGGCACCGGAACCTCTGCTTGAGGATCCCAATGCACTGCTCGATGATGCACCCGGTGGCACAATGAGCGTCATTGTATGCATGCTCTGGCGTTGTCCTGTGATTCCGCAGTGGAGTGAGCAGCCAAGTGGACAGGGGATATCCCTTGTCGCCAAGCAGCCAACCACAATCCTAATTTGGCCTGGTGAATAGGGCGGGCACACTGGTCTGGCGCAGAATGAACATATCATGGCAGCTGCCTGGGTACCTCGCATCAACTGACAGGATCAGACACTGGTGGTCACACACGAGCTGCACATTGAGCGAGTGGAATCCTTTGAGGTTCACAAAGATCTTAGTGGTGTTCTGGGGCCTTCGTGTGTGCAGTCTATTGCACTCTGCACTCTTGGGAAACCTGCAATTTGGGCAAATCTGGCCTGCCACTCCACCTGCTTGTCCCTCGTCATGGGGAATGATATGTAGTCCTCCCTTCTCCTGTGCACTGCATCCGTCACCTGCCGGATGCAGTGATGTGCAGAGAACTGCAAAATGTTTCCGATGTCTGCAGTGGCAGATTGGAAAAACCCCATGGCACAGAAATTCAAAGCGATGGCCACCTCGGTCTCAACTGTCAGGGCGGTTGTGAGCCTTGTGTGAGGCTCGAGATCTTGCCGCATCACATTGCAGAGCTGCCTCAGTACCTCCTTTCTGAATCTCAGCTTTCGCAGGGATAGATCATCACTGAGCTGGAGGAAGGAGAACTGAAGTCTGTAGACTCTATGAGGGTAGGGCCTCCTTCCCCCACGTCTGCGTTGGCCACCTCCCATGGCAGCTGGATGTTGGCCATCTCCCTGGTCCTCCTCATGGTCGGGCACCTCTGCAGGCTCTTGCTGGCAAGGCTCCTGGCCCAGTACGTGGTGGGTATGGGGGTGGGGGGGGTCAGCGTGCCTGACCCTCCTCCCGACGCCATCTCCCTCCTGGACACCCTCTCGACGTGCAGGCCTGCACAAGCCTGCAAGCCCTTGTGGATGTTGGGCAGCCATGGGTGCTGCCTACCTTGCCCGCTGCCTCTCCACATGTTGTTGACGGTGACACCTTCTCCTGCTTGCCGCTCTGTGTCTCACTAAGTGTACCAGGCACTCCCAAGGCAACACTGATCCCATTCTCTTTGAGGCTGCATCCTGACAAGCAGACCTCTGGAGCACAGAATGAGACCTACAGGTCTCCACTATTGTGTGAGAGCTGAAAGTACTCAAAACTCTCACAAAAACTACAAGCAGCACTTAGACGGTTAAATTAAATGAAAAAAACTTCGACAAAACTCTTGTCCAAAAATACCCCGATCGTAGGAATACTGCGTTGACCTCCTCCAGCGACAAAGTGTACCAACACAAAAACCTGGCGGGGGCACTGCTCAAAAAAAAGCTGGGTTTTTATAGTTGAAAATGGGTGGCATGGCCAGGTAGCAGAGGTACACACCCTGATGACGTCACCGCAGCCTCAACACCTTTACCGCTGCTTCACACAGACCTCTTTGGATCTGGATGTGGTGCCGGAGGATTGGAGGACTGCTAATGTAGTACCCTTCTTTAAGAAGGGATAAAGGGATAGGCCGAGTAATTACAGGCCTGTCAGCCTAACCTCAGTGGTGGGAAAATTATTAGAAAAAATCCTGAAAGACAGGATAAATCTGCATTTGGAAAGGCAAGGATTAATTAGGGACAGTCAGCACGGATTTATTAAGGGAAGATCGTATTTGACTAACCTGATTGAATTTTTTGAGGAGGTAACCAAGAGGGTCGATGAGGGTAGTGCGTACGATGTAGAATATATGGACTTTAGCAAGGCTTTTGATAAGGTCCCACATGGCAGACTGGTCATGAAGGTTAAAGCCCATGGGATACAGGGCAAAGTGCCAAGTTGGATCCAAAATTGGCTTGGAGGTAGGAAGCAAAGGGTAATGATGGATGTTTTTGTGACTGGAAGGATGTTTCCAGTGGGTTCCGCAGGGCTCAATACTGGGTCCCTTGCTTTTTGTGGTATATATCAACGATTTAGATTTGAATATAGGGAGTATGATTAAGAAATTTTCAGACGACACTAAAATTGGCTGTGTGGTTGATAATGAAGAGGAAAGTCATGGGCTGCAAGAGGATATCAATCTACTGGCCAGGTGGGCAGAGCAGTGGCAAATAGAACTTAATTCAGAGAAGTGTGAGGTGATGCACTTTGGGAGGGCTAATAAGGAAAGGGTACACACATTAAGCGGTAGGCCATTTAATAGTGTAGATGAACAAAGGAACCTTGGAGTGCTTGTCCACAGATCCCTGAAAGTAGTAGGCCAGCTGGATAAGGTGGTTATGAAGGCACATGGAATGTTTGCCTTTATTAGCCGAGGCTTAGAATATAAGAGCAGGGAGGTTATGCTTAAATTGTATAATACTTTGGTTAGGCCACAGCTGGAGTATTGCGTGCAGTTCTAGTCACCGTATTATAGGAAAGACGTGATTGCACTAGAGAGGGTGCAGAGGAGATATACGAGGATGCTGCCTGGAATGGAGAATCTTAGTTATGAGGATAGATTGGATAGGCTTGTTGTCATTGGAACAGAGGAGATTGAGAGAAGACCTCATCGAGGTGTACAAAATATTGAGAGGCCTGGACATAGTGGATAATAAGTGCCTATTTCCATTGGTGGAGGGGTCTATTATGAGGGGGTATAGTTTTAAGATAGTTGGTGGAAGGTTTAGAGGGGATTTGAGGGGGGGGCTTCTTTACACAGAGGGTTGTGGGGATCTGGAACTTGCTGCCTGGAAGAGTGGTGGATGCAGAAACACTCACCACTTTTAAGAGATGATTAGATGGGCACTTAAAGTGCAGTAACCTGCAGGGTTACGGACCTAGAGCTGGTAATTGGGATTAGACTGGACGACCTTTTGTTGGACGGCGCAGATATAATGATAAATACTGCAGGGAATAGAATATGACCAGGGTGATCTCCTGGACTAGTTTCGATTGCCTGGATGGGTCAGAGAGGAATTTTCCCAGATTTTTTCTCCATAAATCAGCCTGGGTTTTTATCTGGTTTTTGCCTCTCCCAGGAGATCACATGGCTCCGGTTGGGGTGGAGTGTAGAATGTTTTAGTATAAGGGGTGTCGCAGTTGTGTGAAGCGGACTGGTTGGCCTGGGTATTCTTTGCCTTTCCGTCATTGTTCATAGGTTTATATGTAACCTTTAGGGCTGCTGACTAAGGGCCATACGGCTCTTTGTTGGCCGGCGCGGACACGATGGGCCGAAATGGCCTCCTTCTGTACTGTAGATTTCTATGTTTCTATGTTTCTACACTACTGATTCCGCCGGAAGTCCTCACCGCTGGAACCCCCACCCCCCCACCCCCCCTGAGCTGAATACGCATCGGGGGGGCCAATAGAGCACAATGCATCAGCCAATTGATTTTTCAGATTGGCCACCGAAAACCCGTGCTAATGGTCCCTCCCGAACCCTGAATTTTGGTCCCAACGCCTCAGTTAGAGTACTGTATGCCGGGCAGGTCTAGGATATAGGATTACTAGGAAAGGGACACTGGAATCTTGGAGCATAGGAGAGGAAATTCCTGGAGTCTGGGGGAATTGGGGGTGGCTTGATTCTTGGAGCAGTTGGAGGGTGGCAGAGGGGGGAAGCTCTAGGATATTGCAGCAGGTGAAGGGAAGCCTTGGGGCATGGGGTCGAGGAGGATTAGGGAAGAGGTCTAGGAGGGGCCATATTCTGGCAGTATTGGATAGTTTGCTGGGGTCTGTTGGAAACCCCAGAAAAAACAGCGTCAGAGGCTATTTACACTGTTTCTCTGGGGTTTGCACTGACCATTTGCCAAAGATCGGGAGAACCCCGGTGAGAATTCTATGCAGATTGTTTAATTGAGAATCCATTTTTTTTCTCAGTGGAAAAGTTGAAGAGAATTTAAGTTTGTTTATCTAGATGGTTTAAACTTACCTGGAAGATGAATTTGGGTTCCTCCCTGGTTGGCAGCTGTCCAAGAAAATCACTGCTCATTACATGTCTTCCCTACTGAAGTAAAAATTGGAGCTGTTTATAATATAAAGGGAGTTATTGTTCATATTTAAAATGTGAAGTCCTTGAAGTAAAGCTTTGAGAATTCAATCTGCAGTTTTTTCAGTGTCACTGAAATTGCTAGGTACTTCTTGGCACTTCCACTGAGATTTTGCCCAACTGCTTCCTCAAACTGTCGGAGGGCAGCTCATTAGCAAGGGGAAGGAACATGCAAGCACTATTTCAGTATTGTTCCCCCTGGGGAGAGGGAAATTGCTGAAGTCTCTTTCTAGTCCTAGCAATCGGCACCCTGAGAAAAATTTAAACGCTTTACTGGTTCAGACCACTTGCCAGGCCGGGATCCCACCAATGGAGATCCTGTTGCCTGGCCTGGAATGCAATGATGGAGATCCCCTTGCCTGGCCTGGATTCCATCGATGGCATACAAAAGATAATTCGGTGGAACTTTATAATTAATTGATGTTTTCTTTTGTTTAAAATCTTAGGGTGACACCCTTGTCTGCTAGTTTCTGGACATGAAGAATGGAACCTGTAAAACTGTGGGGTCAAAATTCGGTTGCTAATGCTGCTGATAACGCTGGTGTTAGGTGTTAGCTGGGAGTTAGGCGGTTGGGAGTGGTGCTTGATGTTGTTCACGCCTGACGCGAAATTCGGTGGTCATTTTTTAAGGGCGTTAAAACATAATATATCGCTGGCTAACGCCACAGAAATCATGACGTCAGTATGTGTGAAACATCTCCTTGGCGCCCTTCTCGCCACATTCACTTTTGACGACTCACTTCACGGCTGGCATCCATGACGCCTGAAAAAGTTGGATTGCACAAGGCGGAGAAACTAATCCGGAGCGTTATTTAAATGGAGTTGCAGCTGGGCCTCAGAGGTCTTGGTCAGTGCTGCATTTGATGCTCACACAGACCATACATAGGGTGTTGGCATCGCACTGCTGCTGCCTCGTCAGATTAAGTACCAGTATCTTGGACACAGTGGCTTCCATATTGGATATATTTGAAATCTACATTTCGCTGTGACCTGTGCCAAGTGATGGGGCAGTGATGGCACACCATGTCGTCCTGTGGCGCTGACTTGAAAGGCACTAGCTGCTGAGACAGCTTATGGCAAATGTAGATCCTCTCCAGATGAGAGGCCCAAGACGATGAGGCAGGAGGCCATACACACGCAGGGTTTACCCTGCTTTACACTTATCTTGAGATGTCTGAGGAGCAGTGCTTAAAAATGCTGAGGTTCCGCAAGGAGGTGGTCACGGACCTTTGCAACCCTCTGCGGACATTCCTGGCAGCTGACATAGGCACCAGGACCTCACTGTCAGTGGCAGTGAAAGTGACAGTAGCCCTCAACTTCTATGCTACTGGCACCTTCCAGTCTCCTGTAGGCAATATATGCAACAGTTTGCAGTATATTGCTGCATTCGCAGGGTGACCGACACTCTCTATGGCAAACGATTGGACTACATCAAGTTCAGCATGTTAAGGAGACACCAGAATGAGCGCACCCGTGGCTTTGCTAGGATAGCAGGCTTCCCCAGGGTTCAAGGAGCTATTGATTGTATGCCATGAGGGCATTGAGGGCCCCGCTCCAGAATGGAGAGATCTTTGGGAATCGCAAGGGATTCCACTCCCTCAATGTTCAGCTGGTCTGCGATCACAGGCAGATGATCCACTCTGTCAATGCCCGCTATCCTGGCAGCTACCACAATGCCTTCATCCTGCGGGAGACCACAGTGCCATGACTCTTAAAGCCACCGCATGAAGGCCGTGGTTGGCTCCTGGGCGACAAAGGATATGGTGTGGCCCCCTGGCTGATGACACCCTCCGTGATCCCACCACCCCTGCTGAGCAGCGCTACAACACCAGCCATACCACAATCCGGGCCATTATCGAGCAAACTATCGGGGTTCTGAAGCAGCGTTTCTGCTGACTTGACCAGTCTGAAGGGGCATTGCAGTACTCACCTGATAGAATCTCCATGATCACCATTGTCTGCTGCATGCTACACAACCTGCCCATTATGAGGGGCCAGCCATTACCATCAAGGATGGATGATCCACCTCAGGAGGAGGACGACGATGATGAGGAAGATGAGGAGCCTCACCGAAGGAGGAAGCAGCATGATGCTGCTGCGGCTGGAAGGGCTGCTTGTGAGAGACTCATTGCGCATCGATTCCGATGAATGAGTCTTGACGTGCCAAATGGCCAGCTTATACACGTGGACATCAACTCAACACAACGCTACACACCATGCAGCCCTCCGTCTTAAATAATCAGTGCGTCATCAGGTGAACAATCCAAACTTGGTTTATTGGAAACATAAATCATCCCCAACACATCAACATACCCACAAAACCCTTTCAAACATTTTCAAAGACATCCAAGTGGACCTATTGACATCAGTTCACATTGCAACAACCTAGCCATCTCTGTTGACTATCAAGCAAGTGTTTGGTGCATCATACAAGTGCAACTAGTTTTAAACCTAGGTCAGCATATGTGACCACCTTCTCACAGGTCTTTACTTTGTCAAATAGTGCTTTACCACCCCTTCCCTTCTCCCCCCCTCCCGCGCCGACTGCTCCTCCTCAATGGGATTTCAGGGCCTTCAGCAAGGCTGGTAGTCGGCTGCTGACTTGGAACCGCATGATGCCCTAGCTGCAAGTCCCCGACCCGTTCATGCCCTGGAAGACCCGGCTGCAGACTGCATTATCTAAGCATGGCTGGAAGCATTCTGTTGTGGATAGAGTGTGGAGAGCAGCAGCTGGGAAGGTGGAATGATGTTGTCCTGAGAAACGACATTACGGTCCAATTGGCCCAACAAGCTGATACTCCCCCAGGGTAGAGCATCATCATCTGCAGCAATCTGGGTGAGGTCAGATTCTTGCCCTGGTTCGGCAATGTTATGTCCCTGTTCAACTGATGGGGCCCCAGACCGGATGGCAGTGGTTAGTGCGTCCGTTGAATCTATTTGCCTCTGCATCAAAAGTGTCCGTGACTGCAATGCACCTGAGAGCTGACTCAGGACACTATGCACTGATGACATTTGAGTATGGAGGCCTACGATAGCATCCCTACAATAGCATCGGCCTGGTGCTCAATGGCCACTGTCAGCCATAGTCCATACCACCATGTCTGAGATCCCATGGTTACTGTTTGCATCCAGCATCCATTGTTATCTACCAAGAATGGGCTCGGTGGGCCACTGAGAGGCATGAGCAACAGTTGAGGTGGACTCCTCCATCCTCACAGCTAGTGCATCAAGACTCTGTGGCACGCTTGCTAGTGCACTCAGCAGATCGCTGTGCAACTGCAGGGATTGTCTTGCGACAACCTTTAGGTCGGGCTCATCATTAGAGTGCTGCTGAGCATCGCTCAGGCATGCACTCACCCTCCGGAGAGCTAGCTCCCTGGCTTCCCTTCCCCCGTGGCATTGCTGGAGGCTCCTGGGTCCCAGAGCATCACCCACTCTCAGATGGCACAACCTCTTGTGTGAGGTCGAAGGAGGTGACGTCCTCCTACACTTCCTCGTCGTCTTGGTTGTTGCCATCCTCTGCACCCATGGAAGCCGCAAGAGAAGACCCTGATGGATCTGGCTGGTCATCTGAAAGCACAAACACAGAAGAGCAGTTACCTGCAGGGGAGGTGGCCAGTAGTGGGAAAGGCATTTGTGAATGCCAGTCTCATGGAAATAGCTACACGTTAATGCTGTGAGGATCAAGTATCCTGCAGGTCGCTGCAAAGGAACTCAACATACCGCCACTGTCCCGAGGTGGGTCTGCTGCACCCACCACCATCGCATCAACTTGGACGTCCATCAGGGCAGCTATCCGTTCCTCCAATGGAGTGAGCACTTGGAGATTTAACTCCCCTCCACTAGTCCGCATTTGCTCCCGTCGGTTGTGTGCGAGCTTCGCCTGTAACATTAAACAGAAAGTCAGAGCTAGAGGCCTTCTATCAGTGTGTCCCAAGGACCTTATATACTTTACTACATTTTACTCTATGACAGTCTTCACAGCTCAATGTAACTACCATTTGCAGCATGGACTTGCTGTGACAATGCTTGAATTAGGGGGCCAGGACCGAACAGTAATGGGGAGGCTATCATCTTCGACACGCATATGAAGACTGAGGAGTTAACAACATGAGGGGTGGGTCTGCAGAACCGAGTAGCAAGGTTAACATTGCATGCAGACCCGTGCAGTGGGTGCGGCTACAAATGGGAATCTTGTCTTCACCCACTTAAAGCATGGATTTGGAAACATTACATTGAGCAGAGAGTGCACATTGATGTTCGAGCATAGTTTGTTGAAGTTTGAAATTAAAGATACTCACCCTCACTAGCCACATCAGGTCGTTCCACTTTTTTCTACATTGCATTGCTGTCCGTGGTACCGTGTCACTCGCGGACACTTGCTCTGCTATTTCCCTCCATAGCCTTTGGTATGTTTGGGGTTGGGGTCCCCTTCCAGTCTCTGTCCTCAGCACCTGCCATCGCCTCTCCAGGGCATCAAAGAGTGCATCCAGTGCGGCATGTGAACTGGTGGGCACGCTGATGAGCTGCTGCTGCTAGGTCTGCCATGCTCACTAACGCCTCAATGGAATCCAGGTGGTGCCACTATGTCTGTGGCACAGCTCCAAATGCTGCCTAATTTCCAGATGTTGAGCCCACGCTTAACAGCCCACTTAGTGCAGCTTAACACATCCAGATAAGTGTGCAATGCCGTGATTTTACGCTGCTATCAATTCTTTAGGCATCAACACTGAATTTCGCATTTGGGGACCGCGCCTGAAGCGAGGCATTAAAAATTTCTCTCATGCAGTGATAATGCCTGAAAAATAGTGGTATCAAATTTCGATCCCTGTATCTTTTCCCCATTTGGAACAGGGGAATGACTTTACTTTGGTCGGGAAAGGGGCAACTCCAATTCTTTGGCCTGGATTTTCCGGGGAGTTAGCGGGCATGATTGGTAGCAGGTCGCCTACAATGGTACCAGTGAGTCAGGACCCCGCTGTGAATCTGCCACCGTGCATATTTCCCCAATGTTGGCTCTGTCAGCGCTGAGCAGACCAGACATGCAGCGGCGGGGGACCCAATTCAGGTAACTAGTGGCTTGTTTAGAGCCACTTAAGAATGATTTTCAGCTCACCTTCTGCATTTGACAACATGCCCATGGGGTCCATGCTGGTCATGGACCATGTCTGTCAAGCTGAGGTGGGAGTTCAGTCGTCATTGAATCAGCTAAGTTGACAACTTCAAATGTACAGTAAAAGCTCTCACATTACAGAGATATCTTCCCTCAGCCACAAGTTCTTTCTCACTGCATTTCCACAACAGATTCACCATGCTGCAAGTCTTTACACAAGTCTCCATCCAGTCTGACTGCATTACCTCTCTCACCATTGACAGATCACTTCTGTCATCTCTACTTAATTTGCCATCTATTTCATCAGCATGGGTGCCCTTGATACTCTCTCACCTTGGTCCTCAGAATCCCACCATGATCAGTCCCAACACCAGCAGCACCTGGCACACCAGCAGCACCAACAACAACACCATCAACCTTCTCTGTAATCACCTGATGCTGCACAGAACAGAAGGCATCAGGACTTGCCTAGGAGGCTAGGGATGGCCTCACCACGGCCAGAGTTACTTCACTTGACGCTGTACACCCTGGCTGCCACATGATGTGCCAGGTTAGCACTACCCCACACCAACAACATAAAGCATTCCCACAATGCCCAAGCCATTCCTTTCACATACATGGCCATTGCACGGGATACTGTTATGTCTCACCATTCACTGTAACTCATTAAACCATTTCCAAAGGTGCACACAGATCTGTCCAAGAACCCAAAGTGTTGAAAATTTTAATGTTTGACATCACATTACCAGAAACTTTACATGAACATTGCATAAAACACCCAAGTGCCTACCCTTATGAGTTTTTAGTTGGTATGATGTAAGTAAGAATGTGCAGGAGTAGGGTAGCGAAGGCAGAGTGATGGGGATGTGACGAGAGGAACAGCAGGATGAGGTTGAGTGTTGTTTTGTACTAACATTTCATGATCTACTGAGAAAATTGAAACATTTGCGCCACTCCACCCAGGTCCTCCTGACCACATTCCTGCTTGTGCCCTCCTAAGCAATGTGCAACTAGGCTGTGTTGATCTCCTGGGGAGGTCTTTTTCGCCCATGCGAAGGGAAGAGGACCTTGCTGTTTGCTGTTACTCCCTCCATAAGCATATGGAAGGAGGCATGAGAGAGCCTGGGTGCAGCCTTTTGCCTCTGTGCAGTCATTGTCAGTGTTTGCAGCACCTCAATGCTGTTGAATACTGACAGCACAAATGTCAAAATAAAGTTAACCATGGTCCCTTTAAAGAAACCAGTTTGACGTCACCAGACCCGCTTTCTCTAAATAGCCGGCAAAGCGCCGGGCGGGCTTAACAAGCCCAATCAACGTAAATTCATTTCAGAGGTCGGGATGGAGACAACAGTTGGATCGGGGCCCGCCACCAATGTTGCCCACCACGGACCTGCTGAGATTAGTAAAATCGTGGACTTTACTGCAGCAGGGCTGCATTGTATGGGTGGAGGCTATCTGGTTGCTATTTCTGACAGCAGCTACCAGGCCAAAGTAATACCCAACCTTCCTCCCCTATTTATAGGAAGTGCCCACACCAGGGCAGTAGTCCTAACCAGCACTCGCCTGACACATGCAAATTAGCTAACCTAGAAAACTGGCTGGTGAAATTAGATATGTTTGAAAAATGCACCATCTGAATTACACCAGAGTGTGGAGGGTGACGGATGAAAATTGAATCGGTTATTTTAGCAATTAATACGGAAAAAAATGATGGATGGTTTTATCTTCAAAAAATATTTTAGTGATTTGATTAGCTCACCTTTCTTTTATTGGTAGTTTCTCCTGTTGTCCACTATAGGTTATTTCCCCAGTTGTATGTTTCCTATCTTTTCAGTTCTGATTTGCTACTATTTTACTTTGAACCAAAGTGTGACAGGAAAGGTGTGATGAACAAATGCATAATTGACAAAAAAAAGACAGTTATAGGAAGTAAGTGTTATGCAACAGGCAATGCACACTAATGCAATAATTTAATATGTGATATTAATAGTGACATCACTATGTCAGCCAATGCGCTGGAGCTGGACAAAATGCAATGAGTAGAGGATAGATAAATAATAGAAACTATATGCAGAAAATCAATCCCAGTTACAGCAGCATGATCTCTGGGTGTGATTGACAGGGGAAGTACCCAATCTTTTCCATTCTGGCTGGGACTTGTGTCTTTAATATATTGGATAGAAAAGGCCTCCCTCCAAGATGGAGTACAAAAGCAAGGACATTATGCTAAACATTTATAAATCACTGATTAGGCCCCAGTTGGTGTATCGTGTCCAATTCTAGGCACCACATTTGAGGAAGAATGTCAAGGGTTTAGAGAGGATGCAGAAGAGATTTACTGGAATGGTATCTTGGATGAGGGACTTCCCTTATGTGGAGAGACTAAAGAAATGGAGATTGTTCTCCTTAGAGCAGAGACGGTTCAGGCGAGATTTAATAGAGGCGTTCAAAATTAAGAAGGGTTTGATAGAGTAAGTAAGGAGAAACTGTTTCTACAGGCAGAAGGATTGATAACCAGAGGACTCAGATTTAAGGTAATTGGCAAAAGAACCAGCGACAAGGTGAGGAGAATATTTTTTTATGCAACGAGTTGTTAAGATCTGGAATTCATTGCCTGAAAGGGTGGTGGAAGTAAATTCAATATTACCTTTCAAAATGGAATTCGATAAATAATGGCTTTGGTCTTCCCAATATTTAATTGGAGGAACTTTCTACGCATCTAATACTAGTAGATGTCAGATAAGCAGCTTGACAAATCAGAGGCAGTGGAAGGGCCGAGAGAGGTGGTGGTGAGGTAGACCTGAGTGTCATCAGTGTACATGTGGAACCTGATATGTTTTTGGATGAAAACATCCCGTTAATTCTGACAACCATCCTGATGTTTGCATCTCTTTTTTCCCCCTCCAATTCTCCAGGGAGGGCACGATAATAATGAGTACCTGAATTGCACACTCCTGCTGCAAACACAGCATCAAGAGCAAGTGTTCGGGACAACAATGGTATAATACAAAGACCATGGCTCAAACAAATCATTAAAAGCAGCATCTCAGGTCAGCAAAGCAAGTAAAAATGCTAATGAAGCACTGGGATTTATTTCTAAGGGTATAGGGCTCAATTTTCCCCAGTTATCCGCACCGTTTTTTTGGCGTACGCCACTTTTTTTTGGCATATATTAAAATCTCCAAGTTTCCCCAAAGTTTCTGCCCTAGCGTAATTCAGTTAGTTACGATTTGTTTAGATTAGTATTTTTGTTGCATCGTAGGAGGTGTAACCTGATGTCTGCGCCAGTTTTTCACATTTATGCAAGTTTGGCCAGCTTACATTTTTCCTAGGACGGCGTATGTGATCACTCCCAAAAAACCTTCTTGGCACTTAAGAAAAACAAGCGCACATTAAAAAATCACTGCAGAAAGACGCCATTGTTTTTAGGCGAAGTTTTGGAGGGAGTCAAGAAGGTAAAGAATATGCATCATGAAGCTTAATTTTTTCAAAGTCAAAAGGGAGAAAATGGAAATCTAATGCAATTCTTTAGCTTTTAATTTTTTTCAAAGTACCACGCCACCATCTAACATCTCCTGACCTGGCTCGAGGGTCGGAGCGTTGGCCGGCAGAATTCCTCCCTCACCCGGATACAGGGGCTCGGGGCTTGGCTTCAAACGAAGCCCGGGGTGGCAGGAGGAGGTGGGGGGGGGGGGTGGGTGGCATGGTGGAGTGGGGTGGAAGCTGAACTGATGAGATGAGAACCCTTAGGCTATACAGCAGCTTCAAAAGAAGCCCGGGGGGGGGGGGGGCGGGTTGGGCGGCGAGCCTCTGGGTCCAGGCGAGGGAGCGATTCTGCCGGCCGGCCCTTGAGCCCGGTGAGGAGACATTTGGTAGTGGGGTGGTACTTTGAAAAAAATCTGAAATTAAAGAATTGCATTAGACCTAGTTTCTTTATTGAATGCCTAGCTTCCCGTTCTAAGCAAGGCTATTGCGCATGCGCAGACCAGGGTGTCGTCCATACAAGGGTGTCGACCTTGGGAAGAGAGAGAGGAAAGAATGTGAGAGTGCTTTGTCCTACTGTTTTGAGCTTCTTGCAAAGTTACAATTAAATTATGGGGGCAATATTGGCAGTGCCATACCTCAAGCAAGCCTTCTGCATGATTGTGCTGTGGAGGAGAAGATTGATTAGATATCATTACATGAGAAACCTCAGAGGCCTTACCTACATCGGTTATATCGAGACAGGCATTCATACCTGTACCTGAGTGATGCAGACTGTATGAGAAGGTTCCGTTTCTGCAAAGAGGTTGTAACCGAGACCTGTGAGTTAATAAAAGCGGACCTGCAACCTAGAAGTGTTAGGAGGACTGCTTTGTCAGTTGAAGTGAAGGTTACAGCTGCACTTTCATTTTATGCATCTGGATCATTCCAGGCCACAACTGGGGATGTGCAACACATATCTGCATTCGGCAGGTGACTGCTGCACAATAGGCCCGGAGGAATAACTACATAACGTTCCCCATGACCACCCAGGCAATGCGTGACAGGGCTGTGGGCTTCCCCAGGATTGCTGGCTTCCCAAAGGTACAGGACTACATTGATTGTACCCACATCGCCTTGTGAGCGCCTTTGGAGGATTGCAAGATGTACAGGAACAGAAAACGCTTACACTCTGTGAATGTGCAACTCGTGTGTGACGACATGCATCACATCATGTCAGTTGATGCCAGATATCCTGGGAGCACCCATGATGCATTCATCCTAAGTGAGAGCACTATATCTGCCATGTTTCAGCAGCAACCAGAAGGGCAGAACTACATGTCACCTGGACGGAAGCTGACCGGGAATACAACATGTCGGATATTGCGACGTGTGGCATAATAGAGAGGACCATTGGCATCTTGAACAGCGTTTCCAATGCCTGGACCATTCCAGAGGCTACTTGCAATACTCCCCTGAGATTGTCGGTCAGTTCACTGTTGTGTGCTGCACGCTGAAAAACTTAGGCATCATGAGGCAGCAGCAGCTGGTAGTAGAAGACCCACCTGAGGTGAGAGTGGCTGATGATGAGGAGGAAGATGCAAATGGCGAGGAGGAGGACGAGGAAGCCATGCAACTACCTGAACCCAGAGCATGATGGCGGAGAAGGGCGGGCCGTCATGCCCCTTTAACAATTGCTCAAGCCTTGTGCCAGCAGCTCATCTGTGAACGCTTTTCTGCCTGAAGACTCAGTGGCAACTGTTCCAAATGGACCATGTTTACTGTTTGGACCTGTTCCGTAATGTTGTGTTGTGTCCTGAGGTGCAAATTTACATCATTTACAAAAAACTTTTAATTTGAGAACAGTTACAGTAACAACAATAATAATAATAACAACAACAGCAGTAAAGAAAAGCTGCACCCATCTCTCCTCCACCATATTCTAAGACCGCCCGCTGCGCTTGGTCTTGGTGGCTCCATTCGTGGCTGCAGGCAGTAGCACAGTGTTTCTGGGGTTGGTACCAAGCTTATTCTTTCGAGCATCTCGGGTAACGTGCACTTCTTGATGGGGGGCGTGGGCAGGCGGTATTGTGGAAGGCCAGGCTTGGGCCTCTTCAGAGGCTGGTTTGGCGATTGGAGTTGGAATGGCAGTTGATTCCGTCAATGGCTGCGGGGTCTGAACGTGTTCCCTTATTGTAGCAGCTACCTCTGACTTTCCCTCCCTCATGTGCCCCGACAGCATCTCAACTACCTGCAACATTCCCTCCCTAATGTTCCCGGACAGTGTTCCCATTTCTCGTGAGAATGTTGTTACTTCTCCCGACAGTCCCGATACTTCATCACCCACTCCACTGATGGTGTCCAGGAGTGATCGTGTAAGTTCAATGCTCTCCCCACTCATTGCCATCATCTGAACCACATCTGTTACATCCTGCACCTCAGGAGAGCACTGTCAAGCTTTCCTTCCCCTCCTCCCCCTGGGTGTGCCTCACTGCATCCCACTGGGACCCGCAGCCTCGGAGGGTGGGGCCCTGGCTGTGCCTCACTGCATCCCACTGGGACCCACAGCCTCGGACTGTGTGAATCCATGGAATGTCCCAGCAACACTCGTACCACTCAGGAAAGGAGCTGGCAGCTAAATGGGCGGCACCAGCACCTCCTCCAGAGTGAATACAACAGTGGGGGCTTCATCCATCACCTCCCCCTCACCCTCTCCCTCATACTCTTGGTCTGGAAGGAGGGATTGGAAGATGTTCTCCTCTTCAGTCTCATCCATATCTGAATCTTCTGCATCGGCTTCAGCCTCATCAGGGTTGGCATCAAGTTCTGCAAAATATAACAGAACAGACAAATGGGGCCCAAGTTTCGAGCCGCGCCTAGAACGGCGCAGTCCCGACCTGGACGCCCGTTTTTCGCGCCACAAAGTGCGCCTAAAAATAACCTCCAGATTCTCCAGCTCCCTGCAGGTCCTCTGGCCCTCGGCGCAGCGCAGCAGGAGCTGTAGGGGGCGGAGCCAGGTCCCTGTGCTGAAAACAGTGCCGGGACCTCTGCACATGCGCGCTACAGTGGGCGCGCATGTTCAGTAGCTCCAGGCGCCCAAAACTGTGTGGGAGGGGCCGAAGCACACAGCCCCTAGCCCTGGCCCAATGGCCTCACTGGGGCTGCGTGAATACGGCTCCTCCCACGGCCAGCTCCTGCTTCCTCCCGACCCAACTCGACTCCCGCTTCCCGCCTCCGGACCGGACCCGACACCGACCTGACTCCCGCTTCCCCCCGCCCCCGGACCCGACTCCCGCTCCCACCCCCCGCCCCCGCCTCCGGATCGGACCCGACAGCGACACCGACCCGACTCCCGCCCCCCCCCCCCACCCCACGCCCCCGCCCCCGGACCCGACCCGACCCCCCAGACTGGACCCGACCCGACTCCCGCTCCTCCCCACCCCGCCCCCGTCTCCGGACCGGACCAGACACCGACCCGACTCCTGCTTCCCTCCCCCCGCCCCCGTACCGGACCTGCCCCCGTCTCCGGACCGGACCCGACACCGACCCGACTCCCGCTTCCCTCCCCCCACCCCCGGACCGGACCCGACCCCCTGGACTGGACCCGACCCGACTCCCACTCCCCTGCCCCCGGACTGGATCCGACCTGACCTCCCTCCCCCCGACCTGACCTCCCTCTCCCTCCCTCCCCCCGAACCGAACCGAACCGACCTCCCTCCCACCACCCCCCCGACCCGCGCTCCCCCCGACCCGACCCAACGCCACCTACCTGTAAATCTGGTGCTGGGGATGGGCCCTGCCCGAAGTCTCGGGCCCAGCCCGTTCAGCCTCCCTCCACCTTCTCCTTTCCCCCCTTCTCCTTTCCCCCCCTTCTCCTTTCCTCCCTTCACCTTTCCTCCCTTCTCCTTTACCCCCCTTCTCCTTTCTCCTTCTCCTTTCCCCTTCTCATTTACCCCCCTTCTCCTTCCCCCCAAAATCTCCTCCGCCCCAATCTCCTACCCCCCAATCTCCTCCCCCCCAATCTCTTTCCCCCCCAATCTCCCCCCTCCAATCTCCTCCCCCCATCACCTCCCCCATCTCCTTTCCCCCATCTCCTTTCCCCCCATCTCCTTCCCCCTTCTCCCTCCCTCTCCCTTCTCCCCCCTCCCCCTTCTCCCCCATCCCTCCCCATCCCTCCCCTTCTCCCTATCCCTCCCCCATCCCTCCCCCTTCTCCCCCATCCCTCCCCTTCTCCCCATCCCTCCCCCCTTCTCCTTTCCCCTTCTCCTTCCCCCCCTTCTCCTTTCCCCCCTTCTCCTTTCCATCCCTACTTCTCCTTCCCCCCCCTTCTTCTCCTTTCCCCTTCTCCTTTCCCCCCTTCTTCTCCTTTCCCCCCTTCTTCTTTCCCCCCCTTCTTCTCCTTTCCCCCCTTCTCCTTTCCCCCCTTCTCCTTTCCCCCTTCTCCTTTCCCCCCTTCTTCTCCATGCCCCCCTTCTCCTTTCTCCCCTTCTCCTTCCCCCCAAATCTTCTCCCCCCAATCTCCTTCCCCCCCAATCTCTTCCCCCCAATCTCCTTTCCACTCCCCATCTCCTTCCCCCCCATCTCCCCTTTATCCCCTTCTCCCCCCTCTCCCTTCTCCCCCTCCCCCTTTTCCCCCATCCCTCCCCCATCCTTCCCCCTTCTCCCCCATCCCTCCCCCTTCTCCCCCATCCCTCCCCTTCCCTCCCTCTGCTCCCCCCCTCTCTCTCTCTACCCCCCTCCTCCCCCTCCCCTCGCTGTCAGAAACACAGACACTGACAGACAGAGAATGAGAGACACACACAGACAGACAGAGATAGAGACACTGACAGAGACACACTGGGGGGGGGGGGGGGGGGGTCATCCCAGCATGCTGTTGGAGGGCTCCCGGTGCTGCAGTCGGTAAGTAGAAAATGTTTTATTTATTGATTTAAAAAAAAATTATTTATTAATTTTTTTTAATTGATTTATTGGTTGGTTTATTGATGTATTTATCATTTATTATTGATGATGGCTCTTTATTTGTAAAACTGAAGTGTTTAATGTTTGTAAACTGCCCTGTAAACCCTCCCCCCCCATTCCCTACGCCTGATTTGTAACCTACGCCTGATTTTCTAAAGTGTAGACAAGGTTTTTTCGAGCGTACAAAAATCTTCACTTACTCCATTCTAAGTTAGTTTGGAGTAAGTTTTCACTGCCGAAACTTTGAAAACAGGCGTAAGTGGCCGGACACGCCCCCTTTTGAAAATAAAATTCTGTTCCAAAGTGAAACTGTTCTAACTGACTAGAACTGGAGCAAACTAAATGACGAAAATTCCGATTTCTAAGATACTCTGTTCTACACCAGTTGCTCCTAAAAATCAGGAGCAAATCATGTGGATACTTGGGGCCATGGTTAGCAGCAGAGGAGGGGGCAGGGTGGCATGAGTCGCCACACACAGTGCAGGCAGCAGGCTCATTTGAAGGACCACGATGAATGATAGCACATTGCATCAAACGAAGCGTAGCTGACGGAGCCATCCCCATAAACCAAAGCATGGCTCGCCTGTACAGTACTTAACATTTAGGACAGCTAGACTGTGGAATTTGCAGGACTTACCTTCTCCCTCGAGTGTGAGTCCAGCTTGTGCAGTGGTGGTTGTTTTTCTCCAGGCAGGACCCTTCAAACCAGCAACCCTGTCTTCCAAATGTGTCAGTGGGTGCAGATTTGCTGGGCCTCCTCCTGTTTGAGTTCTCTCTCTTTTTTTGTTTGCCACCTTCCTCTGCAAAGATTAAAATACAACTTTTTAGAGAGGGTGTCTTTCTGCTGGGTGGGACATATACAGCTGGTCACATTTACAATTGCAATTCCAGTGAATAAATGAAAATATTACTGACACTAACTACTTGACCAAGGTCCTGCCACTTCTTTTTGCACTGGCCTCCAGACCTCGGTGTGGCCACCATTGCACAGTAATCTTCTGCAAGTTGGTTCCAGCGTTTTTTCACTTCTTTTGGTGAAACTTTTATGTGACCTCTGCTGGTGTCCAGCTCCAGCCATCTGGCTTCAATCACAGTAACTAGTGCTTCCACTTCATCCTGTAAGAAATTCTTGGCCCTTGAGCCGCATTGCATATTGCAACTCCGATTTTTTCCACTGAGAATTAAAGTTCTCACACGCAACTGGCTCTTTAAAAATGGCCAAATGCAGACCGGGAGGTGTACTGGACATGCGCACCCATAGCAGTCACATAAAAAAACGTCATTTTTTTTCGCGCATGCGCAGAAGGGGGAGGGACATCCTTTTTTCGACGCAGACATTAGGCTCCGCCCCCCCATCACCCCCCCCCCCCCCCCGCCCAAAGCTAAAGGACGGCGCCAATTAAAAAAATTAGAACCGGGAAACTTTCAAGTTATTTTTTTGGAGTAGTCCGGACCAAACAAAACGGGCGTAACACTTGAAATGTGCCACAAAATGGCATTGGGGAAAATTGAGCCCATAGAATTCAAAAGTAGTGAAGCTATGTTAAACTTGTATAGGACCCGGGTCAGGCCACATTTGTATTACTGTGCACAGTTCAGGTCTCCATGCTATAAAAAGGACACAGCAGCACTGGAGATTGTTATGTTTAGAATAACTCCACAAGACTGAGTACTGTGAGCTTAAACTGATGTGACCTTAGTCTCTTTAATAAAACTCCAGAGTGCCAAAGCAGCATAGCAGACAACCTTTTATACACGCTTGCATGAGGGGTGCAGGTGACCCTTGGGTCTCCAACAGGTGCGTCCTCTGGTGGCAAGTCTTACACAGTTATAATGTTTACATACATAACATCGACAGTACAAAAAAGATTGACAAGGATGATAACAGAACTGAGAATTACAGCTATCGGGAATGATTGAACTGGTTGGAGCATTTTATTTAGAAAAGAGAAGTCTTAGAGCTGATCTGTTGACCTTTAAAATTATGACTGGGTTGGACAGAGTAAAAGTGGAGAGAATGTTTCCCCTTGTGTGAGAATCCACAGCCATAAATACAAGATAGTTACTAATAAATCCAATAGGGAAATAAGGAATGACTTCACTCAGAGAGTGGTTAGAATGTGGAACTCGGTACTATAGGAAGTGGTTGAGGCAAATAGCTTAGATGCATTCAAGAAGAAACTAAATGAGTACATGAAAGAAAAGGGAATAGAAAGATGTGCTGAAAGACTAAGATGGGGCGGATGGAATGGGAGGAGACTTGTGTGGCGTATAACCATCAGCATAGACTAGTTGGGCTGAATGACCTGTTTCTGTGCTGTATATTCTATGTAATTCTATGTACTTGAAAAGGAAAAAAATTGCAGGGCTATGGGAAAGAGCAGGGGAGTGGAACTAATTGAATAGCTCTTTCGAAGAGCTGGTATGGGCATGATGGGACGACTAGCCTCCTTCTGTGCTCTATGATACCATGAATAGCTTCTTGAATGAGGTACTGGAGGAATGCCAGCATCTCTGGTACCATACCCCAACAACAAGCGATGACAGAAAAGAGGAGAAAATTGAAAGAAAAGTTACCTGTTCAGCAGGCAGGAAGATTTTTCTCTCTCACACCCCAGGAAACTCCTTGAATATCGTAGCCTTGGGTTTAATCAGATCTTAGTTTTGTCATGTATGTACATGCTGTTTGTAGCCACCAGATGGTGTCATTGTTGGAGGTCACTGAACAGCACGCACATGGTGCTGCTCTGATATAAAAGGCCAGCCATTTTGTGAGTCAGGCACTTTGGGCCGTAATAAAGCAGAAGCAAAGTTGTACCTTGCTTAGTTAAACAGTATTCAGTTTGTACCTTTATTGCATACATAACATTTGGCGATGAGAATACAAGAAACTTTGTTTGCAAAATGAGCACGATTGGATTTTTAGAGCAATTTGTGGAGGGAGAAGATTGGGCAGACTTTGTGAGCCGCTTGAACAAGTATTCGGGACCAACAAAATGAAGGGGATCGACGATGCAGATCGGCATCGGGCCGTGTTCCTCACTGTGTGCGGTTCAAAGCTCTACGGTCTGATAAAGAATCTACTCATGCCTAGTGATCCAACAGAGAAAACGTATGAGGAGTTGTGTACATTGGTACGGGAGCACCTCAAGCCAGACGACGGTACCATCATCTCGAGCTACCGGTTTTATAAACACATTCAATCGGAGAGCCAGAGCGCAGCGGAATTCGTTGCCGACCTGAGACGTCTAGCAGGACCGTGCAAGTTCGGAACGGTGTTGGCAGACATGCTGAGGGACTTCTTTGTTATCGGTATCAACCTGGCGGTGGAGGAGTTGGATGTAAAAAGTCATCCAGATCGCTCAATCAGGAATTTAAAGCAAATATCGATGAAGAACCAAACCTCAGCAAGTACTGTAAATGCAATTGATTCGGCATTCGGCAGAGCGGCACATGGCAGGCCCTATCTGGCTGCATTCACGAAACCTGTGGCTGCCCAAAGTCCACCAGCAGGAATGTATCCGACATCTCTGTGTTGGCGTTGTGGGGGAAATCATCGGCACCAGCAGTGCCAATTTAAGCAATATAGTTGCAAAGGCTGTCTGAGAGTGCAATTGTCCGCAGATGAGCAAGCGAGCTGCAACACACCACTGGAGGATGAGAGTCAGACTAGCACGGATCCGGATATGCAATCCGAGATGCCAGAGGAGGAAGTGTCTGGACTGTACTCTTTCATAAACAAGAGTAAACCAATTTTGATTAACGTGAAGTTTAATGGGATACCGGTATCGACGGAACTGGACACGGGGGCGAGTCAATCGATCATGAACGAGAGGGCATTTAATAAACTGTGGAATACTAAGACTATGAGACCCAGGCTGAGCCCTGTTAACGCCAAGCTGCACACGTAGACCAAAGTACTGATAAAAGTGATTAGCAGTGCACAAATTAATGTGTCATATAATGATGCAGTTCACGAGTTACCGCTGTGGATTGTTCCAGGCAATGGTCCAATGCTGCTCAGCAGGATTTGGTTGGAGAAAATTAGATGCGTCGTTGTCGGAGGAAGATACATGTGCCCAAGTATTGAACAATTTCCCTTAGCTGTTTGAACCAGGTATCAGCAACTTCACAGGAGCCAAGGTGCAGATCCATGTGGACTCAGATGCAAGAACCATCCATCATAAAGCTCGGGCAGTGCTGTATATGATGAGGGAGAAGGTCGAAATTGAACTGGACAGATTCCAGCGTAAAGGGATCATATCATCGGTCGAATTTAATGAATGGGCCAGCCCAATTATTCCTGTGCTGAAAAGTGATGGCACAGTCAGAATCTGTGGAGGCTACAAGGCTATGATCAACAGGGTTTTGAAACAAGATCAGTACCTGTTACCGAAGGCTGATGACTTGTTTGCGACGCTAATCGGAAAGAAGTCGTTCACAAAACTGGACTTGACATCGGCCTATATGGCGCAGGAGTTGGTCGAGATGTCGAAGAGACTTACGTGCATTAACATGCACAAAGGACTGTTTATTTATCGCAGGTGCACGTTTGGAATTCGCTCGGCTGCAGCAATATTTCGGAGGAATACGGAAAGCCTACTGAAGTCCGTTCCCAGAACCGTCGTGTGCCAAGATGACACCCTGATCACCGGTCGTGACTCCAAGGAACATCTGAACAACCTGGAAGAGGTTCTACTGTGTTTGGCAGAGTGGGACTCAGACTTAAACACTTGAAGTACGTCTTCGTGGCACCGGAGATCGAATTCCTCAGGAGGAAAATTGCTGCTGATGGCATCAGACCTACTGACGTGTAAACCAAAGCCATCAAGAATGCACCCAAGCCGCAGAACGTGATGGAGCTGCATTCGTTCCTGGGTCTACTCAACTACTTTGGTAACTTCCTACCTAAATTGAGCACCTTACTAGAACCACTGTACATGCTATTGAGAAAATGCAACAACTGGGTGTGGGGCGCATTGCAAGACAGAGCTTTCGAGAAAGCCACCGATCTGCTTTGCCCAAACAAGCTGCTAGTATATTATGACCCATGTAAACGTTTAGTTTTGGCCTGTGACGCATCGTCATATGGAATTGGTTGCGTGTTACAACAAGCCAATGAGTCGGGGAAACTTGAACCTGTCGCTTATGCATTCAAAAGTTTGCCCAAAGCAAAAAGAGCTTACAGTATGGTAGAAAAAGAAGCTTTAACATGTGTGTACGGTGTTAAAAAGATGCATCAATATCTGTTCGGTCTGAGATTTGAATTAGAGACCGATCACAAGCCACTCATTTCATTGTTTTCCGAGAGCAAAGGTATCAATACCAACACTACATCCCGCATCCAAAGGTGGACGCTGACATTATCTGCCTATGATTATGTCATTCGCCACAGACCTGGCACATAGAATTGTGCCAATGCTTTGAGCCGGTTGCCGTTGCCCACACTGGAAGTGGAAATGCCACAACCGGCAGATTTAATGTCAATCATGGATGCTCTTAAGAGTGAAGGTACCCCTCAACAAGTTAAGACCTGGACCAGCCAGGACCCGATATTATCGGTGGTAAAGGGTTGCATCCTCAGAGGGGATTGGTCTGCCATACCTAAGCAAATGTGCGAGGTGGCCAAACCATTCATTCATCGCAAGGACAAACTGTCTACTCAAGCAGATTGCATATTGTGTGGCAATCGTGTTGTAATGCCTAAGAAAGGGAGAGATAAATTTGTGCATGAGTTACACCGCACACATCCTGGTCTAGTGATGATGATGACCATCGCTAGGTCCAACATATGGTGGCCATTAATTGATTCTGAGCTGGAAGCATGCGTGCATCAGTGCAACACCTGCATGCAGCTCAGCAAAGCGCCAGCAGAATAATTGCTGAGTCTGTGATCATAGCTATCCAAACTGTGGAAGAAAATGATCTAAGCCCTATTTTTAAGGAAAGGGTTAAGTTCACTTCTAGCTGAGTTAATTAAATTAGTGGAGCTAGAAAAGAAAACACCCAAACCTCTCAGATCTTGGAACAAAGAATGTTGTAAATACATGACTATCTAGTGTTTACATGAGTTTCCAGATACCCTGCTTATCAGAATACGGACAGGGAGAAACTATGCAAGGACAAGATAAAAGTCTGTCTTCTGAAATGACCTTTGTATTTACAGGATGTATGATTAATGCTCATATGAGGTGTTTTAGATAAAGTTCTTGCTTTGATTGCATTTACAAGAATGTATGATTAATGTACTTGTGTGGTGTGTTTTAGATAAAATTCCTGTTTCAACTGTATAAAGATAGAGCGGGTTTTCTTGTAAAATTTAGAGTTTTGCCTCGGTGCGGACTGAGCAAGCTCTCCGAGATATCTCGCTTGTAAAATAAAATTCTCTCGAAGCACGACTCTGAAAGCCTCCGCCTGAGTTAATTTAAGCTAAAATTTCCTCGACAGATTCTGGCGTAGTCAGGCAGGATCTCTAAAAAAACGAGATCCAAAAGAACTAAATTTAACTTTTAAAGAGAAAAGAGGAATTTTAAGGACCTTCCTAGCTGAAAGGAGGAAGGTGCCTAGACCGTCCTAGCTGAAAGGGGGACGAGCCGCCGAGATCCCCTGAAGGGGGTGAGGCATTTAAGGTAGCTACCGCAAAGAAGCTAAAATAACAAAAAGGCAAAAGGAGACCCCGAGCTGAGCGGAAAAGAGAACACCGGTGAGCACTTTGTAAATTACTATATATTTTGTAGGATTGTCCTAACTCTCATTTCAGAAAAGATCGCGAGACGTTGCACCCGGAAGAATGGGAAACGGCTCTAGTCGAGCAGGGCGCTCGTGCCTAGCTCCTAGAAAAGGAAAGAAAGACGACCTCTCGACTGAAAGAATGAAAGTACATCCTAAGACCGAGAAAAGAATCCGTAAGGTAGTAAAGCAACGAGAGAAGGTAGGAGATCCCATTGTGCCGCCTGGCTCACCGGCAGACACTGTAATTAAGGAAACAGGAGATGACAAATATGCAGTAACGTTTAGCAGCGATTTGTACGGTTGGTCTGATGGGGATTGGCCATATGGAGGAAGTTTTAAGTTATCTTTGATTAAGGAATGGAGAAAAATGGAAAACTGTTTTAAAAAATGGACAGAGGTTGCTAAGAGGCATCAACCCCCTAAAAATAAATCAGAAGAAAAAGAAAGAGGGGAAAATGAAAAACCTCCCTCTTATAGTCCTCCGGGCCATCCTATCCCCTCAGCACCAGCAATAGGACTCTATCCCCGTGTAGAACCCCCAAAACAAGATAGTTGGCAGGAAATAGAAATCAAGTTCCGAGGGAACTAGCAGCCCCTCCGGATCAGCCACCTAATGGAGGAGCCGGTGGAGGAGATCCAGGAGCATCAGGATCAGGGGAAGCCGAAGCAGTAGAGGGAGGGGTAGCAAACCAGGACACAGTGAGGAGAGGTCCTCACCAAACAAGGCAACAAATGGCAAAAGAAGCAGCCGACTCTACCATCCACCAAAATTCTAGGGTAATGATAGGAACTACGGCAGTTCTGAAACCCTGGTCCCCTGGAGAAGCCAGAGATATGATCTCAGCCGCCCCAAATCCGGTAAAGAAACCGGTAGCATTTCACAACTGGCTTGAGCAAACGTGTACAATTTACAATCCGCTCCCAGGAGAATGTTAAATTATTGTTGCAAGCGGCCTATGGATCTTCCTGGCAGGGAGTAAAAGATATGTTCCACATCCCACCAGGGGAAAATGGAGACTGGAGAGTTAATGATGACTTGCTGAATGACGGCAATGAGTCATTAACCCATTGGCTGAAAAACCGAGGAAAGAACGCAATTTTGCAAGGGGCTAAAAAGCATGGGGATATAGGGGAAGTCACCCACTGCTTGCAGAAAGCAGAAGAATCAATGAAAGATTTTGCAGGCAGATGGAAAAATAGTTGGGACAAACATGCAGGAATACCGATGGAGCAAAATGAACCTTTGGCAGTGCAAACCTTGTTAAACTGTATGTTGCCACAACAAGCCAGAACATGCAAGATAAAGGTTTTGGACTGCCAAGGAAAAGGTTGGAAAAAGACAATTACAGTACTGGCCAATAGGGATAGGGAGGGACTATTCACCTATAAAGACAACAAGTTAATAATGAGACTTTGATAGTCTCTAAAACAACACCTCTCCCTTTATTAGGAAGACAGACTTTGTGCAAACTAGGAGCCACAATGTATTGGACAAAGGAAGGGATGTTCATGGAGCTCCCTCCAAATAAAATCCATCAGTTCTTTAATGGGATTGAAGGGGAGAAAAGGGAAGATAACAAAGAAAAGGCTACCCTCTATTGTTGGCAATTGAAGGGCAACTTCTATTCCCCCTTGATACATGAAGTTATACAAAACTTAAAAGCTAAATTTGACTCTAATACTGAAGAATTGATGTATATAATTTTGACAAGCTTTGAGGCAGTTCAGCTTCACTGTACAGCCTGGTACACTCGACAAAAAGCTGAAACTTACCAGTGTTTGGTACAATCCTTTTTTAAATAAAGAAGAAATAGTAGAAGCTACGCCCCGCATTTATTTTGGACCAGAAGGATTGGGGGTAGCCATGGATTTGACACCCTTACAGCAGCAGCGGTTTAGAGAAGAGAACTCGACACCCCATCTGACATTGGCTGTAAAACCGCCAGCGAAACCCAAAGATATGAGTCCGATGATTGTAGAAATGGAAAAGGAAAAACAGCAACAATGCTATCAACCTTGGGCAGTAATAGAATTGCAGAATGTTCAGATAGAATTTGTCACCTGCACCAGGGGGATTCTCCAGTGGAAAGGTAAAAGTCATGCCTCCACTTTTGAAAAACAGCAACCCCCTGGACAACCGAGCCCTAAGCTGCCAATGGCATTGAATCAAGTATCTTCGGAACTTTGGGCAAAACATAAGAATCATGTTGGGCAAGTACATTCTGCAGTACCCCATCGGGTACAATTGATAAAGAACGCCGTGTTACCAAGCATTAGGCAGTACAGACTGCCTCCAGAGGCAGAAGATGGGATAGAGCCAGTCATTTCTGCATTGTTGGAACAAGGAGTTCTAGAAAAGACACAGAGCCCGTGTAACACTCCGATACTGCCCACACCAAAGGTTAATAGGCCGAATGAGTGGAGATTTGTGCAAGATCTGAGAGCTATTAATAAGATAGTAGTCCCTATCACCCCTGTGGTACCGGACACCAACATTATACTATCTGCTATCCCACCAACAGCAACTGTCTTTACTGTGGTAGATCTGTGTTCAGCCTTTTTCTCCATCCCATTAAATCAAGAGAGTCAGTATCTGTTTGCTTTCACCTACAAGAAACAGCAGTACACATGGACCAGGTTGCCCCAAGGATACACCGAAAGCCCCGCAGTATATGCAGCAGCAGTAAAAAGAGACCTCGAAGACTGTTCATTATCGGACCAGTCTGTGCTGTTGCAGTATGCGGACGATTTGCTTGTGGCTTCTAGCCACGGATATAGGTGCATGCAAGATTCCCTGAAACTGTTACAGCACCTATGTGAAAGAGGGCACCGAATGTCGTTACAAAAGTTACAATTTTGTCAGACTCAAGTCCAGTACCTGGGTTTTCACATATCTCAAGGGCAGAGGCAGCTAGGACCAGAAAGAATTCAGACAATTCAAAGTGCCACCATACCAAAGACAAAGAAAGATATCTTGTCATTTTTTGGGGATGGTTGAGTACTGTAGACAATGATGTGTTGTTGCAATTATCGAGAATGGGATGCGGTCCTAAGATCAGCTGCCCTAAATGATGCCCCACCCAAGGTGGAGTGGACCCCAGAGAGAGAGGAGGCATTTAAACAGTTAAAGAAAGCCATTACTAATGCTCCGGCGTTGGGACTTCCGAATTATGGAAAACCTTTTCAGATGTATGTGAATGAGAAAGAAGGATTTGCAACAGCAGTACTAACCCAAGAACATGGTGGGGGAAATAAACCAGTTGCTTATTATTCGGTTTTGCTGCCTCCAGTAGTATAGGGGAATGCCAGCATGTCTACGTGCTGTAGCTGCTACTGCGGTCTTGGTGGAGAAGTCGGTATCTATTGTTTTGGACTATCCATGTACTGTCATTACAGCCCATGCTGTGTTATTACTTTTGAATTCAGCTGCCACACAACACTTTACAGCATCTAGAAGAACAGGTTATGAAGTATTACTGCTGTCACACCCTAACTATACCTTTTGACGCGCACCGGTAGTAAACCCAGCCACCTTTCTTCCTACTAGAGAAGTAGAGAATCCAGACCAGCATGATTGTCTGTTAACAGTGGAAATAGCCACCTTACCAAGACCAGATTTGCTCACAGAGCCCATGGACAATCCTGATCTTATTCTCTATACGGATGGATCATCGTACAGGCCGTCGGATGATTTGCTTTTGGCAGGCTATGCTATTGTAAACCCCCACGAAACTATTGAAGCATTTGCCCTGCCTCCCGGAACCTCAGCTCAGGCTGCTGAATTGTTTGCCCTCACTAGAGCTTGTATAATAGCTAAAGTTCAAACTGCTAATATCTATACTGATTCTAGAGATGCATTCGGTGTGGTCCATGATTTTGGGCAACTGTGGAAAAACAGAGGCTTTATCACCTCTGGTGGAAAGCATATTAAGCACTCTCAACTGGTGCTTAATCTATTAGATGCCATTCAGTTGCCAAGTAAGGTAGCCGTTATCAAATGTGCAGCTCACACAACCGGTGAGGATGAGGTATCAGTAGGAAATAGGAGGGCTGACGAAGCAGCCAAACAGGCCGCTTCGGCACAAGTAGATTGTCTTCAAGCAGTCGCAGTCTCCCCTCCACAGATACTAGACATCCAACAACTTAAAACAGCCTAACAACAAGTTAATATACACGAAAGAAGGACTTGGGAACACCAAGGTTGTTTTCTCAAAAACAACATTTGGTGTCACCCTGATGGGCGAACTGTTTGCCCTAGGTCTCTATTTTTGCCCCTGTCTCACCTAGCACACGGTCAGGCTCACATGTTATTAATGCACAATGGTATGCACCAGGAATAACAGTAGTAATTGAAAAAGTTTCTAGAATATGCCAAATTTGTCAACAAAATAACAGAGGTAAAACATCTGCTGAATATGATTATCTACCCCAGCCAAGTATGCCCTTTGAGAATTTGCAAATTGATTTTGTCCACATGCCTCCAGTATCAGGTCTTAAGTACCTATTAGTCATAGTAGATATGTTCACAAGGTGGGTAGAAGCGTACGCCACTAGGAGAGACGATGCCCAAACAGTAGTAAAAATTCTATTTAAAGAAATAGTACCAAGATATGGGATACCTATGGGAATCAACAGTGACAGGGGAACACACTTCACAGGAAAAATAGTGCAAAATCTTGCAGAAGCATTAGGTTTCCAGTGGAAGTTACATATACCATATCAACCACAGTCCTCGGGAATGGTAGAGAGAGTAAATGGGATAATAAAATCTACCCTCACCAAGGTATGTCAGGAGACAGGACTAAAGTGGCCAGATGCCTTACCATTGGTACTGTATACAATTAGAAACCAAAAAAAAAAACGAAACACTGGTTTGACACCACATGAAGCCTTGTTGGGAAGACCAATGCCTACCAGCGTAAAACCACCACTGGTGGCTGAAAAGGTAGCATTAATTTGGAATGATGAAAAATCACTAAAGTATGCTCAAGCCATGTGTGAAATAGCGAGGAGTCTGCACGAACAAATAAGGCAGACACAGGTGCCCCCGTCAGAAGGAAATATGCACCCTTTCAGGCCTGGAGATCAAGTGTTAGTAAAAACATTAAATAAAGAATCCTTTTCTCCTAGGTGGAAAGGACCGTATCAGATAATTCTCACAACACGAACCGCTTTGAAGTTGGAAAAGCATCCAAACTGGGTGCATGCAACCCGCTGTAAATATTATTTCCCCGACGAATTACAGCCGAAAGAAAAGGCATTGAACCAGGACGAGCTACGGTTGCCCGACTAAGAAACACAGCCATCTTCTCGCTGAAGAACTGTACCTGCTCTTATTTTGTGTTCACTCATTGTGTATTTTGGACTTAAAAGTATCTATAGTTACCCAAAAGTCCAGGGACGAATGTCAGAACTCATTTGTATGCCAGTTTGGGCCTTTATTATTTGGGTTACTGTTACTATCGTGCTTGCGTGTTGTTATTGTAACGAATTAGTTCAAGAGTGTTATAGAAGTAAACAGAAAAGGGAAGATGAGGTGGGACTCTTGGAAAAACTATAAGTGGACATTGGGCGTTCTGATCATTTTAGCAGTAAGGAGAGTCAGACAGGAAGAAGAATTACTTGAAGAAGGAAAAGTATGGAAGGGAGATATGGAGTGGGGGAAAAGTGATAAGGCAAGGCAGCAAGATAACTTTACATGCCCAAAGAAAAAAATAAAAAAAATAAATGGAATAACCTATACTAAACAATGGACCCATAATAAAAATAAGCATTCCCCGCGAGATACGGGACACTTGAAACGAATATTGACCACCTGCATCCCAGTGGTAAGGTCCCCATGTGTATTAAATAAGAAATGCCTGGGATGAAGGATTACAGCAACTGCAGGTATCAGGTTACGTCACAGACGAAATGACCTGGAAGCAGAATGAAAGGATAGAGAAGGAAATAGAAAACCTGATGAAAGAACAACAGGGGGTAAACAGGTACACCCATTGTATGTTTAAAGAAATGATCAGACAGTTATTGAGAGCCGAGCTAGAAAGGAAAATATTATCCTTCCATGCTGACACATGGGAAAGGTTGCTGAAAATCAATCAGAAGGATAAGCTTCTTAATTTAACCATTAAACCCCAACAAAGATATACCAGTTGTGATTCAAAAGGATGTAACATAACTATGGAAATAGTAAATTTGACACATCACCATAGGGGATGTGCTAGGTGGCCATTCGGAATGGTATGTCCTTATCAGACTGCCACATATGAACCATGCTCATTACAGCACTCCATTGGAGTATGTAAATGGGAACTAAAGCCAACAAGTGACACTAATATTACGGAAATAGGACAGAATGAGGTCTGTGTGACCGGAAATAAACCTGTCTATCTGGATGGAATTTTGTATAGGCCCCCCATTAATAAATGCGTGAGAGGAGTCTACACCCTATATGACCCAGAAGAAAAAAAAAAGAACTTATACCTTTGGGCAATGGCAAAATGTAGAAAAATATCTGTCTGTGCACAAGATTGAACCCTTACCCCTGTAATTAATTTGACCAGACTGCACAATTTGATACGTAATGACAAGCAAATTGAGGAAGCTCTGTCAAAACGAGGCAGAGACATCCACCAATTTAGAGTCGAAATGAGTTACAAGAAGGGGCAACTAGTAAGAATCACAGATGAAGTCACCTCTTTGACAGTACACCACTGGTGGGATGTGTTTTTCGGATGGTCCCCAAAAGCTTCAGCAGTACTGAAGCTAGCTGTACACCCCATAATAATCATGGGTGTAGCTATGCTTACATTATTAATAATCATTTTTGGAATATGGATAAAGTTGAAAAAATTAATTAGTCAAGTAATGAGCCTGGTATCCCAAGTAGAAAGAAAAAGTGTGTCCATAAAAGGAAGGTTAAATCGCATAGAGGGAAAAGTAGATGATTACAATGAAGAGGAATGTCTTAAAATGCGACCCTACCCTGAGGGGTATGAACCCCTTTTGAACAAGAAAATAATATATAAGAAACTGTAAAAGATCAACAAGGAGGGAATTGTGGAAGAAAATGATCTAAGCCCTATTTTTAAGGAAAGGGTTAAGTTCACTTCTTGCTGAGTTAATTAAATTAGTGGAGCTAGAAAAGAAAACACCCAAACCTCTCAGATCTTGGAACAAAGAATGTTGTAAATACATGACTATCTAGTGTTTACATGAGTTTCCAGATACCCTGCTTATCAGAATACGGACAGGGAGAAACTATGCAAGGACAAGATAAAAGTCTGCCTCCTGAAATGACCTTTGTATTTTCAGGATGTATGATTAATGCTCATATGAGGTGTTTTAGATAAAGTTCTTGCTTTGATTGCATTTACAAGAATGTATGATTAATGTACTTGTGTGGTGTGTTTTAGATAAAATTCCTGTTTCAACTGTATAAAGATAGAGCGGGTTTTCTTGTAAAATTTAGAGTTTTGCCTCGGTGCGGACTGAGCAAGCTCTCCGAGATATCTCGCTTGTAAAATAAAATTCTCTCGAAGTACGACTCTGAAAGCCTCCGCCTGAGTTAATTTAAGCTAAAATTTCCTCGACACAAACCTTGGTCCAGGATCCATGTAGATTTTGCAGGTCCTTTCCTGGGCAAGATGTTTTTAGTGGTGGTAGATGCTTATTCGAAGTGGATAGAATGCATAATCATGACAGCCAGTACGTCCATGGCAACCATGGAGAATCTCAATGTCATGTTCGAGACACATGGTCTGCCGGACATAGTGGTGAGCGACAATAGGTCGTGCTTCATTAGTCAGGAGTTTCAGGAGTTTGTAAAACTCAATGGCATAAAACATGTAAGGTCAGCACTGTTCAAGCCTGCATCAAACAGGCAAGCAGAAGGTGCAGTACAAATTATCAAGCAATGCATGAGCAGAGTATCCCAAGGGTCACTGCAGACCCGCTTGTCTTGCATACTGCTGAGTTACAGGACAAGACCCCACACACTCACAGGGATTTCGCCTGCTGAACTCATGATGAAAAGAGGTCTTAAGACCAAGTTATCTCTGGTACACCCAGAATTAAGTAATTATGTTGAATACAGAAGACAGAGTCAACAAGGGTACCACGATCACGCAACTGTGTCATGCGAGATTTCTGTTAATGATCCTGTATATGTGTTGAATTATGGTCAGGGTCCCAAATGGATTGCTGGTATGGTCATGGCCAAGGAGGGCAATAGAATATTTGTTATTAAGCTCAAGAATGGGCAAACTTGCTGAATACACATGGATCAAACAAAGCTAAGACACACAGACAAGCCAGAGCAGTCGGACGAAGAAACAGTCGACAACCAACCAACCTACTAGCTGCCTTCAGTGGACTTAAGGGTCATCAGTGAACCCGGAATTCCCATCACGGACTTGTTCAATAAAAATGGACTTGCAATTCCTGACATGGCCATTGCCACCCCCAACAAGTCAGCCATCTAGCCACCAGCCACAAAAGACTCCGCACATTCACCCAAGGCCAGAATTGAACTGAGACGGTCAACCCGGGAACGTTAAGCACCGGACGGTCTCAACCTGTGAAAGACTGATAAGATTTCAGAGGAGGGTATTGTCATGTATGTACATGCTGTTTGTTGCCACCAGATGGTGTCATTGTTGGAGGCCACTGAGCAGCATGCATATGGTGCTGCTCTGGTATAAAAGGCCAGCCATTTTGTGAGTCAGACACTTTGGGCCGTAATAAAGCAGAGCCAAGGTTGTACCTGGCTTAGTTAAACAGTACTCAGTTTGAACCTTTATTGCATACGTAACACAACCAAGAATGGGACAGACAGGAAAGTGGTGCAAAAAAATAATGGCCCTGAATTTGCGGTCGGAGGCTTCCTGCGGGGAAATGTCACCGATCCACAAATAAAATGCCCATGTACCTTGTGGTCCAGGAAGTACAGAGATTTGCGGTCCTGGGCCTCTCTGGGTATGTGTGGGTAGAGGCCCATGTATCTCAGACTGCAGGCATTTCGCAAGTGCCCTTGGGATCACATGGGCTGGCCCAATGAATGACAGAAGGGAATCCCCATTCATGCTTTATAGGGATTCTGTATGTACGGAAACCTTATAAGTATGAATGGGAATACTCCCAAAAATACATCTAGTCATCAAATAAATTTAAAACAACATCACATATTTAAAATTAATTAAAATGGCATTTAATTAAATATTTAAAACAAAAATTAAAATTTATGAAAAATAAATGTACATGTTTTAAAGTGGCTAAAAATAAACTTACCTTATTTTACAGGTTTTTAAATGTATAAATTATTGCTAACATTTTATTTTTCTGGTTTTTAAAACTCTTATGCTGCTAAAAGCAGGTGGAAGGAGGTTGAAGCGGGCTGTGTGGGGTTGGGGTCTATGAGGTTTGAGGCCGTGGAGGGAAGATCTCCAGAGGAGATGATGTCAGTGATGGTCTTGAAAACGATGGCTTGATGTTCGATCGTGCGTCATGGTCCAGAGGGCGGTAGGAGGTGTCAGGGAATCTCTGCAAGGTAGAGGTCAGTTCGTGAAGCAACAATAGCGCTACCCTTGTCAGCAGGTTTGATGACAATGTTGGGGTTGGATCTGAGAAAACAGATGCTGCAAGTTCATTGAGGTCAGTTAAAGTGAGTGAGGGAAGCAGAGAAATTGAGATGGTTGTTATCACGCTGACAGCTCCCAATGAAAAGATCTAGAGAGGGTAAGAAGTCAAGAGGAGGGGTCCAGGTGCAACGAGAATTCTGCAGATGGGAGAAAGGGACCGCTGTGTGGGGGGAGGGGGTGAGGTGGGGGTGGGGGGTGGGGGGGGGGGAGAGCCTCCTGCTAAAGAAGTGGGCACAGAGGCGAAGGTGATGGAAGAAGTGCTCAGCATCGTGCCGAGCTTGAATTCATTAAGAGGGGGCGAAAGGAATGAAACTCAGGCCTTTGCTGAAGACTAATCATTCAGGGTCAGAGAGGGGAAGGCCAGAAGGGATAGTGAAAACCCGACAGGGGCTGAGATTGGAAGAAGGGATGGGATCAGAGGGAAGTGAAGGGGAAGTAGGTTCCAGAGGGGCATTGGTACCAAAAACTTGAAGCTTGCGATCCTTTAAAAGGAAGAAAAAATATTTTTTGTTAATGTCATGTATCTTACATTATTATATATAACTGTATCATAAAATGCTATATATGACTGTAATAAAATATGACCTGTAACCACCAGCATACCTTACCACCAGGGGTGCACTTGCAAGAGACAGGTATATAAGGACAGATCTCAGGCAAGTGCAGCATTCCAGAGCTGTGAAATAAAGGTGCAAGTCCAGAATGACCTTGACTTCACTATATGCCTCGTGTGAATCTGTACTGAGGGGACAGGACTTTACAGTGCCGACGAGTTACGGGATTACAGAATCCACAGAATGGCGAACAACGGATCAGATGAAAAGTACAATGCGGGAGACAATTGGGAGGACTTTATAGAAAGGCTCCAGCAAAGGATTGTAACCAAAGACTGGTTAGGCGACGATAAGGCAGACAAGAGAAGAGCCCATCTCTTGACCAGCTGTGGCTTGAAAACATACGCTTTAATGAAGGATCTGTTGGCACCCGAGAAACCAGCAAGCAAGTCATTTGAAGAATTGAGCACACTGGTAAGAGACCACCTGAAGCCAGCGAGCAGCCTACACATGGCCAGACATAGGTTCTACAACTACACACGCTGTGTGGGCCAGAGCACACCCGACTTCGTGGCGGAAGTTTGGAGGTTGGCTAGTTTATGTGAGTTCTCCGATGAACTGAGGAGAGAAATGCTGAGAGACTTTTTCATTGAAGGAATAGGCCACGCAGGCATATTACAAAAGCTCATAGAGACCAAGAACCTGACCTTAGAGGCAGCAGCACTGGTTGCACAGACATTCTTGGTAGGGGAAGAAGAAACGAGGTTGATTTACAATGCAGGTACGACAACTAACGAAATATCGGAACAAGAAGTTCACAGCACTAAACAAGCTGCTACCCCCACACACAAACAAAATTGGGAGAACAGACTCTCGACAGTAGGCAGAAGCCATCAAGGGCCACAGGAACGGCCGTTCACACTTCTTCAACCCACAATGCGAGCAATCAACTACAAACTGAGAGAAGCTCAAGAGAGATCAGCCAGACGCAGCTCATTCTTTGGGAACACTTTGAACAATGGAACAGGTCTGTGCTGGAGGTGTGGGGGTGGGCACTCGTCAAGGGGATGTTGATTTCAGCAGGCTGTTTGCAGAAATTGTGAATATACAGGGCATTTGGCCCACATGTGCAAAAAAATGGCAGCTCGGCTGGTATACGAATCGGATGGGTCAGAAAGCGGACCAGAAGATGGTGGGGACAGTACCCGGAACACAGATGTACAGCGGGTCAACATGATCAATGGCCGCTGCTCCTACAACAGGACACCTCCTATAATGATGAGGGTCCTACTCAACGGGATATCTGTCAACATGGAGCTGGATACGGGAGCGAGTCAATCTCTCATGGGCACTCAACAATTTGAACAACTGTGGCCGCATAAAAGAGACAGACCAAAACTCACAAGGGTCGACACCAAACTAAGGACCTATACCAAAGAAATCGTACCAGTCCTCGGCTGCGCCATGTTCTCTGGTCACACACAAAGGGACAGTGAACCGATTTCCCCTGTGGATTGTCCCCGGAGACCCCCCCAGCACTGCTGGGGAGAAGCTGGCTGGCAAAACTAAACTGGAAATGGGATGATGTCCATGCCATGCCATTAGAGGAACGGACCTCCTGCTCAACAGTTATAAAGCGATTTGAACATCTCTTTCAGCCAGGTGTGGGCACTTTCAAAGGGGCCAAAGTCAAAATCTACGTCACACAGGATGCTAGACCGGTCCATCACAAGGCCAGAGCTGTACCCTATGTGATGAGGGAAAAGATTGAACACGAACTAGACAGGCTTCTGCGGGAAGGCATTATATCACCTGTGGAATTTAGCGACTGGGCAAGTCCCATCGTCCCAGTCATGAAGCCTGATGGATCTGTACGAATCTATGGGGACTACAAATCTACCATAAACAGAGTCTCCCTACAGGACCAGTACCCGCTGCCCAGAGTGGAGGACTTATTTGCCACATTGGCTGGAGGTAAACTTTTCTCAAAATTAGAAATCACATCTGCGTATATGACGCAAGAATTGACCGAGGAATCCAAGCTACTCACCACCATCAACACACATCGAGGCCTTTTCATGTACAATCGATGCCCATTCGGCATCAGGTCGGCAGCTGCCATATTCCAGTGCAACATGGAGAGTCTGCTCAAGTCCATCCTGGGGACGGTTGTATTTCAAGACGACATACTTATCACAGGCAGTGACACCGACTCCCATCTCCGTAATTTGGAGGAAGTACTAAAGTGGTTGGATCGGGTAGGCCTACGAGTCAAGAAATCCAGTGCCTGTTTCTCGCACCCGAGGTTGAATTTTTGGGCAGAAGGATTGCCGCTGATGGAAAACCGCCCAACAGAGTCCAAAACAGAAGCAATTCGCCTGGCACCCAGGCCCCGAAATGTCTCAGAACTGCGCGCCTTTCTCGGGCTACTCAATTACTTTGGGAACTTTATGCAGAAGTTAAGCACGCTGCTGGAGCCTCTCCACATACTACTCAGGAAGGGGTGCGATTGGTTTTGGGGGGACGCCCAGGAACGCGCCTTCAATAAGGCATGCAACTTTCTGTGTTCCAACAGTGTTTTGACTTTCTTTGACCCAGATAAAGAGCTAGTTCTCACATGCGATGCGTCAGTGTATGGGGTCGGGTGCGTTTTGCAACATGTCAATAGTGCGGGCAAATTACAACCCATAGCTTATGCCTCCAGGTCACTTTCGCAGGCAGAGCGCGGGTATGGAATGGTAGAGAAGGAGGCGCTCGCGTGCGTGTATGGTGTCAAAAAGATGCACCAATACCTTTCGGGGCCAAGTTCGCGTTGGAAACCGACCACAAGCCCCTCACGTCCTCCTATCCGAGAGCAAGGCAATAAACGCCAACGCCTTGGCGCGAATTCAATGGTGGGCACTCATGCTGGCGTCCTACGACTATACCATAAGGCACAGACCAGGCACAGACAACTGTGCCGACGCGCTCAGCAGGCTACCCCTGGCGACCACGGAAGGGTCTGACGAACAGGACTGTGAGATAGTCATGGCAATCAATGCCTTTGAGTCCACAGGTTCGCCCATGACGGCTCGCCAAATCAGAGCCTGGATGGCCAGCGACCCCACGTTATCCTTAGTAAAAAGATGTGTCCTAACCGGTGACTGAGCAGAGGCTCGCGATGCCTGCCCCGAGGAATTAAAACCCTTTCACAGGCGCATGCATGAGCTATCATTACAAGCAGACTGCCTGATGTGAGGCAGCCGAGTAGTCATGCCTCTGCGAGGCAGAGAGGCATTTGTCCGGGAGCTCCACCGCGAGCACTCAGGGATTGTTCTCATGAAGGCCATAGCCAGATCCCACGTCTGGTGGCCTGGTATTGACGCGGACTTGGAGCTCTGCGTCCGAAGGTGCACCATTTGTGCCCAACTCAGCAATGCCCCCAGGGAAGCTCCACTGAGCCCCTGGCCCTGGCGTACCAAACCGTGGTCGCGGGTGCACGTAGACTATGCGGGCCCATTCATGAGAAAAATGTTCCTCGTAGTTGTAGATGCATTTTCAAAGTGGATCGAATGCACCATTTTAAACTCGAGCACAACTCCACCACTGTGGAGAGCCTCGCAACCATGTTTGCAATGCACGAAATCCCTGACATATTGGTCAGTGACAATGGTCCGTGTTTCACCAGCGCAGAATTCCAAGACTTTATAATTGACCATGGCATAAATCATGTCAAGATGGCACCGTTCAAGCCGGCCTCCAACGGCCAGGCGGAGAGAGCAGTGCAAATCATTAAACAAGGCATGCTTAAAATCCAAGGTCCCACGCTGCAGGGTTGCCTGTTGCGACTGCTGCTGGCATACAGATCTTGTCCGCACTCACTGACTGGGATCCCCCCCCACGCAACTGTTGATGAAAAGGACTTTAAAAACAAGCCTCTCATTAATCCTCCCAGACATGCACAAAATTGTTGAGACAAAGCGCCATAAGCTGACTGAGTACCATGACAGAAATTCGAGGGGGAGATGGAATGAGATAGGGGCAAAGTGTTTGTACTAAACTATGGAAGGGGTCCCAAATGGCTTGCAGGGACAGTAACGGGCAAGGAAGGAAACAGGCTACTGGTAGTACAAATGGACAATGGCAAAACCTGCCGGAGGCATGTAGACCAAGTCAAAAGCAGATTTACCAACAACACTGCGGAACCAGAGGCAGACTACAATGTGGAACTCGCACCACACCTGGTGGACAGACAGAGGGAACAACCTGAGGAAAGGGCAATCCCAACAGACAGCCCAGGCGAGTCAACAGCAATCACACCAATCAAAACAGACAGCCTAGGCAAGATACCAACAACCACACCCAAAGAAAAACAGACACCAAGGCAAACAACTGAACCAGAACTCAGACGCTCCATGCGAGAGCGTAGACCACCTGAGAGACTGAACCTATAAAGACAATAAGACCTTGGGGGAGGGTGATGTCATGTATCTTACATTATTATATATAACTGTATCCTAACATGCTATACATGACTGTAATAAGATATGACCTGTAACCACCAGCATACCTTACCACCAGGGGTGCACTTGCAAGAGACAGGTATATAAGGACAGGTCTCAGGCAAGTGCAGCATTCCAGAGCTGTGAAATAAAGGTGCAGGTCCAGAGTGACCTTGACTTCACTACATGTCTCGTGTGAATCTGTACTGAGGGGACAGGGCTTTACAGTTAATGTCAGGATGAGGCAAAGATTGAAATGGAACTGCATACCAGGACAGCTGAGAGATAGTGTGAGTTGGTGCTGCTGGAGAGAAAGGTTGAGAGTGTGCATGTGGTGGTGCATGGATCTCAGGACATGGTGAGAGCTGTGTTTCGAGGAATACTCAATATCCTGAAGATATCGGTGATCATGGGTGGATCCGAAACATGAAAGGTGGAATTTCAGTTGGAATCCATGTGGAATAAGTTGGAACTATGACAGTTGCTGAGGGAAGAGATGTGGCTATGAAAGTAAGTTTTGGTAGATACCTGATCAAACACGAGAAGTGAAACAGAAAGCAATGAAGATGACAAGGTAAAAGAAGACAATCAGAAAACCCATTGGAGAGAAGAGCAGAACCTCTTTAAGGTGAGAATTCCTGGAAATGAAGTGGCAGTGAATTAAACACTAAGACAGAAGCAAAATACTGTGGATGTTGGAAATCCAAAATAAAAACAGAAAATACTGGAAATATTCAGCAAGTTGGGCAGCATCTGTGGAGAGAGGAACACAATGTGGTTGGCTGATATTTAATTCTGTCACCAGGTAGCTGGCAGGACCCCATCTATCCATCTCTGACAGCCACACTCGCAGAGACTCTGCTGATCTCCAGCGCATCCACCTTTGTAGATGTCAATTGAGAGATGGCTGGTGAGCCGCCTCTGGTTCTCTGCCTCTCCCTGGTGTTCTGTGCTCTCTTCTCCTGCAAGGAGGGAAAGATGAGATATATAAGTGAGAGTAATGGCATGTGTCTACCCGACAGATGGCGAACATTTGTTGAGGCTGACTATGAGGGATAAGCATGACATTGCATAAGGGTGTGTGAGTGCCAGTGGTGGATGGATAGATGGGGATGTGAGTAGGTGCATAGACAGAGGGATGGGTGCACCTACAAAGTAAGTTGGTGTGAGGAGTGATGTGCTAGAGTAGGCTTGAGAAGGCAGAGTGAGGGGGTTAGGGTGACATGCACATCAGGTGAAGATGGCACTGTACTCACCTTTCCTTCCCTTGTTGGGTCATTAAACTGCTTTCTGCATTTATCAGCATGCTCCTGCTGCTGACCTCCTGGGCAACCTCCAACCATACCTTCTTTGTGTCACCTGCAGGCTTCTTCCTCCCATCACTAGGGAAGAATATCTCCCTCTGGACCCTTGAAGCCCCCAACAGCACATCCAATGTGGCGTCATTGAAGCGGGCCGCAGCCTTTACCCATCTGGATTCCATGCCAACAGGTCTGTGGCTCTCCATCCAAACTCCTTCAACTTGGATGTTTGGAGTGTCCCTTTAAATACTGAAGTTGAAATTGCATCAAGCACATCGTTATCACACCCACTGATGCTAATTGGACACTAAACCCAGAAGTAAAATGAAAATGAGGTGGCTCAGTTAAAAAGCCACTGACAGACATGCAGCATTTACCTCCGGGTTCCCCACTCGCTATCAGCTGGTCCCCGCCCCGCCTCTCCCAGCGGGTCTGCGCTTTATAATCCAGCTGTATGTCTCTGTTTATAAAGCCAAGGATACCGTATGGCTTTTTAATACTTGTCCTGCCACCTTCAAAGATTTGTATACATATAACCCCAGGTCTCTCTGTTTCTGCACTACCTTTAAAATTGTACCATTTAGTTTATATTCCTACCAAAATGTCTCACTTCACACTTCTCTGTGTTACATCGATCTGCCACGTGTCTGCCCATTTCACTAGTCTGTCTACATCCTCCTGAAGTCTAATTATCTTATGATCTTACTAAATGGCCAAATGGCCTCCTCCCGCTTAATTCCTTATGTTCTAATGTTCTTAATTAATATCCTCCTCTCTGTTTACTATATTTCTGAATTCTGTGACACCTGAAAACTTTTAAATTATGGCCAGTAAACCAAAGTTCAGGTCATTAATATATATCAAAAAGAGAAAAAATTGTCTGATAAATTTCTTATTTGAAATTATTGAATAATGTGATTTTAGTTTTAGTGATTTGAATTGCCAGATGTATATTGTACTGACATAAACACTAGGAACTTGCAAGGACATCTAAATAATATAATTCAGGATAATATTACTAAAGTTAACTGCAAACGGGTGGACACCAGTACAAAACGCAACCAAAAATTTGGATAGCGTGTGAAAGCAAGCATAATGGATACGTGCCATTTAACTCAGTTACACCCTCCTTATACTCATTAAATCAGGGGCATTACTGAGGGAGTACTGCACTGTCGGAGGGTCAATACTGAGGGAAAGCCGCACTGTTTTGTTTTAGAGTTACTCTGCAGTGCACTGTTCCAGTCCTCAAGAGGTTAATAGTTGTACAAAACACGTCAGATTTACTCAGCCCAATACCAACACACATTCCAGTTTTACGAAGAAACTCTGCCTGGGGTGTTTCTATATAAAACATGAAACCATTAGAACACAGGATTACAATCGGCTGCAGAAATCCAGTGTAAGTTGTAAAAGTAAAAATGGAAAATTTCACAAACAGTCAAAAACTTCTCAGCAATACTACAACCAACAATGAAGAGTTCAATCAAAATAACTCGACCATTGATGAAGTCTTTAATCAGCTTGTGATGAACATTATACGTGTACCACTTTATGTAACACTCCTGTTGATCATGTTTTCCATGGGCTGCGCTATTGACCTGACGAAGCTGTGGGCTCACTTGAAGAGACCTTGGGGGCTAGCTGTGGGCATGGTTTGTCAGTTTGGATTTATGCCACTCATTGCATTTATCCTTGCAGTTTCTTTTAAGTTAAAACCCGCTCCAGCAATTGCTGTACTTGTTATGGGCACATGTCCTGGAGGGATTATTTCAAATGTACTGAGTTACTGGACTGATGGAGATATGGATCTCAGGTGAGTGCTTATGGTTTCCTCTCCACCTTTCACTTATCAAGTTACGCATATTCTTTTCTCCTCTCTGCACATCCTTTTTGCATAATAACAATTTCATTGCCTATAATAAATGGAGAAAATGTTCTCTTTACGTTGTCAGTATCTTACTTTAATTTCTTAACAATTTGAAAATGTCCTGGATTTACTTTAATATCACCTACTTAAAATGCTTTGCATGACACTTTCCCAAGCTTGACCAACACTATCTATGTATGTGGTGACAACATCAAGTTGACAATGAAGTTATCCATTTTTCTATATGTAGACCATCTAAATCCCTCCATTCGGGGATGGGCTGCAAGCATAAAATCAAAGAATCATACAGCACTGAAAGAAACCATTTCGCCTATCGTGTCTGTGCTGGCTCTTTGAAAGATCTACCAATTAGACCGACTCCCCTGCTCTTTCCCAATAGCCCTGCAAATTTATCCTTTAACAGTGCACCTTTTACAAATGAACACATGTCGATCAAAGAGCAGGATTGAATATTATAAGCTGATCAGAAATATGGAGGAATATACTTCAAATGTACCCATTTCTGAATATTTTTTGTTTTAAAGCTTCTAAAGAAAATGTTTTTCTATTTTGCCATTAAAATCTTAAAAGGACAGACTTAGCAAACATTAAATAACATAATCCAAAGTTTTCCTTGTAGTCTCAGCTGCTTTCAGTTCATTGTGTTCATTGCTCACTCAAAGTGAAACTGGATGTCACTTGACAGGATTAACTATTGCTTTTCTATTATTTGCATTTAATTGTATCTTCTATTGTTGGCAACAAAAGAGAGTTGTTCGTAACTCAATAATCATCCTCTCATAGGCAGTCCCTCGAAATCAAGGAAGACTTGCTTCCACTCTAAAAGTTAGTTCTCAGGTGGCTGTACAGTCCAATACGGGAATTACAGTTTCTGTCACAGGTGAAGCAAAGGGTGGATGGGGAGTCTGGTTTTCCACACGCTCCTTCCGCTTGTTTTCTGCATGCTCTCGGTGACGAAACTCGGTGTTCAGCGCCCTCCCGGATGCTCTTCCTCTAATGGTCAGCCACTGGGTTGTGCAACTCCTTCAAAATGGAGCTGAATTAGGTACAGAACAATGAGAACGCTCCTCTGTATGATACTGCTGCATTCAGTGGATCTGCCACCACTTAAGTGTTCTGGCATCATGCCTTCTTAATCCTCAGCCATCCCAGGCAAAAAGAACCTCCATCTTCACCTCATCTGTTGTAGCGTTATGTCAACAGATTCATCCTCCATCCTTGTAAACCTTGGAGCTGAAATTGCCCCTTCCAATAAGGCCTTTGGCCACCTGAAAGTGATGGCCACGAGGTGAAGCAGAATGGCTGCCGAGTCTCCTCAGAGGGGCCACCATTTTGGAAATTACCCTTCCTGAGTTTTGGAGCAGTATTCAGGACCGCTCTGTCCGTTTTCCCGCCAACCCCTTGCCGACTGGTGGCGACTGCTTCACAAAATGCCCCTCGAGAAATTGCCCCTTTCCCAGAATTGCCCCGTGGGAGCAACCCCACCGCAAGGTGGGTGCCACTGACAGCTTTTGCTGTCGGTATGTGGCATAGCGGCCCGGTCGCCCTTAAAGAGGAGGGCACACTGCCGCAGCCATCATGTTATTTTGTTTGTCGTCCAGTTCTTGCTGCATGCGGGCACGGACTGCTTCATTATCTGAGGAGTTGCAAATGGCATTGAACACTGTTGGTGAAGTCTTGATAAGCTGTCTGAGAAAGTCAGCCAATGTATTTCAGTGGTCCACTGCACAGCTCCAGCAGCAACTGAATGTGAAATGGTGAGTATCTCTTTAAGTAGCGCTTGAAATCCACATCAACTCTTTTAGGGAGTACAAAACAAACATTAGATTGAGTGCCCCCCGATCTGGGGGACACTCCAGACACTTATACCTGCCCTCTTTTTTTTTTGACTTTTTTTTTGTTTTGTTTTTTTTTGTGATTTTTTTTGGGCAATAAAATCATAAAGTTTACAAGTGCCCCCTATAAAAGGGGAGGGGAACACTAAAAATCCCAGCAGTTAAAACAAATTAAACTTTAAATCATAAAATCAAATTAAAATTTGGTTGCCGGGCGTGATGATGCACTCCAGTCCCTCCGGCGCCCACCTCTCGCGGAAGGCCACGAGCGTACCGGTGGACACCGCGTGCTCCATCTCCAGGGACACCCTGGCCCGGATGTAGGCGCGGAAGAGAGGCAGGCAGTCAGGCTGAACGACCCCCTCGACCGCCCGCTGCTTGGACCGGCTGATGGCACCCTTGGCCGTGCCCAGGAGCAGTCCTACGAGGAGGCCCTCGGACCTACCCGCTCCCCTCCTCACAGGGTGCCCAAAGATCAGGAGTGTGGGACTGAAGTGCAACCAGAAATTGAGGAGCAGCCCCTTTAAATAATGGAACAGGGGCTGCAACCTCGCACACTCCATAAAAACATGGAACACGGACTCTTCCAGACCGCAGAAATTGCAGGCAGCCTGGGAGCACGTGAACCGGCTTAATAATTTGTTGCACGGGACTGCTCCGTGCACCACCCTCCAGGCCAAGTCCCCGATAAATAGTGGGAGGACTCCCACGTAGAGTGCACTCCATCGGGGACACCCGCCTCCTCCGAACAGCAAGATGGTGCGCCATGGCGTGTCCGGATGGCAGACGAGGATGGCAAAGTTGAGAATGTGCAGGAGCAGCCCGTACAGGAAACCCCTCCGCGCAGAACTGAAAGGCACGGAGGGGATTTCCCCGAGGCGGCTCAAGTTGTGAGGCGCCGGCTCCCAAGGGAGGTTCCGGGGTTTGGCACCGATGAGGAATTCCGTCCGGACGGGGGTTAGTTCGGATGGGATCTCCCCACATGCTTGAGCCTCCTCGACACACCTAACGGAGTCAGGGCCCAGAGCTGTTTTTAGCGATTCGATGGCATCGGCCGCGCGGCGGACGTCGGCCGAATTTAGGCGCCGCACCAGCGTGTCTGGCGCCATCCAGCCCGCTCCTCTACCATCGAGCAGGTCCCTGACCTTGGTCACCTCACCAGCCACAGCCCTCTCGTCCGACTGCCACCTAAAACCTCGGTCGCCGCCACTCCAGCCGGTGGAGAGCTGCGCTTGGTGGAGACTTTGTTCCAGACCCTGGTGAGTTCCTTGTAAAAGACAGGCAGCTCCTGGACGGCGGTCCTGACGCCCGCCAAGCTCACAAACAGGAGCTGCGTGTCGTAGTTGAGGCCGTGCTGCTGGCGGAAGAAATACATCGCCAGTGCACGCCACCTAGGAGGGGGCTCAACGTAAAGGTATCTCTGCAGAGTCTGAAGACGGAAAGTCGCTAGCTGGGTGCTGACGCACACCAACGACTGACCGCCCTCCCTAAGCGGGAGACTCAAGACCGCGGCAGAGACCCAGTGCTTCCTGTTGTTGCAGAAGAAGTCCACCAGCTTCTTCTGTATCCTGGCGACAAACGCAGGGGGAGGGGTCAAAGTGACCAGCCGGTACCACAACATAGCGGCCACCAGCTGGTTTATGACGAGCGCTCGACCCCTGTAGGGCAGCACTCGGAGCAGTCCTGTCCAGCGCCCTAGGCGAGCGGCGACCTTGGCCTCCAGCTCTTGCCAGTTCGCCGTCCAGACTTCCTCGTCGGAGCTAAGGTAAACTCCCAGATAGAGGAGATGGGTCGTGCTCCAGGCAAAAGGCCTGAGCTCCTCCGGCAGGGAATCCACCCGCCACTGACCCACCAGGAGTCCGGAACATTTCTCCCAGTTGATGAAATCCACATCAACTCTTTTTAGGGTAAACAAAATGAAACATTAAATCAAGTGCCCCCCGATCTGGGGGACGCTCCAGACACTTTTAACTGCCCTCTTTTTTGTTTTTTTGGGAGTTTTTTTTGTATTTTTTTGTAGGTTTTTTTTTGTGATTTTTTTTTTGGGGCATTAAAATCATATAATTTACAAGTGCCCCCTATAAAAGGGGAGGGGGACACTAAAACCCGGCATTAAAACAAATTAAACTTTAAAACATAAAATCAAATTAAAATTTGGTTGCCGGGGTTGATGATGCAGTCCAGTCCCTCCGGCGCCCACTTCTCACGGAAGGCCGCGAGCGTACCAGTGGACACCGCGTGCTCCATCTCCAAGGACACCTTGGCGCGGATGTAAGAGCGGAAGAGAGGAAGGCAGTCAGTCTGAACGACCCCCTCGACCGCCCGCTGCCTGGACCGGCTGATGGCCCCCTTGGCTGTGCCCAGGAGCAGTCCTACGAGGAGGCCCTCGAACCTACCCGCTCCCCTCCTCACAGGGTGCCCAAAGATCAGGAGTGTGGGACTGAAGTGCAGCCAGAAATTGAGCAGCAGCCCCTTTAAATAATGAAACAGGGGCTGCAACCTCGCACACTCCATAAAAACATGGAACACGGACTCTTCCAGACCGCAGAAATTGTAAGCGGCCTGGGAGCCCGTGAACCGACTTAAAAATCTACTGCACGAGACTGCTCCGTGCACCACCCTCCAGGCCAAGTCCCCGATAAATAGTGGGAGGACTCCCGCGTAGAGTGCACTCCATCGGGGACACCCGCCTCCTCCGGACGGCAAGATGGTACGCCATGTCGTGTCCGGACGGCAGATGAGGATGGCAAGGTTGAGAGTGTGCAGGAGCAGCCCGTACAGGAAAACCCACCGCGCAGAACTGAAAGGCACGGAGGGGATTTCCCCGAGGCGGCTCAAGTTGTGAGGCGCCGGCTCCCAAGGGAGGTTCCGGGGTTTGGCACCGATGAGGATTTCCGTCCGGACGGGGGTTAGTTCGGATGGGATCTCCCCACGTGCTTGAGCCTCCTCGACACACCTAACGGAGTCAGGGCCCATAGCTGTTTTTAGCGATTCGATGGCATCGGCCGCGCGGCGGACGTCGGCCGAATTTAGGCGCCGCACCAGCGTGTCGGGCGCCATCCAGCCCGCTCCTCCACCATCGAGCAGGTCCCTGACCTTGGTCACCTCACCAGCCACGGCCCTCTCGTCCGACTGCCACCTAAAACCTCGGTCGCCGCCACTCCAGCCGGTGGAGAGCTGCGCTTGGTGGAGACTTTGTTCCAGACCCTGGTGAGTTCCTTGTAAAAGACAGGCAGCTCCTGGACGGCGGTCCTGACGCCCGCCAAGCTCACAAACAGGAGCTGCGTGTCGTAGTTGAGGCCGTGCTGCTGGCGGAAGAAATACGTCGCCAGAGCACGCCACCTAGGAGGGGGCTCGACGTAAAGGTATCTCTGCAGGGTCTGAAGACGGAAAGTCGCGAGCTGGGCGCTGACGCACACCAACTACTGACCGCCCTCCCTAAGCGGGAGACTCAAGACCGCGGCAGAGACCCAGTGCTTCCTGTTGTTGCAGAAGAAGTCCACCAGCTTCTTCTGTATCCTGGCGACAAACGCAGGGGGAGGGGTCAAAGTGACCAGCCGGTACCACAACATAGCGGCCACCAGCTGGTTTATGACGAGCACTCGACCCCTGTAGGGCAGCACTCGGAGCAGTCCTGTCCAGCGCCCTAGGCGAGCGGCGACCTTGGCCTCCAGCTCTTGCCAGTTCGCCAGCCAGGCTTCCTCGTCGGGGCTAAGGTGGACTCCCAGATAGAGGAGATGGGTCGTGCTCCAGGCAAAAGGCCCGAGCTCCTCCGGCAGGGAGTCCACCCGCCACTGACCCACCAGGACTCCGGAACATTTCTCCCAGTTGATGAAATCCACATCAATGCTGTGTTTACTCGCAAACAGCTGGTTGCTGTTAGCAGGGGGCATTCGGACAAATGCTCGCTACCAAATTTCTGTGCAACCTCCTTAATGAGCACTAGCAGGCATTTTAAGTGGCAATCAGTCCGTTAACAAGCCTCCAAGTGGCCGTTCCTAGCACAGGCTTCAACTCTTTAAACATCAGTATTTTCCTATTTTAAATAATAACCATTTTATGCTTTGCAGTGTTTCCATGACTGTCAGCTCCACAATTCTGGCCATTGGTTTCATGCCATTGTGTCTTTCTATTTACTCAACTACTTTGACACAAGACTTCAACAATTCCAGCATCTCGACACAAGCAAGTCACATTGAAGTACCTTATATACAGATAGGTGATCAAAATTATATTTATTTGTTTTTCTTCATAGAATTTTAAGAGGGTGGGAACAAGTTCAGATGCTCTTATTTATTTATTGCATAATAGTTGAGATAAAAACAAGGAGCAGCTGGCTACAGGCGTCTCGGTGGCTGCTGGTGATTGGAGATTCTGTCAGGTTTTCTAAACATCTGGGCTTGTGCTGCTCAGTGTTGGGAAGGTTAAACATCAAGCGGGGTGGGTAAAATGAAATACCAGTATGTGTATCCATAATTTTATTTTGTTTTTAATTCCATTATGAATGTAATTAGTTTTGATTAATTTCTTAACTTCTTCCATTGGATTCAAACAGGGTTTGACCTATGAATGCTTACAATTCATCCTGTGTAAGTCAGCATTAACCAATTGATTTTGTTGTGCCAAATCAGTGCCACTTTCTCTGCTATCAGTAGTTTGGAAAGAAGTTTGACTCCACATGATGTTGGCTAAATGCCTGGGGAAGTCCATGAGATAAACTATTTCATATTTCATTGTTTCATAAAATCTTTGTGATGTGATTAGAAATTTAATACTGCTTGCTTCTGAAGAGCAGCCAGAATTCTTAATGTTTCTGAGAAGTACAGGAAGCTTAGAATAACAGTATGAGGTTTCTCCTCTTTAGCCTTTGCTCTCGGTGCTCTATGATGTCTGTGACTTGGACCCTCAGCCAGATTGGTTAAGTTCAGCATACGCCTTACTTATTCATTAAGTAATATAAATGGAGGGAGTGGGGAAGAAGGTACTCTACGCAATTAAATCCAGATTCTGTGCCTAGATTTCAAGCTGACTCCACTCTATCTACAAGTCAACTCAATCCCACCACAGGACCTCTGTCTTTCATATTGTCTCCTCCCTCTCCTTTGATTACAGCAGGACATGCCTCTCTTCATGTTTGCTGGGCCTATGTGACCTGAATTTCTTCTGTGTCTATTCACGTGCACATTTTGGCTGCTGCTCTGGACTCAAGCCCATTACTTCTGTCTTTGGCTCTTTTCTCCTAACTCCTCCCCTTCCTCTTACCCAGTCATGCCACCTTTCATTTCTCTCCTCTCAGCTATTTTGACCCCCCAAATTCCCACCCCAACCCTTCACTATTCCTTCACTATTCCTTCACTATTCCTCCACTTTCCTACCCTTGTGCCGCCATCCCAGGCTTGAATTTTCTTGGATAAGCCCACAGCTACCATCTGTGTCTCTCTCAGCATTCTCTGAAGGGCCCATTGAAGCACCCGTTGCTAACTTCTTATGAGCAACAAGCCAAACTGCCCTATCCTCCTCTTTCACTGACCTTTCCACCCAGTGCAACCTCTGGGGGCTAATCTCACTAACTTCCTTCCTGTCCTGCTCACCCTTTCCACCGCTGATCTGTGGACTCTGCCAACAGAGAACAATCATTGCCCTTTTCTGCATCTCCATCCAGAATGTCTATTCACTTACGAACAAGGCCATTGCCATCCACAACATTATTGTGAATGGTAGTATTGATAGCATGGTTTTGACAGATACTTGGCTCATGGGTGACACCACTGTTCCCTTACTGAAGGCTTCCTGCCTGGCTATAATTTCCACTACCTGCCAAGCCAAAACTTCTGCATTAGCAGTGAAGCCCTTATCACCAAATCTCTGTAATCTCCTCCGGCTCTAACCTCCCTAACTCTCGGTTTTTCTGATTCTGATTTCTTGTCCATCCCCCTTGTCATGTATGTAACCACAATGTAACACCAATGTATTACTGTATGCACTCAAGCTAGATGCACACCTTGACCACAAGGGGTGAACTTGTGGGAGACACTCCCTACCTGATCACACAGGTATAAAAAGGGAGGTCCCACGCAAGGTCATTGTCTTTGGAGTACTGTGAATAAAGAGTTAAGGTCACAGAGTGACCTTGTCCCCAGAATGTGCCTCGTGTGGTTTCATACTCTGGAGTAAGGACTTTACATTGGCGACGAGAAACGGGAATTCACGACCCACAAGAATGGCCACCGGTAGCACAGAGGAACGGTACTGTGTTGGGGGAAGACTGGGACGATTTTGTCGAGAGGCTTCAGCAAAGCTTCGTTATGAAAGAATGGCTGGGGGATGCAGCGGCCGACAAGCGAAGGGCTCATCTTTTGACCAGCTGCGGACCAAAGACTTACGTGCTCATGAAGGACACTTCCGGTGTCCCTGACGATTACGTGTGCGGGAAGTGTATCCGCCTCCAGCTCCTGACAGACCCCGTTGCGGAGTTGGAGCTGAGGGTGGATTCACTCTGGAGCATCCACGATGCTGAGAATGACGTGAGTATCACGTGTAGCGAGTTGGTCGTACCGCAGGGAAAGGGTCCACAGCCAGATAGGAAATGGAAGACCAACAGAAAGAGCAGTGCAAGGAAGGTAGTGCAGGAGTCCCCTGTGGTCAACCCCCTACAAAACAGATACACTGCTGTGGGTACTGTTGAGGGGGATGACTTATCAGGGGAGGGCAGCAGCAGCCAAGTTCATGGCACCGTGGCTGGCTCTGCTGCACAGGAGGGCAGGAAAAAGAGTGGGAGAGCAATAGTGATTGGGGATTCAATGGTGAGGGGAATAGATAGGCATTTCTGCGGCCGCAACCGAGACTCCAGGATGGTATGTTGCCTCCCTGGTGCAAGGGTCAAGGATGTCTCGGAGCGGGTGCAGGACATTCTAAAAAGGGAGGGAGAACAGCCAGTTGTCGTGGTGCACATTGGTACCAACGACATAGGTAAAAAAAGGGATGAGGTCCTACGAAACGAATTTAAGGAGCTAGGAGCTAAATTAAAAAGTAGGACCTCAAAAGTAGTAATCTCGGGATTGCTACCAGTGCCACGTGATAGTCAGAGTAGGAATCGCAGGATAGCGCAGATGAATACGTGGCTTGAGCAGTGGTGCAACAGGGAGGGATTCAAATTCCTGGGGCATTGGAACCGGTTCTGGGGGAGGTGGGACCAGTACAAACCGGACGGTCTGCACCTGGGCAGGACCGGAACCAATGTCCTAGGGGGAGTGTTTGCTAGTGCTGTTGGGGAGGATTTAAACTGATATGGCAGGGGGATGGGAACCAATGCAGGGAGACAGAGGGAAACAAAAAGGAGGCAAAAGCAAAAGACAGAAAGGAGATGAGGAAAAGTGGAGGGCAGAGAAACCAAGGCAAAGAACAAAAAGGGCCACTGTACAGCAAAATTCTAAAAGGACAAAGGGTGTTAAAAGAACAAGCCTGAAGGCTTTGTGTCTTAATGCAAGGAGTATCCGCAATAAAGTGGATGAATTAACTGTGCAAATAGATGTTAACAAATATGATGTGATTGGGATTACGGAGACGTGGCTCCAGGATGATCAGGGCTGGGAACTCAACATCCAGGGGTATTCAACATTCAGGAAAGATAGAATAAAAAGAAAAGGAGGTGGGGTAGCATTGCTGGTTAAGGAGCAAATTAAGGCAATAGTTCGGAAGGACATTAGCTTGGATGATGTGGAATCTATATGGATAGAGCTGCGGAATACCAAAGGACAAAAAACGTTAGTGGGAGTTGTGTACAGACCTCCAAACAGTAGTAGTGATGTTGGGGAGGGCATCAAACATGAAATTAGGGGTGCATGCAATAAAGGTGCAGCAGTTATAATGGGTGACTTTAATATGCACATAGATTGGGTTAACCAAACTAGAAGCAATACGGTAGAGGAGGATTTCCTGGAGTGCATAAGGGATGGTTTTTTAGACCAATATGTCGAGGAACCAACTAGGGGGGAGGCCATCTTAGACTGGGTGTTGTGTAATGAGAGAGGATTAATTAGCAATCTCGTTGTGCGAGGCCCCTTGGGGAAGAGTAACCATAATATGGTGGAATTCTGCATTAGGATGGAGAATGAAACAGTTAATTCAGAGACCATGGTCCAGAACTTAAAGAAGGGTAACTTTGAAGGTATGAGGCGTGAATTGGCTAGGATAGATTGGCGAATGATACTGAAGGGGTTGACTGTGGATGGGCAATGGCAGACATTTAGAGACCGCATGGATGAACTATAACAATTGTACATTCCTGTCTGTCGTAAAAATAAAAAAGGGAAGGTGGCTCAACCGTGGCTATCAAGGGAAATCAGGGATAGCATTAAAGCCAAGGAAGTGGCATACAAATTGGCCAGAAATAGCAGAGAACCCGGGGATTGGGAGAAATTTAGAACTCAGCAGAGGAGGACAAAGGGTTTGATTAGGGCAGGGAAAATGGAGTACGAGAAGAAGCTTGCAGGGAACATTAAGACGGATTGCAAAAGTTTCTATAGATATGTAAAGAGAAAAAGGTTAGTAAAGACAAACGTAGGTCCCCTGCGGTCAGAATCAGGGGAAGTCATAACGGGGAACAAAGAAATGGCGGACCAATTGAACAAGTACTTTGGTTCAGTATTCACTGAGGAGGACACAAACAACCTTCCGGATATAAAAGGGGTCGGAGGGTCTAGTAAGGAGGAGGAACTGAGGGAAATCCTTATTAGTCGGGAAATTGTGTTGGGGAAATTGATGGGATTGAAGGCCAATAAATCCCCAGGGCCTGATGGACTGCATCCCAGAGTACTTAAGGAGGTGGCCTTGGAAATAGTGGATGCATTGACAGTCATTTTCCAACATTCCATTGACTCTGGATCAGTTCCTATGGAGTGGAGGGTAGCCAATGTAACCCCACTTTTTAAAAAAGGAGGGAGAGAGAAAACAGGGAATTACAGACCGGTCAGCCTGACACCGGTAGTGGGTAAAATGATGGAATCAATTATTAAGGATGTCATCGCAGTGCATTTGGAAAGAGGTAATATGATAGGTCCAAGTCAGCATGGATTTGTGAAAGGGAAATCATGCTTGACAAATCTTCTGGAATTTTTTGAGGATGTTTCCAGTAGAGTGGACAAGGGAGAACCAGTTGATGTGGTATATTTGGACTTTCAGAAGGCTTTCGACAAGGTCCCACACAAGAGATTAATGTGCAAAGTTAAAGCACATGGGATTGGGGGTAGTGTGCTGACATGGATTGAGAACTGGTTGTCAGACAGGAAGCAAAGAGTAGGAGTAAATGGGGACTTTTCAGAATGGCAGGCAGTGACTAGTGGGGTACCGCAAGGTTCTGTGCTGGGGCCCCAGCTGTTTACACTGTACATTAATGATTTAGACGAGGGGATTAAATGTAGTATCTCCAAATTTGCGGATGACACTAAGTTGGGTGGCAGTGTGAGATGCAAGGAGGATTCTATGAGGCTGCAGAGCGACTTGGATAGGTTAGGTGAGTGGGCAAATGCATGGCAGATGAAGTATAATGTGGATAAATGTGAGGTTATCCACTTTGGTGGTAAAAACAGAGAGACAGACTATTATCTGAATGGTGACAGATTAGGAAAAGGGCAGGTGCAAAGAGACCTGGGTGTCATGGTACATCAGTCATTGAAGGTTGGCATGCAGGTACAGCAGGCGGTTAAGAAAGCAAATGGCATGTTGGCCTTCAAAGCGAGGGGATTTGAGTACAAGGGCAGGGAGGTGTTGCTACAATTGTACAGGGCCTTGGTGAGGCCACACCTGGAGTATTGTGTACAGTTTTGGTCTCCTAACCTGAGGAAGGACATTCTTGCTATTGAGGGAGTGCAACGAAGGTTCACCAGACTGATTCCTGGGATGGCGGGACTGACCTATCAAGAAAGACTGGATCAACTGGGCTTGTATTCACTGGAGTTCAGAAGAATGAGAGGGGACCTCATAGAAACGTTTAAAATTCTGACGGGGTTAGACAGGTTAGATGCAGGAAGAATGTTCCCAATGTTGGGGAAGTCCAGAACCAGGGGTCACAGTCTGAGGATAAGGGGGAAGCCATTTAGGACCGAGATAAGGAGGAATTTCTTCACCCAGAGAGTGGTGAACCTGTGGAATTCTCTACCACAGAAAGTTGTTGAGGCCAATTCACTAAATATATTCAAAAAGGAGTTAGATGAAGTCCTTACTACTAGGGGAATCAAGGGGTATGGTGAGAAAGCAGGAATGGGGTACTGAAGTTGCATGTTCAGCCATGAACTCATTGAATGGCGGTGCAGGCTAGAAGGGCCGAATGGCTTACTCCTGCACCTATTTTCTATGTTTCTATGTTTCTATGTTTCTAAAAGCCGGTGGACAAAACCTTTGAAGAACTTAGCAAATTGATTGGGGAGCACCTCAAACCAGCAAGTAGCATACATATGGCCCGACACAGGTTCTATACCCACCGACGTCAAGAAGGACAGAGCATACCAGACTTCGTAACGGACCTCCGGCTTTTGGCCAGACTCTGTAAGTTCACAGACACCTGCAGGGGGGAGATGCTAAGGAACTTCTTTATAGAGGGCATCGGTCATGCGGGAATTTTCCGCAAATTAATTGAGACCAAGGATTTGACCTTGGAAGCGGCGGCGTTGATAGCTCAAACTTTCATGGCGGGGGAGGAAGAGAGGAAAATAATATACGTACGCAATTCTGCCTCTAATACGGCGATGGATCAGGGAGTCAACATCATCAATGCGACTCAGAGCCCCACAGGCAGGCAGGAGCAGTCCGATACTCCCCAGGCAGCAATAGACCCCAGAGTAGGACTTCAACAGAGACAATGGCAGGCTGAGTGGATATTCACGCCATCACAGTGGACAATGCGGCCTGGGATGGAGCCATTGACACCCACTAATAGGGTACTTAAGAGCAGTCAAAGGGACAGTCAGCGCGGAATGCCTGGCCATAGTCCTTTTGTTCCCAACAATGGAAAATTTAACTCATGCTGGAGGTGTGGGGGAAAACACTCAGCTAGATCGTGCAGATTTCAACAGTTTGTCTGCAGGAACTGCAATCTCAGCGGCCACTTAGCTCGAATGTGCAGGAAGCCTGCAACCAGACCAATAAATGAGGCAGGTGGACCAGAAGAGGGTTCTTTGAGGCAGGATGACTTTTGGTGCAAATTGATGGACGCCGAGGTTCAGTGGGTCCAAATGGCGAATATTCACAGTTCATACACTAAAACGCCATCAATGATGATGAGGGTTTTATTAAACGGTATCACTGTACGCATGGAGCTGGACACTGGGGCCAGCCAGTCACTCATGGGCGTTCAGCAATTTGAGAAGCTATGGCCATTTAAAGCCAGTAGACCCAAATTAGCACGTATTGAAGCACAATTACGGACTTACACTAAAGAAATCATTCCGGTGCTGGGCAGTGCAATGTTGGCTGTCACACACAATGGGTTAGCGAATCGGCTGCCGCTCTGGATTGTCCCTGACAATAGTTCCGCACTGTTGGGGAGGAGCTGGTTAGCTGAGATGGACTGGAAATGGGGGGATGTTCATGCAATGTCATCTGTGGAGCGAAGTTCGTGCTCCCAAGTCCTACAACAATTCAATTCACTATTCCAACCTGGCGTCGGGACTTTCAAAGGCACTAAAGTAGTGATACACATCACCCCGGATGCCAGGCCAGTGCACCACAAAGCCAGAGCGGTGCCGTATGTGATGCGGGAAAAGATCGAGAGCGAATTGGACCGGCTGTTGAGAGAGAGCATCATCTCGCCTGTTGAATTTAGCGACTGGACAAGCCCCATTGTTCCCGTCCTAAAAGCGAATGGCTCTGTCAGGATCTGTGGCAACTACAAGGCCACCATTAATCAGGTGTCCCTACAAGATCAATACCCGCTCCCGAGAGCCATGCTGGCAGACGGCAAGCTGTTCACCAAGTTGGACCTCACTTCAGCCTATATGACCCAGGAACTGGCCGACGAATCTAAACTACTGACCACCATCACCACGCACAAGGGACTGTTTGTTTATAACAGATGCCCGTTTGGCATTCGATCAGTGGCCGCGATTTTTCAACGAAACATGGAAAGCCTGCTTAAATCCATTCCTGGAACCATCGTATTCCAGGACAACATCCTCATCACGGGTTGAGACACCGACGAACACCTCCACAACCTGGAGGAGGTGCTACACAGACTAGGCCTGTGACTCAAGAAGTCTAAATGTGTGTTCTTAGCTCCTGAGGTTGAGTTTCTGGACAGGAGGGTTGCTGCAGGTGGGATTTGGCCCACCGAATCCAAAACAGAGGCGATTCAACGAGCACCCAGGTCCTGCAACACATCGGAGTTACATTCATTCCTGGGACTGTTGAACTATTTCGGGAACTTTCTGCCGAACTTGAGCACGTTGTTGGAGCCGCTACATGTGCTCCTGCGTAAGGGTTGCGATTGGTTTTGGGGGAACTGTCAGGAACAAGCTTTTGATCGGGCGCAAAACCTACTTTGTTCAAACAAGCTGTTGACCCTGTACGACCCCTGTAAAAAATTGGTTCTGACATGTGATGCATCGTCCTATGGGGTTGGTTGCGTGTTGCAGCAGGGCAATGCTGAGGGTCAACTACAACCCGTGGCTTATGCCTCCAGGTCGCGTTCTCAAGCTGAACGGGGATATGGGACGGTCGAGAAGAAAGCGCTTGCACGTGTCTATGGTGTAATAAAAATGCATCAGTACCTCTTTGGTAGGAAGTTTGAATTAGAGACGGACCACAAGCCACTAACATCCCTGTTGTCAGACAGCAAGGCTATCAATGCCAACGCATCAGCTCGCATACAGCGATGGGCTCTCACGCTGGCTGCTTATTACTACTCCATCCGGCACCGGCCCGGCACTGAAAATTGCGCTGACGCGCACAGCAGGCTTCCACTGGCCACCACTGAGGGGACAGCAGAGCAAAGCACCGAGATGGTCATGGCTGTCGATGCCTTTGACAGCGCAGGCTCCCCCATCACAGCCCGCCAGATCAGAATCTGGATAAACAGAGATCCCCTCCTATCCCTGATTAAGAAATGTGTCCTGACTGGGAATTGGGCGCCCGCACACGGAGCATGCCCTGAGGAGGTCAGACCGTTCCACAGACGGATGGATGAGCTCTCCATCCAAACCGACTGCCTACTATGGGGCAGCCGGGTAATTATGCCCCAGAAACGCAGGGAGGCATTCATCAGGGAACGCCACAGCGAGCACCCAGGCATTGTGCTTATGAATGCCATTGCCCGGTCACACGTTTGGTGGCCTGGAATTGATTCAGACCTGTAACACTGTGTTTGCAGATGCACGACGTGTGCCCAGTTGGGTAATGCCCCCAGGGAGGCCCCGCTCAGCCCGTGGCCCTGACCCACCAGGCCATGGTCACGCATTCATGTTAACTGCGCAGGCCCGTTCATGGGTAAGATCTTCCTTATTGTGGTAGATGCGTACTCGAAATGAATCGAGTGCATCATTCTGAATTCATGCACGTCATCCACCACCGTGGAAAGCCTACGTGCGATCTTTGCAACCCATGGCTTGCCGGACATCCTGGTTAGTGATAATGGCCCATGTTTCACAAGCTACGAATTCCGAGAGTTTATGTCGGGTAATGGCATCAACCACGCCAGGACTGCGCCGTTCAAGCCGGCCTCCAATGGCCAGGTGGAACATGCGGTCCAAAGCATTAAGCAAGGTATGCTCAGGATTCAAGGACCCTCCCTACAATGCCGCCTATCGCATCTCCTGCTGGCCTATAGATCCTGACCGCACTCGCTCACCGGGGCTCTGCCCGCAGAGCTACTAATGAAACAGACACTCAAAACTCGGTTGTCCCTCATTCACCCAGTCCTGACCGACATAGTTCAGGGCAAGCACAAGTCACAAAACGAGTACCATGACCGTAATGCGAGGGGGCGATGTATAGAAATAAATGATCCTGTATTCATCCTGAATCACGCCATGGGGCCCAAATGGCTTGAGGGCACTGTAATTGACAAAGAGGGGAATAGGGTTATCGTGGTAAAACTCAACAATGGTCAGATATGTCGTAAGCATCTGGACCAAGTAAAAAAAAGGTTCAGCATCGACACGGAGGAACCTGAAGAAGACCATGAGATGGAGCTCACAACACCGCCAGTGAACGAGCAACAAGAGCAATCAGAAGAATGCACAGTCCCTGCGGTCAGCCGGGACAGGCCGGAATCACCACAGGTGACAGACACTCACGTCAGTGTTCAACAACCAGAGCCCCAACTGCGGCGCTCCACGAGGGATTGTAGACCACCTGAAAGACTAAACCCATGATCCCAATAAGACTTTGGGGGCGGGGGGGGGGGTGATGTCATGTATGTAACCACAATGTAATACTACTGTATACTCAACCTAGATGCACACCTTGATCACAAGGGGTGAACTTGTGGGAGACACTCCCTACCTGATCACACAGGTATAAAAAGGGAGGTCCCACGCAGGGTCATCGTCTTTCGAGTCCCGTGAATAAAGAATTAAGGTCACAGAGTGACCTTGTCCCCAGAATGTGCCTCTTATGGTTTCATACTGTAGAGTAAGGAGTTTACATGCCTTTGTCCCAGCATTGACATCTGTGCCTTTAGTCACCTAGACCCGAAGCTCTGGAATACCCTCCCTAAACTTCCCCACCTCCTTCTCTTTATTTAAGACCCTCCTTAAAACCCATCTCTTTGACCAAGTTTGTAGTCAGCTTAGACAGCTGAAGGCACAACAGCCAATGGTGGAGCGAAGGGAGTGGGGGTGGCTGACCCCAATTGTGCAGCATGTAGTTGAGGAAGAGGAGGGGGGCCAAAGATAGATCCTTGGGGGATTCTGGAGGTGATGGTGGGAAGAGAAGCCATTGATGCTCTAGTGAATTATGGCTGCAACAATGCAGTGCTGTATGATTGTGTGAAGGCTTGGAGTGGGCGAGCAGTAAATGTGGAGCAGGTTGGCAGGCTACACCTTGTGCCAGGCATACTTGGGCCATAGGCCTGGTAAAAGTAATGGTTATGTAGTCTTACGTGGCAGATTGCTTAAGATGTGTTCTCTTCCACACCTGTTCCCAGGCCGTGCAGGTACTGTATTGAGCCTGGTTGCCAACCTCCTGCCGGGCATGCTGTACTGCTGCCCTCTATGGAGGATGCCCTGGAGTGTCAAACATCCTCACACCCATCTCATGCAGCATCACCTCCATTTCTCCAGCCACTAAACAGAGAGGTCAGGTGCTTTGCTGTTTAATCACTTGCCCACAGACTCGGTGTCCTACCTCCACCTTTGTTTTGCCTTTTTTTGTTTTGTTCCAGATGCTTCTCCCCAAAAAAACAAATTTGAATTTACACTGGAATTCCCCACTATGCAAAGACTGAAAAAAAAATTTGGCTCCAAAATCCAGCCACTTATTCACATCTATTGTTGAAACATGCAATTTTCTGCTTCATTCCTTTGGAAAATTGCCAGCATTAGGGCGAGTCGAGGCCAGGAACTTGATTTGCACAGATAACTCACGCCAACCTCAAGCAATCCCACAAGACCAGCCCAGCAAGATATCAGCTAGCACTAAGATTCCTGCGAGCTGGCCATGCCACTTTAGGGCTGAAACCCTACAATGTTTGAATCATGTTCGTCCAATCTTTCTTCCCTAAGTTACATACTTGAGATTCTATTTTATATGGAATCCATCAATTTTTATTTTTGTGTGCAGAAAATTTGAAGTCCAGGTGTGCTATTTTCCCCTGGATACTTTAGGCACTAAAGAATCTCCAAGGTGGCTTGAGCTACAATGCCAGATCAGCCAACCTTTAGTGCAAGACACCATCTTGGTAAAGGAGTTTAAGTGCATTAGGAGTGTCCATCTCGAGGATGATTAAGGCTGTGATGAACCATTAGCTCCTAACACTCATTAAGGAGGCTGCACACCATTTTGCTGGCTGGCGCTGCAATTAATGACCTCTCCTAACAGTGATCAGCTGATGGTGAGGATTGTAAGTGTTACTTACAGCCATGCTCAGCTTTCACTGTGTCAAGTCATTACATTTTTTGTGGCACTGGAACCATGTCCTGTGGGTAGCGCTCCTGGCTGTGTCCTCCTTGACGATCAATTTGCGCATCTGCTGCATTAATTGCTTCTCAAAAAGAAAAAGAAAAAAGGCTTGCATTTTTAAAATGGCTTTCATGATCATAGGACATCCCAAAGCCCTTTACAGTTAATGAAGTACTTTTTGAAGTGTAATCGCTGTTGTAATGTAGGAAAAATGTAATATAGGTATAATGTGGCCTCCTTTGCCCCTGTGGGTACTGGACATCCCTCCTCCGCTGTACCTCATCCACTCGGACATCCAGTGCTACATCTGTGAACCTGTGGGCCCTCTCCCCGGGCCCCTGAGCCATTCTGATACATGCCATTATCTGTCAGCCAGCACCCTCCACACCTTCAGTGGAAGTGCATGCGGAGAGGCTACAGATTCGACTTCACAAAAATTGCTCCTAATCAGTGGTTGAGTGCTAAATGTGCAGGCTCCGTTTTAGCACCTCCAGGCACGTTTAAATCATGGTAATCAGCAAGTGTCATAAAGCAGACAATGGGTATGTTGAAGATGCGCTTCAGATGCCTCGACAGATCTGGAGGAGCCCTTCAGTACGCACCAGTGAGTGTCTCCAGAATCATCATGGTCTGCTGCGCCCTGCACAACATAGTGCAACAGCGAGGATTAGCACTGCATGAGGAGCAAGGTTCTGAGCGCACAGCCTCTTCAGAGGAGGAGGAGGAGGAGGAGGCACATCAGCCGGAAGACGAGGCAGAGGAGGAGCAGGAGGAATCTACGGACCAGATCCCACTAGCACCTGAGCACATTGCTGCCTGGGAGTCCAGGGATGGGCTCATCATGGCCAGATTTACTTAACTTTACACATTACACCCATATGGCTGCCACATGCTGTGCCAGGGTGGCACCACCCTACAACATCACCATAAAGCATCCCTAGAATGGCCAAGCCATTCCTTTCATACTGACCATCATTGCTGGAGGTAACATTATGTCTTTTTTATCTGTGACATCACAGTAACGGAAACTTTACAGAAACATTTAATAAAACACCCAAGTGGCTATCCTTGTGAATCTACTTACATAGAAACATAAAAACATAGAAAATAGGTGCAGGAGTAGGCCATTCGGCCCTTTGAGCCTGCACCGCCATTCAATGAGTTCATAGCTGAACATGCAACTTCAGTACCCCATTCCTGCTTTCTCGCCATATCCCTTCATCCCCCGAGTAGTAAGCACTACATCTAATTCCTTTTTGAATATATTTAGTGAATTCGCCTCAGCAACTTTCTGTGGTAGAGAATTCCACAGGTTCACCACTCTCTGGTGAAGTTTCTCCTCATCTCGGTCCTAAATGGCTTACCCCTTATCCTTAGACTGTGACCCCTGGTTCTGGACTTCCCCAACATTGGGAACATTCTTCCTGCATCTAAACTGTCTAAATCGTCAGAATTTTAAACGTTTCTATGAGATCCCCTCTCATTCTTCTGAACTCCAGTGAATACAAGCCCAGTTGATCCAGTCTTTCTTGATATGTCAGTCCCGCCATCCCGGGAATCAGTCTGGTGAACCTTCGCTGCACTCCCTCAATAGCAAGAATGTCCTTCCTCGAGTTAGGAGACCAAAACTGTACACAATACTTGTGTCTCATCTTTCTCTTACGCGTGCTTCTACAAGGTACTATTCCTGTGCCTTCAGTGGAGTTAGAGGAAGGCTGCTTACTTACCTGCTGCGGCTGCACAGATGCTTTTGGCAGATGTCCTCTGGGTTTTGGGGCCTGTGATGGCCCCGCCAAAGTCTGCTCCTCCTGCGACTGTGCAGGGACAGACTTGGCCATCGCTGTCCGAGGACACTGCTCGGGTTGAGGTACGATAATTCCTCTCGGAAAATCTTAGGTGGATAAGTCCTCCTGCTGAGAGCCTTTCTCCCCCTCCGCCTTCACTCTCTGTGAGCAGCTTGTCCTCTTCTTTGCTGCCTCTGCTCAAGGTCACGCTGCAGGCCAAGGGGGACACTGGTGGTGCCGGAGGACTGGAGGATTACTAACGTTGTACCGTTGTTCAAAAAGGGAGAAAGAGATAGACCGAGTAAGTACAGGTCAGTCAGCCTAACCTTGGTGGTGGGAAAATTGTTGGAAAATATTGTCACTTAGAAAGGCATGGATTAAACAAAGATAGCCAGCATGAATTTGTTAAGGGAAGGTCGTGTCTGACTAACTTGATTACATTTTTTGAGGAGGTAACAAAGAGGGTTGATGTAGTCTACATGGAATTTAGCAAGGCTTTTGACATGGCAGACTGGTCAGAAAAGTAAAAGTCCATGGGCTCCAAGGAAAAGTGACAAGTTGGAACCAAAATTGGCTCAGTGGCAGGAAACAAACGGTAATGGTCGACAGATGTTTTGGTGACTGGAAAGCTGTTTCCAGTGGGGTTTTGCAGGACTCAGTACCAGCTCCCTTGCTTTTGTGGTATATATCAATGATTTAAACTTCAATGTGGGGAGCATGATTAAGAAGTTTGCAGATGATACAAAAATTGGCCTTGCGGTTGATAGTGAGGAAGAAAGCTGTGGATTGCAGGACGATATCAATGGACTGGCCAGGTGGGCAGAAAAGTGGTAAATGGAATTCAATCAGAAGTGTGAGGTAATGAATTTGGGGAGGGCTAACAAGGCAAGTGAATAGACAGTAAATGGTAGGATACTGAGACGTGTAGAGGGATAGAGGGGCCTTGGAGTGCATGTTCACAGATCCCTGAAGGTAGCAGGCCAGATAGATAAGGTGGCTAAGAAGGCATATGGAATACTTGCCTTTATAAGTCGAGGCATGGAATACAAGAGCAAGAAGGTTATGCTTGAACTATATAAAACACTGGTTCGGCCGCAGCTGGAGTACTGTGTGCAGTTCTGGTCACCACATTACAGGAAAGATGTGATTGCACTGGAAAGAGTGCAGAGGAGATTTACAAGAATGTTGCCTGGACTGGAGAATTTTGGCTATGAGGAGAGATTGGAGATGCTGGGTCTGTTTTCTTTGGAACAGAGGAGGCTGAGGGGAGACCTGTGAGGTATATAAAATTATGAGGGGGCTGGATAGAGTGGATAGGAAGGAACTGTTTCCCTTGGCAGAGGGGTCAACAAACAGGGGGCATAGATTTAAATTGGGGGGAGGCATAGAGGAGCTACGAGGGGAAATTTCTTTATCCAGATAATGGTGGGGGTCTGGATCTCACTGCCTGAAAGGGTGGTAGAGGCAGAAAGCCTCACCACATTTAAAAAATACTTGGATGTGCACCTAAAGTGCTGTAACCTACAGGGTATGGACCATGAGCTGGAAAGTGAGATTAGGAAGGATAGCTCTGATACAATGGGCCGAAATGGCTTCCTCCGTGCTGTAAATTTCTATGAAGCCAGAGGTCCCACCAGACCCCGGTAGAATTAAAATGACAGCCTAAACTGGATACATCAATAGAGTTCCAAAAATGCTTTAGTATTGCAGAATTAGATTAAAATATAAATACCCAGGTGAGGAGTATGAGACAGATAAGAAAGAACACTGAACAAAGTCCGTTAACAAGGTCCACGACATGGTAATAAGGGAATAAATGTGAAAACAAATTTAAGGAATGCTTTTAGTTAACTAGTTACTTTAAAATGTTATTTTTATTTCTGAAACAGGTTTTACATTGGTTGCTTTGATCATCCCAATATCATTTGGAATTTTGGTGACAAGGAAGTGCCCAAAACAATCAAAAATCATTCTAAAAGTAAGTTAGTATTTTTCTTCTGTTTGTACCATGCAACAATGCTGTATAAAACAATGGTTCTCAAACTTTTTGGGTTGAAGGACCCCTTTTCAAATGGATTAGTAATCACACTCCCCCATCTAAACTTTAGAACTGTATATTATAGTAATATTAACATACTCACTCTTGTAAATTCACTCATGGAATTACAAAATCATAATATACATATACAATATCTGCACCAATGATTTATTTTTATACAATTCAGTTGGACAGCAATTGTAACAAGTACTGTCTTGACCAGTGTTTTTCCACTCAAATGGCACATGTATACCAAGGACATTCCAAAGACATATAGGGCTAGACTTTCCACTCATGATCACCCATCCATCGCCCATATAAGCAGGCTATCGCCCATTTTTGCTCAAAAGTGAAAAGTAGGGCCGAAACATCGCCCATTAATCGGCGGCCCAACTTTCGGCACACATGAATGTGCTGCATCGCCTGGCCTAAGGCTATCGCCCAGATGATCGCCAACCGCAGCTTTCACCATATCACACGCAATTCGCCGAGCTGATCGCTCGGTGAAAAATTCGCTGGAGAAAAGCTGCACTCACCTGACCTTAAGTTGGCAGTGCTCGGCACTATGGACGCCACTTTGAACTGAAAGGCTGCTTCAAGTGCTTATAAGGAGAATCAATCTGTGAGTGATTTTAAGGGCCTTTTTGACTCTTGCCAATCATCTAATCACATTTGTATCTGTTGAGGACAAATTTAGGGCATTTGTAGTGATTTATAGTGATGGGGTCTGTAATTTCTCTACCAGTATTGGTCACTAATCACATGTTGCAGACTGGAGATGGGAGAAGGTATATTGAAGAGCATTATGTGCCCAATCAAAGACATGGCAGACTGCTGCAGAGGAGGACCTTACACCCAACGCATTTACAGGGAAAAGTGATCATACCTGAACTTGTCTGATAACACGTGCCTTAGGAGGCTGCGCTTCCGAAAGGAGGTCATCGGTGAGATATGCCAGCTAATTAAGGGAGATCTGCAGCCTACCAACATCATCCGTTGAGGCACTTTCCTTCTATGAATCAGGCTCCTTTCACGCCTCAGCTGGCGACATTTGCGGTATCTCTCAGCACGTCACACATTGCTGCATTCGACAGGTGACTGAAGCCCTTTACGCATGCAGGATGGACTTTATAAGCTTCCCTGTGACCAGTGAGGCACAGACTGAGAGTGCTTTGGGTTTCTTGCGAATAGCAAACTTCCCCAAGGTGCAGGGAGCAATAGACTGTCCACACATCGTCCTGCGAGCACCTTTACAGGATGTGGAGGTGTTTCGGAACCGAAAGGGATTCCACGCCCTGAATGTGCAGCTCGTTGTCGACCACAACCAAATAATCATGGCAGTAAATGCAAATTTTCCAGGCAGCATCCATGATGTGCACATCGTGCGTGAGAGCACTGCCTCTGACCTGTTTAAGCATCAGCCACAAGGTCATGGTTGGATGCTGGGGGATAAAAGATATGGCCTTGCCAGCTAGCTCATGAACCCCCTGCGTAATCCCCAGATGGAAGCCGAGAACTGCTACAATGAAAGCCCTATAGCTACATGCAATATCGTGGAAAAGACAAAAGCAGCGCCTCCGATGCCTAGATCACTCAGGAGCCAACCTACAATACCCCTCTGAGCAAGTCGCTGAGTTTATTGTGGTCCACTGCATGTTGCATAACCTAGCTATGAAGAGAGGACAACAATTGCCAGGAGAGAGGGGAGGAGGAAGACGAGGAGGAGGATGTCGAAGACCTCGGGGAGGACAATCAGCCTGGCGATGAACCCATGCCCCCATGCACCCTCCCGCAACACTGGAAAAGCCCCGTGGTAGCTACGTAGCTGCAAAACTTTTGCGTCAGCAGCTCAGAAATGAACGCTTTACGTGAACTTACATTGGTGACAGTTATAGTTGCGTTACGTTTCATCATTGCCTTGCCTGGCCTGGCCATGGCCATTGTTTCCAACCATTTTATTCATGCTTTTCCTTACGTTATTAGAAGACACTCCAGGACAATTGTAAAGTTAAATAAAAGAATGTAATAATGACAGAGAAATTTTAAACTTTTTAGAACAAACATACATAACCCCCCACCCCCAGACTTCTTTGCAAAAAAAAACACTCGCATGCGCAGAACGGCCGTTGCAATGGACAACCTTCCGCATCGCTAAGGCCAATTTCACATCGCTAAGGCCCATTCTATATCGCTAAGGCTATTGCCCAAAATAAAAAGCCGAAAGTAGTGATCAAAAAAATTGGCGATCTTCCAGCGATTCTAAAAAATCAATAATCGCTAAGGCCGGAACATTGCCCAATTTTTGGGCGATAGCGATCTGAGTGGAAAGTCTAGCCCATAAACACTTTTCCAAATGTTGGGCTGTAATCATCCAGCACAGGCCTAGTCCTTGCCAGGTACTTCACAAACAACATTCACAAAAATAAACATTTTACAAACAAAGACAAGGGGCTAGAATTTCCATCGGAATCACCAGATTACTGCCCACTTACCGCCCAGTTTCCACCAGTTTTTGCCAAAAAAGGCAAATTACAGCCCTGTACTGCCTGTTTGACGCCCGTTTGAGTCCCGGTTATCATCGGCGGTAATTTCGGCCTACGATTGCCACCAGCATGGCTGCACATCACCCGCCCACGTTTCCCACCCAAAAATCGAAGAAAATTCCCCAGCGCCTCTAATTTCATTTTCACCACCTGCTACCGCCCGCTATCGCTCAGGATCGGTACCGCCCATTTTTTAGATACTTACCCAGCGTTATGGCTCCATTTTGTTCTTTTTTCTCTGTGGGGAGAAAAGGCTCTGTAAAGTTGCCAGCAATAATGTTTTTTTTTGTGATTTTCATTAACTTTGAGTGATTTCTTGAGTAGTTATTAAAGGATTTTGAATATATTGTGGATAATTGTGTGAACATCTGAACATACTTGTGTGCTTTAAAACAAATGGAGCCTGTAGTTTCACTGCCAATATTGCTGACCTTTACAATGATTGCTACTCATAATTCCCCAGAAGTGAGTGAGACACAGTACAAGAATGGTTTAGTTGAATAAATGTTTTAAATAAAAGTTGTAATTTCTATTAAACTTTAATAATGTAATAAGATAAAATAATTCTCAATGAAAATTTTACAAAAAAAGTCATAGGCAGTCCCTCGGAATCGAGGAAGACTTGCTTCCACTCCTGAAGTGAGTTCTTTGGTGGCTGAACTCTGCCACAGGCGGGACAGACAGTGGTTGAAGGAAAGGGTGGGTGGGACTGGTTTGCCGCATGCTCTTTCTGCTGTCTGCACTTGATGTCTGCATGCTCTCGGCGACGAGACTCGAGGTGCTCAGCGCCCTCCCAGATGCACTTTGATCGGTCTTTGGCCAGGGACTCCCAGGTGTCAGTGGGGATGTTGCACTTTATCAGGGAGGCTTTGAGGGTGTCCTTGAAGCATTTCCGCTGCCCACCTTTGGCTCGTTTGCCGTGAAGGAGCTCCGAGTAGAACACTTGCTTTGGGAGTCTCGTGTCTGGCATGCGAACAATGTGGCCTGCCCAGCGGAGCTGATCGAGTGTGGTCAGTGCTTCAATGCTGGGGATGTTAGCCTGGACGAGGATGCTGATGTTGGTGCGCCTGTACTCCCAGGGGATTTGTAGGATCTTGCGGAGACATCGTTGGTGATATTTCTCCAGCAACTTGAGGTGTCTACTGTACATGATCCATGTCTCTGAGCCATACAGGAGGGCAGGTGTTACTATAGCCCTGTAGACCATGAGCTTGGTGGTAGTTTTAAGGACCAGGTCTTCAAACACTCTTTTCCTCAGGCGGCCGAAGGCTGCACTGGCGCACTGGAGGCGGTGTTGTCGATGCCTGCTCTTGTTGATAGAACAAAACAAAACATTATCAACAACAACAACACTCAAACCATCCCTGCACCCCCCCACGATTCTACCTGCGGCCACCTTTCCCAACGCCTTTCCTCCCCAATCCCCCCGACCTTTGGCCCTGCCCCCCTCCTCCTCTCACTATCAATACCCCTGGCCCTGCCCACGTCGGGACCACTACATTGTGCAGCAGAGCACCTCGAGCGTGACTACTGAGGGGGGCTGATAATGGCAGCGCTATGTGTGGGGGCTCTGGAGAAGATGGGGCGCTGAGGACCAAAGTCGGAAGAAAGTACTTCCTCCCGACGATCAGGTGCTATTGGTGGTATTGCACCTTGGGTTGCAGTGCCATATCCCACAACCATCGATTGCTACATAGCATTGGCATTGACGGTGTGGGTATTCTCCCTCACCGCTGTAATCAGCTCCACCATGTCCTCCGATTGACGGGATGCTAAAGCCACGATGTTTGCGGACAACCCAGTGTGATATATTGACAGAGCACAGCACACACAGCTTCTAACATGGCAGACAGCTCTGTCGGAAGCCTCCGGAATATGCCTGGTTCTGTTTATTATTAACTCCGTAGTTGCAGTACACAATACGTCCACATCCATAGTGTGGAGCTACAAACATTACAAGCTTACAGACATTACACTTCTCCCTCCTTAATGAAGAAGTTATTATAACAAAAATCATACATAATTTGCATGTTTATACATAACACAGGATATAGACTTATTTTTTTTCCATATTTACAAATTTAACTTAACCACTTGTTTTCTGTTTCGAAGAGGATACCTGCGCTCTCGAACAGAACCTTCCAAACATGGTGTTGAATCTAAACTCCTTCGAGGCTCATCCTGAGGAACGTTTTCCTCCACGGAATTTCCTTGATTTTTATTTGAACTCATTCTAACTTCAGGCTATTTGTGTTTCTGACTTGGACTCAGACATACATTCTGATTCTTTTTTCGATTTGTTTCCAGTACACTAGATGTAGGATTTGCTACTGGTGTATCAAAACTATCTGATGAGTCAGAAATAATTGAATCATTCCCACCTTCAACTCCTTCCATGTCTATAGGTAAAATATGATCAATATGAACAAACCTAACCTGTCCATTATCAAACATCTTGACCAAATATGTGCGAGGACCACATATATTTACTACTCTTCCTAGTAACCACTTTAACCATTTATGGTGATGGTTCTTCACTCTCACCTTCTGGTTTAATTTCACACTTCTCTCTTTTACTCGTGCTATGCTCTGTGAATATATCACATTTGGCGGCAAGATGAGATTTTTCGGATGATTTAAAGCTGAAATTTTGTTGGTGACGGATTCAGCCAGCCGACAGAGACTTTGGAAGCTTCTGCCTTTGGAAAAAGCTACAAAATCTGAGGTAAAATACAGAACACTGTGTGAACAGCTAGAAATTAAAATGGCAGCACCCGCAGGTGTAGTGGGACATTTGGGTGAATATAGACACGACCAGGAACATTTTAAAGCGTATATGGATCAGTTAGAAATGTATTTCACTGCAAATAACATAATCGAAGTTCCAGACAATGCAGTTCAGAATCAGGCAATATTGGAATGTAAGAGAGCAATTTTCTTATCAGAAGCTGGACCGGTATTGTATGAAACACTGATGAGCCAAAGGATACAATGCTTAAAGAGATTTTAACGAAGCTGGAGCAGCACTATAAACCCTAACTGTTAGAAATTGCTGAAAGCTATCATTTCGGGATACAGAATCAAAAGACTGATGAAAGTATCAGTGATTACACTGTAGCATTAAAAAAGCTATATCTCGACAAATTGCGGGATTTCCCATTGGAGAAAGCCAAGATAGAGCTGCGAGGCTACTCTGGAGAGAAAATTCCTGTGGTACGTCATATCACCGTACCAGTAAAATATAAGGATCAATTTCAGAACTTGCCTCTAGTAGTAGTGAAAGGAGACAAGCCTGCCTTACTAGGAAGAAATTGGGTGAGCTCACGGAAGCGGGATTGGAGTGAGATTTTCCGTGTGGAAACGAAATTTGCATCAACGGATGATGTTATTAAGAAGTATCCGAAGGTGTTGTGTGAAATGGGCAGTCCGATCCAAGGCTTCAAGGTAAGTGTCAGGGTACAGAAGGATGCTAGATCGGTTTATTACAAGCCACATTCTGTACCATATGCACTCAAGGAGAAAGTTGAGCAAGAACTCAAAAGACTAGAGACTGAGAACATTATTTGTAAGATGGATCGATGTAATTGGGCTTCACTCATTGTTGTTTTACCTACGTCCGATGGTAAGGTAAGATTGTGTGGCGATTATAAAGTAATCGTAAACCAGATTCTAGAGGGTAATGTCTCCAATACATTGCCGAATATAGAAGATTTGTTCACAACACTGACAGGTGGTCAGATCTTCTCAAAACTGGATCTTACGAATGCCTACTTACAGCTTGAACTAGATGAGGATTCCAAGTCATGTTTGACTATAAATACTCATCCAGGCCTATTTCAATTTAATAGGCTACTGTTTGGAGTATCTTCCGCCCCTGCCATATTCCAAGGGGTGATGAACCAGATTTTGCAAGGTATTGAAGGGGTAGTATGTTATTTGGATGACCTATTAATTTCAGCACCAAATAGGCAAATTTATAATAACATATTGAATGAAGTCCTCAAATGGCAAGAGAAGCACAGAGTACGAGTGTCTGCTCGTAAGTGTGAGTTATTTAAAAACTCAGTGGAGTACTTAGGGTACAGAGTAGACAAAGATGGTTTACATCCAACATGGGATGCAATCAGAAATGCACCCACTCCCAAGAATATCACTGAACTTCATTCATTTTTGGGTCTTTTGAACTATTATGGGAAGTTCCTACCAAATTTGGCTACAGTATTACATCCACTGAATGAAATCTTGAAAAAGCAGTTCCATTGGAAGTGGTCAAAAGAATGCGATACAGCATTCAAGAAGTGTAAAAGCAAATTGGTAGAGAGCACCATGTTAGTTCACTATGACATATCTAAGGAGATTAAGCAAGCATGTGATGCCTCTCGTAAGGAGTTAGGGCAGTGATCTCTCATGTATCATGTAGTGGGGAGGAGAGACCAATTGCTTTTGCTTCACGCACTCTCAGTGCCAGTGAGAGTAATTATGCGCAAATTGAAAGGGAAGCTTTGGCATTAATTTTTGGGGTCAAGAAGTTCCACAAATACTTGTATGGTCGTAAGTTTATCATCGTTACGGACCATAAGCCCCTAACAGCAATCCTCCATCCAAAGTCCCCAGTTCCAACATTAGCTGCAGCCCGAATGCAGAGATGGGCTTTGATTTTGTCAGCATATACATGTGATATTGACTATAGACGATCAGCTGATCACAGTAATGCTGATGCACTGTCTAGATTGCCTTCCCCATCACAAGTTACACCCAATAGGGAAGAAGTTTTTTTTTTCATACATTGATGAACTGCCAGTCACAGCTGAAGAGATTGGTAGAGCAACCAAACGTGACCCAGTTATGTCAAAGGTGTATGATTATATTACAAATGGATGGCCAAACCATGTAACAGACAAACATATTCATCCATAATTCATTCCTACGAATGAAGAATCAGTCAGTAAAGATTGTATCATGTGGGGTGCAAGAGCAGTTATACCAAATAAATTCAAGTCCAAATTATTAGCAGACCTCCATGACCAGCAGTTCGGAATGTGCTTGATCAATAGTTTTGCACGCAGTTATTTATGGTGGCCAGGTCTTGATAAAGATATAGAGTACATCGTGAGTCAGTGTACGACATGTCAATCGGTAAGCAAGCAACCACCATCAGTAACATTACAGCCATAGAAATGACCTCCCAGGGTGTGGCAAAGGCTACATATTGATTTTGCTGAGTTAAAAGGACAACAATTGTTCATTGTGATTGATAGCCATTCGAAGTGGGTTGAGGTGTTCCCAATGTGGAAAATAACAACAAATAAAACAATAAAACATTGGACATTTTACTAAGATTATTTTTTTCATTTGGCCTCCCTGAAGAAATTGTTTTGGATAATGGACCACAATTTCGTTCAGAAGAATTTGCACAATTCACGAGCAAAAATGGTGTGAAACATACCAAGGTTCCACTATACCACCCTGCCTCGAATGGTGCAGCAGAGCACACTGTACAAATTGTAAAACGTGTCCTTATAAAACAAATGTTAGATCCAAATCCAAAGAAATGACAGTTGTCATTGGATCACAAATTGGCTAATTTTTTGATTACATATTGTAATACTCCTCATACAACTATTGGTAGAACACCAGCAGAGTTGTTTCTCAAACGACCGCCACAAACCAGATTCTCGTTGTTAAAACAAAATTTGGCACAGTCCGTAGAAGAGACACAATTAAGACAGAAAGAGAATCATGAGAGAGTGTGATATATTCACAGAGCACAGCACACACAGCTTCTAACATGGCAGGCAGCTTTGTCGGAAGCCTCCGGAACATATCTGGTTCTGTTTATTATTAACTCTGTAGTTGCAGTACACAATACGTCCATATCCACAGTGTGGCGCTATCAACATTACAAACTTACAGACATTACACCCAGCAATGGCCTGGAAGAGCTCTCGACTCAAGTTGATGCTCATCCTAGACAATCCCACCATGTCCAGGTTCACCTCTGCCTATCTCGCAACATTCCCACCTTGCCGGATTAGTCACCGTGGATTCAGCATGGGAGTCGGTGTGCACCACTGCTTGCCGCTTGGTCCCGCTTCCTCAGCCTAGAATCCAGGAAAGTTGGATTCCGACGAGGAATCGATAGCTGCAGGTAGAAAGAACCCTTCAAATCCCACAATCCCTCCCTTCTCCTCTACCACCACCGTCACAAAGTTTTGAGGAGTGTTGTCCTCCTGTTCCTCAACCACCTGTTGCAACACCATCTCTTCCATCACTGTCTCTTCATTCCTCATTCCCTCCAATGACTCCTCTCTGGGAGGGGCAGGCGGCTGCTCCTGTGCAACTGTAAAAACATAACATTAATGGTTGTTGACAGGGGAGGGGAAGGGAGGGAGGGGAGAGGAGGGAGGAAAGGCCACAGAGGTAACATGAGAGCAATTCACTTTGCATAGGCTTATGTGGAGAACAAACATATATTACTGATAATCATTACATGAAACTATCATAAGCAAATTAGATAGAAACTAAATGACATAACAAAACTTGAGTCCCAAACAGTATGTTGCTTTCCAAGTGGCAGAGCGTGATCAACCAAAAATTCATGTTATAACTAACAACATTTCGTGCCTCCGGCATTACATTACATTCTACATTATATTGATGTAACATTGAATTACATGACTGCAGTACAGCCCAGGGATTATGCAGACTTGCCCTCTGCGCGAACCGGTTCAGCACCAACACACGTGGCGGTGCGATCATATGTTCCTGTCAGGGCTGCAGCGCGTTGTTCAAGGTCCATCAATTCAACAGTCTTCGGCGGACCTCCGCCCATTTTATGGAGCTCCGCATTATTGCCAGCTAATTTTTTCTGCAAAGGTGACAAAAATATGTGTAAACTAATTTCACAGCTACTATTATGGAACACACACATACATACACATATACATATATAGGTAGACAATTAACCATCCCCAGTCCTTTCGTCAACGAGTGCACCATTTCAGTTCTGTTAGCACGCAAGTGTTGCATGATGAACACATGAAAATGCAGACGAACACAATGAGATCGATGATGGGAAATAAAAAATGTCACCAAGCTTTACAACATAATAAAATGTGGCACTACTTAAGAGTAATTAGTCAGTGCATGATGAAAGTTATTACTTACTCTTGCCGACCCAACGATGTCATACCACCGTTTGAGGCACTGGTTCGGCCCCCGCATCACGGGCACGACGAACGACACTGCCTCAGCAATCTCTCGCCATATGCTCTGGTACACGTTTGGTGCAGGTTTTCCTCACCCACCCCGTGTTAATTGCTCTCAGCGAGCCTCCACTTCATGCACCAATGATTCCTGGGCTTCTTCACAGAAACAAATGGCCCTCCTCCTCCCACCTACCTCCCTCTCCACTTCCACATCTTGTTTTTGCATCTTATTTATACTGATTTTAATATTTGAATTATTATTTATTATTTTTTTTAATGTACTATTATTATTATATATTATGTTATATTATCAATTATTACTGAAAATAATCATCCAAAATCATTTTATCAACAGATCTATATAACTCTTCTCTCTCACAATCAATCTCCACCTCTGTACTCTAGTGACCAACCCTCTCTCATTGTTCTCTGAGCATGTGCAGGGTCACCTTTGACCCCGAAATCACAGGAGAATGCCCGCGCATGCGCAGAGAACAAAAAAAGCGCGTTTCTAGGGGGGGCTAATTGCCTTTAGTAAGGCAAGCAGATTGCCGACTTTTAGGCACATCGCCACTGCCCGCTCCGGCCCGCTACCGCTACACACCGCCACCGCCGAGAATCGACCATCGAAAATCGCGGGAGCGCGCAGCAGCTGTATTCCAGCGGTTCAAAAGATGGAACTGCCGGAATACCGCTACAAGTCGGGCGGGAACCATCCCGATGGAAATTCTAGCCCAAGATTTGTTAGCTGCTGCTTAACTGATAATGCACCACCAAGGGGATGGTTTGCAAATAGGAAATTAGCGTTTAACATAGAAAAGATACATATAAAATTAAATGACTAGGTTCCAGTTTATATTACCACATAGCTCCGTGTGCAGAATGAGATTTTATCTTCCTTCTCACGCAGTCCCTCGGAGTTGAGGATGACTTGCTTCCACATTAATATGAGTTCTAAGGTGACTCATGAGTCCAATGCGGGATCTACAGACTCTGTCACAGGTGGGGCAGGTGGTGGTTGAAGGGACGAGTGGGCGGGGTGCTTGGTTTGTCGTACGCTCCTTCCGCTGTTTGTACTTGGCTTCCGCGTGCTCCCGGCGGAGAAATTCAAAGAATTCAGCGCATTCCCGAATGCTTCTCCTCCACTTTGAGTGGTCTTGGGCCAGGGATTCCCAAGAGTCGATGGAGATGTTACATTTTTTCAAGGAGGCTTTGAGGGTGTCCTTGAAGCATTTTCTCTGTCCTCCTGGGCCTTGCTTGCCGTGATGGAGCTCGGAGCTGATTGAGTGTGATCAATGCCTCGATGCTGGGGATGTTTCCCTGAGCGAGCACGCTGACGTTGGTGTGCCTATCCTGCCAATGGATTTGCAGGATTTTGCGGAAGCAGCTTTGGTGGTACTTCTCCAGTGCTTTGAGGTGCCTGCTTTACATGGTCCATGTCTCTGAAGCATATAGGAGGGCGGGTATCTTACATAAGAACATAAGAACTAGGAGGAGGAGTAGGTCATTTGGCCCCTCGAGCCTGCTCCGCCATTTAAGATCATGGCTGATCTGATCATGGACTCAGCTCCACTTCCCTGTCCGCTCCCCATAGCCCTTTATTCCCTTATCGATCAAAAATCTGTCTATCACCGCCTTAAATATATTCAATGCCACAGATCTCTGGGGCAGAGAATTCCATAATTTATAACCCTCTGAGAGAAGAAATTCCTCCTCATATCAGTTTTAAATGGGTGGCCTCTTATTCTTAGACTATGTCCCCAAGTTTTAGTTTCCCCTATGAGTGGAAATATCCTCTCTGCATCCACCTTGTCGAGCCCCCTAATTATCTTATATGTTTCGATAAGATAACCTCTCATTCTTCTGAACTCCAATGAGTATAGGCCCAACCTACTCAACCTATCTTCATACCTTCAACCTATCGCTACTGCTCTGTAGACCATGAGCTTGGTGCCAGGTTTGAGATCTTGGTCTTCAAACTCTCTTTTCCTCAGGCAACCGAAGATTGCGCTGGCACACTGAAGGTGGTGTTGAATTTCGTCATCGAAGTCTGGCCTTGCTGACAGAAGGCTCCTTAGGTATGGAAAGTGGTCCATGCTGTCTATGGTCTCGACATGGATCTTGATAATCAGGGGGTAGTACTGTGTGGCTGGAGCAGTTTGGTAGAGGACCTTTGTCTAATGGATGTTTAGTGTAAGGCCCAGTCTCTCATATGCTTCAGTGAAGGTGTCAACAATGGTTTGAAGTTCGACCTCTGAGTGTGCACAAACATAAGTGTTGTCTGCATACTGTAATTCAATGACAGAGGTTGGAACAACCTTGATTCTGGACTGGAGATGACAGAGATTGAACAAATTGCCATAGATCCTGTAGATTAGCTCCACTCCAGCAGGAAGCTTGTTAAAGGCGAGATGAAGTATTGCAGCGAGAAAGATTGAGAAGAGCTTTGGTGCAATAACACAGCCTTGCTTGACCCTGGTCTATACTTGTATTGGGTCTGTGCTGGATCCGTTGGTAAGGACCACGGCTTGCATTTCATCATGAAGCAGGCAGAGGATGGTGACAAATATGAGGACAGATGAATTTGAGAAGGACGCTCCATGATCCCTCTCGGTTGACAAAGTTGCAGGCCTTTCTGAGGTCAAAAAAGTCCATGTACAGGGGTTGGTGAAAATCATGTCGGTTGTGTCTTTAGTGGACGGAAAGTGCATTTTGCTCTGGGAGGAGCTCTTCAGCCACTGGGAGGAGACACTTGAGGATTCTTGCGATAACGTTCCCTGTGGCAGACAGCAGGGAGATTCCTCTGTAATTACTGCAATCGGACTTGTCTCCTTTCTTGAAGATGGTCACGAATACGGTGTGTCAGAGATCTCCTGGCATGCTCTCCTCCTTCCAGATAAGCGAAATGAGGTCATGGATTCGCACCAAGAATACTTCTCCACCATGCTTTAGTACTTTGGCGGGGATTCCATCTGCTCCTGAGGCCTTGTTGTTTTTCAGCTGTCAGATGGCCTTTTCAACCTTATGCCGGGCTGGGATTGTGCCAAGATAGTGGTGGGTAGCATGCTGTGGGATGGAGTCAAGGACACTCACGTCAAAGCCAGAGTCTTGGTTAAGGAGATCTTTGAAGTGCTCCTTCCAGTGGGCACTGACTGCCTCGCTGTCCTTCATGAGTACCTCCCCGTTCTTAGCTCTCCGTGGGCTAGGTTTTTGAATGCTAGAGTTGTAGGTGGACTTGACTGCACTAAAAAATCCACACAAGTCATGATTGTTGGCTAGTTGCTGGATCTCCTGCATTCTTTCCACCCACCATCTGTTCTTTAGGTCATGAGTTTTTTGTTGTGATGTGATATAACAATAATAAATACACCACAAGAAGTCCATGAAAAGTCAAAGAGTAGTTTATTTACTTGCAAGGGAGATACGGATATCTCATCAGCAATTCACTAAAATCCAATCTCATAAAATTCACTGAAGTGCATAGCAGTTATACAGAACGCAAGTAAGCGTGTACATTCATTGTCCATCTACATGACCTTTTTCGGACAAAGATACAGTCATTAGTCAAATCATACAGTTTGGACAAATTGGGGACTTTACATTTTCTGTTCAGAAGCAACAGCCTAGGCTTCCTACTATTCAACACCTCGCTTAACCACAAGAACTGAATATAGATTTGATGACGGTGTTGCCATGGCCAATTTTAAAACTACTAATGCAGGCTGTTGGCTAAAGCAGGCCCATTTCCTGCTTCAATTCCCCCTTTTGGTCCTTGACTACCCAGCTCAAGGTAACCAACCCATCTAAATTCTACACTGCCTTAGGGCCCCCGCCCCGGTTGCGGTGATCAGCTGCTAGGTTTGGGGGGCCTAGAGCACATGGAGCTATATATGGCTCCCTCATCTAAACTCTCTCTCAATAGCTTAATCTGCTCCTTTACTATAGCTTTAGCTTTCTTTTATTATTTCGTTTCGAGCAAGCAGCGCATGTCATTCCCAACCAGCATAGAGCCAGAACCAGTTGTACTGCGACCACTGTATGTGAGAGAATGCGAATCCAAAGGTGGATGTCCACATTCAAGCCCTAATTCCAGGCCTGTTCACACCAGGGAATTTTATGGAGTTTGGTCTCGATCTCCTTGTCTAGCTTGTTTAATTTCTGTTTCAGGATTGTTTTTCGTGCGTGAATGTACGGCATTCGTGCACGTCCGATGGTTACGGGTGAGCTGGGGGTAAAGCAAAAATTGGGATTAGTGATGTTGCATATTAGTGTGCCATAATTATCCATTGGGTAGTCACCACACAGTATTCACCTCTCCCCCGGTATGCTGAGTGAGTTGGTTCCGACTTCGCCTTGGCAAAACCAACGTCATGCCCAGCGTATTCTGGGCACATTGCTTGCGGCTCTAGCTGAGTTTCCGCCCCTTTTTCCTCTTTTGCTCTTCAGCCTGATAAGAGCCTCGGGCTCCCACACCCCCACAGGGTGGCAGTTTGATTTTATGTTGATAAAGTGCGACAGGTGCCACTGTTCCACCTCTACACATGTTGGCCACCCCGAATATTTAAAAGTCTCTGTCCCCGAGATTTGGGATGTGTCGATGTCGGGACAAAGCAGTGAGTGGATGTCCCACCCCACCGTACTTCCTTCTCTTAAAATGGTCCATGGAATTTCAGACTCATTGGGGGTAATTTTACTTTTGGTGATAGTGTAAAAAGCTGTGATTTTCATTTGACCCAAAGTCAAAATTACTCCCATTGTGTTTAAATTAAAAAATAAAATTGATAGAAAGATACAGCATCGGTAAAGAGAAAAGATAGGATATTATGCGTCTCATGTGTACATTTCATCTGAAATTCTGGGGGATCACTTCACCGGTGCAACTGCGGCGGGACAGATCCAATACCCGACCTAGCCCTTGGCCATAGATGCCATCCCAAATGCCTCACTTGGAACAGACAGGGCTCACTCTCATGGGTTAACACCTTCTCCCACCCCGCAAAGAAGTTCCTGCCCTCACCCCCCAAGTTCCTGACCTCCTTCTTTCTGGCCCAAGTGCCTGATCACCTCTCTTTCTCATATACTTTCTCCTGTCCCAGTCACTCTCTCCTGTCTCAGTCACTCTCTCTCTCTCTCTCTCTCTCTCTTTCTCCTGTCCCAGTCTCTCTCTCTTTTTCTCTCTCTTTCTCCTGTCCCAGTCTCTCTCTCTCTCTCTCTCTCTCCCTCTCTCTCTCTCTCTCTTCCCCCCCCCCCCATTCTCTCTCTCTCTTCCATTCTCTCTCTCTCTCTCTCCTCCCCATTCTCTCTCTCTCTCTCTCTCTCTCGCTCTCTCTCTCCCCCCATTCTCTCTCTCTCTCTCCCCCACTTTCTCAACACTCCAAAAGCACTTCATTGGCTGTAAAGCGCTTTGAGACATTCGGTGGTCATGAAAGGTGCTACACAAATATCCTTCCTTCCTTCTTTCCTTCCTTCCTTCCCCCCGCTCCCTCCCAAATGAGACTGCACACAGGGAGGTTAAAGTAACAGTGACCTCAGTATTTATTAAGACTCTCCAGAATGAGGAACAGGCCTTAGGGGCCGGCTGATATACAGTGCTCCCAAGAGATGCTGGGATCCCTTGGGACTTCAGGGGACGCGCTCCCTGGTGGCAGAACATGGGAGTGCATGCTTTACAGATACACAACTCTTTCTTTCTTTCTCTCCTCTTTCTCTCTTTCTTTCTCTTTCTCCCTTTCTCTCTTTCTCTTTCTCCTGTCCCAGTCTCGCTCTCTCTCTCTCTTTCTCTCTTTCTCTCCCATTCTCTCTCTCTCTCTCTCTCCCACTTTCTCAACACTCCAAAAGCACTTCATTGGCTGTAAAGCGCTTTGAGACATTCGGTGGTCATGAAAGGTGCTATACAAATACAGGTCTTTCTTTCTCTTTCTTTCGTTCTTTCTTTCTCTCTTTCTCTCTTTCTTTCCCTCTTTCTCTCTTTCTTTCCCTCTTAATTTCTCTCTCTTTCTTTCTTTCTCTCTCTTTCTCTATTTTTCTCTCTTTTTTTTCTCTCCTCTTTCTCTCTTTCTTTCTTTCTCTCTTTCTTTCTTTCTATCTTTCTCTCCTTTCTCTCTCTCTTTTTCTTTCTCTCCCCCACTCTCAGAAAGCAGTGAAAATGTTCAAGTAAATAATTACAGCGATATTCTAGGCCAAAGTCCTGGAGGCTCCTTTAGTATAGTCATTAATTTTCGAAAGATAACCCAAAAGTCCTAGTAGAAAGCTCAGACTCGAGCTCGAGGCTCGGTAACATGTTTCAGCCCCACTTCCGGCTTCCTCATATATCGTACAGAGCACGCATGACTGGATCGAACGTGCATTCGCAAAAAGGGGCGGAGTCCACCAAGCACAAGCGCAGAAGGACACAAAAATGTTTGTGCAGATAACCACTTCAATCAATATGGTTCGGCGCATGGATCTTGCCCCGCACTGCCGGTGGAAATTCGGAGCAGCACCGTGTCGCTTGTATGACGGAGTGGAAATCCTGAAGAACTATCTCTTGTTCCGCTTTCAGTGGAGAAAACCGGCCTCTGCAGGAAGATAATCAATCCCGTCTGATCAATTACCTTTCTTTAGTATTGGTTTAGGACCTTTTCACAGGCTTCACTGAGACTCAGGCTAGCTCTGAGCTGGCATGAGCTCCGCTTAGGCCTAAATAGGGTGTAAAGAGCGCAATTCCCCGGAAGCCGAATGTAAAGTCCTTACTCTACAGTATGAAACCACACAAGCACATTCTGGGGACAAGGTCACTCTGTGACCTGAACTCTTTATTCACAGGACTCCAAAGACGATACCCCTGCATGGGACCTCCCTTTTTATACCTGTGTGAACAGGTAAGGAGTGCCTCCCACAAGTTCACCCCTTGTGGTCAAGGTGCGCATCTCGGTTGAGTGCATAGAGTAATACAGTGGTGTTACATTGTGGTTACATACATGACATCACCTCCCGCCCGCCCCCCCAAGTCTTATTGGGATCATAGGTTTAGTTTTTCAGGTGGTCTACGCTCCCTCGTTGAGCACCGCAGTTGGAGCTCTGGTTGTTGGACACTGACGTGAGTGTCTGTCACCTGTGGTGATTCCGGCCTGTCCGGGCTGACCGCAGGGACTGTGCATTCTTCTGATTGCTCTTGTTGCTCGTTCACTGGTGGTGTTGTGAGCTCCATCTCATGGTCTTCTTCAGGCTCCTCCGTGTTGATGCTGAACCTTTTTTTTACTTGGTCCAGATGCTTACGACATATCTGGCCATTGTTGAGTTTTACCACGATGACCCTATTCCCCTCTTTATCAATTACAGTGCCCTCCAAGCCATTTGGACCCCATGGCGTGATTGAGGACGAATACAGGATCTTTTATTTCTATATATCTCTCCCTCGCATTACGGTCATGGTACTCGTTTTGTGACTTGCGCTTGCCCTCAACTATGTCGGTCAGGACTGGGTGAATGAGGGACAATCGAGCTTTGAGTGTCCATTTCATTAGTAGCTCTGCGGGCAGGACCCCCGTGAGCGAGTGCAGTCGGGATCTATAGGCCAGCAGGAGATGCGATAGGCGGCATTGTAGGGAAGGTCCTTGAATCCTGAGCACACTTTGCTTAATGATTTGCACCACACGTTCCGCCTGGCCATTGGAGGCCGGCTTGAACGGTGCAGTCCTGACGTGGTTGATGCCATTACCAGACATAAACTCACGGAATTCGTAGCTTGTGAAACATGGGCCATTATCACTAACCAGGATGTCCGGGAGCAAGCCATGGGTTGCAAAGATCGCACGTAGGCTTTCCATTTCCACGTGCATGAATTCAGAATGATGCACTCGATCCATTTCGAGTACGCATCTACCACAATAAGGAACATCTTACCCATGCGTAGTAAACATGAATGCGTGACCATGGCCTGGTGGGCCAGGGCCACGGGCTGAGAGGGGCCTCCCTGGAGCATTACCCAGCTGGGCACACGTTGTGCACCTGCGAACAGTGTTCCAGGTCTGAATCAATTCCAGGCCACCAAACGTGTGACCGGGTAATGGCCTTCATCAGCACAATGCCTGGGTGTTCACTGTGGAGTTCCCTGATGAATGCCTCCCTGCCCTTCTGGGGCATAACTACCCGGCTGCCCCATAGTAGGCAGTCGGCTTGGATGGAGAGCTCATCCATCCATCTGTGGAACGGTCTGACCGCCTCAGGGCATGCTCCGTGTGCGAGCGCCCAATCCCCAGTCAGGACACATTTCTTAATCAGGGATAGGAGGGGATTTCTGTTTGTCCAGATTTTGATCTGGCAAGCTGTGATGGGGGAGCCTGCGCTGTCAAAGGCATCGACAGCCATGATCATTTCGGCGCTTTGCTCCGCTGCCCCCCCAGTGGTGGTCAGTGGAAGCCTGCTGTGCGCGTCAGCGCAATTTTCAGTGCTGTGCCGGTGTCGGATGGAGTAGTCATAAGCAGCCAGCGTGAGAGCCCATCGCTGTATGCGAGCTGATGCATTGGCATTGATAGCCTTGCTGTCTGGCAACAGGGATGTTAATGGCTTGTGGTCCGTCTCTAATTCAAACTTCCTACCAAAGAGGTACTGATGCGCTTTTTTTTACACCATAGACACATGCAAGCGCTTCCTTCTCGATCATCCCATATCCCCTTTTTCATTGAGAGAGCGACCTGGAGGCATAAGCCACAGGTTGTAGTTGACCCTCAGCATTGCCCTGCTGCAACACGCACCAACCCCATAGCGTGATGCATCATATGGCAGAACCAATTTTTTACAGGGGTCGTACAGGGTCAACAACTTGTTTGAACAAAGTAGGTTTCGCGCCCGATCAAAAGCCCGTTCCTGACAGTCCCCCCAAAATCAATCGCAACCCTTACGCAGGAGCACGTGTAGTGGCTCCAACCATGTGCTCAAATTCGGCAGAAAGATCCCGAAATAGTTCAACGGTCCCAGGAATGAACGCAACTCCGATGTGTTGCAGGCCTGGGTGCTCGTCGAATCGCCTCTGTTTTGGATTCGGTGGGCCGAATCCCATCTGCAGCAACCCTCCTGCCCAGAAACTCAACCTCAGGAGCTAAGAACACACATTTAGACTTCTTGAGTCGCAGGCCTACCCGCTCCAGTCAGCGAAGCACCTCCTCCAGGTTGTGGAGGTGTTCCTCGGTGTCTCGACCCGTGATGAGGATGTCGTCCTGGAATACGATGGTTCCAGGAATGGATTTAAGCAGGCTTTCCATGTTTCGTTGAAAAATCGCGGCCGCTGATCGAATGCCAAACGGGCACCTGTTATAAACAAACAGTCCCTTGTGCGTGGTGATGGTGGTCAGTAGTTTAGATTCGTCGGCCAGTTCCAGAGTCATATAGGCTGAAGTGAGGTCCAACTTGGTGAACAGCTTGCCGCCTGCCAGCGTGGCGAAGAAGTCCTCCGCTCTCGGGAATGGGTATTGATCTTATGGGGACACCCGATTGATGGTGGCCTTGTAGTTGCCACAGATCATGACAGAGCCATCCGCTTTTACGACGGGAACGATGGGGCTCGTCCAGTCGCTGCATTCAACAGGCGAGATGATGCCCTCTCTCAGAAGCCGGTCCAATTCGCTCTCGATCTTTTCCCACATCACAACGGCACCACTCTGGCTTTGTGGTGCACTGGTCTGGCATCCGGGGTGATGTGTATCACTACTTTAGTGCCTTTGAAAGTCCCGACGCCAGGTTGTAATAGTGAATCGAACTGTTGTAGGACTTGTGAGCACGAACTTCGCACCACAGATGACATTGCATGAACATTCCCCCCATTTCCAGTTCATCTCGGCTAACCAGTTCCTCCCCAACTGTACGGGACCATTGCCCGGGACAATCCAGAGTGGCAGCCAATTCACTAATCCATTGTGAGTGACAGCCAACATTGCACTGCCCAGCATTGGAATGATTTCTTTCGTGTAAGTCCGTAATTGTGTCTCAATATGTGCTAATTTGGGTCTACTGGCTTTAAATGGCCATAGCTTTTCAAATTGCTGAACGCCTATGAGTGACTGGCTGGCCCCAGTGTCCAGCTCCATGAGTACAGGGATACCGTTTAATAAAACCCTCATCATCATTGGTGGCATTCTGGTGTATGAACTGTGAATATTCGCAACATGGACCTGCTGAACCTCGGCGTCCATTGATTTGCCCCAAAAGTCATCCTGCCTCAGAGAACCCTCTTCTGGTCCATCCGCCTCATATATTAGTCTGGTTGCAGATTTTCTGTACATTCGAGCTAAGCAGCCACTGAGATTTCAATTCCTGCAGACAAACTGTTCAAATCTGCAAGATCTAGCTGAGTGTTTTCCCCCACGCCTCCAGCAGGAGTTAAAGTTTCCATTGTTGGGAACAAAGGGATTATGGCCAGGCATTCCACGCTGACTGTCCCTTTGACTGCTCTTAAGTACCCTATTAGTGGATGTCAATGGCCCCATCCCGGGCCGCATTGTCCACTGTGATGGTGTGAATGTCCGTTCAGCCTGCCATTGTCTCTGTTAAAGTCCTAATCTGGGTCTATTGATGCCTGGGGGTGGGGGGTGTTGGACTGCCCCTACCTGCCTGCGGGGCTCTGAGTCGCATTGATGATGTTGCCTCCCTGATCCATCGCTGCGCTAGAGGCAGAATTGAGCGCATGTATTATTTTCGTCTCTTCCTCCCCCGCCATGAAAGTTTGAGCTATCAACGCCGCCTTTTCCAAGGTCAAATCATTGGTCTCAATTAATTTGCGGAAAATTCCCGCGTGACCGATGCCCTCGATAAAGAAGTCCCTTAGCATCTCCCCCCTGCAGGCGTCTGTGAATTTACAGAGGCTGGCCAAACGACGGCGGTCCGCTATGAAGTCTGGTATGCTCTGTCCTTCACGACGTCGGTGGGTGTAGATTCTATGGCAGGCCATATGTATGCTACTTGCCTGTTTGAGGTGCTCCCCGATCAATTTGCTAAGTTCTTCAAAGGTTTTGTCCGCCGGCTTTTCGGGTGCTAATAAGTCCTTCATGAGCGTATAAGTCTTTGGTCCGCAGCTGGTCAAAAGATGAGCCCTTCGCTTGTCGGCCGCTGCATCCCCCAGCCATTCTTTCATAACAAAGCTTTGCTAAAGCCTCTCGACAAAATCGTCCCAGTCTTCCCCAACACAGTACCATTCCTCTGTGCTACCGGTGGCCATTCTCGTGGGTCATGAATTCCCGTTTCTCGTCACCAATGTAAAGTCCTTACTCTATAGTCCTTACTCTGTAACCTTAATTCTTTATTCACAGGACTCCAAAGACGATGACCCTGCATGGGACCTCCCTTTTTATACTTGTGTGAACAGGTAAGGAGTGTCTCCCACAAGTTCACCCCTTGTGGTCAAGAAGTGCATCTCGGTTGAGTGTATACAGTAATACAGTGGTGTTACATTGTGGTTACATACATCACACCGAGGAACTCCCCAGACACACCCTATTGATGTGGTGGTGGGGGGAGAAAGATCCACTCATACCCCCTCAGAAAATAATAGGATGAAAAGCATAGGTTGGGATGGCAGCAGAACTGCTGCCAGTATGTTTGCTAGTTTCTGAATGTTAAGAGAAAACTGCCTTTTTTATTTTATTTTCAAAACTGTTCTTGTCTTTTGTTCCCTGCCCTTTCTATCTCTCCCCTATCCCTTTCTTCTTGAAGTCTGTTCCCCCCATACACCTTCCCCTGCTGTGAGTAATTGACTGAAGACTTGTTCCCAGACCTCCACCAATACTCCTCTACTGCCAAGAGGTTTGCAAAAGGCACTCAGTGTGCCTGGCCCCCTTTCTCCACCTATGCGGATAAGTACTTCAGCTCTTCTCAGTGACTCCCCACACACATTAAATCACAGGCGTGAACCTCCATTCCTACTACTCCTTCCCATTCGTCATATGATTGGTGATGCAGCACACTCTGTGCTCCCTTCAGAGAACTCCTACCTTAAATTGTTTCCCGCCTTAAGTAATCAATGGCTGTGTTTCTCCACAGGTTGGAACTGGCGCAGGTGCAACCATATTAATTGTCTTAGCAGTGGCAACTTCACTGCTGTACAAAGGGCCGTGGAATGCAGATTTACCATTGTTAATTATCGGAATCATCAACCCACTGATTGGTTATACGATTGGTTTTGTTTTCGCTGTGATCGTGCAGCAATCATGGAAGAGGTAAATTAACAGACCTACTCTATACCTTTCGGGCCACATGGTCCTCATGCCCCAGACGCACCACGTTAGATCATAGGACTTCTCTTCCCAGTGGTGTTCTTGTATTGTGCAGGTTTCTCTTAATGCATTGTACTATATGAGGCAAATAAATTATTGTTATCTTTATATTTGTTCTCAGGATGTAGATCATGCTGGCTAGACTGCAGTTATTACTCATCCCTAATTGCCCTGATAATGGTGCTTCTGATAATGGTGCTCCCACAATGGTGTCACAATATGTATAAATGATTTGGATGAATGAACTGGTACACTCATAATAAAGGATGAAACTGAGTACTGTGTACAATGAGCAAGTGTGACCTTAGCTCCTTTAATAAGACTCCAGAGTGCAGGTACCTTGTGGGTGGCCTACTTATATACTGTGCTCCCAAGGGATGCTGGGATCCCTTGAGACTCCAACAGGTGGGCCCTCTGGTGGTCAGGTGTCATGCAGGTTACACAGGGTTAAATATATTACATCACTCCCCTATGAAGTCAACAGTACACTTATTTACAAGGTGAGATGATCTGGGGCTTTACGCTCCCTTGTCGATCATCTCAGTACAAATGCGGGTCTGGATGGGTTGGTCAGTTCTTCACTGGGCTGTTGGGCAGCCGGCCTTGTTGGGCTGCGGGGATGATGAGTTCGGCATCGTGGTCAACCATGATGTCAGTTGCCACGTGTGTGTGTGTGTGTGTGTGTGTGTGTGTGTGTGTGTTGGAGGGTCAAAGCTGGTGGTGTCCTCCGGGTTGTTCGTAGCTGTTGGTGAATCGCAATTTGATTTGGTCCAAATGTTTTTGTGCGTTTGTCCATTGGCCAATTTGATCTGAAACACCCTACTCCCTTCTTTGGCTGTGACCATGCCAGCGAGCCATTTGGGGCCATGTCCATAATTGAGCACAAACACAGGATCTTTAATTTCAATATCGCGTGACAAATTTGCGCGGTCATGGTACACACTTTGTTGATGCCGCTTGCCCTCCACGGGACCATGTAGATCAGGGTGGACAAGAGAGAGCCTTGTTTTGAGCACCCTTTTCATGAGCAGCTCGGTTGGGGGAATCCCGGTGAGTGAGTAGGGTCTGATGCAGTAGCTGAGCAGCACTCAGGACAGCCGGGTCTGCAGGGAGCCTTCCGACACACGTTTCAAGCTTTGTTTGATGTTCTGAACTGCCCGTTCTGCCTGGCCGTTGGATGCGGGCTTGAACGGAGCAGATGTGACGTGTTTGATCCCATTGCGGGTCATGAATTCCTTGAACTCAGCACTGGTGAAGCACAGCCCATTGATGCTGACTAGGAATCAGGCAAGCCGTGCGTGGCAAACATGGTTCGTAGGCTTTCAATAGTGGCCATGGATGTGCTTACTGACATTATTGCACATTCAATCTATTTTGAGTAAACGTCCACGACAACCAAAAACATTTTGCCTAGACATGGGCCCGCATAGTCTATGTGGATCCTCGACCACGGTTTGGAGGGCCACAACCACAAACTTAGCGGTGCCTCTCTGGGTGCATTGCTCAGCTGAGAGCAAGTGTTGCATTGGCGCACACATGACTCTAAATCTGAGTTGATGCCGGGCCACCACACATGGGATCTGGCTATGGTTTTCATCATTACAATGCCTGGGTGGGTGCTGTGCAGTTCACATATGAACGTATCTCTGCCTTTCTTGGGCTAGACCACACGATTGCCCCACAATAGACAGTCCGCCTGCAGGAACAACTCGTCTTTGCAACTGTGGAACGGTTTAATCGCCTCCTGCATCTCCACTGGGACATCGGACCAGCTCCCATTGGGGACACAGTTTTTTAACAAAGACAATAAAGGATCCTGGCGGTCCAGGTCCTGATCTGGTGGGCCGTAATGGGGGACTTCTCATTCTCAAATGCCTCCATGACCATGAGCAAGTCCGCTGGCTGTGACATTTCCACTCCGGTGGTGGGCAATGGTAGCCGACTAAGAGCATCTGCGCAGTTCTCTCTGCCCGGTCTCTGGTGGATTACATAGTTGTATTCCGACAGCATGAGCGCCCATCTTTGGATCCGGGCAGAGGCATTGGTATTAATGCCTTTGCTCTCAGAGAACAGTAATATAAGCGGCTTGTGGTCAGTTTCAAGCTCAAACTTGAGGCCAAATAAGTACTGTTGCATTTTTTTCACCCCGTAGACACACGCCAGAGCCTCTTTTTCAATGATGCTGTAGGCCCTTTCGGCCTTGGACAAACTCCTGGATGCAAAAGCGACCAGTTACAAAATCCCCGATTCATTAGCCTGTTGTAACACACTCCCGACCTCGTATGACGACGCATCGCAAGCTAGCACTAATCGTTTACAAGGGTTATACAGGACAAGCAGTTTGTTTGAACACAACAGATTCCTGGCTTTCTTAAAGGCAGCCCCTTGTGAATTCCCCCAGTCGTCTCCCTTGCGCAATAGTGCATGTAGGGGTTCAAGCAGGGTGCTTAACCCAGGTAGGAAATTACCGAAATAGTTAAGGAGTCCCAGGAACGACTGCAGTTCCGTCACGTTTTGTGGTCGCGGCGCGTTCTTGATGGCCTCCGTCTTGGCGTCGGTGGGTCTGATGCCATCCGCTGTGATTCTTCGTCCCAAGAACTCGACCTCCTGTGCCAGGAAAACACATTTTGAGCGTTTCAACCTGAGTCCCACGCGATCCAACCGACTAAGAACCTCTTCCAGATTCTTCAAGTGCTCCATGGTGTTCCGACCTGTAACCAATATGTCATCCTGGAAAACCACTGTGCAAGGAATCGACTCTAGCAGGCTCTCCATGTTCCGCTGGAAGATTGCCGTGGCTGACCGAATCCCGATGGGCACCGGTTGTAGATAAACAGACCTTTGTGCGTGCTGATGCAGATGAGGCCTTGCGAAGACTCCTCCAGCTCCTGTGTCATTTAAGCCGAGGTCAGGTCCAGCTTGGTGAATGTCTTCCCTCCAGCCAGAGTTGCAAATAGGTCGTCTGCCTTGGGTAGCGGGTACTGATCCTGCAGCGGAAAATGGTTAATCGTTACTTTATAGTCCCCGCAAATTCTAACCGTGCCGTCCTCCTTAAGTACCGGGACAATCGGACTGGCCCAGTCGATGAATTCCACTGGTGTGATGATGCCTTCACGTTGCAGCCTGTCAAGCTCAATTTCCACTTTTTCACGCATCATATACGGTACCGCCCGTGCCTTGTGGTGGATGGGTCGCATACCGGGAACCAAATGGATCTGCACTTTCGCCCCCGAGAAACTTCCAATGTCTGGCTCAAACAACGATGGGAACTTGCTCAGAACCTGGGTACATAAGGCATCGTCGATGGACAAAATCGTTTGGATGTCATCCCAGTTCCAGGGGATTTTTCCCAGCCAGCTTCTGCCAAACAACGTGGGGCCATCCCCGGCACAATCCACAGCAGGAGTTCATGTACTGCTCTATCATCGGAGACTGTGACTTCTGCACTGCCAATTACATGGATTAGTTCCTTGGTGTAAGTCCTTAGTTTGGTGTGAATGGGGCTGAGCTTGGGCCATAGATACAGGAATACCGTTCAGTTCAACTTTCAACATTATTGGTGGACATTTCGTAATGAATGTGTGTACCCCATACACTTCTGCCTCCTCTGTACGAGTCTCCAATTCAGCCTGATCCACAGTGGATCGATCTTCCTCTGCAACATGGTGGTTTGCAGGGTTTGCAGCTCGCCTGCACATTCGTTGGCGGTGTCCCATTGTTCTGCAACCATTGCACGCATAGTGCTTAAAGCGGCATTTATGGGGCCGATGATCACCTCCGCAGCGCCAACAAGTTGTTAACTGCCTCGCATTAATGATTGATGGCTGACTCTGGGTCAATTGAGGTCGGACCACAGCAGCCAGCGTGTACGTTCTGCCTTGTACATTTCTGCTCGAGACCGACGTTACTTTATGCACAGTACTGGCCGAAACTTCTTTATTCTGCAAAATCTGCTTGGTGTTGTCGCTGATGGACATAAATGCCTGGGCTTTCGTTATGGCTTTACTCAGATTCGGAGTTTCTACAGTCAACAGTTTGCGAAGGATTGTCTCATGTCCAATTCCCAGTACAAAAAGTCTCTGAGCATTTATTCTAGGAATCCCTCAAACTCACAATGTCCTGCAAGGCGTCTTAGTTCGGCGACATAGCTCGCCACTTCCTGGCCCTCCAATCGTTGACACGTGTAGAACCGATATCTCGCCATCAAAACGCTTTCCTTAGGATTTAGGTGCTCCCGGACTAGCGTACACAGTTCTTCGTAGGATTTCTCTGTTGGTTTTGCCGGGGCTAGGAGATTCTTCATGAGGCCATAGGTTGTTGCCCCACAGACAGTTAGGAGGGTCGCCCTTTGTTTGGTAGTGATCTCATCCCCTTCCAGCTCATTGGCCACGAATTATTGGTCGAGTCTCTCCACGAAGGCCTCCCAATCATCCCCTTCTGAGAACTTCTCCGGGATACCGACTGTTCTTTGCATTTTCGCCCGGTTGTTCGTTACCTCATCGTCAATTGGTACACTCATAATAAAGGATGAAGCTGAGTACTGTGTACAATGAGCAAGTGTGACCTTAGCTACTTTAATAAGACTCCAGAGTGCAGGTACCTCGTGGGTAGCCTGCTTATATACTGTGCTCCCAAGGGATGCTGGGATCTCTTGAGACTCCAACAGGTGGGCCCTCTAGTGGTCAGGTGTCATTCAGGTTACATCGGGTTAAATACATTACAGGAACAAATGTAATATTTCCAAGTTTGCTGATGACACAAAACTAGGTGGGATTGTGAGTTGTGAGGGGGTTTCAAAGACGCTGCAAGGCGATTTAGATAGGTTGAGTGAGTGGGTGAACACGTGGCAGATGCAATATAACGTGGATAAATGTGAAGTTATCCACTTTGGTAGGAAAAACATAAGGACAAAGTATTATTTAAATGGTGATGGCTTGGGAAGTGCCGATGTACAGAGGGACCTGGGTGCTCTTGTACACCAGTCATTGAAAGCAAACATGCAGGTGCAGCAAGTAGTTATAGAAGGCAAATGTTATGTTGGCCCTCATTGCAAGAGGATTTGAGTACAGGAGCAAGGATGTCTTACTATAGTTATACGGGGTCTTGGTGAGACCGCACCTGGAGTATTGTGTGCAGTTTTGGTCTCCTTACCTAAGAAAGGATATACTTGCCATAGAGGGAGTGCAGTGAAGGTTCACCAGACTAATTCCTGGGATGGCAGGACTGTCATATGAGGAGAGATTGGGTCGACTAGGCCTGTATTTACTAGAGTTTAGAAGAATGAGAGGGGATCTCATTGAAACGTATAAAATTCTGACTGGGTTGGATAGACTGGATGTGGGGAGGATGTTTCCCCTGGCTGGGAAGTCTAGAACAAGGGTCACAGTCTCAGGATACGAGGTAGGAAATTTAGGACCGAGAAGAGGAGAAATTTTTTCACTCAGAGGGTGGTGAACCTGTGAAATTCTATACCACAGAAGGCAGTGGAGGCCAAGTCACTGAATATATTTAAGAGGGAGATAGATAGATTTCTAGAAACAAAAGGCATCAAGGGGTATGGGGAAAAAGCAGGAATATGTTGTTGAGATAGAGGATCAGCCATGATCATATTGAATGGCAGTGCAGACTCGAAGGGCCAATTGGCCTCGTACTGCTCCTATTTTCTTTGTTTCTATGTTAGGTAGGATTTTGACCCACCAAAGATGAATGAATGTCAATATATGTCCAAGTAAGGATGGTATTTGCTTTAGAGGGGATGAGATTGCTGCTCCCGTCCTTCTCAATGGTAGAGGTAGCAGTAGAAGTGCTGTCGAAATAACCTTGGTTATTCTTTTGAAGGTGGCAAGACAAGTTGAGAAAATTATTTTAAAAGTATATGGGATCCTTGGCTTTATAAACAGAGGCACAACATACAAAAGCAGGGATCTTTATAAAGTTAGACCACACACTTTTGGAAGGTTTTCCAGTGGCAGAAGGGTTGGTAACCAAAGGGCACAGATTTCAGGTAATAGAAAAAAGAACTACAGGGAGATGAGAATTTTTTTATGCAGCGAGTTGTTATGCTCTGGAATGCACTGCCTGAAAGGGTGGTGGAAACAGATTCAATAATAACTTTCAAAAGGAATTTGGATAAATACTTGAAGGGGAAAAATTTGCAAAGCTATGGGGAAAAGAACATAAGAACATAAGAAGTCGGAACTTGAGTAGGCCATTTGGCCCTTCGAGCCTGCACTACCAGTTAACAAGATCTTCTACCTCAACTCTACCTTCCCGCATTATTCCCATATCCTTTAATTCCCTTAGTTCCCAGACATTTATCGACTTCTGTCTTGAATATACTCAATGACTGAGCATCCACAGCTCTCTGGGGTAGAGAATTCCAAAGATTCACAACCCTTTGAGTGAAGAAATTTCTCCTAATCTCAGTCCTAAATGGCCGATCCCTTATTCTGTGACTGTGACCCCGTGTTCTAGATTCCCCAGCTAGAGGAAACATTCTTCAGCATTAACTCTGTTAACTTCTTAAGAATTTTATAAGTTTCAATTAGATCACCTCTCAGTCTTCTAAACTCTAGGGAATATAGGCCTAGTCTACTCAAGCTCTCGTCATAGTGCAATCCCCTCATCCCAGGAACCAGTTTAGTGAACCTTAATTGCACTCCTTCCAAGGCAAGTATGTATTTTCTTAGGTAAGGAGACAGAGCTGTACACAGTACTCCAGATGAGGCCTCACCAATGCCCTGTATAATTGTAGTTAAAATTATTTTACTCTTGTACTCTAATTAATCCCTTTGTAACAAAAGCTAACATACCATTTGCTTTCCTAATTGCAGTCCTGGCAGAGGACTGGTACTAATTGGATACCTCTTTAAGAGCTGGCACAGGCACAATGGGCCAAATGGCTTCCTTCTATCATGTATCATTCTATGATTCTACGATGAACACTGATTAAGCAAACGTTTTTGACCTGTATGGTGTTAAGCTTCTTGAACATTGTTGCAGTTCCTCTCATCCAGGCAAATGGTGAGTATTTCATCACACTCTTGACTTAAGTTTTGTACACCTAAGAGGTTTTGTGTCATGTCATAGAGTATCCAGCTCTGCTCTGCTCTGGGCACAAAAGCAGCAAGATATAGACAAAGTTAAGTCATATCACAACCAACAGACTGTTGTGTTCATACTCTCTTTGTTTGTTACAGGACACTAGATGGGCATTAGGACCCTGTAGGAGCTATTCATAGTTGCTGTCATCATTTTGTTGGTTTGGGACACCATTTTGGGTTGTTGCTATAAAGGACACAAGTAGTTACATTGGGCCCAAGTTTCGGATGTCCTCCCAGAACGGCGCACTCCGAGAGGCACGCCTATTTTTTAGAATAAAAAAAGCGCCTAAAAGATACCTCGCGATTCTCCGAGTCCAGCAGGCCTGTTTCACAGTAAACGCAGCGCAGCACAAGCAGCTGGGGGCGGAGCTACAGCCCTGGGCAGCTACCTGCGTGCACAGTGGAGTCTGCGCATGTGCGCAGTAGCTTCTGACCCTCCCAGCACGTCCTGTCTCCGGGCGACCCTATCTCTGGCTGAAGGGACGTCACGATGTTCGCCGCCCATACCCCAGGTCAAGTGGCCTGCCTGCCTCACCGTCCCTCACCTCGCCTCATCACCACTGCCCTTACCTCCTCGACAGCGGGGCCTGCCCGACCAGCACCTCCACGGTGATGGGCTCCACCCGACCAGCAGCTCTTTGGTGGCGGGGCCCGCCCGACCAGCTCTTCTTCGACTTCGGGACCCGCCCGAACTCCTCCCCGGTGGTGGGCTCCGCCCGAACACCTCCTCGGTGGTGGGGCTCGCCCGACCAGCACCTCTTCAACGGCAGCCCCGCCCGAACTCCTCCCCAGTGCTCCCGAACAGATAGATGCTGCAGAAGGTGAGTAGAAACTTTTAATTTTTTATTTATTGATTTTTTTATTTTTAATTTTTTCTATTTTTTAATTTTTGATTTTTTTTTTGATTTATTGATGTATTTATCATTTATTATTGATTGTGGCTCTTTATTGGTAAAAGTGAAGTGTTTAATGCTTTGGAAAATCCCCCAACTACCCGCTAACTTCCCTTCCGCCCCCCCCCCCCCCCGCATCTCTGGCTACCTGCCTGCGCCTAATTTTAAAGTGTATGCAAGGTATTTCTCAGTGTACAAAAGTCGACACTTACTCCGTTCTAAGTTAGTGTGGAGTAACTTTTCGCTGCCTAAACTTGCAAAGCAGATGTAAGTGGCTGGTAACGTCCCCTTTTAAAACAAAAAACTGAACTAAAACGAAACAAAACTAACTCACTAGAACTGGAGCAAACTAAATTCTGAGAATTGCGATTTCCAAGATACTCCAAACTAAACTATTTGCTCCAAAAAAATAGGAGCAACTCCAGCCGAGACTTGGGCCCATGACTCCTGTTGCAGTTAGTCTATTTATTTACATACGCAACATAATTTGGCTACGAGGATGAATCATTTTAACCTCCCTACCGCCCTGCCTTTGCTCTCCACACCCGGGGACCCTCCAATTCCATGGCCGAGATGGATAAAAAGCTTTTCTACGTATATCAAGGTGAGTGGGTTAGACGACGACCACGTAACACCAGCTCGCTGCCGGGCAATACTTATCCACTGCCTCGGCATTGAAGGCCAACGCATCTTTGGCCAAATTGAAGACATGGAGTCCTACGACAAAGCGGTAAGCGCCCTAGAGAAATATTTTTTGCCAAAGAAAAGTATCATGATGGAGAGATACAAATTTCATCAAAGGGGGTAAGGGAACGGTGAACCAATCAAACAGTATAACATTTCATTAACTGAAAAAGTCGCTTCGTGTAACTTTGGAGCACTCAGAGGAAATGATCAGGGATCAAATTATTGAGAAAACAACGATCCCCGCATTCGGGAACACTTGCTAATAGAGGTTGACAAATTGACATTGGACAAAGCAACTAATTTGGCCATCCAAATCGAATCAGCGCTTTCTGATTCAAAAGCAATCAGATCCCCTGCTCCCCCTGTGCAGCACACTGCAGCTGCAGCCCATGTGCAAGGCGTTCGTCCAAAGTGGAAATCACATCAGAGACCCAGGGCTAGTAAAAAGCCACCCACTACGGATTGCGGACCTAACATTCACTGCTTTAACTGTGGGGACAAATCACACTCAGCAAAAAGTTCTAACTGCCCTGCCCGTGGGAAAAAATGCTCTGCGTGTGGTAAAATGAACCATTTTTCTAGTGTCTGTCGCTCATCGCAGCATATTTGACAGGTGGATAATCTCAATAGTGATGAACCCAGTATGGTTTACACCGTTATTGACATTTCGCACATCGGTTCAGGCAAATTCAAGGACTGTGATGTAAACATTGACGGCACACCCTGCTGCCTCCTCACTGATCTTGGAGCCAAAGTATCCATGTTGAGCGAGGCTGTGTATGAAACCCACTTCACGCACTGTCAACTGCAGCCCGCAACTTCCACTCTACATGCGTACTCCGACTCCAAAATTGAGGTACTTGGGGTCATATCTGTCCTGATATACTACTAGGACATAACATTGGAGAACCTTTCCTTTCGTGTCGTGAAGGGACGGGGCTTCATGCTTCATGCTTTGACAAGCTTGGGTTCAAAGTTTACAACCCAACCAGCACACCTGTGTACACGGTGGACTTTGACAAGCAGTATCCCTCAATCTTCACAGCGTTTAGATTGACAACAAAATTCTGCCATCATCCCCGCGTTAACCCATCTGTCAAACCGGTTACGCAGTGACTTCGCCATCTTCCATTCACGGTTCGCGACCAAGTATCCGCAGAATTAACGCGACTCGCATCGACTCCTCACCCTGGATCTCGAACTTAATCATTGCTTGGCGTAAAAATGGGGAGATCCGCCTATGCATTGACCTGAAAGAGGTCAACAAGACCATCATCCCCTCTTCCTACCATCGACGAACTGTCTTCAGAATTCCACGGCTCAATAGTTTTTACAAAACTTGACATGAGCCGCAGTTATCTGCAAATACCCCGAGCGGAGGACAGCAAACCGCTCATGGCATTTCCGAAGCATGATGGTCTGTATCAGTATCGAAGCATGCCGTACGGATGGATAATGGAAGAACATGATCAGTGACTTTATGCAGTTATGGCTAGACTTGCTACACATAACATTACACTTAACGCTGATAAGTGTACATTGGCTGCTGGAGAAATAAATATTCTGGGCTACAGAGTCACAGCACAAGGGACAACATTGACGCAATTCAGCGAATGCAGGAGGTTACCAACGTCAAAGAACTTTCAACATTCCTTGGCACTTGCAAATTCTATCTCAAGTTCATCCCGCACTACGCGTGCATTGCCGAAGCACTTCGCAAGTTGCTCGCAAGGACATCCCTTGGGAATGGACAGATTCCCAGGCTCAGGTGTTCACCACGCTTAAGGAGAAAATCACATCCCCTCCTATCCTCGCACACTTTGATCCAAATGTCACTACGTACGTCACCACGGATGCATCAGGCACCGCCATGGGTGCTGTGCTCTTGCAATGGATTGACGGCCTGGAACGTCTAGTCACCTTCGCCTCTCGCACACTCTCGTCTGCAGAATGTAAATACTCTACAGGGGAATGTGAAGCACTCACTTGCATCTACGCATGTGAACACTGGCACTTCTACCTCTGTGGCAGGAAATTTACCCTCCGTATGGATCACCAAGCGCTGACTACGCTACTCGCTACAACTGGATCTGGGCACAGGCCACTACGAATCAGCCGATGGTCAGATTACCTTCATCGGTATAACTTTGATGAACATCATCATCATCATCATAGGCAGTCCCTCGGAGTTCAGGAAGACTTGCTTCCACTCTTAACATGAGTTCTTAGGTGGCTGTACAGTCCAACACGAGAACCACAGTCTCTGTCACAGGTGGGGCAGATAGTCGTTGAGGGAAGAGTTGGGTGGGACTGGTTTACCGCGTGCTCTTTCTGTTGCCTGTGCTTGATTTCTGCAAGCTCTCGCCGATGAGACTCGAGGTGCTCAGCGCCCTCCCGGATGCGCTTCCTCCACTTAGGACAGTCTTTGGCCAAATTCTCCCAGTTGTCAGTGGGGATGTTGCACTTTATCAGGGAGGCTTTCAGGGTGTCCTTGTAACGTTTCCGCTGCCCACCTTTGGCTCGTTTGCCGTGAAGGAGTTCCGAGTAGAACGTTTGCTTTGTGAGTCTCGTATCTGGCATGCGAACTATGTGGCCTTCCCAGTGGAGCTGAGCAAGTGTGCTTTGATGCTGGGGATGTTGGCCTGGTCGTGGACGCTAATGTTGGTGTGTCTGTCCTCCCAGGGGATTTGTAGCATCTTGCAGAGACATCGTTGGTGATATTTCTCCAGCGACTTGAGGTGTCTACTGTACATGGTCCATGTTTCTGAGCCATACAGGAGGGCAGGTATCACTACAGCCCTGTAGACTATGAGCTTGGTGGCAGTTTTGAGGGCCTGGTCTTCAAACACTTTTTTTCCTCAGGCGGCCGAGGCTCGCATGCTCTCGACTCCATTCTGCAGCATGCTACTCACCACCACCTCAGTAAAACCCCAACACTGCACGATGTAGAAAAAACCATAAGACAGCTTAAGAACAACCATGCTTCAGGAGCGGATGGAATCCCTGCTGAGGCACTGAAGTATGGCAGAGAGGCACTATTGGCGTGATTACCTGACCTCATCTCTCTCATCTGGAGGGAGGAGAGCATGCCGGGAGATCTCAGAGATGCAGTGATCGTGACCATCTTTGATGTACAGTACATCACTGGCAGTCACAAGCACGTAGCTGACATGCTCAGCTGCTTGACACCTACTTTGGATTCTGGTGCTCACTTATTCACAGATTAAGGGCTTTAGATTAGGGGCCTGGATTAATAACTAAAAGCTAAATCTAATTAATTAAATACATTAGAGATGGCAGGAGAGGCGAGTGTTTCTGCTGTTGCATGTGGGAGCTGGTTGATCCCATTGAGATCCATCGTGACCACATCTGCAGCAAGTATCTGCAGCTCGAGGAACTTCGGCTCCGTGTTGATGAGCTGGAATCCGAGCTGCAGACACTACTACACATCAGGGAGGGGAGATTTACCTGGACGCTGTGTTCCAGGAGCTAGTAACAACAATTAGAATAATTAATTCAAATTCAATAAATGGTCAAGGACAGAAGGGTGTGATTACGAGTGAGAAAGGTATGGGGACTCAGGATGGAGTGATGGAGGAGCCTCGGCCCTTGCTCTTATCCAACAGGTTTGAGGCTCTTACTCCCTGTGTGGATGAGAGCAGAGACTGCAGGGAGGATGAGCAAACTGACCACAGCACCATGGTACAGGGGGCCATTCAAGTGGGGGGAATAAAAAGAAACGTTGTAGTGCTGGGGGACAGTATCATTAGGGGGATAGATAAGGTTCTCTGCAGCCTTTGGGCTGGAGAGGAATTTGGGATGGGAGGGAGAAGATCCAGTTGTCATGGTCCACGTGGGTACCAACAACATAGATAGGACAAAGAAAGAGGTTCTGTTGAGGGATTATGAGCAATTAGGGGCCAAATTAAAAAGCAGAACCACAAAGGTTATAATCTCTGGATTACTACCTGAGCCATGAGCAAATTTGCATAGGGTAAATAAGATCAGAGAGATGAATGTGTGGATCAAAGATTGATGTGGGAGAAATGGGTTTTGATTCGTGGGACACTGACACCAGTACAGGGGTAGGAGGGAGCTGTTCCGTTTGGACAGACTCCACTTAGAGAATGCTGGGACCAATGTCCAGGCGAATCAAATAACTAGGGTTGTAGAGAGGGCTTTAAACTAATTATTGAGAGGGATGATTCAGGTGAGCGAAAATTTTAAAAGTCAAAGAATAAGGAAAAGGCAATGGAGCAGGGTAGCACTGGGGGAAATGAAAACCAGAGCGTGCCAGGAAGGGACAGAAGGTATAAACATAAAAGTATATCGGAAAGTGGGGTCAAAGCAGGACAAAATGGTAAAAAATTTAAAAGCTCTTTATCTGAATGTACGGAGCATTTGTAACAAAATAGATGAGTTGACGGCACAAATAGATACAAATGGGTGTGATCTGATAGCCATTACAGAGACGTGGTTGCAAGGTGACCAGAACTGGGACTAAATATTCAGGGGGATTTGACAATTCAGAAGGACAGACAGAAAGGAAAAGGAGGTGGGGTAGCACTGTTAATAAAGGATGAGATCAGTGCGTTAGCGAGAAACAATATTGGCTCAGAAGATCAAGATGTTGAATCAGTTTGGGTAGAGATAAGGGGCCCAAGTTTCGGGCCGCGGCTAGAACGGCGCAGCCCCGACCTGGATGCCCGTTTTTCGCGCCACAAAGTGCACCTAAAAAAAACTTCCAGATTCTCCGGCTCCCTGCTGGTCCTCTGGCCCTCGGCACGGCGCAGCACGAGCTGTGGGGGGCGGAGCTCGGTCCCTGCGCTGAAAACAGTGCCGCGACCTCTGCACATGCGCGCTACAGTGGGCACGCATGTGCAGTAGCTCCAGGCGCCCAAAACTGTGTGGGAGGGGCCCGAAGCACGCAGCCCCTAGCCCTGGCCGAATGGCCTCACTGGGGCTGCGTGAATAAGGCTGCCTCCCATGCCCAGCTCCTGCTTCCTCCGGACCCGACTCGACTCCTGCTCCCCCACCCCCGGACCGGACCCGACCCGACTTGACTCCCGCTCCCACCCCCCCCACCGGACCGCCCACCCCCCACCCCCCGACCCGACTTCCGCTTCCCCCGCTCCCGACCTTCCCCCCCATCCCCGACCGACCTCTGCTCCCGACCGATCTCCTCCCCCCCCGACCGATCTCCACCCCCCCCCACTCCCGAGCCGCGCTCCAGACCCCCCCCGGACCCCGGACCTGACCCAACCTACCTGTCAATCCGGTAAGTCTAAGCTCGAAGTCTTGGGCCCGGCTGGGCCCGGCCCGTTCAGCCTCCCTCTCCTTTCTCTCTCTCTCTCTCCCTTCTCTCTCTCTCTCTCTCTCTTCCCCCCTTCTCTCCCCCCTTCCCCTCCCTCCCTTCTCTTCCCCCCTCCCCTCCCTCCCTCCCTTCTCTCACCCCCCCATCCCTCCTCCTACCTCTCCTCCCCTCCTCCCCTCCCTCCTTTCTCAGCCCCCCTCCCCTCCGTCCCTTCTCACCCCCCCTCCCTTCTCACCCCGCTCCCTTCTCACGCCCCTCCCTTCTCACCCCCTCCCTTCTCACCCCCCCTCCCCTCCCTCCCTCCCTTCTAACCCCCTCCCCTCCCTCCCTTCTCACCCCCCCTCCCCTCCCTCCCTTGTCACCCCCCTCCCCCCCACCCCCTCTCCCCCACTACACCCCCTCTCCCCCACTCCACCACCCCTCCTCCCACTCCCCTCCACCCCTCCATCCCCCCTCCCCATCCTCCCCCTGCTGTCAGAAACACAGACACTGACAGACAGAGAGTGAGAGACACACACAGACAGACAGACAGAGAGATAGAGACACTGACAGAGACACACTGGGGGGGTGGGGGGGGGGGGCATCCCAGCACGCTGTTGGAGGGCTCCCGGTGCTGCAGTCGGTAAGTAGAAAATGTTTTATTTATTGATTTTTTTAAAAATAATTTCTTATTAATGTTTTTTGATTGATTTATTGGTTGATTTATTGATGTTTTTATCATTTATTATTGATGATGGCTGTTTATTTGTAAAACTGAAGTGTTTAATGTTTGTAAACTTCCCTTTAAACCCCCCTCCCCCCATTCCGTACGCCTGATTTGTAACCTACGCCTGATTTTCTAACGTGTAGACAAGGTTTTTTCGAGCGTACAAAAATCTTCACTTACTCCATTCTAAGTTAGTTTGGAGTAAGTTTTCACTGCCGAAATTTTGAAAACAGGCGTAAGTGGCCGGACACGCCCCCTTTTGAAAAAAAAATTCTGTTCCAAAGTGAAACTGTTCTAACTGACTAGAACTGGAGCAAACTAAATGCCGAGAATTTGAATTTCTAAGATACTCCGTTCTACACCAGTTGCTCCAAAAAATCAGGAGCAACTGAGGCAGAAACTTGGGCCCAAGGAATAATAAGGGGAAAAAGTTGGTGGTGGGCGTAGTCTTTAGGCACCCTAACAGAAGCTACACTGTTGGACGGATAATAAATCAAGAAATAATGGAGGCTTGTAATAAAGGAATGGCAATAATCATGCGCAATTTTAACCTTTATATTGATTGGACAAAGCAAATTGGCCAGGGTAGCCTTGAGGAAAAATTAATAGAGTGTATCTGGGATAGTTTCCTTGAACAGTATGTTACGGAACCAACCAGGGGGCATAGAAACATAGAAAATAGGTGCAGGAGTAGGCCATTCGGCCCTTCGAGCCTGCACCCCCATTCAATAAGATCATGGCTGATCATTCCCTCAGTACCCCTTTCCTGCTTTCTCTCCATACCCCTTGATCCCCTTAGTCGTAAGGGCCATATCTAACTCCCTCTTGAATATATCCAATGAACAGGCATCAACAACTCTCTGCGGCAGGGAATTCCACAGGCTAACAACTCTGAGTGAAGAAGTTTCTCCTCATCTCAGTCCAAAATGGCCTATCCCTTATCCTAAGACTGTGTCCCCTGGTTCTGGACTTCCTCAACATCGGGAACATTCTACCCGCATCTAACCTGTCCAGTCCTGTCAGAATCTTGTATGTTTCTATGAGATTCCCTCTCATTCTTCTAAACTCCAATGTATAAAGGCCCAGTTGATCCAGTCTCTCCTCATATAGCAGTCCAGCCATCCCTGGAATCAGTCTGGTAAACCTTCGCTGCACTCCCTCAATAGCAAGAATGTCCTTCCTCAGATTAGGAGACCAAAACTGAACACAATATTCCAGGTGAGACCTCACCAAGGCCCTGTACAACTGCAGTAAGACCTCCCTGCTCCTATACTCAAATCCCCTCGCTATGAAGGCCAACATACCATTTGTCTTCTTCACCGCCTGCTGTACCTGTATGCCAACTTTCAATGACTGATGAACCATGACACCCAGGTCTCGTTGCATCTCCCCTTTTCCTAATCTGCCGCCATTCAGATAATATTCTTTCTTTGCATTTTTGCCCCCAAAGTGGATAACCTCACATTTATCCACATTATACTGCATCTGCCATGCATTTGCCCACTCACCTAACCTGTCCAAGTCACCCTGCAGCCTCCTAGCATCCCCCTCACAGCTCACACCGCCACCCAGTTTAGCAGGCTATCTTAGATCTGGTACTGTGTAATGAGACACGATTAATAAATGATCTCGTAGTAAAGGAGCCTCCAGGAATGAGTGACGATAACATGGTTGAATTTCAAATTCATTTGGAGGATGAGAAAGTTGGTTCTCAAACCAGTGTCCTAAGCTTAAATAAAGGCGACTACAAAGGTATGAGGGCAGAGTTGATGAAAGTGGACTGGGAAAAGAGATTAAAGTATGGGATGGTTGGTGAGCAGTGGTAGACATTTAAGGAGATATTTCATAACTCGCAGCAAAAATATATTCCAATGAGAAGAAAAGAATGTAAGAGAAGGGATAATCATCCATGGCTAACTAAGGAAATAAGGGATGGTATCAAATTGAAAACAAAGGTATACAATGTGGCCAAGACTAGTGGGAGGCCAGAGGATTGGGAAACTTTTAAAAGCCAGCATAGAACAACTAAAAAAATGACAGAGAGGGAAGATAGGTTATGAAAGTAAACTAGCACAAAATATAAAAACAGATAGTAAGAGTTTCTACAGGTGCATAAAAAGGAAAAGAGTGACTAACGTAAATGTTCGTCCCCGCGAGGATGAGACCGGGAAATTAATAATGGAGAACAGGGAAATGATAGAAACTTTGAACAAATATTTTGTATCTGTCTTTACGGTTGAAGACACTAAAAACATCTCAATAGTGGATAATCAAGGGGCTATAGGGAGCCAGGTTTGCTGATGATACAATCACTATCACTAATGAAGTAGTACATGGTAAAATAATGGGACTAAAGGTGGACAAGTCTCCTAGACCTGATGGCTTACATCCAAGGGTCTTAAAAGAGTGGCTGCAGAGATAGTGGATGTTTTGGTTGTAATGTACCAAAATTCCCTGGATTCTGGGGCGGTCCCAGCAGATTGGAAAACTGCAAATGTAACACCCCTATTTGAAAAAGGAGGCAGGCAAAAAGCAAGAAACTATAGACCAGTTAGCCTAACATCTGTTGTTGGGAAAATGCTGGAGTCCATTATTAAAGAAGCAGTAGCGGGATATTTGGAAAAGCATAATTCAATCAAGCAGAGTCAGCATGGTTTTATGAAAGGGAAATCATGTTTGACAAATTTGCTGGAGTTCTTTGGGGATGTAACGAGCAGGGTGGATAAGGGGGAACCAGTGGATGTGGTGTATTTGGATTTCCAGAAGGCATTCGATAAGGTGCCACATAAAAAGTTACTGCACATGATAAAAGTTCATTGGGTTGGGGATAATATATTAGCATGGATAGAGGATTGGCTAACTAACAGAAAACCGAGTCGGGATAAATGGGTCATTTTCCGGTTGGCAAACAGTGACTAGTGGGGTGCCGCAAGGTTCGGTGCTGGGTCCTCAACTATTTACAATCTATATTAATGACTTGGATGAAGGGATCAAATGTAATGTAGCCAGGTTTGCTGATGATACAACGATGGGTGGGAAAGCAAATTGTGTAGAGGACACAAAAAATCTGCAAAGGGATATAGACAGGCTAAATGAGTGGGCAAACATTTGGCAGATGGAGTATAATGTGGGAAAATGTGAGGTTATCCACATTTGCAGGAAAAATAAAAAAGCAAATTATTATTTAAATGGAGAAAAATTGCAAAGTGCTGCAGTACAGAGGAACCTGGGGGTCCTTGTGCATAAGAACATAAGAATTAGGAACAGGCGTAGGCCATCTAGCCCCTCGAGCCTGCTCCGCCATTCAACAAGATCATGGCTGATCTGGCCGTGGACTCAGCTCCACTTACCCGCCCACTCCCCATAACCCTTAATTCCCTTATTGGTTAAAAATCTATCAATCTGTGATTTGAAATACATTCAATGAGCTAGCCTCAACTGCTTCCTTGGGCAGAGAATTCCACAGATTCACAACCCTCTGGGAGAAGAAATTCCTTCTCAACTCGGTTTTATATTGGCTCCCCCGTATTTTGAGGCTGTGCCCCCTAGTTCTAATCTCCCCGACCAGTGGGAGAACCTCTCTGCCTCTATCTTGTCTATCCCTTTCATTATTTTAAATGTTTCTATAAGATCACCCCTCATCCTTCTGAACTCCAACGAGTAAAGACCCAGTCTACTCAATCTATCATCATAAGGTAACCCCCTCATCTCCGAAATCAGCCTAGTGCATTGTCTCTGTACCCCCTCCAAAGCTTGTATATTCTTCCTTAAGTAAGGTGACCAAAACTGCACGCAGTACTCCAGGTGCGGCCTCACCAATACCCTGTACAGTTGCAGAAGGACCTCCCTGCTTTTGTACTCCATCCCTCTTGCAATGAAGGCCAACATTCCATTCGCCTTACTGATTACCTGCTGCACCTGCAAACTAACTTTTTGGGATTTATGGACAAGGACCCCCAGGTCCCTCTGCACCGCAGCATGCTGTAATTTCTCCCCATTCAAATAATATTCCCTTTTACTGTTTTTTTTCCCAAGGTGGATGACCTCACATTTTCCGACATTGTATTCCATCTGCCAAACCTTAGCCCATTCGCTTAACCTATCCAAATCTCTTTGCAGCCTCTCTGTGTCCTCTACACAACGCGCTTTCCCACCAATCTTTGTGTCATCTGCAAATTCTGTTACACTACACTCTGTCCCCTCTTCCAGGTCATCTATGTATATTGTAAACAGTTGTGATCCCAGCACCGATCCCTGTGGCACACCACTAACCACCGATTTCCAACCTGAAAAGGACCCATTTATCCCGACTCTCTGCTTTCTGTTAGTTAGCCAATTCTCGATCAATGCTAATACATTTCCTCTGACTCCGCGTACCTTTATCTTCTGCAGTAACCTTTTGTGTGGCATCTTATCGAATGCCTTTTGGAAATCCAAATACACCAAATCCATCGGTACACCTCTATCCACCATGCTCATTATATCCGCAAAGAATTCCAGTAAATTAGTTAAACACGATTTCCCCTTCATGAATCCATGTTGCGTCTGCTTGATTGCACTATTCCTATCTAGATGTCCCGCTATTTCTTCCTTAATGATAGCTTCAAGCATTTTCCCCACTACAGATGTTAAACTAACTGGCCTATAGTTACCTGCCTTTTGTCTGCCCCCTTTTTTAAACAGAACCATTACATTAGCTGCTTTCCAATCCGCTGGTACCTCCCCAGAGTCCAGAGAATTTTGGTAAATTATAACAAATGCATCTGCTATAGCTTCCGCCATCTCTTTTAATACCCTGGGATGCATTTCATCAGGACCAGGGGACTTGTCTATCTTGAGTCCCATTAGCCTGTCCAGCACTACCCCCCGAGTGATAGTGATTGTCTCAAGGTCGTCCCTTCCCACATTCCCGTGACCAGCAATTTTTGGGATGGTTTTTGTGTCTTCCACTGTGAAGACCGAAGCAAAATAATTGTTTAAGGTCTCAGCCATTTCCACATTTCCCATTATTAAATCCCCCTTCTCATCTTCTAAGGGACCAACATTTACTTTAGTCACTCTATTCCGTTTTATATATCGGTAAAAGCTTTTACTATCTGTTTTTATGTTTTGTGCAAGTTTACTTTCGTAATCTATCTTTCCTTTCTTTATTGCTTTCTTAGTCATTCTTTGCTGTCGTTTAAAATTTTCCCAATCTTCTAGTTTCCCACTAACCTTGGCCACCTTATACGCATTGGTTTTTAATTTGATACTCTCTTTTATTTCCTTGGTTATCCATGGCTGGTTATCCCTTCTCTTACTGCCCTTCTTTTTCACTGGAATATATTTTTGTTGAGCACTATGAAAGTGCTCCTTAAAAGTCCTCCACTGTTCCTCAATTGTGCCATCGTTTAGTCTGTGTTTCCAGTCTACTTTAGCCAACTCTGCCCTCATCCCACTGTAGTCCCCTTTGTTTAAGCATAGTACGCTCGTTTGAGACACTACTTCCTCATCCTCAATCTGTATTACAAATTCAACCATACTGTGATCACTCATTCTGAGAGGATCTTTTACTCGGAGATCGTTTACTATTCCTGTCTCATTACACAGGACCAGATCTAAGATAGCTTGCTCTCTTGTAGGTTCTGTAACATACTGTTCTAAGAAACAATCCCGTATGCATTCTATGAATTCCTCCTCCAGGCTACCCTGTGCGATTTGAGTTGACCAATTGATATGTAGGTTAAAATCCCCCATGATTACTGCCGTTCCTTTTTCACATGCCTCCATTATTCCTTTGATTATTGTCCGCCCCACCGTGAAGTTATTATCTGGGAGCCTATAAACTACGCCCACCAGTGACTTTTTCCCCTTACTATCTCTAATCTCCACCCACAATGATTCAACATTTTGTTCATTAGAGCCAATATCGTCTCTCACAACTGCCCTGATATCATCCTTTATAAACAGAGCTACCCCACCTCCTTTCTCTTCTTGTCTATCTTTCCGAATTGTCAGATACCCCTGTAAGTTTAATTCCCAGTCTTTGCCACCCTGCAATCACGTTTCTGTAATGGCCGCCAAATCATACCCATTTGTAATGATTTGTGCCGTCAACTCATTTAGTTTGTTTTGAATGCTGCATGTGTTTAGGTAAAGTGTTTTACCTAAACACACGCAGAGCTCTCTCCTGGGTTCCCATCCCCCTGGCAAGCTAGTTTTTAAACCATGATTTTTAGTTTTGACCCCTCCTGCAGCCCCTTTATATTCATACATATTGTCCCTTCCTATCACCTTGTGGTTTACACTTACCCCAGTGCTACTCTGCTCTGTTGCCTCCTGCATTTTGCATTCTTTCTTGGGGTTCTGTTCATCTGAGCTCTCACCCACTCTAAGCTCAGAGCTCTCTCCTCGGTTCCCATCCCCCTGGCAAGCTAGTTTAAAGCCCTCCCAACCGCACTATCAAACTCAAAAAGTTAGTACAGGTACAGCAAGTAATCAGGAAGGCAAATGGAATGTTGGCCTTTGTTGCAAGGGGGATAGAGTATGTCATGTATCTTACATTATTATATATAACTGTATCCTAACATGCTATACATGATTGTAATAAGATATGACCTGTAACCACCAGCATACCTTACCACCAGGGGTGCACTTGCAAGAGACAGGTATATAAGGACAGGTCTCAGGCAAGTGCAGCATTCCAGAGCTGTGAAATAAAGGTGCAGGTCCAGAGTGACCTTGACTTCACTACATACCGCGTGTGAATCTGTACTGAGGGGACAGGACTTTACAGTGGCGACGAGTTACGGGATTACAGAATCCACAGAATGGCGAACAACGGATCAGATGAAAAGTACAATGCGGGAGACAATTGGGAGGACTTTATAGAAAGGCTCCAGCAAAGCTTTGTAACCAAAGACTGGTTAGGCGACGATAAGGCAGACAAGAGAAGAGCCCATCTTTTGACCAGCTGTGGCTCGAAAACATATGCTTTAATGAAGGATCTGTTGGCACCCGAGAAACCAGCAAGCAAGTTGTTTGAAGAATTGAGCACACTGGTAAGAGACCACCGGAGGCAGTCAGCAGCCTACACATGGCCAGGCACAGGTTCTACAACTACAGACGCTGTGTGGGCCAGAGCATCCCCGACTTCGTGGCGGAACTTCGGAGGTCGGCTAGTTTATGTGAGTTCTCCGATGAACTGAGGAGAGAAATGCTGAGAGACTTTTTCATTGAAGGAATAGGCCACGCAGACATATTCCGAAAGCTCATAGAGACCAAGAACCTGACCTTAGAGGCAGCAGCACTGGTTGCACAGACATTCTTGGTAGGGGAAGAAGAAACGAGGTTACTTTACAATGCAGGTACTACAACTAACGAAATATTGGAACAAGAAGTTCACAGCACTAAACAAGCTGCTACCCCCACACACAGACAAAACTGGGAGAACAGGCTCTCGACAGCAGGCAGAAGCTATCAAGGGCCACAGGAACGGCCGTTCACACCTCATCAACCCACAATGCGAACAATCAACTACAAACTGAGAGAAGCTCAAGAGAGATCAGCCAGACGCAGCTCATTCTTTGGGAACACTTTGAACAATGGAACAGGTCTGTGCTGGAGGTGTGGGGGTGGGCACTTGTCAAGGGCACTCATCGATTTCAGCAGGCTGTTTGCAGAAATTGTGAATATACAAGGCATTTGGCCCGCATGTGCAAAAAAACGGCAGCTCGGCTGGTATACGAATCGGATGGGTCGGAAAGCGGACCAGAAGATGGTGGGGACAGTACCCGGGACACCGATATACAGCGGGTCAACACGATCAATGGCCGCTGCTCCTACAACAGGACGCCTCCTATAATGATGAGGGTCCTACTCAACGGGATATCTGTCAACATGGAGCTGGATACGGGAGCGGGTCAATCTCTCATGGGCGCTCAACAATTTGAACAACTGTGGCCGCATAAAAGAGATAGACCAAAACTCACAAGTGTCGACACCACACTAAGGACCTATACCAAATAAATCGTACCAGTCCTCAGCAGCGCCATGTAGATGAAGGAGGCATGTAGAAGAAGGCAAAAGCAGATTTACCAACACCACTGCGGAACCAGAGCCAGAATACAACGTGGAACTCGCACCACACCTGGTGGACAGACAGAGGGAATAACGAGGAAAGGGCAATCCCAACAGACAGCCCAGGCGAGTCAACAACAATCACACCAATCGAAACAGACAGCCCAGGCGAGATACCAGCAACCACACCCAAAGAAAAACAGACATCAAGGTAAACAACTGAACCACAACTCAGATGCTCCACGTGAGAGCGTAGACCACCTGAGAGACTGAACCTATAAAGACAATAAGACCTTGGGGGAGGGTGATGTCATGTATCTTACATTATTATATATAACTGCATCCTAACATGCTATACATGACTGTAATAAGATATGAACTGTAACCACCTGTATTCTGCCTTCGCATTTTTGCCCCCAAAGTGGATAACCTCACATTTATCCACATTATACTGCATCTGCCATGCATTTGCCCTCTCACCTAACCTGTCCAAATCACCCTGCAGCCTCTTAGCATCCACCTCACAGCTCACATTGCCACCCAGTTTAGTTCATCTGCAAACTTAGAGATATTACACTCAATTCCTTCATCTAAATCATTGATGTATATTGTAAAGAGCTGGGTCCCAGCACTGAGCCCTGCGGCACTCCACTAGTCACTGCCTGCCATTCTAAAAAGGACCCGTTTATCCTGACTCTCTGCTTCCTGTCTGCCAACCAGTTCTCTATCCACGTCAGTATATTACCCCCAATATCATGTGCTTTGATTTTGCACACCAATCTCTTGTGTGGGACCTTGTCAAAAGCCTTTTGAAAGTCCAAATACACCACATCCACTGGTTCTCCCTTATCCATTCTACTAGTTACATCCTCAAAAAATTCCAAAAGATTTGTCAAGTATGATTTCCCCTTCATAAATCCATGCTGACTTGGACCGATCCTGTCACTGCTTTCCAAATGCGCTTCTATTTCATCCTTAATAATTGATTCCAACATTTTCCCCACGACTGACGTCAGGCTAACTGGTCTAACCCACTTTCTCTCTCCCTCCCTTTATAAAAAGTGGTGTTACATTAGCTACCCTCCAGTCCATAGGAACTGATCCAGAGTCGATAGACTGTTGGAAAATGATCACCAATGCATCCACTATTTCTATGGTCACTTCCTTAAGTACTCTGGGATGCAGACAATCAGGCTCCGGGGATTTATCGGCCTTCAATCCCATCAATTTTCCTAACACAATTTCTCGCCTAATAAGGATATTCTTCAGTTCCTCCTTCTCGCTAGACCCTCGGTCCCCTATACTTCCGGAAGGTTATTTGTGACTTCCTTCGTGAAGACAGAACCAAAGTATTTGTTCAATTGGTCTGCCATTTCTTTGTTCCCCATTATAAATTCACCTGAATCTGACTGCAAGGCACCTACATTTGTCTTCACTAATCGTTTTCTCTTCACATATCTATAGAAGCTTTTGCAGTCAGTTTTTATGTTCCTGGCAAGCTTCTTCTCGTACTCTATTTTCCCCCTCTTAATTAAACCCTTTGTTCTTCTCTGCTGAATTCTAAATTTCTCCCAGTCCTCAGGTTTGCTGCTTTTTCTGGCCAATTTATATGCCCCTTCCTTGGATTTAACACTATCCTTAATTTCTCTTGTTAGTCATGGTTGAGCCACTTTCCCCGTTTTATTTTTACTCCAGACAGAGATGTACAATTGTTGAAGTTCATCCATGTGATCTTTAAATGTTTTCCATTGCCTATCCACCGTCAACCCTTTAAGTATCATTTGCCAGTCTATCCTAGCCAATTCACGCCTCAAACCATCGAAGTTACCTTTCCTTAAGTTCAGGACCCTCGTTTCTGAATTAACTGTGTCATTCTCCAGCTTAATAGACTGGATCAACTGGGCTTGTATTCACTGGAGTTCAGAAGAATGAGAGGGGATCTCATAGAAACGTTTAAAATTCTGACGGGTTTAGACAGGATAGATGCAGGAAGAATGTTCCCAATGTTGGGGACGTCCAGAACCAGGGGTCACCGTCTAAGGATAAGGGGTAAGCCATTTAGGACCAAGATGAGGAGAAACTTCTTCACCCAGAGAGTGGTGAACCTGTGGAATTCTCTCCACAGAAAGTTGTTGAGGCCAATTCACTAAATATATCCAAAAAGGAGTTAGATGCAGTCCTTACTACTAGGGGGATAAGGGGTATGGCGAGAAAGCAGGAATGGGTACTGAAGTTGCATGTTCAGCCATGAACTCATTGAGTTCAGAAGGATGAGGGGTGATCTTATAGAAACATTTAAAATAATGAAAGGGATAGACAAGATAGAGGCAGAGAGGCTGTTTCCACTGGTCGGGGAGACTAGTACTAGGGGGCACAGCCTCAAAATACGGGGGAGCCAATTTAAAACCGAGTTGAGAAGGAATTTCTTCTCCCAGAGGGTTGTGAATCTGTGGAATTCTCTGCCCAAGGAAGCAGTTGAGGCTGGCTCATTGAATGTATTCAAGTCACAAATAGATAGATTTTTAACCAATAAGGGAATTAAGGGTTATGGGGAGTGGGCGGGTAAGTGGAGCTGAGTCCACGGCCAGATCAGCCATGATCTTGTTGAGTGGTGGAGCAGGCTTGAGGGGCTACTCCTCTTCCTAATTCTTATGATATTATATTCTTATGAATGGCGGTGCAGGCTCAAATGGTCGAATAGCCTACTCCTGCACCTATTTTCTCTATTTCTATGTAATAAAGAATTCAACCATGTTATGGTCACTCTTCCCCAAGGGGTCTCGCACAACAAGATTGCTAATTAGTTCTTTCTCATTACACATCACCCAGTCTAGTATGGCCAGCTTCCTAGTTGGTTCCTCGACATATTAGTCCAGAAAAGCATCCCTACTGCACTCCAGGAAATCCTCCTCCTCCACATTGCTACCAGTTTGGTTAACCCAATCAATATGTAAATTAAAGTCACCCATGATAACTGCTGTACCTTTATTGCATGCATCCCTAATTTCTTGTTTGATGCTGTCCCCAACCTTAGTACTACTGTTTGGTGGTCTGTATACAACTCCCACTAGCGTTTTCTGCCCTTTGGTATTCCGTAGCTCCACCCATACCGATTCCACTCATCCAAGCTAATATCCTTTCTTACTATTGCATTAATTTCCTCTTTAACCAGCAATGCCACCCTGCCTTCTTTTCCTCTCTGTATATCCTTCCTAAATGTTGAATAGCCCTGGATATTGAGTTCCCAGCCTTGGTCACTCTGGAGCCATGTCTCCGTGATGCCAATTACATCATACCCATTAAATGCTATCTGCGCAGTTAATTCGTCCACCTTATTCTGAATACTCCTCGCATTGAGGCACAGAGCCTTCAGGCTTGTCTTTTTAACACACTTTGCCCCTTTAGAATTTTGCTATTATGTGGCCCTTTTTGCTTTTTGCCTTGGGTTTCTCTGCCCTCCACTTTTACTTTTCTTCTTTGTATCTTTTGCTTCTGCCCCCATTCTACTTCCCTCTGTCTCCCTGCATAGGTTCCCATCCCCCTGCCATATTAGTTTAACTCCTCCCCAACAGCACTAGCAAATACTCCCCCTAGCAAACACTCCCCCTGGTTTCAGTCCTCCCAGGTGCAGACCATCCGGTTTGTACTGGTCACAACTACCCCAGAACCGATTCCTATGTCCCAGGAATTTGCATCCTTCCCCTCTGCACCACTCCTCAAGCCACGTATTCATCTGAGCTATCCTGCGATTCCTACTCTGACTAGCACGTGGCACTGGTAGCAATCCTGAGATTACTACTTTTGAGGTCCTACTCTTTAATTTAGCTTCTAGCTCACTAAATTCGTCTTGTAGGACCTCATCCCATTTTTACCGATATTGTTGGTACCTATATGCACCACGACAACTGGCTGTTCACCCTCCCTTTTCAGAATGCCCTGCACCCGCTCTGAATCATCCTTGACCCTTGCACCAGGGAGGCAACATACCATCCTGGAGTCTCGGTTGCAGCCGCAGAAACGTCTTTCTATTTCCCTTATATTTGAATCCCCTATCACTATAGCTCTCCCATTATTCTTCCTGCCCTCCTGTGCAGCAGTGCAACCCATGGTGCCATGAACCTGGCTGCCTCTGCCCTCCCCTGATGAGTCATCCCCCCCAACAGTACCCAAAGCGGTGTATCTGTTTTGCAGGGGGATGACCGCAGGGGACTCCTGCACTACCTTCCTTGCACTGCTCTGCCTGTTGTTCACCCATTCCCTATCTGGCTGTGTACCCTTTACCTGCGGTAAGACCAACTCACTAAATGTGCTATTCACATCATTCTCAACATCGTGGATGCTCCAGAGTAAATCCACCCGCAGCTCCAGTGCCGCAATGCGGTCCGTCAGGAGCTGCAGGCGGATGCACTTCCCGCACACGTAGTTGTCCCTGACTTCCCACATAGTACAGGAGGAGCATAACACGTGTCCGAGCTTTGGCAACAACAATGCTTAAGGTTACTTACTGATAAAGAAAAGAAAAAGATAAACTACTTACCAATCACTTACCCCCTTGGCTGTGATGTCACCTTTCAATTTCTTTCTACTTCTTTTTTGCCTTCTCTCCCTGCTGCAGCTGCTCCGGCTGGCCTTTTATAGGCCTCTCCGAACTGCCGCCCGAATTCCCGCCTCTCCGAACTCCCCGGACTCCTGGTCTCGCTGGCCTTTCATAGGCCTCTCTGAACTGCCGCCCGAACTCCCGCCTCTCCGAACTCCAACAATTGGCTTCCATTTCCTTTGCATTAGTTATAACTCCAGCCACTGCAGGATTTTTCCTTTGACCCTCATTTACCAGTTTTTCTATGGCTGCATGGTGCTATTCTCAGTTGAATGCTGCTTTAATGTTAAGGTCAGCAACTTTCACTTCTCTTCTGGCACTTAGCTCCTCTTTCATTTTTGGATCAAGGCTGAGATAAGGTCTGGATCTGAATGGTTCTGGCCGAACCTAAAACTGAGTGTTGGTGAACTGATTATTGGTGGTTTGGTGTTGCTTGATGGCACTATTGATAATTTCTTCCATCATTTACTGATTTGGGGGAGGCTAATAGCGCAGTAATTGGCCAGCTAAGGTTTGCCCTATTTTTGTCGATAGGATATACATAAGCAATATTCCACATTTTTTATTTATTTATTTATTTTTTTTAAATTCGTAGCCAATCTTTCCAATTCTTTGTCAAATCACAAACGCCAGAGGTCACCTTGCACACATCAAGGGTCATTCTGCGCCAATGCTCTTAGCCAAAAGGCCGAGAGCCACTGCACCGTTCCTGGAAGTACTGCAATACCAGGTTCGTGCCATGGAGGTGGATGGGTCAGGCACCCCACACACCTCCGTGGAGGTGGATGGGTCAAGCCACCCCACCCACCTCCTATATTCCACATTTGTCAGGTAGATGCCAATGTTATAGATGTAGTGGAATAAGTTGGCTAGCGCAGTTGCTAACTTTGCTGCATAGGTCTTCCACACTACAGTCACAATGTTGTCAGGGCTCATATCCAGTGCACTCAGTTGTTCTTAATATCATGTGGAGTGAACCAAACTAGCTGGAAACTGGTAATGAGAACTTTGGGGAGAGATGGCTAGGATCATCCACTCAATGCTTTTGGCTGAAGACACATGAAAATATTTCAGTCTTGTCTCTTGCCGTCACGAGCTGGGCTCCACCATTGTTAAGGATGGGGGTGTTCATAGAGCCTCTTTCTGTTAGTTGTCTGGTTATTCAGCACCATTCTTGACAATATTATAGAGCTACAAAGTTTTGGTCTAATCTCGGTTGTGATATGACTTAACTTTGTCCATAGCTTGCTGCTTTTGTTCCTAGAATTTCAATTGCATTCTCCAGATTGTGCACCATAACTTTGACTTGTGATTGGTGAGTACAATTATTTATGCCACTTCTCTGGGATTTCTGTCAATCTTCCGTCAATGTTATTGTTATGTATCTGTAAAGCATGCTCTCCCAATGTTCCGCCACCAGGGAGTGCATCCCCTGAAGTCCTAAGGGATCCCAGCATCCCCTGGGAGCACTGTAATAAGCTGGCCCCTAAGGCCTGTTCCCCACTCTGGAGTGTCTTAATAAAGACTGAAGTCACTGTTACTTTAACCTCCCTGTGTGCAGTCTCATCTATGTCAGGAACACAATAACTGGCGACGAGTATACGAATCCAATGCAAAGATGAAGCAAACTGTGGGCATCCTGGAGAAGTTCTCGGAGGGTGAGGACTGGGAAGCCTATGTCAAACGGCTAGACCAGTACTTTGTAGCCAATGAGCTGGATGGAGAAGGAAGCGCTGCAAAAAGGAGGGCGGTCCTCCTCACGGTCTGCGGGGCACCGACCTACAGCCTCATGAAGAATCTTCTGGCTCCAGTGAAACCCACAGATAAGTCGTATGAGGAGCTGTGTACACTGGTTCGGGAGCATCTTAACCCGAGGGAGAGCGTGCTAATGGCGAGGTATCGGTTCTACATGTGCCAGCGATCTGAAGGTCAGGAAGTGGCGAGCTATGTCGCCAAGCTAAGGCGACTTGCAGGACAATGTGAGTTTGATGGCTACCTGGAGCAAATGCTCAGAGACTTTTTTGTACTGGGCATTGGCCACGAGATCATCCTATGAAACTTTTTGACTGTAGAGACACCGACCCTCAGTAAGGCCATTGCGATAGCACAGGCGTTTATGTCCACCAGTGATAACACCAAACAAATCTCTCAGCACACAAGTGCGAGCAATGTTCATAAATTAACTGGAATTGTGTTTGCGAGCAGAAATGTACAGGGCAGAAACCAGGAGTCTGCAACTGCCAGCAGGCCTCAGGTGACCCAGATGACTCAGAGTCTGCAACAAAGGATGAATGCAAGGCAATTCACACCTTGTTGGCATTGTGGAGGCTTCCATTCAGTCTATTCATGCCGCTTCAAAGGGTATGTTTGCAAGGGCTGTGGAACAATGGGGCACATCCAATGAGCTTGCAGACATACTGCAAGCTCTGCAAAACCTGCTAACCACCACGTGGCAGAGGAATATCGGTCCATGCTGGATCAAAGCAATTTCGAGCCTCAGAGAGAGGAGGCAGATGCTGAAGTACACAGGGTGCATACATTTTCGACGAACTGTCGACCTTTAATGCTAAATGTAAAATTGAATGGCTTACCCGTAGCCATGGAACTGGACACGGGCGCTAGCCAATCCATCATGAGTAAAAAGATGTTTGAGAAACTGTGGTGCAACAAGGCACTCAGACCAGCCCTGAGCCCCATCCACAATGAAACTGAGAACGTACACCAAAGAGCTTATCACTGACCTGGGCAGCGCCACGGTCAAGGTCACCTACGAGGGCATGGTGTATGAACTGCCACTCTGGATTGTCCCGGGCGATGGACCCACACTGCTTGGAAGGAGCTGGCTGGGCAAAATCTGCAGGAACTGGGATGACATCCAAGCGCAATCACATGAGTCGATGAGGCCTCATGTACCCAGGTTCTTAACAAATTTCCTTCTCTTTTTGAGCCAGGCATTGGAAACTTTTCCGGGGCGAAGATGCGGATCCACTTGGTCCCAGAGGCATGACCCATTCACCACAAGGCGCGAGCGGTACCTCACATGATGAGGGAGAGAGTGGAAATCGAGCTGGACAGGCTGCAACACAAGGGCATCATCTCCCCAGTGCAATTCAGCGAGTGGGCCAGTCCGATTGTTCCAGTACTCAAAAGTGATGGCACAGTCAGGATTTGCGGCGATTATAAAGTAACTATTAATCGGTTCTCGCTACAGGACCAATACCCGCTACCTAAGACAGACGACCTATTTGCGACGCTGGCAGAAGGCAAGACGTTCACCAAGCTCGACCTGACTTCAACCTACATGACGCAGGAGCTGGAGGAGTCTTCGAAGGGCCTCACCTGCATCAACACGCACAAGGGACTGTTCATCCACAACAGATGCCCGTTTGGAATTCGGTCGGTTGCGGCGATCTTCCAGAGAAACATGGAGAGCCTACTCAAGTCGATACCACACACGGTGGTTTTTCAGGACGACATATTGGTCATGGGTCAGGACACCGTCGAGCACCTACAAAACCTGGAGGAGATTCTCCAGCAACTGGATCGCGTAGGGCTGTGGCTGAAGAGGTCGAAATGCATCTTCATGGCAACAGAAGTGGAGTTCTTGGGGCGAAAGATCGCGGCGGACAGCATTCGGCCCACAGACGCCAAGACAGAGGATATCAAGAACGAACCCAGGCCACAGAACATCACGGAGCTGCGGTCGTTCCGGGACTCCTCAACTATTTTGGTAACTTCCTTCCGGGGTTAAGCACTCTCTTAGAGCCCCTACATGTGTTATTGCGCAAAGGTGAGAACTGGGTATTGAGAAAGCCAGAAACATTTTATGCTCCAACAAGCTGCTTGTATTGTCTAACCCGTGTAAAAGACTTGTGCTCGCATGTGATGCGCCATCGTATGGAGTCGGGTGTGTATTACAACAAGCTAACATTGCAGGGAAGTTGCAACCTGTTGCATTTGCCTCCAGGAGCTTGTGTAAGGCCGAGAGGGCCTACAGCATGATTGAGAAAGAGGCATTAGCGTGTGTGTTCTGGGTAAAGAAAATGCACCAGTACCTGTTTGGCCTCAAATTTGAGCTGGAAACTGATCACAAGCCCCTCATATCCCAGTTCGCTGAAAACAAGGGGATAAATACTAATGCCTCAGCCCACGTACAAAGTTGGGCACTCACGCTATCAGCGTATAACTATACCATCCGCCACAGGCCAGGCACCGAGAACTGTGCGGATGCTCTTAGTCGGCTACCATTACCCACCATGGGGGTTGGAAATGGCGCAGCCTGCAAACTTGTTGATGGTGGCGCAGCCCGCAGATTTGTTGATGGTCATGGAAGCGTTTGAAAATGATAAATCACCTGTCACAGCCCGTCAGATTAGGACTTGGACCAGCCAAGATCCTTTGCTGTCCCTAGTAAAAAACTGTGTACTGCATGGGAGCTGGGCCAGCAACCCCGTTGAAATGCAAGAACTAATCAAGCCGTTCCAGCGGCGAAACACAGAAACATAGAAAATAGGTGCAGGAGTAGGCCAGTCGGCCCTTCGAGCCTGCACCACCATTCAATAAGATCATGGCTGATCATTCCTTCAGTACCCCTTTCCTGCTTTCTCTCCATACCCCTTGATCCCTTTAGCCGTAAGGGCCATATCTAACTCCCTCTTGAATATATCCAATGAACTGGCATCAACAACTCTCTGTGGCAGGGAATTCCAGAGGTTAACAACTCTCTGAGTGAAGAAGTTTCTCCTCATCTAAGTCCTAAATGGCCTGCCCCTTATCTTAAGACTGTGTCCCCTGGTTCTGGACTTCCCCAACATCGGGAACATTTTTCCCACATCTAGCCTGTCCAGTCCAGTCAGAATCTTACATGTTTCTATGAGATCCCCTCTCATCCGTCTAAACTCCAGTGCATAAAGGCCCAGTTGATCCAGTCTCTCCTTATATGTCAGTGCAACCATTCCTGGAATCAGTCTGGTGAACCTTCGCTGCACTCCCTCAATAGCAAGAACATCCTTCCTCAGATTAGGAGACCAAAACTGAACAAAATATTCCAGGTCGGGCCTCACCAAGGCCCTGTACAACTGCGACAAGACTTCCCTGCTCCTATACTCAAATCCCCTAGCTATGAAGGCCATCACACCATTTGCCTTCTTCACTGCCTGCTGTACCTGCATGCCAACTTTCAATGACTGATGAACCATGACACCCAGGTCTCGCTGCACCTCCCTTTTTCCTAATCTGCCGCCATTCAGATAATATTCTGCCTTCGTGTTTTTGCCCCCAAAGTGGATAACCTCACATTTATCCACATTATACTGCATCTGCCACGCATTTGCCCACACGCCTAACCTGTCCAAGTCACCCTGCAGCCTCTTAGTGTCAACCTCACAGCTCACACCGCCACCAAGTTTAGTGTCATCTGCAAACTTGGAGATATTACATTCAATTCCATCATATAAATCATTAATATATATTGTAAAGAGCTGGGGACCCAGCTCTGAGCCCTGCGGCACTCCACTAGTCACTGCCTGCCATTCTGAAAAGGACCCGTTTATCCTGACTCTGTGCTTCCTGTCTGCTAACCAGTTCTCTATCCACGTCAGTACATTACCCCCAATACCATGCTTTGATTTTGCACACCAATCTCCTGTGTGGGACCTTGTCAAAAGCCTTTTGAAAGTCCAAATGCACCGCATCCACTGGTTCTCCCTTGTCCACTCTACTAGTTACATCCTCAAAAAATTCCAGAAGATTTGTCAAGCATGATTCCCCTTTCATAAATCCATGCTGACTTCGACCAATCCTATCACTGCTCTCCAAATGCGCTGCTATTTCATCCTTAATAATTGATTCCAACATTTTCCCCACCACCGATGTCAGGCTAACCGGTCTATAATTACCCGTTTTCTCTCTCCCTCCTTTTTTAAAAAGTGGTGTTACATTAGCAACCCTCCAGTCCATAGGAACTGATCCAGAGTCGATAGACTGTTGGAAAATGATCACCAATGCATCCACTATTTCTCGGGCCACTTCCTGAAGTACTCTGGAATGTAGACTATCAGGCCCCGGGGATTTATCGGCCTTCAATCCCATCAATTTCCCAACACAATTTCCCGCCTAATAAGGATATCCTTCAGTTCCTCCTTCTCACTAGACTCTCGGTCCCCTAGTATATCCGGAAGGTTATTTGCGTCTTCCTTTGTGAAGACAGAACCAAAGTACGTGTTCAATTGGTCTGCCATTTCTTTGTACCCCATTATAAATTCACCCGAATCCGACTGCAAGGGACCTACTTTTGTCTTCACTAATCTTTTTCTCTTCACATATCTATAGAAGCTTTTGCAGTCAGTTTTTATGTTCCTGGCAAGCTTCCTCTCATACACTATTTTTCCCCTCTCAATTAAACCCTTTGTCCTCCTCTGCTGAATTCTAAAATTCTCCCAGTCCTCCGGTTTGCTGCTCTTCCTAGCTAATTTGTCTGCCTCTTCCTTGGAATTAATACTATCCTTAATTTGCTTTGTTAGCCACGGTTGAGCCACCTTCACCGTTTTATTTTTACTCCAGACAGGGATGTACAATTGCTGAAGTTCGTCCATATGATCTTTAAAGATTTGCCATTGCCAATCCACCGTCAACCCCTTTAAGTATCAATTGCCCGTCTAATCTAGCCAATTCGCGCCTCATACCATCAAAGTTACCTTTCCTTAAGTTCAGAACCCTAGTTTCTGAATTAACTTTGTCACTCTCCATCTTAATAAGGAATTCTACCATATTATGGTCACTCTTCCCCAAGCGGCCTCGCACAACAAGATTGCTAATTAGTCCCTTCTCATTACACATCACCCAGTCTAGGATGGCCAGCTCTCTGGTTGGTTCCTCGACATATTGGTCAAGAAAACCATCCCAAAGACACTCCAGGAAATCCTCATCCACCGCATTGCTCCTAGTTAGGTTAGCCCAATCAATATGTAGATTAAGTCGCCCATGATTACTGCTGTACCTTTATTGCACACATCCCTTATTTCTTGTTTGATGCTGTCCCCAACCTCACGACTACTATTTGGTGGCCTGTACACAACTCCCACTAGCGTTTTCTGCCCTTTGGTATTCCGTAGCTCCACCCATACCGATTCCACATCATCCAAGCTAATGTCCTTCCTTACAATTGCATTAATTTCCTCTTCAACCAGCAACGCCACCCCGCTTCCTTTTCCTTTCTGTCTGTCCTTCCTAAATGTTGAATACCCTTGTATGTTGAGTTTCCAGCCATGGTCACCCTGGAGCCATATCTCCGTGAAGCCAATCACATCGTATCCGTTAACTGCTATCTGCACAGTTAATTCATCCACCTTATTCCGAATACTCCTCGCAGTGAGGCACAGAGCCTTCAGGCTTGTCTTTTTAACACACTTTAACCCTTTAGAATTTTGCTGTAAATTGGCCCTTTTTGTTTTTTGCCTTGGGTTTCTCTGCCCTCCACTTTTACTATTCTCCTTTCTAGCTTTTGCTTCCGTCTCCATTTTATTTCCTTCTGTCTCCCTGCATAGGTTCCCATCCCCCTGCCATATTAGTTTACCAAACAGCACTAGCAAACACTCCCCTTCGGGCATTGGTTCCGGTTCTGCCCAGCTGCAAACCGTTTGGTTTGGACTGGTCCCACCTCCCCCAGAACCGGTACCAATGCCCCAGGAATTTGAATCCCTCCCTTCTGCACCACTGCTCAAGCCACCTATTCATCTGAGCTATCCTGCAATTCCTACTCTGACTAGCACGTGGCACTGACATTACTACCTTTGAGGTCCTGCTTTTTAATTTAACTCCTAGCTCCCTAAATTCGTCTTGTAGGACCTCATCCCGTTTTTTACCTGTATTGTTGGTACAGATAAGTACCACGACAACTGGCTGTTCACCCTCCATTCTCAGAATGTCCTGCACCCGCTCCGAGACATCCTTGACCCTTGCACCAGAGAGGCATCATACCATCCTGGAGTCTCGGTTGCAGCCGCAGAAACGCCTATCTATTCCCCTTACAATTGAATCCCCGATCACTACTGCTCTCCCACTCTTTTTCCTGCCCTCCTGTGCAGCAGAGCCATCCACGGTGCCATGGACTTGGCTGCTGCTGCTCTCCCCTACTGAGTCATCCCCCTCAACAGTACCCAAAGCGGTGTATCTGTTTTGTAGGCGGATGACCGCAGGGGACCCCTGCACTACCTTCCTTGCATTGCTCTTCCTGTTGGTCTTCCATTCCCTATCTGGCTGTGTACCCTTCTCCTGCGGTAAGACCAACTCACTAAGCATGCTATTCACGTCATTCTCAGCATCGTGGATGCTCCAGAGTAAATCCACCCGCAGCTCCAGTTTCGTAACGCGGTCCGTCAGGAGCTGCAGGCGGGTGCACCTCCCACACACATAGTCGTCAGGGACACCGGAAGCATCCCTGACTTCCCACATAGTACAGGAGGAGCATAACACGTGTCCGAGCTGTACTGCCATTGACTTAACCCTTAGATATACTTAATCTGGCAACAACAAGGCTAAAGGTTACTTACTGATATAGAAAAGAAAAAAGAAAAACTACTTACCAATCACTTACCCCCTTGGCTGTGACGTCACCTTTCAATTTTCTTTCTACTTCTTTTTTGCCTCTTCTCTCCGCTGAAGCTGCAAAAGCACGCCTTTATAGGCCACCCGACACAACGCACTCCCACCTCTCGACTGGCGCTGCCTCTCGCTGCTGCTGGGCCTTTTATAGGCCTCCCGACACCACGCACCCCCACCTCTCTACTGCCGCTGCCTCTCGCTGCCGCTGGGCCTTTTATAGGCCTCTCCAACGCCACGAACTCCCACCTCTCGAATGCCCACTCCCGCCTCTCGACTGTCCATTCAGGCAGACTGCCTGTTGTGGGGTAACCACATAGTGCTACCCAAAAAGAGCAGGGAGACATTCATCTCAGATCTCCATAGCACACACCTAGGTATAGTAGTGATGAAAGCGATAGCCAGATCGCACGTGTGGTGCCCCGGTATCGACTCTGACTTAGAGTCCTGTGTACGGCAATGCAGCGTGTGTGCTCATTTGAGCAACGCGCCCAGAGAGGCACCACTAAGTTTGTGGTCCTGGCCCTCCAGACCATGGTCAAGGATCCATGTTGACTATGCGGGCCCGTTTCTCAGTAAAATGTTCCTGGTGGTGGTGGATGCTTTTTCAAAATGGATTGAATGTGAAATAATGTCGGGAAGCACTGCCACTGCCACCATTGAAAGCCTGAGGGCCATGTTTGCCAACCACGGCCTGACATACTGGTCAGTGACAGTGGGCCATGTTTCACCAGTGCCGAATTTAAAGAACTCATGATCCGCAATGGGATCAAACATGTCACCTCGGCCCCGTTTAAACCAGCCTCCAATGGGCAGGCAAAGCGGGCAGTACAAACAATCAAACAGAGCCTTAAACGAGTCACAGAAGGCTCACTACAAACCTGCCTGTTCCGAGTACTGCTCAGTTACCACACGAGATCCCACTCGCTCACAGGGGTGCCCCCGGCTGAGCTACTCATGAAAAGGATACTTAAAACGGAAAAGAGTGACTAAAGTAAATGTTGGTCCCTTAGAAGATGAGAAGGGGGATTTAATAATGGGAAATGTGGAAATGGCTGAGACTTTAAACAATTATTTTGCTTCAGTCTTCACAGTGGAAGACACAAAAACCATGCCAAAAATTGCTGGTCACAGGAATATGGGAAGGGAGGACCTTGAAACAATCACTATCACTAGCGGGGTAGTGCTGGACAGGCTAATGGGACTCAAGGTAGACAAGTCCCCTGGACCTGATGAAATGCATTCCAGGGTATTAAAAGAGATGGCGGAAGTTATAGCAGATGCATTCGTTATAATCTACCAAAATTCTCTGGAATCTGGGGAGGTACCAGCGGATTGGAAAGCAGCTAATGTAATGCCTCTGTTTAAAAAAGGGGGCAGACAAAAGGCAGGTAACTATAGGCCGGTTAGTCTAACATCTGTAGTGGTGAAAATGCTTGAAACTATCATTAAGGAAGAAATAGCGGGACATCTAGATAGGAATAGTGCAATCAAGCAGATGCAGCATGGATTCATGAAGGGGAAATCATGTTTAACTAATTTACTGGAATTCTTTGAGGATATAACGAGCATGGTGGATAGAGGTGAATCGATGGATGTGGTGTATTTAGATTTCCAAAAGGCATTCGATAAGGTGCCACACAAAAGGTTACTGCAGAAGATAGAGGTACGCGGAGTCAGAGGAAATGTATTAGCATGGATAGAGAATTGGCTGGCGAACAGAAAGCAGAGAGACTGGATAAATGGGTCCTTTTCGGGTTGGAAATCGGTGGTTAGTGGTGTGCCACAGGGATCGGTGCTGGGACCACAACTGTTTACAATATACATAGATGGCCTGGAAGAGGGGACAAAGTGTAGTGTAACAAAATTTGCAGATGACACAAAGATTAGTGGGAAAGCGGGTTGTGTAGAGGACACAGAAAGGCTGCAAAGAGATTTAGATAGGTTAAGCGAATGGGCTAAGGTTTGGCAGATGGAATACAATGTCGGAAAGTGTGAGGTCATCCACCTTGGGAAAAAAAAACAGTAAAAGGGAATATTATTTGAATGGGGAGAAATTACAACATGCAGAGGGACCTGAGGGTCCTTGTGCATGAATCCCAAAAAGTTAGTTTGCAGGTGCAGCGGGTAATCAGGAAGGCGAATGGAATGTTGGCCTTCATTGCGAGAGGGATGGAGTACAAAAGCAGGGAGGTCCTGCTGCAACTGTATAGGGTATTGGTAAGGCCGCACCTGGAGTACTGCGTGCAGTTTTGGTCACCTTACTTAAGGAAGGATATACTGGCTTTGGAGGGGGTACAGAGACGATTCACTAGGCTGATTTCGGAGATGAGGGGGTTACCTTATGATGATAGATTGAGTAGACTGGGTCTTTACTCGTTAGAGTTCAGAAGGATGAGGGGTGATCTTATAGAAACATTTAAAATAACGAAAGGGATAGACAAGATAGAGGCGGAGAGATTGTTTCCACTGGTCGGGGAGACTAGAACTAGGGGGCACAGCCTCAAAATACGGGGGAGCCAATTTAAAACCGAGTTGAGAAGGAATTTCTTCTCCCAGAGGGTTGTGAATCTGTGGAATTCTCTGCCCAAGGAAGCAGTTGAGGCTAGCTCATTGAATGTATTCAAGTCACAGATAGATAGATTTTTAACCAATAAGGGAATTAAGGGTTAAGGGGAGCGGGCGGGTAATTGGAGCTGAGTCCACGGCCAGATCAGCCATGATCTTATTGAATGGCGGAGCAGGCTCGAGGGGCTAGATGGCCTACTCCTGTTCCTAATTCTTATGTTCTTATGTTCTTAAAACCAGACTCTCGCTGGTTCACCCCAACCTGCATGATCAGGTAGCGAGCAGGCCGCAGCAACAAAATATAAACGATGGTCGCGCCACTGTGTCACGGGAAATTGATCTGAATGACCCTGTGTATGCGCTAAACTATGAACATGGTCCCAAGTGGATCGCGGGCACGGTGATAGCTAAAGAAGGGACTAGGATGTTTGTAGTCAAACTAGACAATGGACAAATTTGCAGAAAGCACCTGGACCAAACGAGGCTGCGGTTCACAGACTGCCCTGAACAACCCACAGCAGACACCACCTTTTTCGAGCCCACAACACACACCCAAAGGATCAACAACACCACCCCGGACCAGGAAATCTAACCCATCACGCCCAACAGCCCAGCAAGGCCAGGTTCACCCAGCAGCCCTGCAGGGCCAACAACACGCCAGCCCGGTGAGGGCACAGCCAACACACCAGAACAGACATTTGTACCGAGGCGGTCCACTAGGGAAAGAAAGGCTCCCGACCGCGTCACCTTGTAAATAGTTTTTACTTTGACTTTGCGGGGGAGTGATGTTGTATATCTGTAAAGCATGCACTCCCATATTCCGCCACCAGGGAGTGCATCCCCTGACGTCCCAAGGGATCCCAGCCTGGGGTGCAGTCTCATCTGTGTTAGGAACAGAATAGTTACGGTGGACAATCAGGAAATGCTTTGCCCAGGTATTTAACATGCAGGTAGCTCTGTGTGGTAGCTTCACCACGTTTGCACCCTACTCTAAGGTATGCTTGGTGCAGCTCCTATTATACCCTGCTACACTCTACTTTGAACCAGAGTTGGTCTCCTGGTGGTATACAATTCTCTGCTGATGATGGACCATACATGGATATCCAGTTTTGGTCTGCGAGATCTTTCCATAGTCTGTCTCACATATTGGTGGTGGTGCCACACTACATGATGGAGGCTGTCCTCATGATGGAGACAAGACTTCACAAGGATTGTGTGGTGGTCACTTCTACCACTGCTATTGTGGACAGATATGTCTGCAACGGGTAGGTTGGTGATGATGAGATCATGTTGGTTAATTCCTGATGTTCTTCCTTCACCACTGCAATGTCTAGAAGCTATATCCTTCATGACTCAGCCAGCCTGGTTGGTGGCAGTACTACCAAGCCACTCTTGATGGTGGACACTTAGAGCATATTCCGTGTCCTTGCTTCTCTCGGAGATTCTTCTAAATGATGTTCACCATGGAGGAGTACTGATTCATCAGTTAGTATGGGTTGTGGGGAGGATGGTAGGTTGTGATCAGAAGCCACTTTCATAAGAACAACATAAGAACATAAGAACATAAGAAATAGGAACAGGAGTAGGCCATATGGCCCCTCGAGCCTGCTCCGCCATTCAATAAGATCATGACTGATCTGATCATGGACTCAGCTCCACTTCCCTGCCCGCTCCCCATAACCCCTTATCCCCTTAGTGTTTAAGAAACTGTCTATGTCTGTCTTAAGTTTATTCAATGTCCCAGCTTCACAGTTCTCTGAGGCAGCGAATTCCACAGATTTACAACCCTCAGAGAAGAAATTTCTCCTCATCTCTGTTTGTTTTAGCTGGGCGGCTCCTTATTCTAAGATCATGCACTCTAGTTCTGGTCTCCTCCATCAGTGGAAACATCCTCTCTGCATCCACCTTGTCAAGCCCCCTCATAATCTTATACGTTTCGATAAGATTACCTCTCATTCTTCTGAACTCCAATGAGTAGAAGCCCAAACTACTCAACCTTTCTTCGTAAGCCAACCCCCTCATCCCCAGAATCAACCTAGTGAACCTTCTCTGAACTGGAAGTATATCCTTTCGTAAATATGGAAACCAAAACTGTACACAGTATTCCAGGTGTGGCCTCACCAATACCTTATATAACTGTAGCAAGACTTCCCTGCTTTTATACTCCATCCCCTTTGCAATAAAGGCCAAGATACTATTGGCTTTCCTGAACAGTTGCTGTACCTGCATACTATCCTTTTGTGTTTCATGCACAAGTATCCCCAGGTCCCGCTGTACTGCGGCACTTTGCAATCTTTCTTAACTTAAATAATAACTTGCTCTTTAATTTTTTTCTGCCAAAGTGCATGACCTCACACTTTCCGACATTATACTCCATCTGCCAAATTTTTGCCTACTCACTTAGCCAGTCTATGTCCTTTTGCAGATTGTTTGTGTCCTCCTCACACATTGCTTTTTCTCCCATCTTTGTATCATCAGCAAACTTGGCTACGTTACACTCAGTCCCCTCTTCCAGGTCGTTAATATAGATTGTAAATAGTTGGGGTCCCAGCACTGATCCCTGTGACATCCCACTAGTTACTGGTTGCCAACCAGAGAATGAACCATTTAGCCCTACTCTCTGTTCTCTGTTAGTTAGCCAATCCTCTATCCAAGCTAATATATTACCCCCAATCACATGAACTTTTATCTTGTGCAGTAACCTTTTATGTGGCACCTTGTCAAATGCCTTCTGGAAGTCCAAATACACCACATCCACTGGTTCTCCTTTATCCACCCTATTCATTACATCCTCAAAGAACTCCAGCAAATTTTTCAAACATGACTTCCCCTTCATAAATCAGTGTTGACTCTGCATGACCGAATTTTGCTTTTCCAAATGTCCTGCTACTGCTTCTTTAATAATGGACTCCAACATTTTCCCAACCACAGATGTTAGCCTAACTGGTCTGTAGTTTCCTGCTTTTTGTCTGCCTCTTTTTTTAAATAGGGGCGTTATATTTGCAGTTTTCCAATCTGCTAGGACCTCCCCAGAATACAGGGAATTTTGGTAAATTACAACCAATGCATCCACAATCCCTGCCGCTACTTCTCTTAAGACCCTAGGATGCAAGCCATCAGGTCCAGAGGATTTATCTGCCTTTAATCCCATTATCTTACTGAGTACCACCTTCTTGGTGATTGTGATTGTGTTACGTTCCTCCCCCTCTATAGCCCCTTGACTATCCACTGTCGGAATATTGTTAGTGTCCTCTACCGTAAAGACTAATACAAAATATTTCCTTGACCTTGTTTGACCTAAAGACATGAGACTTCATAGGGTCTGCAATCAATGTTGAATACTCGCAGGACCGCCCCAGGTCATATATTACTGTGCCCTCACTGCTGGTGGGTCTATTCTGTCAGTGAGACAGGATGTGCCCAGGGATGGTGATGGAATAGTCTGGGATGTTGTCTGATTGACATGATTCTTTGAGTTGACTATGATATGCTGTTGCTTGACCTGCCTTGTGATTTAAGATATTATAAATTCCTCAAAATATTTTACAAGGGATGCTGTTATTTTGGTATCTAGTTTATTTAAGATTAGTGGTTTGTAATTGTGACATTTAGATGAATAGATCAAGTGAGTTAAACAGTTCTTTAATAAATGTGCCGTTTAAACAAGTAACATAATTTAAGAATGCCTGTTTCACATTGAAGGTAGCTTAATTACATTATGCATTAATAACATATGCAATAATTGTTCTAATTTAATTGTTTTATTTTCTCTCACAGGTGCCGAACTATAGCATTAGAAACAGGAGCACAAAGTGGACATCTATGTGCAACAATCTTAATGATATCCTTCAATCAAGAAGATCTCCACTCCATGTTTGCATACCCTTTCATTTATATTTGCTTTCAGATCTTTCATGGATTAATGTTTGTAACAGGTAGGAGCACTTGTGAAATGAAAGACGTAATTGGAAAGTTTTGTACACACTCCACACCTTAGCATGTATTTTCTGATGAGCAGTAATGCTACTACGGACAGGATTCGCCTAGGTGGTGGGGTGGTGCAGGGGGTGGTGCAGTGGCGGGGGGGGGGGGGGGGGGGAAAGAAAATTGAATGAGAAATATAGATGGTTTTAGATTATCTCAACACTTAATTATTGCAGGATACCAAAAAAGTAGATAAGAAAATAAATGAGTAATGGAGGGAATTAAAAAAAAAGACTGCACTGTATTCTGACCATCAGTCAACTTCATCATAGGCAGTCCCGCGAAGCGAGGATGACTTGCTTCCACGCCAAAAAGGGATGAGTTCACAGGTGTTTCAATGAAGGACCTAATATTCCAGATCCTGAACTACATCTTGGAGGGTGGAAGATGCCTGTGCTTGGATTTTTTTAACGTGTGGTGGCCGTTTTAGATTACATGATTTTGAAATTAAAAACCTCTAAGCAATTACCAGGATAGAATTTTAAAACAAATTCTTTCATGAGATGTGGGTGTCGCTGGCAAGGCCAGCATTTATTGCCAGCCCCTAATTGTCCTTGAGAAAGTGGTGGTGAGTCTTCTTAAACCACAGAGGGCAGTTAAGAGTTATCCGTATTGCTGTGCGTCTGGAGTCACATATAAGCCAGACCAGGTAAGGACGGCAGATTTCCTTCCCTAAAGGACATTAGTGAACCAGATGGGTTTTACGACAATCCAGTAGTTTCATGTATATACACATACACGTAAACATATACACATACAAACACATATACATACATTTAAACATATACATAAACATATGCATAGATATATATACATATACACAAATATAAACATATATGCATATGATTATGTATATGTTACAGTGTATGCATACATATGCATATAATTCTAGCTTCACTGTTGAGAACATTATGAACGTAAGCTAGAAAATCTTTTCAAGGCAATCAAATTAAAGTTAAGGCTATCGTAGATTTAGTGGAACAGCTGGTTCTGTTTGTGATTTTTCCTTTTGACTTCAGAAAACATTCAAACTTCCTGATGCAAATTTGAAAATGCTAATAGCTGTAAAATAGAGTTGATATCTGAAAATCATTTGTAGTATATTGTTTTGTTTGTTCATAATATGTGTTTTTTTGTTACAATCAGCATTTCAGCTATACAAAATATTTAAAAAGCCTTTTCCAAAATCTATGGCTTCATCTCAGTCTATATAAGGCAAGAAGAAAGTCAACACCCAAAGCAGGGAGGCCAAGGCACCAGCTGAACACAACGCTTCTAAAATGACTAAGTCAATTTAAGAAGCAAATTTGAACTCTTCCGAAATTGGCAGATCCTATAGAAAAAGATTTCTTCCTTTAATACCTGCTAAGTATCGTCCCATTGCTTTATAATGTCTGATATACTCTGTATTCCCTTTAAATTTTTTCCAACTTTGGTGATATAATGCACCAGGGCTCTTGGCCTTCACATTGCATTGCTTTGCCAATAAAAAAATGAGCATTCAGATATTTGTTTACTTCTGCTCAAGTGCACCAATTGGCAGCTTTAGTGATTTCAGCATCTCAATATTGACAAAGAAGTGATTGAATCAAAAGGACATAAAGTAAACAAGTGTTTCTGTAAAATTGTTGAGAAAGGAATTTGATATGAGCATATTAACTGTTTATACAAAAACATCCCCCACAGTAATTTTGAGCCTTATGTTACAAGGATTACAGTGAAAATAATTTTCCAAGTATCTACTGGTGGCAGAGAAACTATTATGTACCCAGAAATTTGAGGCCAATAATAGCTTTTAAAAATGTTAAAAAGGCTGAGGAGGTTGCAAGATTCTGTCTTGAAATACATTAAAAACTCCCATGCCAAACTTGGTCAATGGCTTATCTGGTAATATTAGGTGCAAAGTGCGTTGCTACTAGTGCATTCTGGCCCTGGGAGTCAGCATACAGTTACATTATAAAGACACTAGGTACCAACGCAGGAACATGGTAGCTCTTATCAGACGATCTCAATGTGGGGGTGAAAATTAACTTTTTAGGTGAAGTCAATGATTAATAAGTCAAAAAAGTACCTCACTATACAGTGGCCAGACCCATGTCAATCCAAATCCTAGCACTAATCCTGCACCTTGCTCTAATTGCTGTACTGCTATACATATCAGTGGTATTCCTGCAATAATTCTGCACCTCACTTTCCATAGGCAGAGTTTAGTACACTTTTTACATCCTTTCCCCATGGTGGTCAGTAAAAGGCTTTGTTGCATAAGTTGCTGCATACACAAAAGGGAATTGAAAGGTCATTGCAGCTTTCCTAATTGTTTGGTTGTCATGTGAGTCCCATCGAGTTCAGCTCCAAACCCTGAAAAGACTGCCCAATACTGAATTGGAGACTGACAGTGAATAGAGCTCAGCCCCACTGGTTGAATGTCCAGATCCTCAGTTCCCACCCCTCTGCTGACTGAATTTCCTTGGCTTCACTTGCCCCTCCTCACTAACAGATTTGCCTCAGAATTCAGAAACAATTTTTGTTGGTCAGACACAAATCCCAACACATGTACAATTACGGTTTATGGGAACTTCGACCAAAAAAAACACACTTACATTTGAATGGCTATGTGGTATCAAACTGAACAGTAGTGATGAACCCACAAAGCCGAATTTAGCTGGGTCTAGCTTGTACATTTGCACGTGGCCTTGTATTATACAAGTCAAATACATTTAACAAATGAGTGTACTCCCAGGATGGCACTATGTCAAGATACCAAACATTAAACAAGTTAAGTTTTCTTCAATATTGAAGATTTTACATCCATCATGTTATTAACAGCCGACTTTAGTTATCTTTTAGTAGTTGTGGTTTGTTTAATAGTATTTTATCATCGACAAGTACACCAACTCCATCCTCTATTATTTTGAATGTAATAATGTTCCATGTACAAAAAATATTTTAAGCAAGTAATTCTGTTAAATCAGAATTTTTTTACATGAGAGTTTTTTTATATACCAAATGTTTATATTCAATATTGTGACATTAGAAGAATTTCATTGGAATAAATGTTTAGAAATTATCCAGGTCAATTATAAACTGCATTTTTATTTCAAAGCTCATTGCTCCATACCTTCTGATACTTCTGATTTTATACTCAAACCTGCCAAAACACTGTACAATCAGTGAATCTGTGAAGAAAATATGTTATAGCCTGTTTAATGTCTCACCAATTGGTATGCTAATCTCTCCTTTAGAGGGTGAGAGAAGTTGTCTTTCTTCTTGCACAGCATTATTTAGGATACTTTTGGGTGAATTGTCCCAAATTCCTGTTATTGTTCCACACCTTTCATTCTTCTGTTTTTGGATATTTTGCAAACATCACAAATAGTGTGCCTCTTACTGTGAAGCTGGAATGTTTCGCTACAGCTGATTTAAACTGCTGGCATTTTGCATTGGTATATCTCTGCCTGATGAGCCATTTTGACATAAAAATTGTAACTTTGCTAAGTCATGTATAATTAACAATAACTCATGATATTTCCAGATGAAGCTCACTAAACCACACAATGTGACTCAATGAATCACAGAGGATTGCTATTATCTGGAACACACTATCTGAAACAGAGGTGGAATCAGATGCCATAGAATCTTTCTAAAGGCACTTGGACATGTATTTGAAGAGAACTGATTTGCAGGGTTACGGGGAAAAAGCTGGGCAGTGAGACTAAATTAGACAGCTCTTTCAAAGTGCCAACACAGGTGTGATGGGCCGAATGGCCCCTTTCTGAGCTGTAACATTCTATGGACGGAATTTTCCGGTGGGATCAGTGGTGGGTCGGGTGGGAAATTAGATTTATTTGATAGCGGGTCGGGACCCCACTGTCATCCCATCGCAATGCACCTTTCCCAATGGCGCATTTGTGATCTCCGATCCGACTTGACCTGCAGAGGCGGGTGACTCAATTAAACCAATTATTGGGTTGTTGACAGACCCTTAATAATCCTTTTAGCCTTTTCTTTTAACTTTAACTGCTCACCCACACTGCTCGGGGAACACATCTGTGAAGCTGAGGCACATTTTGAATGTCCATTGAATCAGCTGATTACACGACAACTTGAAATGTGCTATAAATGCTCCCATCTCACAGCTTTCCAAGCACAGAAGCTGTTGCTTAATCCATTTAGAACACAGATTGTGCATTGTGCAGGCTGCAAGTGTTTAGAGCAAACTCTCCATCCAGTGTCACCTCATTGGAATAACCTCTCTTACCATTGACAGATCATTTCTTTCATTTCTGCTTCACCTGCCATCTATTCCATCAACATGGGTGCCCTTTATACTGTCTTACCTTGGTGCTCAAAATCAGCCCCAATACCAGCAGCACCAACAACAACACCAACCTTCTCCGCAATCAACTGGTGCTGCACAGGAGAGAGGGCATCAGCACCCGACCATATTGCTGCCCAGGAGGCCAGGGATGGCCTCACCATGGCCAAATTTACTTCACGACACTGTACACCCTGGCTGCCACATGATTCGCCAGGTTGTCACCACCTCACACCAACACCATACAGCATCACTACAAGGCTCTCACACCACCATTATGAGAGAGGGGTACCGTTATGTCTCTCCATTCACTGCAACTCACTAAATCACTTCCAAAGGTGCACACAGATCTATCCAAGAACACAAAGTGTTGAAGATAAAAGTTTCAGGGCTGGATTTTTCGCTCTTTTGCACTCCATTTTGCACCCCGATGTGGCAGTAAATGGTGTTTTTGGGCATGAAACAGGGCGTCCAGCATTTAGCGCCTGCCTGGAAGTTTCACAGATTGTTTTGTGGCAGCACAAAAACTTACCGTCCCGCCCTCCATTTTGGCCATCAGCATGACGTAACTTGTCAAGCAAGGCTGCGCTAGCACCTCAGATGGAACTTCTGGCCCTAACGCCTCATTTAATGACCACTCCAGAAAAAGCCAGATGAACTTAGCCCCGATGGAGCAACTGGTGAGCTGCGATGCTCCGCCGGAGCAATCTCTTCCCTTCCCTCGTTGTCTCCACCATGCGCCTCTGGATGGTCAGCTGGAAGTAGAAAACAACGGAGGAGTAGTTAGCAGCAGGGGAGGGGGCACGGTGACATGAGAAAGGTGGAATTGCACATGTTCATTTGAAGGGCCGCCACAACTCCACAATATCTTTCAATGCAGTATGTTGAGTCATTTACATTCCCTCACTACCCGAAGGGGGCTCAGTATCGTCCCTGGCAACTGTCTGAGCTGGAACTCCAATTAGGGCCAAGACCCTTTCCTCCACATCCATGAACGGGATTGGTTGAGGCGGAGACCCCTGCCTGTCTGCATCTGCTCCCATCCATTATGGGAGTATTTGGACTGCAAAGAGAAAAATAGGAAGGGTTTAGACAGGGTTTCTCTGCTGTTGTGGCATATATGCCTACCAGAGTACAATAGGTGATACTGTGTGAATGTAATTGTTGCTTCCGTTCAATTTGTTTGGATGTTGCATGTGCTTCGTCAGTATTTGTTCACAGGTTTGAGGCATCTAACATGGTGGTTGTAAGTGATCTTTCAGAAAGGCATAGCAGCAGTCGGAGTGTCTGGCGAGGGACGATGTAAATGATAGAGCTAATGTGCATGGATCATTAAAAGCCAATAGGTGCTGAAGTAAGCCTTCATCTTTCTTATGCATTGTGAAAACCACCCCACAGACTGTTGAGAGGGACCATATGCACGACAAACTTCACATAGTGTGTGAGATTCATGTTAGAAGTCATGGAGGCATACATAGATGCAAATTGTACTCACATTGACGAACCTCGTAAGGTCGTTGAACTTTTTGTGGCACTATGTGCCAGTCCTGGGCACAGTGTCTGCAGCAGACACCTCCTGTGCAATCTCCCTCCATATTCTCTTAAACACAGGAAGAAGTGGTCTGACTCCCTCAGCAAGATTGAGTGAGGCCCACCTTCTCTCCACTGTGTGGACCAAGGTCTCACTTGCCTCATGGCTGAAGCGCCTGGCATGCTGCCTTCCCTCCTGATCCTCCATCTCAGCAGCAGTGGCTGAAGTGGGTCGGTTTCCAGGAAGCTGCCACGCCCTGCATTAGCATTTGCGACCGGAAAAGAAAAAGAAATTCAATGCGCATGCGCAAAATGGCCGCCTCCTTTAACATCGAATGTTTCAGCTCGGGTGCACAAAGTCAGTCATGCAACGTCGGACTTAACGCCAATGCTCCTCCAGATGACATTTTTGCCGAAACTTCCAAACGAAGACACAAGCTATTTTCAGGCACGAACTTTTACCTGCCGCCGCGATTAACGCCCCGAAATCCAGCCCTCTATGTTTGACAGCACATTAACAGAAACCTTACATGAACCTTGCATAATCATCATCATAGGTAGTCCCTCGCAATCGAGGAAGACTTGCTTCCACTCTAAAGATGAGTCCTTAGGTGACTGAACAGTCCAATACGGGAATTACAGTCTCTGTCACAAGTGGGACAGACAGTCATTGAAGGAAAAGGTGGGTGGGACTGGTTTGCCGCACGCTCTTTCTGCAGCCTGCGCTTGGTTTCTGCATGCTCTCAGCGATGAGACTCGAGGTGCTCAGCACCCTCCTGGATGCACTTCCTCCACTTAGGGCAGTCTTTGGCCAGGGACTCCTGGATGCACTTCCTCCACTTAAGGCAGTCTTTGGCCAGAGACTTCCAGGTGTCGGTGGGGATGTTGCATTTTATCAAGGAGGCTTTGAAGATGTCCTTGAAACATTTACTCTGCCCACCTTGGGCTCGCTTGCCGTGTAAGAATTCCGAGAAGAGCGCTTGCTTTGAGAGTCTTGTGTCAGGCATGCGAACAATGTGGCCCGCCCAACGGAGCTGATCGAGTGTGGTCAGTGCTTCAATGCTGGGGATGTTGGCCTGGTTAAGGACGTTAACGTTGGTGTGTCTGTCCTCCCAGGGGATTTGCAGGATCTTGCAGAGCCATCGTTGGTGGTATTTCTCCAGTGATTTGAGTTGTCTTCTGTATATGGTCCACGTCTCTGAGCCATACAGAAAGGCGGGTATCACAACAGCCCTGTAGACCATGAGCTTGGTGGCAGATTTGAGGGCCTGATCTTCGAACTCTTTTTTCCTCAGGCGACTGAAGGCTGCGCTGGCGCACTAGAGGCGGTGTTGAATCTCGTCGTCAATGTCTACCCTTGTTGGTAATAGGCTCCCGAGGTATGGAAAGTGGTCCACACCACAAAATGGATCTCTGGCCTTCCCAAAGCCTGCCCTCAGCCAAGCCTCGGATCACCTACCATCTCACCGAAGGGCTACTCAGCGCCAAGCATACGGCCAACAACTCGCCATAGGCAATTGGCTCATAACTTGCATACAGCACCCAAGTGGCTACCCTTGCATGTTGCTGGTTGATATGATTGCACTAGGATGAGCGTGAGTGTGAGAGGTGACTTGTGAAATGGGGATGTGATAATGTATATAGAGAGAGAGGGATAGTTGGAGGTGCAAGAAAAGTTGGTGTGAATAACGATGTGCAGGAGTAGGATAGGGAAGGCAAAATGATAAGAAACACAGGAGGACGAAGGTGAGTGTGGCTTTGTACTAATGACATCATTGAAAGGTTTACGACATTGCACCCTGGTCCTCCTGACAACATCCCTGCTTGTGACTTCCTCTGCAATGTGCAACCAGGCTGCATTGATCTCCTGAGGAGGTATCTTCCACCCATGGGAAGGGAACAGAACCTCCCTGCATGCTGTGACTCTCTCCATAAGCATCTGTAGGGAGTCATGGGAGAACCTGGGTACAGCCCTGAATTCTGTGCAGTCATTGTCAGTGTTTGCAGCACCTCAATGCTGTAGAACACTGACAACACAACTGTCAAATTAAAGTTGGCCTTGGTCCCTTTAAGGAAATTGTCTGATGACGCATCATGAATGACATCACCTGACTCGCTTCCTCCTAATTGGACCGGGAAACCCGCTGGGCGGACTTAACGAGCCCCATCAACATAAATTCATTTTCGGCAGCAGGGTGGAGCCAGCAGTGGGGATGCGGCCCGCCACCAACAACAGATGCCCCAGACCTGCCGAAGTGACCAATATAAGAATCCATAGAAGGAAGGGCAAAACTCAGATGCTGGAACGGTATATAGCAAAACATGACTGGATAAGAGAGAAAGGCAGACAGACGTGGGAGCTGCAGAGGAGAGAGTGTGATACTGAGATCTTGTGGCATCTTGTGGCATGTACATTTAATGGGAGGTGCAAGCATAGCCTAACCAATCCTGAAGCTCCCAGGATGCAGCCATATCTTCTTACTCATTTATTCTGGTTTGAATAGAGTGCTGGATATGAAAAGAAAGAGGTATTTATTACAGCAAAGTGACAGATAACAAAATCCCTGACAGCAAGTGTAAACTTTACAATGTCATGCCGTCGGTGGCGGAGCCTTTTTCATATTATCTGACCAGGAATCTAAATAGGCAGAAAGTCATGTGCAACACCACCAAAATCTCTGAAATACAGCGCGCGCAAACAAGGCTCCTAACCAGGAACACGACATTTGAGCATTATTTCTAATAGTGAATGGTGGCTGTTGTCCAGATACAAGCTCCCTTTATTAGCCTCCCCTTAGCTCCTCTTAGTCTCTCATCTCACCCCTTCTCTAATTCCCTTCACTCCCTCTTTTTTTCCTTTTCTTTTCTGTACCCTTCCAAGCCATCTAATTCTATGCTGCAGCTGACCTTTGTCTCTTCTCACCATCCTCGGCTGATGTCTGTCCCTGACAAGCTCGTAGCTTTGCTCAACTCCAGCCTTGGTATTGTCTGCTGCCCCCACTGCTGCCCCCACTGCTGCCCCCACTACTGCCCCCATTACTGCCCCCATTACTGCCCCCATTACTGCCCCCACTGCTGCCCCCACTACTGCCCCCAATGCTGCACCCACTACTGCCCCCATTGCTGCCCCCACTGCTGCCCCCACTACTGCCCCCAATGCTGCCCCCACTACTGCCCCCACTGCTGCCCCCACTACTGCCCCCATTACTGCCCCACTACTGCCCCCACTACTGCACCCACTACTGCCCCCACTACTGCCCCCAATGCTGCCCGCACTACTGCCCCCAATGCTGCCCCCACTACTGCCCCCAATGCTGCCCCCACTACTGCCCCCAATGCTACCCCCAATGCTGCCCCCACTACTGCCCCCAATGCTGCCTCCACTACTGCCCCCAATGCTGCCCCACTACTGCCCCCACTGCTGCCCCCACTACTGCCCCCACTGCTGCCCCCACTGCTGCCCCCACTGCTGCCCCCACTATTGCCCCCACTATTGCCCCCAATGCTGTCCCCACTACTGCCCCCACTACTACCCCCAATGCTGCCCCACTACTGCCCCAAATGCTGCCCCCACTACTGCCCCCAATGCTGCCCCCACTACTGCCCCCAATGCTGCCCCCACTACTGCCCCCACTGCTGCCCCCACTACTGCCCCCACTGCTGCCCCCACTACTGCCCCCACTGCTGCCCCCACTACTACACCCACTGCTGCCCCACTGCTGCACCCACTGTTGCCCCCATTACTGTATCCACTGCTGCTCCCACTACTGCACCCACTGCGGCACATATTGTTACACCCATTGTGCCACCCATTACTGTCTCTTCCAGTGTAACAAGCCCAACCGCCTCATCTTCTGAGCTCAGTGACCATGCTGCCCTAGCTCCTTTCCCAAACATTATGAATTGATGACCTGCTCTATATTGCCCTCCAGAATATTTGCTTCTTTTCAAATAAGGCGATCTCTTCATGGATGATTCAAATTACATCCTGGCACGGGCAGAAATCCAGCTTATAGGTAGTGCCTCTTTCCTTTTTAATAAAGCCTTCCCACCAGGTTATGTGTTTCATATGTAGCATGGTTCTCATTATTAAGTCCCATCTTAGCCTTTCTCCCTACTCTTTGGGCACCTTTTCCTCATTAGAGCATCTTACCTTCTCAGTTTTCATTTAAACGTATGAATATAAGAATTAGGAGCAGGAGTAACCCATACGGCCCCTCAAGCCTGCTCCGCCATTCAATAAGGTCATGGCTGATCTGATCTTGGCATCAACTCCACTTTACTGCCCACTCTCCATAGCCCTTGATTCTCCTAGTCCAAAAATCTATCTATCTCAGCCTTGAATATTCAGCATCCACAGCCCTTTGGATTAGAGAATTCCAAAGATTCACAACCCTCTGAGTGAAGAAATTTCTCCTCATCTCAGCCTTAAGTGGCCATTCCCTTATCCTGACACTATGTCCCCTAGTTCTAGACTCTCCAGTAAGGGAAAACAACCTCTCAGCATTAACCTTGTCAATCCTTCTCAGAATCTTATGTTTCAATGAGATTACCTCATTCTTCTAAACTCCAGAGAGTATAGGCCCATTCTACACAATCTCTCCTCGTAGGATAACCCTCTCAGCCCAGGAATCAATTTAGTGAATTATCGTTGCACTGCCTCTAAGGCAAGTATATCCTTCCTCAGATAAGGAGACCAAGGGCTAGGAATTGCCTCTCGCCTGATTGGGGGCGGTAACCTTTCGGGGCCGGAACTACCTGTGCCTGGCCCGGAGGTCCCGCCTCCGATGCGGAATTGGTCTATACGGCCCCCAAAGGAAGCGGAGCGCTCTCTCCGGTGCTCCGCTTCCTTTGAAAGGTGCTCCCGGGGTGGTAGCACCGCGCTGAGTGCAGTGGTGTGCGAAGCAGGCCAGCACTCGCAGTGCTAACGCACTACAGTGCCCTTCCCCATTAAAAGGAAGAACCGCTGCCGACTCTGCAGGCCCTTTGCCATCCACTATTGGGCCACCTGGGATGCGATCGACCAGGCGAGCAGTCCAGCGCCCAAAACAGAGTGCCGGGCTGCACGATGGCACCCGGTCGACGCGAGGGCCGCCATTGTTGGGCCAATCCAAGAGTCGGCCGACAAATAAAGATGGTGACCTGGGGCGTTAAAAGCCTTCCCTTTAAGGGGCGGTCCAGCGCCGGATGTCTGCCAGCCTTATGGCTCACAGGGCAACTTCACCCATGGGGTGGTGAGGGGTCGCACACATGGCGATAACGTTATTACTGGTTGTGCGCTGGCCCGGGGTACTAATCGTGGGACACGGCGTGGCTGGACATCGTCCCCAAATCACCAGGGCAATTTCCCAGGAAGTGGTAGCGCCACCCTCCCCTGGGCAAGAATGCCATTGTGCCCTGTTTGTGTCCCCTGGCGGCGCTAACAGGGCTATAAAAAGGGACAATTTAGGCCCCAAAACCACGCACAGAGCCCTGTAGAAAGACCAACATGCCATTTGCCTTCCTAATTGCTTGCTATACCTGCATACTAACTCTTTGTAATTCCTTTATGAGGACACCTAAATCTGTCGGAACACCAACATTTAATAGTTTCTCACCATTTAAAATATATTCTGTTTTACTATTCTTCCTACCAAAGTGAATAAACTCATATTTCACCACATTATACTCCACATGCCATCTTATTGCCCACTCACTTAACCTATCTATATCCCTTTGCAGGCTCTTTGTGTCCTCCTCACAGCTTACTTTCCCACCTAGCTTTGTAATGGCAGCAAACTTGGATACATTACACTCGGTCCCTTCACCTAAGTCATTAATAAAGCTGGTAAATAGCTGAGGCCCCAGCACTGATCTTGCGGCACCCCTCTAGTTACAGCCTGCCAACTAGAAAATGACCCGTTTATCTCGACTCTGTTTTCTGTCTGTTAACCAATCCTCTATCCATGCTAATATATTATCCCCAACCATGACCTTTTATCTTTCACAGCAATTTTTTATGTGGCACCCTATCGAATGCCTTTTGGAAATCCAAGTAGACAACCGCCACTGGTTCCCCTTTATCTATCCTGTTAGTTACATCCTCAAAAAACTCAAATAAATCTGTTAACCACAAATTCACTTTCATAAAACCATGTTGACTCTGACACTATAAACAAAGGCAGTTTAGTGAGCCAGCCATATTTCAGAGTCTAGCCTGTATGCGCGGCTGGTTTTTAGGCAACAAGGCATATATTCTGCAGCCATGCTGAGGTCTACAACATGGCCCATTCTCTACCAGAGTAATAATTGAGCACAGCATTGGGAGTCTGAAATTATGCTTCAAATGGCTGCACTGGTCAAGAGGAACCTTTTAGTACTTTGCTTCAGGGCTCTCCAGGATAATTGTGGTATGCATACCCAAGTCCTGGTATAATTCCCACGGCTTCAGCCAACAGTGGGAACCTGCTAGAAATTTGGGAGATCTGTCATATTTTCTACCAGGATAAGGTAACCAACAGTGCAGAATTAGAAATAAAATTATTGTAATAGATTATGCCAAAACTAGTCGCTGTGTTGTTTACAGTGTATTCAAATCACAGATGAAGGGATCATGGAGCTACGAGGGTAACAGGCATTTACATGAATGATGCGTTGATGCTGCTATCACCTACAGGGCTATGGACCAAGAGCTGGAAAGTGGGATTATGCTGGATAATTCATTTTCAGCCGGCACAGACATAATGGACCAAATGGTACAAGAACATAAGAACATAAGAATTAGGAACAGGAGTAGGCCATCTAGCCCCTCGAGCCTGCTCCGCCATTCAACAAGATCATGGCTGATCTGGCCGTGGACTCAGCTCCACTTACCTGCCCGCTCCCCATAACCCTTAATTGCCTTATTAGTTAAAAATCTATCTATCTGTGACTTGAATACATTCAATGAGCTAGCCTCAACTGCTTCCTTGGGCAGAGAATTCCACAGATTCACAACCCTCTGGGAGAAGAAATTCCTTCTCAACTCGGTTTTAAATTGGCTCCCCTGTATTTTGAGGCTGTGCCCCCTAGTTCTAGTCTCCCCGACCTTGGGAAACAACCTCTCTGCCTCTATCTTGTCTATCCCTTTCATTATTTTAAATGTTTCTATAAGATCACTCCTCATCCTTCTGAACTTCAACGAGTAAAGACCCAGTCTACTCAATCTATCATCATAAGGTAACCCCCTCATCTCCGGAATCAACCTGGTGAATCGTCTCGGTACCCCCTCGATAGCCAGTATATCCTTCCTTAAGTAAGGCGACCAAAACTGCACATGGTACTCCAGGTGCGGCCTCACCAATACCCTATACAGTTGCAGAAGGACGTCCCTGCTTTTGTACTCCATCCCTCTCGCAATGAAGGCCAACATTCCATTCGCCTTCCTGATTACCTGCTGCACCTGCAAACTAACTTTTTGGGATTCATGCACAAGGACCCCCAGGTCCCTCTGCACCGCAGCATGTTGTAATTTCTCCCCATTCAAATAGTATTCCCTTTTTTTGTTTTTTTTCCCAAGGTGGATGACCTCACACTTTCCGACATTGTATTCCATCTGCCAAACCTTAGCCCATTCGCTTAAACTATCTAAATCTCTTTGCAGCCTCTCTGTGTCCTCTACACAACCCGCTTTCCCACTAATCTTCGTGTCATCTGCAAATTTTGTTACACTACACTCTGCCCCCTCTTCCAGGTCATCTATGTATATTGTAAACAGTTGTGGTCCCAGCGCCGATCCCTGTGGCACATCACTAACCACCGATTTCCAACCCGAAAAGGACCCATTTATCCCGACTCTCTGCTTTCTGTTCGCCAGCCAATTCTCTATCCATGCTAATACATTTCCTCTGACTCCGCGTACCTCTATCTTTTGCAGTAACCTTTTGTGTGGCACCTTATCGAATGCCTTTTGAAAATCTAAATACACCACATCCATCGGTACACCTCTATCCACCATGTCGTTATATCCTCAAAGAATTCCAGTAAATTAGTTAAACATGATTTCCCCTTCATGAATCCATGTTGCGTCTGCTTGATTGCACTATTCCTATCTAGATGTCCCGCTATTTCTTCCTTAATGATAGTTTCAAGCATTTTCCCCACTACAGATGTTAAACTAACCGGCCTATAGTTACCTGCCTTTTGTGTGCCCTCTTTTTTAAACAGAACCGTTACATTTGCTGCTTTCCAATCCGCTGATACCTCCCAGAGTCCAGAGAATTTTGGTAGATTATAACGAATGCATCTGCTATAACTTCCGCCATCTCTTTTAATACCCTGGGATGCATTTCATCAGGACCAGGGGACTTGTCTACCTTGAGTCCCATTAGCCTGTCCAGCACTACCCCCCTAGTGATAGTGATTGTCTCCAGGTCCTCCCTTCCCACATTCCCGTGACCAGCAATTTCTGGCATGGTTTCTGTGTCTTCCACTGTGAAGACCGAGGCAAAATTATTGTTTAAGGTCTCAGCCATTTTCACATTTCCCATTATTAAATCCCCCTTCTCATCTTCTAAGGGACCAACATTTACTTTAGTCACGCTTTTCCGTTTTATATATCTGTAAAAGCTTTTACTATCCGTTTTTATGTTTTGCGCAAGTTTACCTTCGTAATCTATCTTTCCTTTCTTTATTGCTTTCTTAGTCATTCTTTGCTGTCGTTTAAAATTTTCCCAATCTTCTAGTTTCCCACTAACCTTGGCCACCTTATATGCATTGGTTTTTATTTTGACACTCTCCTTAATTTCCCTGGTTATCCACGGCTGGTTATCCCTTCGCTTACCGCCCTTCTTTTTTATTCGAATATATTTTTGTTGAGCACTATAAAAGAGCTCCTTAAAAGTCCTCCACTGTTCCTCAATTGTGCCACCGTTTAGTCTGTGTTTCCAGTCTACTTTAGCCAACTCTGCCCTCATCCCACTGTAGTCCCCTTTGTTTAAGCATAGTATGCTCATTTGAGACACTACTTCCTCACCCTCAATCTGTATTACAAATTCAACCATACTGTGATCACTCATTCCGAGAGGATCTTTTACTAGGAGATCGTCTATTATTCCTGTCTCATTACACAGGACCAGATCTAAGATAGCTTGCTCCCTTGTAGGTTCTGTAACATACTGTTCTAAGAAACAATCCCGTATGCATTCTATGAATTCCTCCTCCAGGCTACCCCGTGCGATTTGATTTGACCAATCGACATGTAGGTTAAAATCCCCCATGATTACTGCCGTTCCTTTTTCACATGCCTCCATTATTTCCTTGATTATTGCCCGCCCCATCGTGAAGTTATTATTTGGGGGCCTATAAACTACGCCCACCAGTGACTTTTTCCCCTTACTATCTCTAATCTCTACCCACAATGATTCAACATTTTGTTCATTAGAGCCAATATTGTCTCTCACAACTGCCCTGATATCATCCTTTATTAACAGAGCTACCCCACCTCCTTTCCCTTCTTGTCTATCTTTCTGAATCGTCAGATACCCCTGTATGTTTAATTCCCAGGCTTGGCCACCCTGCAACCACGTTTCTGTAATGGCCACCAAATCATACCCATTTGTAATGATTTGTGCCGTCAACTCATTTACTTTATTTCGAATGCTGCGTGCGTTTAGGTAGAGTGTTTTAATACTAGTTTTTAAACCATGATTTTTGGTTTTGACCCCTCCTTCAGCCCCTTTACATTCAGTGGCCCTTTTTGTTTTTTGCCTTGGGTTTCTCTGCCCTCCACTTTTACTCATCTCCTTTCTGCCTTTTGTTTTTGTTTCCCTCTGTCTCCCTGCATTGGTTCCCATCCCCCTGCCATATTAGTTTAACTCCTCCCCAACAGCACTAGCAAACACTCCCCCTGGACATTGGTTCCGGTCCTGCCTAGGTGCAGACCGTCCGGTTTCTACTGGTCCCACCTCCCCCAGAACCGGTTCCAATGCCCCAGGAATTTGAATCCCTCCCTGCTGCACCAATGCTCAAGCCACGTATTCATCTGAGCTATCCTGCGATTCCTACTCTGACTAGCACGTGGCACTGGTAGCAATCCTGAGATTACTACTTTTGAGGTCCTACGTTTTTAATTTAGCTCCTAGCTCCTTAAATTCATCTCGTAGGACCTCATCCCTTTTTTTTACCTATATCATTGGTACCAATGTGCACCACGACAACTGGCTGTTCACCCTCCCTTTTCAGAATGTCCTGCACCCGCTCCGAGACATCCTTGACCCTTGCACCAGGGAGGCAACATACCATCCTGGAGTCTCGGTTGCGACCGCAGAAATGCCTATCTATTCCCCTTACAATCGAATCCCCTATCACTATTGCTCTTTTTCCTGCCCTCCTGTGCAGCAGAGCCAGCCACGGTGCCATGAACTTGGCTACTGCTGCCCTCCCCTGATGAGTCATCCCCCTCAAAAGTACTCAAAACGGTGTATCTGTTTTGCAGGAGGATGACCGCAGGGGACCCCTGCACTACCTTCCTTGCACTGCTCTTCCTGCTGGTCTTCCATTCCCTATCTGGCTGTGGACCCTTCACCTGCCCTATGACCAACTCACTAAACGTGCTATTCACGTCATTCTCAGCATCGTGGATGCTCCAGAGTGAATCCACCCTCAGCTCCAACTCCGCAACGCGGTCTGTCAGGAGCTGGAGGCAGATACACTTCCCGCACATGTAGTCGTCAGGGACACTGGAGTCGTCCCTGAGTTCCCACATGGTACAGGAGGAGCATAACACGTGACCGAGCTCTCCTGCCATGACTTAACTCTTAGATAGGCAACAACAATGCTAAAGTTTACTCACTGTTATAGAAGAGAAAAAAGAAAAACTACTCACCAATCACCAGCCAATCACTTACCCCCTTGGCTGTGACGTCACCTTTCTGTTTCTTTCTACTTCTTTTTTGCCTTCTCCCTGTAGCTGCACAAGTACGCCTTTTATAGGCCTCACCAACGGACCTCCTCGACGCTGGGCCCCGGACTCCCTGCTGTACCTTTTATAGGCCTCCTCAACAGACCTCCTCGATGCTGCTCCTGACTGCCGCCGACGCTGGCCCCCGGACTCCCTGCTGTGCCTTTTATAGGCCGCTCCACGCACCTCCGACGCTGCTCCCGACTGCCGCCGACGCTGGGCCCCGGACTCCCTGCTGTGCCTTTTATAGGCCTCACCAACGGACCTGCTCGACGCTGCTCCCGACTGCCGCCGACGCTCCTTCTGTGTCATAAATTTCTATGATTCTATGGTTGAACGTTGATGAAATGGAATTCCTTCCTATTCGTCAGTGGCGTCAATGATGGGGCTGTTACGTTAATGTGCATTCTGTCAATGTTATTTTGCACTCTGGGAAAGTCAGCCATCCTGTAGAAGCCAACAGTCTTCTTATGCTGTGATTTGAAGTCCATTGGCATCTTAATGCAATTAAATGATCTCTCAATTATTGCATCTGTAACACTGTAAACATCTTTGTTGTCAGCTGTGGCTCAGTCTCACTCCCAACTCTGAGTTAGAAGGCTGTGGGTTCAAATCCCACTCCAGAGACTTGAGCACAAAAATCTAGGCTGACACTGCAGTGCAGTCCTACATTGTCAGAGGTGCCGTCTTTCTGATGAAACATTAAATTGAGGCCCCATCTGCTCCCAAAAGTGGCTATAAAAGACCCTACAGCACCATTTAGAAGAAGAGCAGGAGAATTATTCCTGGTGTCCTGGCCAATATTTATCCCTCAATCGATATCACTAAAAAACAGATTATCTGGTCATTATCACATTGCTGTTTGTGGGAGCTAACTGTGCACAAATTGGTTGCTACGTTTCTTATGTTACAACAGTGACTACACTTCAAAAAGTACTTCCGTGAATGTAAAGTGCTTTGGGATGTCCTGAGGTTGTGAAAGGTGCTGTATAAGTGCAAGTATTTCTTTTTTCTTGTTCTGCAGCTCTCATCATCATCATAGGCAGTTTCTCGGAATTGAGGAAGACTTGCTTCCACTCTTAGCATGAGTTCTTAGGTGACTGTACAGTCCAATACGAGAACCACAGTCTCTGTCTCTGTGGGACAGACAGTGGTTGAAGGAAAAGGTGGGTGGGGAGCCTGGTTTGCCGCACGCTCCTTCCGCTGCCTGCGTTTGATTTCTGCATGCTCTCAGTGACAAAACTCAAGGATCTCAGCGCCCTCCCGGATGCACTTTCTCCACTTAGGCCGATCTTTGGCCAGGGACTCCCAGGTGTCAGTGGGGATGTCGCACTTTATCAGGGAGGCTTTGTAATGTTTCCGTTGCCCACCTTTGGCTCGTTTGCCATGGACGAGTTCCAAGTAGAGCACTTGCTTTGGGAGTCTCGTATCTGGCATGCGAACTATGTGGCCTGCCCAGTGGAGCTGATCAAGTGTGGTCAGTGCTTCAATCATGGATGTTGGCCAGGACAAGGATGGTAACATTGGTGCTTCTGTCATCCCAGGGGATTTGTAGGATCTTGTGGAGACATCGTTGGTGGTATTTCTCCAGTGACTTGAAATGTCTACTGTACATGGTCCATGTCTCTGAACCATACAGGAGGGCGGGTATTACTATGGCCCTGTAGACCATGAGCTTGATGACAGTTTTGAGGGCCTGCTCTTCAAACACTCTTTTCATCAGGCAGTCGAAGGCTGCACTGGCGCTCTGGAGGCGGTGTTGGATCTCATCGTCAATGCCTGCTCTTGTTGATAGGAGGCTCCCGAGACAAGGGAAATGGTCCAGGTTGTCCAGGGCTGTGCCGAGGATCTTGATGACTGGGGGACAGTGCTGTGTGATGAGGATAGGTTGGTGGAGGACCTTTGTCTTACTAATGTTTAGCATAAGGCCCATGCTTTCGTACACCTCAGTAAATACGTCGACTATGTCCTGGAGGCATGTCCATGGAGCTCTAGAGGCATTGCTAATATCTGCACTTGCAGCCTGAAAGGATCCAGATGCATAGAAATTAAAGGCAACTTTAAAATAGGTCTCAGATCCACATTGAGAGTTTACACATCTCCTGAATGATTTCCTTTTGGAATCTCAAGCTCCAGAGGCATTGTTCATCTATGAAACTTTCAAAACAAATGTCTTCTCTGTATGTCTGGAGTTGGGGGAGGGGAGGTACAGATGTGTGGCATGCAATGCCTCCCGTGCATGTTGTAATCTTACCCTCTTTCCCTTCAATTCTGCTCTTCCATGTCCTCTGTGGCAGCCTGGAATAATGGGATTCTGGGGAAAGTCATCATTGATTGGTTTTCTGGCAGTTGTGGTTGGGAAGATGGAAAATAGATGGGTTGAGGTCAGGAGAAATGATGATTTATCCTTTAAAGCTGATATACTAACACCATATTCACTATTAGTGGATTCACTAATAGAGAAATGAAGAGCAAGTGTAATCACTAGGGTCACTCACAAACAATAGCACACTTTCTGACCTCAGGATAAGCATTCACTGTATCCAGGCAACAAAAGAGTGCCTGTTTTATACAGGTGAACACTCTGTTTGGCACCTAAAACAGTGGTGGGGTATGTGGGGTTTACAGTTAATGGTATTATAAGGATGCAGGGAGCTCATTTTCATCCCTGCATCCTTGGGTGGGCAAATGTTTCTCTGGTTGGCAGAGCAGAGAGCAAAAAACTGCAGTGGTTCATCCTGGGGTGCTTCTTTGTCACTGCCTGATCCTGCATTGATTTGCAGTCCTTCCCATCCCACTTCCACTTCTTCCCTGGCTGGACAAGAGCAGAAAGTTCAAGGCCCCAGTGTCGCCATTCAGCATTCTCATGTCTGATGCGATATGGTTGTTCCCTATGCTCAGCCCCAACCTTAGAAGAGCATCCCTATTGTTTCAGATTGACATATTCCATTTTCAATGCCAGCCATCCTGTGGCATCAGTTAATGCTGAATTAGGTGTGGATTGTACAGTTGTAATAGGAACTGGATTGAGTTGGCCTAAATTTGCGTAGGTGATTTTATGAAATCACCCTCCCAGCAGGGAGTCTCGCTTACTGAGAATTGTCTTTTTGTAAAATATCCCCCATATATATCTATGTAGAAGGAGAGTGAGGGAGCTAATGGCTAAACGACTACCAATGCTTTCAGCTTATCATTCTGGGTTAGATTTCAACCCAGGTGCCACAGATGGAAAAGTCAGCACTTAATTGACTTCACCACCCAGTCACCCATTGGTATCCTCAAAAGTTGACCTAGAATCCACTGAAAGAATAGGATCATGCTTTGAGACTCCAGGCACTGATGTTCCAAGTTCACATATGAATATTAGCCACTGGGATGAGGTAGATGTGGGATGGATCATTGAACCCTCTTCTGCATTAAGAAACAGCTGATTCACAATGGGGACTATTACTGCTATTGTCCAGTTTGTTCTAAGAGTTTATTTTTCCATGAAGGCTAAATGCATAAGTAGGACAAAAATAATATAAGCTTTTTTCTTGTTAGGATTGTTCCACAGGCAAAGCTTTAAAGCTGGTATTTTATATCACTGTTAGTTTCAAGCTGTGGCTGCACTCAGACTGAAAGAGCGAAGGTTATTGTGATGTCACAAGGAAGTTTTGAGATCAGAGCTGATGTTGTGACATCATAAAAAGTGTTACTAACTACAGTGCATTAGCAAAGGGGATTCAATGGTCCATACTGCCACACCTGCAGTATGAAGGGCAACAAGAAAAACAAAAGACAGGAATAAATACAGGAGCTAACTAGAGTTCTTGTTGCTTTAAAAAGCATTGCCAGTGTTGTGAGTATAAAATAATACTGAAAGAAACCACATGTACAATTTCATTAAGATACGAATTATTACATCTGCAGCATAATTGACTTACCCATTAATGTCATTCTTCTCAAATCAACCTTTTTACACTAAGCTCTTTAGTCTCTGCAGATTGGCATTGGCTTTTCCAATTTACAATATGTAGATAGCACAGTGGCACAGTGCATTGACAGTCCTGCATGATGGCACTGAGTGGTAGGATATAAGTTTGTGCCGGTGATTTCCCATGTTATGAGTTCCTATTCTCAGCTGCGCTGCTGAGTGAGAAGCCAAACAAATGTGAGGTCTTTCCATATGAAATGAAAGAAATACTGGTTGTGGGGGGTAGGAGAAGAGAAAGTCATCTTAGTTCAGGAGTGGCATAAGACTGTATATAAGATAGACTAAACTGATTACATTTACAACTTTGCACCAGGGTCTTTAACATTCTCTGAACAGAAAAGGTTGCCATAGCAGGAGCAGATGGTGCCAGTGCCATGATTTTAAAGATTTGCCATAGCACCATTTTATTAATCCTACTTTCATTACTCTAGCAACTGCCCTGTTCAACAGAAATGTGCCAAAAAAAAAACAAATATACACAAGTAACTTCAGTTGCAATAAATTTGGTTGACTAAATCAAAATAAGACTGTTATTTTAACAGTTTCTCATGCAATCACAATACATTTTGGAGTCTTGTCCACAATATCAACGGTTCCCTGCCAATTTAATTGAATCAACAGCTGCTGAGATCAAAGTGAATTTTCGCTATTTGAATCTGTTGTGCATTTGATAGTTACAGAGAAGGATAAAAGATTTGGCAGAACAATCAAGTAACTGTTTCGTTTGACTAATGCTGAGCACGTACCCTTGTAAAGTTCCAGGAATCCTAACTGACTAGTTCAGAGTGTTCATAGAATCATAGAATCATAGAAATTTACAGCACGGAAGGAGGCCATTTCAGCCCATTATGTCTGCGCGATTAATGGAAGAAATCATGGGCTACCTTCTGAATACAAAGACAGGAATTACCAATATCCAATAGAGCTGTAGTTTTAAGGGGAGGGATCACCTTTTTTTAGGAAAAGGGTAAGCAGTGGGATAGCACTTTTTAATAAGTCTTAGCCAGATTGTAATTATCCTGGATATTGTAAGGGCCTGGAAGGGGGGAGGGTCTCACCTCGGTAATGTACCTCTTCACCAAAAGAGTGTACTTGAGTTGTGTTTCGTGAGTTATTGATACAGAAGACTATGAGAGACTATTCAAAAATATATTGAGATTTATTTAAAGATATGCAATTTACAGTTGGTGAGTCAGTCAATCGCAACATTAACAGTTCTAAAAAAGGTGAAAATACAATCTTATTTCCAGTAGAGAATCTTACTTTAAAATCTAAACTTCGTTACATTATTATAATTATTAAAATTGTTTAAGCAAGATAGCCATGTATTTATCAAGATGGCAGTTATCTTCAATCCCTGAGAAGTAGATGCCTTTTGCCTTGCTCTGTAGTCGAGATACGCTTTTGCCCATTAAAGCTAGTCTAACTCTCTCATTTGATCTTTCAATATTTATACCCTTTTTTCCCTGTTTCATAAGATCTCAAGTTTATCATCATTAATTATTTTCTTGTTGAGCCTTGCATTCCTAGCTCCTGCATCAATATTATTGTGAATTTACCATTTATGTTCAAAGTGTAGATGTTATTTGTGTGTGCTTTGGACACTTGAGTGTTTGTTTCATGATGTGTTATCCAGTAACTTCCCAAGCATTTAGATTTGTTTATGTGAGCTACTTGACGTTTTGCTAATTCAACTGAACTAACTGGTGTATTTGCATGTATTCATTCAAAAGCAAAATACTGTGGATGCTGGAATCTGGAATAAAAACAGAAAATGCTGGAAATCTCAGCAGGTCAGGCAGTATCTGTGGAGAGGAAGCAGAGTTAACGTTTCGGGTCAATGAACCTTCGACAGAACTTGCGTGTTTGTAATGTATTCATTGTTCGATTTGGCATCTGCAGTCAAGAGAGTAGCTGCCATTTGTTTATAACAATCCAGATTAGGCCATTCAAACTGACTGCTTATTTCAACAATTGTCCTGTTTCAAGAAGTTAATAATGTAACTTATCAAGGGTCAGTCCTTGAAGGCCAGAATTCCTTCATAGCTAGGATTTTTAAATCCAGCTCGTCTTATTTTTAAAGAGGTTATGTGGTAGAATTTTTAAATAAGTTATAAGGTAGTGTCTTATTTTTAAAGAAGTTAGAAAGTAGAATTTCTTCGCAGGGGGACCTCACCTAGTGGAAGTTGCACATTGGAAATTCAGGGAGTGCAAAAATAATCAGTCAGAAAATTATGCACGTCCCCTCCTGAATAATCAGAATCTGTTGCTGGTGAGCAAACCTCCTCCCCACTGACGGCACAAAGTTAGAAAACTGCTCCTTTAAAGTCATCACGATGCACTGTGTGAAACAGCTCTGATATAACAATACCCTGTATAAAGTCACCAGCACAGTTTGGTTTAACATGTTTTCAACTGTAAATAAGGTACCAGCTTGTAAAATGTTATAATGTTAATGTTGTAAGGATGGCGCAGTGATGCAGCCCAATGGAGTAACATCAGATTTTTTAATACCAGCAATAGGACGTAGGCTCAACCCCTTCTGCTGCAACATTTTCATTCATAAAGACACTGCTGTGGGAAGGCATACCTCCCACAGATTGTAATAATTTATAGTTGTTGGCTTATGGAGTCAGTGCAAAGTGAGTCTGCATTAGACTATCATAGATGCTTTGTATAAAATCAGATAAGAGAAACCTTTGCAGCAATGTTCCCTTTAATTTTTTTTGGGTGCACGGCCCCATTAAGGGCTGCGCAGCCCATTCAAAATAACACGCATGCGCGTTTTTTTTCTATTTAAAAGACGGTGAGCCGTTATGTGGGAGCTGCAGAGCGCTTCGCTGCTGCGCAGCGAGGGAACATTGCTTTGTAGTAAAGATAATGACCACCTGAATGTGAAGGTGTTATAATTTTTTTTACTGAAACAGAAAAAAACTGATCACAAATGACATTTTGAAGCGTCTGCACATTTTGGAGTGGACCTGGGAGGAGAAGATGCCAAATAGTAGTGTGGCAGTTTTTATTGCTGCAAGGATGGTGCTGATGAGGAAAGGAGATGGGAAGAAATTTATTGGATTTGACTTCAACAAACTTTTTGTAAAAGGCACTCATGTTTGAATACAACAACTTAATGGGCCATAATTTGCTGTGGCAGGGCATTTAATGGCAGTTAGTTAGCCTGGCCCTTGCACATTTAAGTTTTTTTAAATTTTGCGTGGCAAGTTGCTGAAACTGTGAGTTGATAACGTCATAGCGAGGGAAACAGGGCATCTGGGACTTGAGTGAACTGTGTAAAATAAAAACAGAAAATGCCAGAAACACTCAGAAGGCCAGGCAGCATAAGACAAAGCAGGAATAGGCGATTTGACCCCTCGAGCCTGCTCTGCCATTCATTGAGATAGTGCCTTATCTTCGACCTCAACTCCACTTGCCTGCACTATCCCCATATCCCTTGATTCCCTTAATAACCAAAATCTATCAATCTTTGACTTAAATATACTCAACAACTGAGGCTCCACAGCCCTCTGGGGTAGAGATTTCCAAAGATTCACCACCTTCTGAGTGAAGAAGTTTCTCCTCATCTCAGTCCTAAATGGCCGACCCCCTTATTCTAAGACTGTGGTGCCTGATTCTAGACTCCCCAGCCAGAGGAAACAAACTCCGTGCATCTACCCTGTCAAGCCCTGTAATCATTTTGTATGTTTCAATGAGATCACCTTTCATTCTTCTAAACTCTAGAGAATATAGGCCTAGTCTACTCAATCTCTCCTCATAGGACAATCCCCCCCATCCCAGGAATCGGTCTGGTGAACCTTTATTGCACTCCCTCTATGGCAAGTATATCCTTCCTTAGGTAAGGAGACCAAAACTGTACACAATACTCCAAGTGTGGTCTCACCAGGGCACTATATATTTGCAGTAAAACATCTTGGGGCCGAAATTACCCCATACCTTAAGGCCTGTTACCACCGCAAATCAGTGGCCACGCTGCAGAGTAGAGTAGCCAGCGACTTTTGGTGGCATGGCTGCTGATAGTCCAATTGCCCTCCTGAGTTTTTCTGGCTGTGCCCTGATTCCTCCCTTACTGATCTGCTGCTGCTGATCTGCCTTAAGCGTGTCATCACCGTCATGGTCTAACCCCCCGACCGCGACATTTCCCTCGGAAAATCTTCGGCCCACCCAGCAGAGCCAAAAACAAGCTTTTTCCGGGTGGTCCAGTGAAGCTGTGGCCTTCTGCAGCGGCGGTGTGGCTTCCCTTAAAGGGGAGGGCTCACTGTCCCTGTGCCATGTTATTTTTGGTGGCCAACTATCATGTCAGCTGGACAATTATGCCCCCGGGTTTGGCTGGTGTGCCAACAAGCAACCTTGTACTCCCTCCTGGGTGCCGGGCCGCTGGCCCGACTTAAACCCTCCCTGGTGGAGCCGAAATTATGAAATCGCAAAGGCTCTTCCCTTTAAGTGAAGGGGAAAGCTGTGGTGACACGGCGCTGTGATGATGTCATCGCGGCGGTGACTCCGCAATGCACCCAACTTCTGCCCCTCAGTTGCTGTCACCGCAGTGTCTTTGCCCCTCAGGTGTAGTCACCTCCCCCATTAAGACCGACTTCCGGATCAAAACAAAAAAAAACCAAAGCCGAATGTCGCTTAAGAAGCGACTGAATTGCAGCTATGGCAAAAACAACCCATTTCGGTTGGAGGGCAATTTTTACACTCTTTACTCTTATGCTCAAATCATCTTGTAATAAAGACCAACATAACATTTTCTTTCTTAATTGCTTGCTGTACCTGCATGTTAACTTTCAGTGATTCGTGTACAAGGACACCCAGGTCCCTCTGAACACCAACATTTCCCAATCTCTCACCATTTTAAAAATACTTTGCTTTTCTATTTTTCCTACTAAAGTAGATAACTTCACATTTCTCCACATTATATTCCATTTGCCATGTTCTTGTCCACTCACTTAACCTGTCTATATCCCCTTGAAGCTTCTTTGCATCCTCCTCACAACTTACATTCCCACCTAGCTTTGTTTCATCAGCAAACTTGGATATATTAGATTTGGTCCCCTCATCCAAATCATTGATATAGATTGTGAATAGCTGAGGCCCAAGGACTGACCCCATTAGTTACAGCCTGCCAACCCAAAAAAGTCTGTGGACTTTTCAGGTCAATGACCTTTCATCAGAACATCTCCTTTCCTCAGCAACTGTTTATCTCCTTAATCAATCAGATCGAAGGATTGAGAAATAAACAGCGCAAGGACAGAGAAGTAAGGTGAATTAGAGTGGGTGAATTCAATGTCAAATCAGGTACAGAAAGAGAAATAAAGAGAGGGAAAGAAAGACTGAATTGGGAGAGAGAGAGAAAAAAAAAGAGACAGAAAGGAAAAGTAAAAGAAAATAGAATTTTACATTTTTAAAATCTCCAATAACAATTAAAGCCTATGGGAATGAGACTCCACAATTATAATAATTAATTTTCAGTGCCAGAGAGGTTAGCTGGCAGTGATTAACACTTACCATGTCATTAAAAGGAGGACGCAGTTATTTGTACTATGGTCGCATTGTCTCTGATTGGCTCTCCATTATCACATGACCTGATTGCTGATTGGTCCCCTTGGAGGATAAGCCACACTTTGACGTTTCTCTGGAATGTGTAACTGGAACCACCCAGCCCAAATTTTGACTGACTTTGCGAAGTGTAATTCGATCCATTCTGAATTCAGAAGCCAGAGAAGATAGATCTCCACCAACCCAGCAAAAGCCGCACAAGTTCCAGCCGAAGGCCCTTACCCCAGTGCAAGTGCATGACCTTACTACCCCACCTCCCCAGATGTGGCATTGTGTGTGGGTCATGGATTGTTATCAGGTTTATTGGGCATGAAATGAATCATGACAGTGTCATGACTTCTAGATTTCAACCATTGTAGATGCAAACCATTGTTAGTGAGGCATGAGTCCGGGGTCGGCGAGAGGCCTATAAAAGGCCGCGAGAGGCGTCGGGAGTTCGTTAGTGAGTCCGGGGTCGGCGAGAGGCCTATAAAAGGCCGCGAGAGGCATCGGGAGTTCGTTAGTGAGGCGTGAGTCCGGGGTCGGCGAGAGGCCTATAAAAGGCCGCGAGAGGCATCGGGAGTTCGTTAGTGAGGCGTGAGTCCGGGGTCGGCGAGAGGCCTATAAAAGGCCGCGAGAGGCGTCGGGAGTTCGTTAGTGAGGCGTGAGTCCGGGGTCGGCGAGAGGCCTATAAAAGGCCGCGAGAGGCGTCGGGAGTTCGTTAGTGAGGCGTGAGTCCGGGGTCGGCGAGAGGCCTATAAAAGGCCGCGAGAGGCGTCGGGAGTTCGTTAGTGAGGCGTGAGTCCGGGGTCGGCGAGAGGCCTATAAAAGGCCGCGGTGGCGTCGGGAGTTCGTTAGTGAGGCGTGACTTGTGCAGCTACAAGTAGAAGGCAAAAAAGAAGTAGAAAGAAACAGAAAGGTGACGTCACAGCCTAGGGGGTAAGTGATTGCTGGTGATTGGTGAGTAGTTTTTCTTTTTCTTTTTTATATCAGTCAGTAACTTTTAGCATTGTTGTTGCCAAGTTAAGTGTATCTAAGGGATAAGTCATGGCAGGAGAGCTCGGTCGGGTGTTATGCTCCTCCTGTACCATGTGGGAACTCAGGGACACTTCCGGTGTCCCTGACGACTACGTGTGTGGGAAGTGTAACCGCCTCGAGCTCCTGACGGTCCGCGTTGTGGAATTGGAGCTGAGGGTGGATTCACTCTGGAGCATCCACGATGCTGAGAATGACATGAGTATCACGTGTAGTGAGTTGGTCTTACCGCAGGAGAAGGGTCCTCAGCCAGATAGCGAATGGAAGACCAGCAGGAAGAGTAGTGCAAGGAAGGTAGTGCAGGGGTCCCCTGTGGTCATCCCCCTGCAAAACAGATACACCGCTTTGAGTACTGTTGGGGGGATGCCTCTTCAGGGGAGGGCAACAGCAGCCAAGTTCATGGCATCGTGGCTGGCTCTGCTGCACAGGAGGGCAGGAAAAAGAGTGGGAGAGCGATAGTGATAGGGGATTCAATGGTGAGGGGAATAGATAGGCGTTTCTGCGGCCGCAACCGAGACTCCAGGATGGTATGTTGCCTCCCTGGTGCAAGGGTCAAGGATGTCTCAGAGCGGGTGGGAGAACAGCCAGTTGTCGTGGTGCACATTGGTACCAACGACATAGGTAAAAAAAGGGATGAGGTCCTACGAAACGAATTTAAGGAGCTAGGAGCTAAATTAAAAAGTAGGACCTCAAAAGTAGTAATCTCGGGATTGCTACCATTGCCACGTGCTAGTCAGAGTAGGAATCGCAGGATAGCGCAGATGAATACGTGGCTTGAGCAGTGGTGCAGCAGGGAGGGATTCAAATTCCTGGGGCATTGGAACCGGTTCTGGGGGAGGTAGGACCAGTACAAACCAGACGGTCTGCACCTGGGCAGGACCGGAACCAATGTCCTAGGGGGAGTGTTTGCTAGTGCTGTTGGGGAGGAGTTAAACTAATATGGCAGGGGGATGGGAACCAATGCAGGGAGACAGAGGGAGACAAAAAGGAGGCAAAAGCAAAAGACAGAAAGGAGATGAGGAAAAGTGGAGGGCAGAGAAACCCAAGGCAAAGAACAGAAAGGGCCACTGTACAGCAAAATTCTAAAAGGACAAAGGGTATTAAAAAAACAAGCCTGAAGGCTTTGTGTCTTAATGCAAGGAGTATCCAAAATAAGGTGGATGAATTAACTGTGCAAATAGATGTTAACAAATATGATGTGATTGGGATTATGGAGACGTGGCTCCAGGATGATCAGGGCTGGGAACTCAACATCCAGGGGTATTCAACATTCAGGAAGGATAGAATAAAAGGAAAAGGAGGTGGGGTAGCATTGCTGGTTAAAGAGGAGATTAATGCAATAGTTAGGAAAGACATTAGCTTGGATGATGTGGAATCTATATGGGTAGAACACCAAAGGGCAAAAAACGTTAGTGGGAGTTGTGTACAGACCTCCAAACAGTAGTAGTGATGTTGGGGAGGGCATCAAACAGGAAATTAGGGGTGCATGCAATAAAGGTGCAGCAGTTATAATGGGTGACTTTAATATGCACATAGATTGGGCTAGCCAAACTGGAAGCAATACAGTGGAAGAGGATTTCCTGGAGTGCATAAGGGATGGTTTTCTAGACCAATATGTCGAGGAACCAACTAGCGGGGAGGCCATCTTAGACTGGGTGTTGTGTAATGAGAGAGGATTAATTAGCAATCTCATTGTGCAAGGCCCCTTGGGGAATGGTGGAATTCTGCATTGGGATAGAGAATGAAACAGTTAATTCAGAGACCATGGTCCAGAACTTAAAGAAGGATAACTTTGAAGGTATGAGGCGTGAATTGGCTAGGATAGATTGGCGAATGATACTTAAGGGGTTGACTGTGGATGGGCAATGGCAGACATTTAGAGACCGCATGGATGAATTACAACAATTGTACATTCCTGTTTGGCGTAAAAATAAAAAAGGGAAGGTGGCTCAACCGTGGCTATCTAGGGAAATCAGGGATAGTATTAAAGCCAAGGAAGTGGCATACAAATTGGCCAGAAATAGCAGCGAACCCGGGGTCTGGGAGAAATTTAGAACTCAGCAGAGGAGGACAAAGGGTTTGACTAGGGCAGGGAAAATGGAGTACGAGAAGAAGCTTGCAGGGAACATTAAGGCGGATTGCAAAAGTTTCTATAGGTATGTAAAGAGAAAAAGGTTAGTAAAGACAAACGTAGGTCCCCTGCAGTCAGAATCAGGGGAAGTCATAACGGGGAACAAAGAAATGGCAGACCAATTGAACAAGTACTTTGGTTCAGTATTCACTAAGGAGGACACAAACAACCTTCCAGATATAAAAGGGGTCAGAGGGTCTAGTAAGGAGGAGGAACTGAGGGAAATCTTTATTAGTCGGGAAATTGTGTTGGGGAAATTGATGGGATTGAAGGCCGATAAATCCCCAGGGCCTGATGGACTGCATCCCAGAGTACTTAAGGAGGTGGCCTTGGAAATAGCGGATGCATTGACAGTCATTTTCCAACATTCCATTGACTCTGGATCAGTTCCTATCGAGTGGAGGGTAGCCAATATAACCCCACTTTTTAAAAAAGGAGAGAGAAAACAGCCTGACCTCAGTAGTGGGTAAAATGATGGAATCAATTATTAAGGATGTCATAGCAGCGCATTTGGAAAATGGTGACTTGATAGGTCCAAGTCAGCATGGATTTGTGAAAGGGAAATCATGCTTGACAAATCTTCTGGAATTTTTTGAAGATGTTTCCAGTAAAGTGGACAAAGGAGAACCAGTTGATGTGGTGTATTTGGACTTTCAGAAGGCTTTCGACAAAGTCCCACACAAGAGATTAATGTGCAAAGTTAAAGCACATGGGATTGGGGGTAGTGTGCTGACGTGGATTGAGAACTGGTTGTCAGACAGGAAGCAAAGAGTAGGAGTAAATGGGTACTTTTCAGAATGGCAGGCAGTGACTAGTGGGGTACCGCAAGGTTCTGTGCTGGGGCCCCAGCTGTTTACATTGTACATTAATGATTTAGACGAGGGGATTAAATGTAGTATCTCCAAATTTGCGGATGACACTAAGTTGGGTGGCAGTGTGAGCTGCGAGGAGGATGCTATGAGGCTGCAGAGTGACTTGGATAGGTTAGGTGAGTGGGAAAATGAATGGCAGATGAAGTATAATGTGGATAAATGTGAGGTTATCCACTTTGGTGGTAAAAACAGAGAGACAGACTATTATCTGAATGGTGACAGATTAGGAAAAGGGAAGGTGCAACGAGACCTGGGTGTCATGGTACATCAGTCATTGAAGGTTGGCATGCAGATACAGCAGGCGGTTAAGAAAGCAAATGGCATGTTGGCCTTCATAGCGAGGAGATTTGAGTACAGGGGCAGGGAGGTGTTGCTACAGTTGTACAGGGCCTTGGTGAGGCCACACCTGGAGTATTGTGTACAGTTTTTGTCTCCTAACTTGAGGAAGGACATTCTTGCTATTGAGGGAGTGCAGCGAAGATTCACCAGACTGATTCCCGGGATGGTGGGACTGACCTATCAAGAAAGACTGGATCAACTGGGCTTGTATTCACTGGAGTTCAGAAGACTGAGAGGGGACCTCATAAAAATGTTTAAAATTCTGACGGGTTTAGACAGGTTAGATGCAGGAAGAATGTTCCCAATGTTGGGGAAGTCCAGAACCAGGGGTCACAGTCTAAGGATAAGGGGTAAGCCATTTAGGACCGAAATGAGGAGAAACTTCTTCATCCAGAGAGTGGTGAACCTGTGGAATTCTCTACCACAGAAAGTAGTTGAGGCCAATTCACTAAATATATTCAAAAGGGAGTTAGATGAAGTCCTTACTACTCGGGGGATCAAGGGGTATGGCGAGAAAGCAGGAAGGGGGTACTGAAGTTTCATGTTCAGCCATGAACTCATTGAATGGCGGTGCAGGCTAGAAGGGCTGAATGGCCTGCTCCTGCATTATTTTCTATGTTTCTATGTTTCTAACTAAACTTACCTCAGAAAGTTAAATCTTGTCCATTTGAGACGGACGGTGTCGGAGGCAGAGACCAGAGGACGCAGGCGCAGAAGGACAGAAAAAGGACAGTACAAATGGTCAATCTGTTAAAAGAATACTTAGACTGAAATGGACAAAATTTAACTTTCTGTGGCAAGTTTAGTTTGTATCTAGAGTGCAAGTATAGGAAATTCTCACTATTCAATGCATTTCAATAGTGAGATGGTCAGTGAGATGCCGTTTTTGCGAAGTTAATCTCAGACAGTAACTTTTTGATGTCTGAGTTTAACCACGCATCTGCCCTTGCCTGAAGTTGCTGTAATATTTGCACATAAATAACAGCACAAGCCATTAGCCTCACCATTATTTTGACAGAAAATTATGGATCATTCTGTATAATTAAGCTTGTAGAAGATTAAGTTGTAAATAGAAATTTACAGCATAGCTGGAGGCCATTTCGGCTCATCGTGTCCACGCAGGCCACCAAAAGTTATCCAGCCTAATCCCACTTTCCAGCTCTTGGTCCGTAGCTTTGCATGTTACGGCACTTTAAGTGCACATCCAAGTACTTTGTAAATGTGGTGAGGGTTTCTGCCTCTACCACCCTTTCAGGCAGTGAGTTCCAGACCACCACCACCCTCTGGGTGACAAAATGTCCCCTCAAATCCCCTCTAAGCCTCCTACCAATTACTTTAAATCTATGCCCCCGGTTGTTGACTCCTCTTCTAAGGGAAATCATCATAGACAGTCCCTCGAATCGAAGATGACTTGCTTTCATGTCAAAAAGTTCACAGGTGTTTCAATGAAGGACCTAATATTCCAGGTCCCGAACTAAATCTTGGAGGGTGGAAGATGCTTGTGCGTGGATTTTTTTAACGTGTGGTGACCGTTGCACACCAGCCACCACAAGGGCTTGACAGAGCTAGGCCTTGATCCAGTGGCAAAAATTAACCAAGAAGACTGGAGACCAGCTCTGCGGCACAGACCTAGTGCGCACACATATTGCAGTGTGGGCTGGCCCGTGCTGCCCCTGGGCCCTCGCCTCTTCTGGGCCCCGAACTCGCGCCTCTCCTGGGCCCCGATCGCATCCCTTTATAATCTCTCGCCACTCCTTCGCCCTGACCTCACCACTCTTGCTGTATCTGCCCACGCTCCAATCATCGACCTGGATCTTGGTGACGTCCCTCTTCATTGCCGTTGCTCTCCTGCTCCAGCACATGCTGCTCCCTGGAGTGATATGCCGCCATGCTGCTCCTTCCGCTCCCCAGCCTGGTCCGATGCTCTGAAGGGAAATAGGTCCTTCCTATTCACTCTATCTAGATCCCTCATAACTTTATGCATCTCAATAAGGTTGTTATATCTTCAGTACAACTCACAAACACACAAACAGCCTTAAGATGGCAGAACACTCCGGAACTCTAGTCAGGTGACCTATTTCCTCTTTATATATATATATATATATATATATACACACACACAATATTACACTTCTCCCTCCTTAATGAAGAAATAACCATAACAAAATCATTATACATAACTTGAATGGTTATACATAACAAAAGATATGAACTTATTTTGCCATATTTACAAATCAAGCTTAACCACTTGTTTTCTGTTTCGAAAAGTATACCTTCGCTCTTGAACAGAACCTTCCAAACATGGAATTTAAACTCATTTGAGGCTGATCCTGAGGAAAGTTTTCCTCCAAGGGATGCTCTTGATTTCCATTTGAACTCTCTCTAACATCAGACTGTTTGTCTGCCTGACTCGGACTCAGACACAAATTCTGACTTTCTCTTGAATTTGTTTCCAATACATTGGATGCAGGATATGCTATTGGTACTTCACTTGTTTCAAAACTATCTAATGAGTCCGAAATAATTGAATCATTCCCACCTTCAACTACTTTCACGTCTGTAGGTAAAATATGATCAATGTGAACAAACCTAACCTGTCCATGATCAAACATCTTGACCAAATATGTGCAAGGACCACATATTTTCACCACTCTTTCTGGTAACCACTTTAACCATTTATGGTGATGGTTCTTCACTCTCACCTTCTGGTTTAATTTCACACTTCTCTCTTTTACTCTACCTCTATCATGATTCTCTTTCTGTCTTAATTGTTTTTCTTCTACGGACTGTGCCAAGTTTGGTTTTAACAACGAGAATCTGGTTCATGGCTGTTGTTTGAGAAACAACTCTGCTGGTGTTCTACCAGTAGTTGTATGAGGAGTATTACGATACATAATTAGAAAATTAGCCAAGTTGTAGTCCAATGACAACTGTCGTTTCTTTGGATTTGGATCCAACATTTGTTTTATGAGGGCACATTTTACAATTTGTACAATGTGCTCTGCTGCACCATTCAAAGCAGGGTGGTACAGTGGAACCTTGGTATGGTTCACACCATTTTTGCTTGTGAACTGTGCAAATTCTTCTGAACGAAATTGTGGTCCATTATCCGAAACAATTTCTTCTGGGAGACCAAATGAAGAAAATAATCTTCGTAAAATGTCTAATGTTTTATTTGTTGTTATTTTCCACGTTGGAAACACCTCGACCCACTTCGAATGGCTATCAATCACAATGAACAATTGTTGTCCTTCTAGCTCAGCAAAATCAATATGTAGCCTTTTCCACACCCTGAGAGGCCATTTCCTTGGCTGTAATGGTACTGATGGTGGTTTCTTGCTTACCGATTGACATGTCATACACTGACTCACGATGTACTCTATATCTTTATCTAGACCTGGCCACCATAAGTAACTGCATGCAAAACTCTTGGTCCAGCACATTCTCAGGTGCTGGTCATGGACGTCTCCTAATAATTTGGACTTTAATTTATTTGCTATAACCACTCTTGCACCCCACATGATACAATCTTTATCGACTGATAATTCATTCCGACGAATGAATTGGATGAATATCTTTGTCTGTTACCTGGTTTGGCCAGCCATTTGCAATATAGTCATACACCTTTGACATAACTGGGTCACGTTTGGTTGCTCTACCAATCTCTTCAGCTGTGACTGGCAGTTCATCAATGTATGAAAAATAGAACACTTCTTCCCTATCGGGTGTAACTTGTGATGGGGAAGACAATCTAGACATAGCATCAGCATTACTGTGATCAGCTGATCGTCTGTATTCAATATCATATGTATATGCTGACAAAATCAAAGATCATCTCTGCAGCTAATGTTGGAACTGGGGACTTGGGATGGAGGATTGCTGTCAGGGGTTTATGGTCCATAATGATGGTAAACTTACGACTATACAAGTATTTGTGGAACTTCTTGACCCCAAAAATTAATGCCAAAGTTTCCCTTTCGATTTGCACATAATTACGTTCACTGGCACTGAGAGTGCGTGAAGCAAAAGCAATTGGTCTCTCTTCCCCACTATGTAGTACATGAAAGATCACTGCCCCAACTCCATACAGAGAGGTATCACATGTGAGCTTGATCTCCTTAGATACATCATAACGAACTAACATGGTGCTTTCTACCAATTTGCTTTTACCCTCCTTGAATACTGTATCGCATTCTTCTGATTACTTCCAATGGACCTGCTTTTTCAATAGTTCATTCAGTGGATGTAATACTGTAACCAAATTTGGTAGGAACGTCCCATAATAGTTCAAAAGACCCAAAAATGATTGAAGTTTAGTGATATTCTTGGGAATGGGTACATTTCTGATTGCATCCAGCTTTCCCATGGTTGGATGTAAACCATCTTTGTCTACTCTGTACCCTAAGTACTCCACTGAGTTTTTAAATAACTCACACTTACGAGCAGACACTCGTACTCGGTGCTTCTCTAGCTGTTTGAGGACTTCATTCAATATGTTGTTAAGAATTTGCCTATTTGGTGTTGAAATTAGTATGTCATCTAAATAACATACTTCCCCTACAATACCTTGCAAAATCTGGTTCATCACCCCTCTGAATATGGCAGGGGCGGGAGGCACTCCAAATGGTAGCCTATTAAATTGATATAGGCCTAGATGAGTATTTATAGTCAAGCATGACTTGGACTCATCTAGTTCAAGCTGTAAGTAGGCATTCGTAAGATCCAGCTTTGAGAAGATCTGACCATCTGTCAGTATTGTGAACAGATCTTCTACATTTGGCAATGTATTGGGGAGATTACCCTCTAGAACCTGGTTTATGGTTACTTTATAATCACCACACAGCCGTACCTTACCATCGGACTTAGGTACAACAACAATGGGTGTAGCCCAATTACATAGATCTATCTTAGAAATAATGTTCTCAATCTCTACTCTTTTGAGTTCTTGCTCAACTTTCTCCTTGAGTGCATATGGTATGGAACGTGGCTTGTACTAAACCGATCTAGCATCCTTCTGTACCCTGACACTCGTCTTGAAGCCTTGGATCGGACTGCCCGTTTTACAGAACACCTTCAGATAATTCTTGATGACATCATCCTTTGATGCAAATCTCGATTCAACATGAAAAATCTCACTCTAATCCAGCTTCAGTGATCCCAACCAATTTCTTCCTAGTAAGACAGGCTTGTTTCCTGCCACTACTAATAGAGGCAAGCTCTGAAATTTTTCTTTGTATTTCACCTGGACAGTGATATGGCCTACCACAGGAATGTTCTTTCCCGAGTCGCCTCGTAGCTCTATTTTGGATTTCTCCAATGGGAAATCACGCAAATTGTCGAGGTCTAGTGACTCCGGTACTACACTCATGGATGCACCAGTGTTGATTTTCATGGATATCTTGATTCCTGCAACATCTATGTGGATGTACTTTTTGAATCGCTGTTAGTTAATCTCATGCTCCTGATGATATACAGCTCTAAAACCTCGTCCTGTTGTTTTTCTTCCATGCTTTGTAGTCTCTGGGGATTTCTACTTATAGCTTTGAAAGCTGGTTTACTGTCAGTAGGCAAGCCTTCGCAAGATGCCCAGTTTTCCTGCAGATGAAACACTCTGCCTTCACATATGGACAATTTTGAGCACTGTTTTGTCCGAGGCACCGATAGCAAAACTTCAATGCTCTGTTACCATTGCCAGTTTCTGAGACCTTGGGGCCCAACTGCCTTTTACTTTTAACCTGCAGGCGATTCACCTCGGTTGTCTGACGACTGGAAATAGTATGAAATGCGCAGGAATATTGGTCGACCATGTCCATTGACATAGCTGTCTGACATGCTGAATCAAAAGTCAAGTTAGGAGTTGTCAATAACTTTCTTCTGATCGCATCATTTTTCATCCCACAAACAAAGCGGTCACGCAATACTCTGTCCTGAAAGTTTCCAAAATTATAGTGAATAGATAGCTTTTTTAATGCTACAATGTACTCACTAATATTTTCTTCGGTTAACTGATCTTGTATTCCGAAATGATAACTTTCAGCAATTTCCAGGGGCTCAGGACTGTAGTGCTGTTCTCTGCTTAAGAGTTGTGTCCTTTGGCTTGACAGGTACAAGCAAATTTTTCAGGGTTTCATACACCTCAGGCCCTGCTTCAGTTAAGAAAATCACCGGTTATCTTTCCAAAACCACCCGGTTATGGTTTTCATCATTGGGGACTTCGATGATATTATTTGCGGTGAAAAACATTTCTAGCTGCTCCATGTACGCTCCGAAACTTTCACGGCTGCGTTGAAACTCCCCCAAACGCCCTATTATTCTCATAGGCACGGCCATCTGGACTCTGGCAGTTCAAACAAGTGTGCTTGAAATTTACCTTGCATTTGTAGCTGTTAATCGAAACAGAGTGTCATGTATTCAACTATCATTGTAACCCATGTATAAGCTGACCTAAGTTGTACATCTTGAGAACATTGACCACAAGGGGGTGAACTTATGGAAGACACTTCTAACCTGGACTTTCAGGTATAAAAGGCGAAGCTCCACCCACCTTCATCAACTGAGGTCTTGGTAATAAAGGTTACTGGTCACAGAGTGTACAACTTCGGTCAGCGTATACATGGGTTACAATGATAGTTGAATACATGACACAGAGAAGCTCTCAAAATCTCTCTGTCGGTTGGCTGAATCCTCCACCAACACAAATTTCAGCTTTTTTTTCCAATGATCACATCTTCATCGTCATTGTCGTATCTTCAGTACAACTCACAAACACACACACAGCCTTAAGATGGCAGAACACTCCGGAACTCTAGTCAGGTGACCTGTTCCCGCTTTGTTTGTACACAGCACTGGCTGCAGTGCCACAGGAGTCCACGAGATGGAGCTATATATATATATATATATATATACACAATATTACAAAGGTCTCCCCGGCCTCCTCGGTTCCAAAGAAAATAACCCCAGCCTATCCAATCTTTCCTCATAGTTAAAATTCTCAGATCAGGCAACATCCTCGTGACTCTCCTCTGCACCCTCTCTAGTGCAATCACATCTTTCCTATAAGGTGGTGACCAGAACTGCAAGCAATTCTCTAGTTGTAACCTAACTAGTGTTTTATACATTTCAAGCATAACCTCCCTGCTCTTCAATTCTATACCTCGGCTAATAAAGGCAAGTATTCCTTATGCCATCTTAACCACCTTATTTACCTGCTACTTTCAGGGATCTGTGGACATGCACTCCAAGGTCCCTTTGTTCCTCTATACTTAGAAACATAGAAACATAGAAAATAGGTGCAGGAGTAGGCCATTCGGCACTTCGAGCCTGCACCCCATTTAATAAGATCATGGCTGATCATTCACCTCAGTACCCCTTTCCTGCTTTCTCTCCATTCCCCTTGATCCTCTTAACCGTAAGAGTCATATCTAACTCCCTCTTGAATATATCCAGTGAACTGGCATCAACAACTCTCTGTGGCAGGGAATTCCACAGGTTAACAACTCTCTGAATGAAGAAGTTTCTCCTCATCTCAGTCCTAAATGGCCTACCCCTTATCCTAAGACTATGTCCCCTGGTTCTGGACTTCTCCAACATCGGGAACATTCTTCCCGCATCTAACCTGTCCAGTCCTGTCAGAATCTTATATGTTTCTATGAGATCCCCTCTCATCCTTCTAAACTCAAGTGAATAAAGGCCCAGTTGATCCAGTCTCTCCTCATATGACAGCCCAGCCATCCCTGGAATCAGTCTGGTGAACCTTCGCTGCACTCCTTCAATAGCAAGAATGTCCTTCCTCAGACTAGGAGACCAAAACTGAACACAATATTCCAGCTGAGGCCTCACTAAGGCCCCGTACAACTGCAGTAAGACCTCCCTGCTTCTATATTCAAATCCCCTAGCTATGAAGGCCAACATACCATTTGCCTTCTTTACCGCCTGCTGTACCTGCATGCCCACTTTCAGTGATTGATGAACAATGACATCCAGGTCTCGTTGCACTTCCCCTTTGCCTAGTCTGCCGCCATTCAGATAATTCTTCTCAGTAACCTACTATTTAATGTGTATTCCCTTGCCTTGTTAGCCCTCCCCAAATGCATTACCTCACACTTCTCAGGATTGAATTCCATTTTCCACTGTTCTGCCCACCTAACCAGTTCATTGATATCTTCCTGCAGTCTACAGCTTTCTTCTTCATTTTCATCCACATAGTCAATTTTTGTATCATCTGCAAATTACTTAATCATGCATTCAAGTCTAAATCATTGCTATATACCACAAAAAGGAAGGGACCTAATACTGAGTCTGTGGAACCCCACTGGAAACAGCCTTCCAATCATAAAAACACCCATCACCCATGAACCTTTGCTTCCTGCCTCTGAGCCAATTTTGGATCCAACTTGCCGCTTTGCCTTGCGTCCCATGGGCTTTTACTTTTGTGATCAGTCTGCCATGTGGGAGCTTTTCAAAAGCCTTGTTAAAATCCATATACACCACATCAAACGCACTACCCTCATCGACCCTCCTTGTTACCTCCTCATAAAATGTAATCAAGTTAGTCAGACATGTCCGTGCTAACAAATCCATGCTGACTGTCCTTGATTAATCTGTGTCTTGTCCCTCAAAATTTTTTCTAATTATTTCCCACCACCGAGGTGAGGCTGACTGACCTGTAATTACTCGGTCTATCCCTTTCTCCCTTTTTAAACAAAACTACAATGTTAGCAGTCCTCTAGTCCTCCAGCACCACACCTTTAGCCAGAGACAATTGGAAAATGATGGTTAGAGCCTCTGCTATTTCTTCTTTTGTTTCTCTTAACAGCCTGGGATACATTTCATCCAGGCCTAGAGATTTATCCACTTTCAAAGCTGCTAAACCACTTAATACTTCCTCTCTCACTATGTTTATTTCATCTAATATTTCACATTCATCCTCCCTGATTGCAATGTCTGTATCACCCCTCTCTTTTGTGAAAACAGACACAAAGTATTCAGTAAGTACCTGTAAAGTCCTTACTCTACAGTATGAAACCACACAAGGCACCTCTGGGACAAGGTCACTCTGTGACCTTAACTTTTTATTCACAGGACTCCAAAGACAGTGACCCTGCGTGGGACCTCCCTTTTTATACCTGAGTGATCAGGTAAGGAGTGTCTCCCACAAGTTCACCTCTTGTGGTCAAGGTGTGCATCTAGGTTGAGTATAAACAGTAATACAGTGGTGTTACATTGTGGTTACATACATGACAGTACCATACCCACGTCTTCTGCCTCAACACACAGATTACCCTCATGATCTCTAATCATCATAGGTAGTCCCTTGAAATCGAGGACGACTTGCTTCCACTCTTAAAATGAGTCCTTAGGTGGCTGAACAGTCCAATATGAGAGCCACAGACCCTGTCACAGGTGGGTCAGATAGTCGTTGATGGAAAGAGTGGGTGGGACTGGTTTGCCGCATGCTCTTTCCGCTGCCTGCGCTTGATTTTTGCATGCTCTCGGTGACGAGACTCGAGGTGCTCAGCATCCTCCCGGATGTTCTTCCTCCACTTAGGGCACTCTTTGGCCAGGGACCCCCAGGTGTCAGTGGGGATGTTGCACTTTATCAGGGAGGCTTTGAGGGTGTCTTTGTAACGTTTTAGGCCTATTGCTCTAATAGGCCCTACTCTTTAGCTTTCTTCTTGCTCTTAATGTATTTATAAAACATCTTTGGGTTTTCCTTGATTTTACTTGCTAAAATGTTTTCATGCTCTCTCTTTGCTTTCATAATTTCCTTTTTAATTGCACCCCTGCACTTTCTATACTCCTCCAGGGTTTCTGCAGTATTGTGCACTAGGTATCTGTCAAAAGCCTCTCTATTTTGCTTTATCCTATCCCGTTTGTCCCTTGACATCCAGGGGGCTCTAGATTTGTTAGTCCCATCCTTTTTCTTTAAGGGAACATACTTGCTCTGAACCCTCAGGATCTCCTCCTTGAATGCCTCCCACTGCTCTGACACTGATTTACCTTCCAGTAGCTGTTTCCCATCCACCTTGGCTAAATCACATCTCAACTTAGTAAAATTGGCTTTCCCCCAATTGAGGACTTTTATTCCTGGCCTATCTTTGTTCTTTTCCATAACTACCCTAAAGTCATTTTTAGAGAGAGCCTCAAAAAAGTGCTCAGCTGCTGAGAGTCTTCTGGGACCACTGTAAAAAAAAACCATGAAACAATACATTTTGAGAACTCGCACTGCCAAGGAGATATTTTAATCCCCCATGCCAATGGGGGAAACAATGCAGACGAGGGGAGCATGGGGGGTTAAAATGATAGAGACAGTTCACTCTGTGTCCCATTTTAACTTACCTGACAGCTGACATGGGAAGGCCACCCACCCCAGAGGAGTAGAGGCCTATTTTAAATAAGAATATCATGTCCGAATGACGTCATCTCAATGTCTACAGCATATTAACTGCCAACTAAGGCCTGCATTCTCAGACCTGTCATCAAAAGCTCGCAGCAGGAATCAGCCTGGCTATTGGAGGTATTCTGCGACAAGTGTCTCACCTCCTGACTCCCCAAAGCATTGCCACCATCTATAAAGCACACGTCAGGAGTGTGATGGAATACTCTCCACTTGCCTGGATGAGTGCAGCTCCAACAACACTCAATAACCTCAACACCATCCAGGACAAAGCAGCCCGCTTGATTAGCACCTCATTCACCACCTTAAACATTCACTCCCTCAACCATCAAGTGGCTGCAGTGTGTACCATCTACAAGATGCACTGTAGCAACTCACCCAAAGTGGGTGAAAAGATATTAGCCTGGAAAGAAAGACCCTTCACTTATATAGCGCCTTTCACAACATCCCAAAACACTTTACAGCCAATGAAATATTTTTGACATGTAGTCACTGTTGTAATGTAGGAAATGCAGCAGCCAATTTGCACACAGCAAGCTCCCACAAACAGCAATGTGATAATGACCAAATAATCAGTTTTAGAAATGTTGTTTGAGGGATAAACATAGGCCAGAATACCTGGGAGAACTCCCCTGCTCTCCAAATAGTGTCATGAGAATTTTTACGTCCACCTGAGAGGGAAGACAGGGCCTTGGTTAACATAGCATCTGAAAGACAGAACCTTCGACAGTGCAGCACTCCCTTGGTACTGCATTGGAGTGTCAGCTGAGATTTTTGTGCTCAAGTCTCTGGAGTGGGACCTGAACCCACTACATTCTGACTGAGAGGGGAGAGTGCTACTACTGAGCCACAGCTAACAGTTTAAAATTGCTGTTGGTGGTACAAAGCTCTTTCATTGCCTTTTCTACATATGCATATCTTAGTGGAGCAATCAGTCAAGATGCAATATAAAATAATAGTCTTGTCAGACTCGCATCTTCCAATGTCTTCAGAGAGGACCTATGCCAGCAATCAGTGACTCCCTGCACTTTGAGAAATGCACCAAGGTGGCGACCAAGGGTGTGCATGTCAGAGGGGTAGAATTTCTACTGGGGATCTCCTGCTGTAAAGTTTACAGAAGGTAAGCAAAACTCGAGAGAAAGAGCATAGAAAGTCTGCCCCATGACGGTTAGTGGAAAAGAAAATTCAAGTGCTGGACATTCTAACCAATACACTAACATTGAGGAAGATAGTCATAAACCTCAAGAGGACATAGACAGGCTGGTGGAACGGGGTGGGGGAGGGGGAGGGGTGTGCATGGCACATGAAATTCAATGCAGAAAAGTGTGATGTGATATATTTTGGAAGGAAGAATGAGGAGAGACAATACAAGCTAAATGGTACAATTGTAAAGTGGTGCAAGAACAGAGAGACCTGAGGGAGTTTGTGCACAAATATTTGAAGGTGGCAGGATAGGTTAACAAAGCAGTTAATAAAGCATATGGGATCCTGGGCTATATATATATATATATATATATATAGAGGCATAGAATAAACAAGCCAGGAAGTAATGCTAAACCAATAATAAAGGGACCATGCGCACATTGCTTTATCAGTTCTTCTGTCAGTGTTCTGTAGCATTGAGCTGCTGCAAACACTGAGGAACACTGCACAAAGGTGCACGGCTGCATCTAGGCTATCGCATACCTCTGTCCAGATATGGTTGCACATTGCACAGAAGGGCACAAGCAGGGATGTTGTAAGGAGGACAATGTTGCAGTGGCGTAAACCTTTCAATGATCTCAGTAGATGACAAAACGTTACTGCAAAGCCATACTCAACATCATCCTGCTGTGCCACTCATCTTCTCCGTATCACACTGCTTTCCCCATCCTATCTTTGCACATCCTTACTCACACCAACTACCTTGCACCTCCACCCATCTCTCTCTCTCTATCTACATTATCACATCCCTATCTCACCAGCCACCAATCACACTCACCCTTATCCTTGTCCAATCATACCAACTAACAACACACAAGGGTAGGCACTTGGGTCGTTTAGCTAATGTTCATGTAAAGTTTATGTTGAGGCCATCCCTGGCCTCTCGGGCAGCAATGTGGTCAGGTGCTGATGCCCTGTGTCCTGTGCAGCATCAGTTGATTGCAGAGAAGGTTGGTGTTGTTGTTGGCGATGCTGATGTGTTTAGTGATATTGATGTTGGGGCTGATTGTGGTGGGATTCTGATGACCAAGGTGAGATTTTTTTCAAGGGCTCTGATGCTGCTGGAATAGATGGCAGGTGAGGTTGAGGTGACAGAAGTGATCAAATATTAAATAATTATTTCAATTCAGTATTTACCAGGGAGATAGAACAGGTGGACATGACATTGAATCATGAGATTAGTAATGAGATAAGTGCGTTTAAAATAAAAAGAGGGGATATGCTAAATAAACAAATCAAACTCAAAGAGGATAAAACCCCTGGTCTGGATGGATTGCATCCATGCATGTTAACAGAATCTAGAGAAGAGATAGCAGAGGCATTATTACACATATGTAACAATTCGTTAGATAAAGATATAGTGCCAGATGACTGGTGAATAGCTAAAGTGATATCTATATTTAAGACATGGCAGGGAATTATAGTCCAGTCAGCTTAACGTCGGTGATAGGAAATGTGATGGAATCCCTACTAAAGGAGAAAATAGAACAACATCTAGAAACTAAAAATATAGTAATGAATAATCAGCATTGATTTGAAAAGGGGAAGAGTTGCTTGACTAACCGCATTGAATTTTTTGAGGAGGTAACAGAGAGAGTAGACAATGGTAATGCAGTAGATATAATTTATCTAGATTTACAAAAGGCCTTCAATAAGGTATCCCATAATCGACTGATGAACAAGGTATGAGAATGTGGAGTCAGGGGACAAGTTGCAGAATGGATAGCAAGTTGGCTTCAAGACAGAAAGCAGAGAGTAGGGGTAAAAGGTAACTAACTATTCACAGTGGCAGTGGCAGTGGTGTTCCACAAGGATCAGTGTAGGGACCACTGTTGTTGACAATTTATATTAACAATTTAGACTTTGGAATCAAAAACATAATTTCTAAACTTGCGGATTACATCAAATTGGGGGAGGGTGGGGATAGTCAATACTGAGGAGAACAGCAATAAATTACAGGAGGACATTAATAAACTTGCAGAATGGGATGTAATTGGCAACTAAAGTTCAACACTGATAAATGTGAGGTATTACATTTTGATAGTAAGAATAGGGAGGTCACTTATTACTTGGAGGGTGCAAGTCTAGGTGGGGGATAGGAACAAAGGGATCTCGGGGTACAAATACACAAATAACTAAAAGTTGCGACACGGGTTAGCAAAGCCATAAAAAAAGCAAACCAAGCATTAAGGTTTGTTTCTAGAGGTATAGAATTGAAATGTAGGGAAGTTAGGCTAAACCTGTATCGATCCTTGGTTAGACCACACTAAGAGTACTGCATACAGTTCTGGTCGCCATATTGTAAAAAGGCTGTAGAGGCACTGGAGAGGGTGCAGAGAAGATTTACAAAGATGATACCAGAAATGCGAGGGTATATATATCAGGAAAGGATAAACAGGCTGTGTCTCTTTTCTCTTGAAAAAAGAAGGCTGAGGGGTGACCTAATAGAGGTCTTTAAAATTATGAAAGGTTTTGATAGAGTGGATACAGAGAGAATGTTTCCACTTGTGGGGAAGAGCATAATTAGAGGCCATCAATATAAGATAGTCACCAAGAAATCAAATAGGGAATTCAGAAGAAACATCTTTACCCAAAGAGTGGTGAGAATGTAGAACTCGCTACCACAGGGCATGGTTGAAGCGAATAGTATAGATGCATTTAAGGGGAGGCTAGACAAGCATATGAGGGAATAGAGGGTTATGATGATAGATTTAGATGAAGAAAGATGGGAGGAGGCATGAGTGGAGCATAAATGCCGGTGTGCAACACTAGCCCAGACACAGCTACCCAGGAGTAACAGAATGACAGTGTATTAGGTGGCTCAGCAGGGAGGCTGCATTATCTCCTTCATGGAGACTTCCAGCTGCAATCAATCTTCCACTTAGCACTACCAGGGGCTACTGCAACCATTTTTTATGCATATGGGCTCGTACTAGGCTAGCATTAGTGATGCATGCACATTTATTATTGAGCAGGGCCAACAACTTCATCAATTTTCTCATTGAACTGCAGAAGCAGCACCCCAATTATACTGGTCTGCTGGCTTTCCAAGAATCTAAGGGATGATTGGTTGCACCCATTTTGCCAATCAGGTCCTGTCCACATTGCTGGAAGAGTTTTCATTCTCTCATTGTCCAGCTGGTATTTCTTCCCATCTCTGCTTTATAGGTGCTTCTTTTCTTTAAGGAAACCGGCTGATGATGTGTCATTAAATGACGTCATCAGACCCGCTTCCTTTAATTGGCCGGCGGGCTTAACAAGCCCCATCAACATAAATTTATTTCACAGAGCGGGATCGAGCCAGCAATAGAGTCGGGACCCGCCAATGACATAGCCTGCACAGACCCTCTGAGGTCAGTAAAATCGTGGCCGATGTCTTTTAGAAGTATTTTTTGAGTTGAGGTGTGAGAGAAATGCTAAAATGGATTAGAACATATCTTAGGGGAATGGGTAAAATGAATGTTCACAAAAAGAAAAATGTAGAGGAGAAAGGAGGTTAAAAAAGAAGGCCCTGTGTTTGAGTAAACTGCATTCTTTTTCCAAGCTCATCCAAAACTTCTGATGTCCGTATCTTAACTCACACAGGATGTTCACCTATTACCCTGCGCTCATTGACCTACATTGGCTCCTGGTCCGGTGATGCCTCAATTTTAAAACTCTCAACCTTGTTTTCAAATCGCTCCATGGTCTCAGTCCATCTCCATCTCTATAACCTACTCCAACCCTACAACCCTCCGAGATCTCTGCACTTCTCCAATGGTGGCATCTTATGCATCCCGGATTTTCTTTGCTCCACCTTCTGTTGCCTAGGCCCTAAGTTTTGGAATTTCTTCGCTAAATCTCTCCACCTCTCCATCTCTCTCTCCTCCTTTAAGACGCTCTTTAAAATTTACCTCTTTGGCCAAGCTTTTGGTCTCCTGTCCTAATTTCTTCTTATGTCGCTTGGTGTCAAATTCTGTTTGATAATACTCCTAAGAAATGCCTTGTGAGGTTTACGACTTCAAAGTCACTATATAAATGCGAGTTCCTTTCTTTAGCTTTTGAAGAGAAAGGTGAACTTAGGCTAGTAAGGAATAGGTTACAGTATTATTAAAAATAAAATCAGAAGTAAATAGATCTTGTTATCAGTCATGTAGAATCAGAGATGTAGCAGTTTTTTTAGAAAGGTATATAAGTATTGTATGATAATAGGAAGGTAAACATTACGAGTTAACATACCTAGCTCAGCGCCTCATTAGAGTGGAGGCAGATTAGACTGGGGGATCAGTAACCGGGGTGGAGGGATGGCCAGCGGCCTGCGCTCTTTTAATAAAAACTGAAAATGCTGGGAATAGTCAGCAGGTCAGGCAGCATCTGTGGAGATAGAAACAGAGTTAACGTATCAGGTCTGTTGCCTGCGTTCTTTTAATGTGGGCTGAGAGGAGCACTCCTGCTCCTCTTGGTCGTACGTTCAGGGGGTTGTCCTGCCAGTTAACCTTACAAGGTGCTGTGTGTGTGAGCTCAGGACGTGGGGAATGAAGCACTGGGGCAATTAGAAATAATGCAGGACCCTAATTTAAATTAATTATGTCTACCTTTGAATATTCACCACTTGCGCTTCTGACACAACCTTATTGAATATGGCGGGCAGCAACTTCCAAAAAATTCCAGGAAATTCCAACAACTTCCGAAAAACGGCCGTTGTACAGCTCAATTTTTAGTTCATGGAGTCTTAATAGTATTATCAGAAATTTAAAAGCAAAAGTTCTAGAGTTATGTGGAGACTCATTGGAAGATTATTCAATAAGAAAGGGAAAAAGGATTTTAATTTTTACAGATAAGAAAAGTAGAGAGAAAATTGGAAATTGAAGACCTATAATTTTGTTAAATGCTGGTTCTAAAATTTTAACTAACCTCCTGATCTCACAAATGCAAAAGACAGTGGAACAGGTTATTATAAATATAGAAACATAGAAAATAGGTGCAGGAGTAGGCCATTCGGTGCTTCGAGCCTGCAACACCTTTCAATATGCATGGCTGATCATGCAACTTCATTACATATTTCCTGCTTTCTCTCCATAATCCTTGATCCCTTTAGTAAGGGCCACATCTAACTCCCTTTTGAATATATCTAATAAACTGGCCTCAACAACTTTCTGTGGTAGAGAATTCCACAGGGTCACAATTCTCTGAGTGAAGAAGCTTCTCCTCATCTTGGTCCTAAATGGCTTACCCCTTATCCTCAGACTGTGACCACTGGTTCTAGACTTCCCCAACATCGGGAACATTCTTCCTGCATCTAACCTGTCCAATCCCGTCAGAATTTTAGATGTTTCTATGAGATCCCCTCTCATTCTTCTAAATTGCAGTGAATATAACCCTAGTTGATCCAGTCTTTCTTCATATGTCAGTCCTGCCATCCCAGGAATCAGTCTGGTGAACGTTTGCTGCACTCCCTCAATAGCAAGAATGTCCTTCCTCAGATTAGGAGACAAAAACTGTACACAATATTCAAGGTGTGGCCTCACCAAGGCCCTGTACAACTGCAGTAAGACCTCCCTGTTCCTATACTCAAATCCTCTCGCTATGAAGGCCAACATGCCATTTGCCTTCTTCACCACCTGCTGTACCTGCATGCCAACTTTCAATGACTGATGAACCATGACATCCAGGTCTCGTTGCACCTCCTCTTTTCCTAATCTGTCACCATTCAGATAATATTCTGCCTTCCTGTTTTTGCCACAAAAGTGGATAACCTCACATTTATCGACATTATACTGCATCTGCCATGCATTTGCCTACTCAGCTAACCTGTCCAAGTCACCCTGCAGCCTCTTAGCATCCTTCCCACAGCTCACACTACCACCCAGCTTAGTGTCATCTGCAAACTTGGAGATATTACATTCAATTCCTTCGTCCAAATCATTAATGTATATTGTAAATAGTTGGGGGCCCAGCACTGAACCTTGTGGTAGCCCACTAGTCACTGCCTGCCATTCTGAAAAGGAGCCATTTATTCCTATTCTTTGCTTCGTGTCTGCCAACCAATTCTCTATCCACATCAATACATTACCCCCAGTACCTTGTGCTTTAATTTTGCACACTAATCTCTTGTGTGGGACCTTGTCAAAAGCCTTTTGAAAGTCTAAATACACCACATCCACTGGTTCTCCCTTGTCCACTCTACTAGTTACATCCTCAAAAAATTCCAGAAGATTTATTAAGCATGATTTCCCTTTCATAAATCCATGCTGACTTGGACCGATCCTGTCACTGCTTTCCAAATGCGCTGCTATTACGTCTTTAATTATTGATTCCAACATTTTCCCCACTACCGATGTCAGGCTAACCAGTCTAAAATTCCCTGTTTTCTCTCTCCCTCCTTTTTTAAAAAAGTGTGGTTACATTAGCTACCCTCCAATCCATAGGAACTGATCCAGAGTCTATAGAATGTTGGAAAATGACCACCAATGCATCCACTATTTCTAGGGCCACTTCCTTAAGTACTCTGGGATGCTGACTATCAGGCCCTGGGGATTTATCGGCCTTCAATCCCATAAATTTTCCTAACACAATTTCCTGACTAATAAGGATTTCCTTCAGTTCCTCTTCTCACTAGACCCTCGGTCCCCTAGTATTTCCGGAAGGTTATTTGTGTCTTCCTTAGTGAAGACAGCCAAAGTATTTGTTCAATTGGCCTGCCATTTCTTTGTTTCCCATTATAAATTCACCTGATTCTGACTGCAAGGGACCTACATTTGTCTTCACTAATCGTTTTCTCTTCACATATGTATCGAAGCTTTTGTAGTCAGTTTTTATGTTACCTGCAAGCTTACTCTCATACTCTATTTTCCCCTTCCTAATTAAAACCTTTGTCCTCCTCTGCTGAATTCTAAATTTCTCCCAGTCCTCAGGTTTGCTGCTTTTTCTGGCCAATTTATATGCCTCTTCCTTGGATTTAACACTATCCTTAATTTCCCTTGTTAGCCACGGTTGAGCTACCTTCCCCATTTTATTTTTATGCCAGACAGGGATATACAATTGTTGAAGTTCAACCATGTGACTGACCTTTAAATATTTGCCATTGCCTATGCACCGTCAACCCTTTAAGTATCATTCGCCAGTCTATCCTAGCCATTTGACGTCTCATACCATCAAAGTTACCTTTCTTTGATTTCAAGACTCTAGTCTCTGAATTAACTGTGTCATCTCAATCTTAATGAAGAATTCTACCATATTATGGTCACTCTTCCTCAAGGGGCCTCGTACAACAAGATTGCCAATTAATCCTCTCTCTTTACATAAGACCCAGTTTAGGGATGGCCTGCTCTCTAGTTGGTTCCTCGACATATTAGTCTAGAAAACCATCTCTTATACACTCCAGGAAATCCTCCTCCACCATATTGCCAACAGTTTGGTTAGCCCAATCTATATGTAGATTAATGTCACCCATCATAACTGTTGTTCCTTTATTCACCCACACCAGACATATGAGGACACAGATCAATCAATAGAGGTTAATTACATATTACTAAGTAATGCAATACATTTCTCAAAAGAGTTCCCAATTCACATTATTAACTTGGATCAAGAAAATGTTTATAACTGGGTATATGTTGAATATACTGGCCTGGACATCAAAGAGGAGGTGGGACCAGTAGGATGCCACCATTTACCGGAATTCCAGCTGTTCCCACCTTCTTTGCCCCAAGTGATCTGGACATCATCAAGAGACTAATGTCCAGGACAAGTGATTGGCATCAGTGTCCACAGCCAGATCAGCCATGATCTTGTTGAATGGTGGAGCAGGCTCGAGGGGCTAGATGGCCTACTCCTGTTCCTAATTCTTATGTTCTTATGTTCTTATGTGTGCCATGCCACGATTCTGACCTGGAAAACTCAAGAAGATTAAAGCTGGCTTTCTTATAGGGGATGATTTCTGAAGCCCTTGTAGTTTTCAGTCTGTTCCACAGGCTTCGTGCCAGCATGATTGTCTATCTGCACTGTGCAACCCTCCCAAAGATGTACACATTCTGGAGTGGTTTGGGCTCTCCTCCAACTGGCAGTATACAAACTGTACTCCATCATATTTACGCTAAACAAATTTCAGGCCAACAGGATGCTAATTATTGGACGGCTTTTAAAATGTTTGCAAATTAATTCAGGATGAAAGAAAGTTTTCCAATTCCTCCATTTCCAAATGTTATATTTATTTGGAATTAGGAGCGCCGTTAGGGCCGCACAACCTGTGCAATCGCATGGTGCTCCAACCCAGTCAGGGCTCTTCGGAAAGGACACCGATGCTCCATGGTACATGCTGACGTGCAAGAGAGCACCAAGCCCAATAAGAAGGGTTATTTTGTTATCATATTATATTAAATAGGCAGCCCATCTTTATATTGTTAAAAAACTATTTGCCTCTGGTAAAGGGGAGGCAATCACAGGGACTCAGTCCAGTGGCAGAAGTTAGTGGAGTTCTGTCCTGGGTAGGAGCTTTTTAAGATGGAGTCAGCCTCTAGAATGAATGTTAGAAAGAGTAAGGTACAGGTACCGTGCCTAAAATCCAGAACCTTCGGGACCGAGGCCATTCCGGATTATGGGCTTTTCCGGACTTTCGATTTGCTTTCTGATGTCACGAATCCAGAAACACCCGAGCCAAGATTTGGGTATTTCTGGATATTGGAACATCAGAAAGAGGTGGGGGGGATTCCGCCGAGGAGGTGTTCGGGCAGGCCCCGGCAAGGATGTCGTCGGGCGAACCCCGCCAAGGAGGTCATTGCCAGAGGTGCCCAGCCAAGGATGTTGTCAGGCGGGCCCCAGCGAGGAGGTGACCGTCGGGCAGGCCCCAGCGAGGATGTTGATGGGCGGACCCCTGCCGAGTAGGTGTTTGGGCGGGTCCAGCCAAGGCAGGAGCTGTTCGGGCAGGCCTCCGCAGAGGAGGTCGTCGGGCGGGCTGGCGAGGACGCTCCGAGGTGAGAGCAGTGGCGGTGAGGCGAGGCTTGAGTTTGGGCAGCGGCGGGACCCGGAGGTCGGCAGGGTCATCTGGCCCGGATTCCGGAACATTTTACAGATTTTGGACGACCCAATCGGTTCAGAGTCTGGATTCTGGAACATTCTGGATTCCGGATTCCAGAACTCCAGATTCTCGACGCTGAACATGTATTCGTTTTCGGGAAATGGGCAGTGAGCAACAACATTGAAAGCTGTTTTCTGTTAAGTCAGAGAAGATCAAAAGTTTTCTGGAATGCGGTGTGAAATATTTCTAGTACTGCACAAACTCAGATAAAAGTGTTATTTAACTTGCAGAATTATTGGTTACAGAATCACAGCACAAAGCAAATCTGGTCTCCTCTGGGACCTTAGCGGTGACAGCATCATTAAAGAGTCTTGTGCAGAGGAGCCCCAGGAGTAAGCAATCAATTCTGATCCATAGATACTGTTACCGAAAAAGTCACAGTAACCTCTCAGTCTGAATCACATAGGATTGGCTGCTGTTGCTAATCAGAACTTAGGCTGTTATTATAATACCCATAATATATAAATAATGAGTATACATATAATGAGTTTAAAAAAAAACATTTGTGGTCAAAATATAATTATTAAGTAATTATTCTTTACAATTTCCCAAAAGCTGCTGTGCAATTTGTGGGTTTGTGCTATTCTGATGCTGCAGTAATGAGAATGTCTACACGGCACCTCAGGAAGCAGCAGCAATTATTTTTAATGGGGTAATCTGCCTCTGAACTTTACCTGGCACTATTAGAGGAAATCTGTGTCAAAGCCATCAGACATTCATTGGTATGAATTCTAGAGTGTTCAGCCCCCTTCAGATGCAGTCAGGTGCAGCCAGCAGAGAAGTAATAGAGGAAATGTAGATCTGCTTTCAATCTTCGCCATTTTAGTGAACCGGATCCCAGTTTGACTTCGTCTCTCCTATTAACTAAAGACTCATCCCAGAGATCATATTAGTAAATTCTTTATCTTTCCATGGCTTTCACATTCTTCTAAAGTATGATGCCTGAAGCTTGAACACAGCTTCTGTGCTCACTGACCAGCGGTTTTCTCCTTATTGAAGGGAAAGAGCAGAACATCGTGGGCTGACAAGTGCAGACATAGAAAGCCCTGACTGATATTCTGTAACATTGGCTACACAGGTTCAGAAATACCTCTTTGCTTTTGTGTTCTGTGCATTTATTTATAAAATGCATGATCTTGAATGCCTTTTTTTTACAGCTTTATCAAAGTTGGCATCCCACTTGAAAACAACTGTATATCTGAACCCCTAAGTCACTCTGCTCTTCTACTCCTTTCAAAGTTTTATAATGCGGTGCCTTCATTTTATCAACAAGCCTGCTATGTGGCACTTTATCAAGTGCCTTTTCAAAATCCACAAATCTCCTTGCAGCAGATGCCTCAGTCCTGCAACTACTTCCCTGCTAACTTGGAGTAATTTTAAATTGCACCTTTACAAGTTCTCTTCCCAACAGGTAATAATCTTGCCAACCTTTAACACCCAATTTAAATGAGCAGACATGGTGCTAGATGGAGCCTGGGCAGTAAATCTATCAAATCGAGGGCTGCATCGTAATGCTCTCAATTGAATGAAATTTCAGTGTCCAATGAAACAAATAGGAAGCCACTAAGTTTTGGGATTCCAGACCCTGTTACTAGAATTTTTACCTCTTGTCTCAATACTGTGCATTAATGAGGAGGCTGGAATGTTCTAGGGCACAATTTTCCATTGCTGCTATTTGTGCCAATCTGTACAGCAGCCCATAGTGCAGAGAAAGTTCCTCATGCACCTTGCTCCACTGATAGCAGCCTAACTAATAATGGGTATGACAACAAAGTGGAGACAGTTGAGACAATATCATTTTCACATGTCAGAATTTGTTCTACACGTAGAACGTCTCAAATCCAGCAACCTCTGGACTGAGACCATGCCGATTTTCAGATTTTTCCGGATTTCTGACCTCACATTAATCCACATTATACTGCATCTGCCATGCATTTGCCCACTCACCTAACCTGTCCAAGTCACGCTGCAGCCTCTTAGCGTCCTCCTCACAGCTCACACCACTACTCAGCTTAGTGTCATCTGCAAACTTGGAGATATTACAATCAATTCCTTCATATAAATCATTAATGTATATTGTAAATAGCACTGAGCCCTGCGGCACCCCACTAGTCACTGCCTGCCATTTTGAAAAGGTCCCGTTTATCCCGACTCTCTGCTTCCAATCTGCCAACCAGTTCTCTATCCATGTCAGTACATTACCCCCAATAGAATGTGCTTTAATTTTGCACACCATCTCTTGTGTGGGACCTTGTCAAAAGCCTTTTGAAAGTCCAAATACACCACATCCACTGGTTCTCCCTTGTCCACTCTACTAGTTGCATCTTCAAAAAATTCCAGATGATTTGTCAAGCACGATTCCCCTTTCATAAATCCATGCTGCCTTGGACCGATCCTGTTACTGCTTTCCAAATGCGCTGCTATTTCATCTTTAATAATTGATTCCAGCATTTTCCACACTACTGATGTCAGGCTAACTGGTCTATAATTACCTGTTTTCTCTCTCCCGCCTTTTTAAAAAAGTGGTGTTACATTAGCTACCCTCCAGTCCATAGGAACTGATTCAGAGTTGATAAACTGTTGGAAAATGATCACCAATGCATCCACTATTTCGAGGACCACTTCCTTAAGTACACTGGGATGCAGACTATCAGGCACCGGGGATTTATTGGTCTTCAATCCCATCCCTGACTAATAAGGATTTCCTTCAGTTCCTCCTTCTCACTAGACCCTCGGTCCCCTAGTATTTCCGGAAGGTTATTTGTGTCTTTCTTCGTGAAGATAGAACCAAAGTATTAAGAGTACGAATCGCAGGATAGCGCAGATGAATACGTGGCTTCAGCAGTGGTGCAGCAGGGAGGGATTCAAATTCCTGGGGCATTGGAACCGGTTCTGGGGGAGGTGGGACCAGTACAAGCTGGATGGTCTGCACCTGGGCAGGACCGGAACCAATGTCCCAGGGGGAGTGTTTGCTAGTGCTGTTGGGGAGGAGTTAAACTAATATGGCAGAGGGATGGGAACCAATGCAGGGAGACAGAGGGAAACAAAAAGGAGACAAAAGCAAAAGACAGAAAGGAGATGAGGAAAAATGGAGTGCAGAGAAACCCAAGGCAAAGAACAGAAAGGGCCACTGAACATGCAAAATTCTAAAAGGACAAAGGGTGTTAAAAAAACAAGCCTGAAGGCTTTGTGTCTTAATGCAAGGAGTATCCGTAATAAGGTGGATGAATTAACTGTGCAAATAGATGTTAACAAATATGATGTGATTGGGATTACGGAGACGTGCCTCTAGGATGATCAGGGCTGGGAACTCAACATCCAGGGGTATTCAACATTCAGGAAGGATAGAATAAAAGGAAAAGGACGTGGGGTAGCATTGCCGGTTAAAGAGGAGATTAATGCAATAGTTCGGAAGGATATTAGCTTGGATGATGTGGAATCTATATGGGTAGAGCTGCAGAACACCAATGGGCAAAAAACGTTAGTGGGAGTTGCGTACAGACCTCCAAACAGTAGTAGTGATGTTGGGGAGGGCATCAAACAGCAAATTAGGGGTGCATACAATAAGGGTGCAGCAGTTATAATGGGTGACTTTAATATGCACATAGATTGGGCTAACCAAACTGGAAGCAATACAGTGGAGGAGGATTTCCTGGAGTGCATAAGGGATGGTTTTCTAGACCAATATGTCAAGGAACCAACTAGGGGGGAGGCCATCTTAGACTGGGTGTTGTGTAATGAGAGAGGATTAATTAGCAATCACGTTGTGCGAGACCCCTTGGGGAAGAGTGACCATAATATGATGGAATTCTGCATTAGGATGGAGAATGAAACAGTTAATTCAGAGACCATGGTCCAGAACTTAAAGAAGGCTAACTTTGAAGGTATGAGGCGTGAATTGGCTAGGATAGATTGGCGAATGATACTTAAGGGGTTGACTGTGGATGGGCAATGGCAGACATTTAGAGACTGCATGGATGAACTACAACAATTGTACATTCCTGTCTGGCGTAAAAATAAAAAAGGGAAGGTGGCTCAACCATGGCTATCAAGGGAAATCAGGGATAGTATTAAAGCCAAGGAAGTGGCATACAAATTGGTCAGAAATAGCAGCGAACCCGGAGATTGGGAAAAATTTAGAACTCAGCAGAGGAGGACAAAGGGTTTGATTAGGGCAGGGAAAATGGAGTATGAGAAGAAGCTTGCAGGGAACATTAAGACGGATTGCAAAAGTTTCTATAGATATGTAAAGAGAAAAAGGTTAGTAAAGACAAACGTAGGTCCCCTGCAGTCAGAATCAGGGGAAGTCATAACAGGGAACAAAGAAATGGCGGACCAATTGAATAAGTACTTTGGTTTGGTATTCACTAAGGAGGACACAAACAACCTTCTGGATATAAAAGGGGTCAGAGGGTCTAGTAAGGGGGAGCAACTGAGGGAAATCCTTATTAGTCAGGAAATTGTGTTGGGGAAATTGATGGGATTGAAGGCCGATAAATCCCCAGGGCCTGATGGACTGCATCCCAGAGTACTTAAGGAGGTGGCGTTGGAAATAGCGGATGTATTGACAATCATTTTCCAACATTCCATTGACTCTGGATCAGTTCCTATCGAGTGGAGTGTAGCCATTGTAACCCCACTTTTTAAAAAAGGAGGGAGAGAGAAAACAGGGAATTATAGACCGGTCAGCCTGACATCGATAGTGGATAAAATGATGGAATCAATTATTAAGGATGTCATCGCAGCGCATTTGGAAAGAGGTGACATGATAGGTCCAAGTCAGCATGGATTTGTGAAAGGGAAATCATGCTTGACAAATCTTCTGGAATTTTTTGAGGATGTTTCCAGTCGAGTGGACAAGGGAGAACCAGTTGATGTGGTATATTTGGACTTTCAGAAGGCTTTCAACAAGGTCCCACACAAGAAATTAATGTGCAAAGTTAAAGCACATGGGATTGGAGGTAGTGTGCTGACATGGATTGAGAACTGGTTGTCAGACAGGAAGCAAAGAATAGGAGTAAATGGGTACTTTTCAGAATGGAAGGCGGTGACTAGTGGGGTACCGCAAGGTTCTGTGCTGGGGCCCCAGCTGTTTACATTGTACATTAATGATTTGGATGAGGGGATTAAATGTAGTATCTCCAAATTTGTGAATGACACTAAGTTGGGTGGCAGTGTGAGCTGTGAGGAGGATGCTATGAGGCTGCAGAGTGACTTGGATAGGTTACGTGAGTGGGCAAATGCATGGCAGATGAAGTATAATGTGGATAAATGTGAGGTTATTCACTTTGGTGGTAAAAACAGAGAGACAGACTATTATCTGAATGGTGACAGATTAGGAAAAGGGAAGGTGCAACGAGACCTGGGTGTCATGGTACATCAGTCATTGAAGGTTGGCATGCAGGTACAGCAGGTGGTTAAGAAAGCAAATGGCATGTTGGCCTTCATAGCGAGGGGATCTGAGTACAGGGGCAGGGAGGTGTTGCTACAGTTGTACAGGGCCTTGGTGAGGCCACACCTGGAGTATTGTGTACAGTTTTGGTCTCCTAACCTGAGGAAGGACATTCTTGCTATTGAGGGAGTGCAGCGAAGGTTCATCAGACTGATTCCCGGGATGGCGGGACTGACCTATCAAGAAAGACTGGATCAACTGGGCTTGTATTCACTGGAGTTCAGAAGAATGAGAGGGGACCTCATAGAAACGTTTAAAATTCTGACGGGTTTAGACAGGTTAGATGCAGGAAGAATGTTCCCAATGTTGGGGAAGTCCAGAACCAGGGGTCACAGTCTAAGGATAAGGGGTAAGCCATTTAGGACCGAGGTGAGGAGAAACTTCTTCACCCAGAGAGTGGTGAACCTGTGGAATTCTCTACCACAGAAAGTAGTTGAGGCCAATTCACTAAATATATTCAAAAAGGAGTTAGATGAAGTCCTTACTACTAGGGGGATCGAGGGGTATGGCGAGAAAGCAGGAATGGGGTACTGAAGTTGCATGTTCAGCCATGAACTCATTGAATGGTGGTGCAGGCTAGAAGGGCCGAATGGCCTACTCCTGCACCTATTTTCTATGTTTCTATGTTTCTATGTTCAACTGGTCTGCCATGTAAACTTAAAGCAATTATTCTTTGAAATAACAATGATATACATTTGCTGCAATAACAAGTCAACAAAGCTCTATTCAAAGAACAGTAACTTCACATTAAAAACAATTATGCCAGCAGTAGAGTGTATAATTGAAAGAAAAATACATCACAATACTTTTGTGGCAGAAACCCAATAAAGTTCTCTCAGCTCTGGTCCACAGATTTTCACATCCATCACTTCCTTTGCTCAGGGACTTTCAAGGTGACTCAGTTTAATTGTATTTAACCAGAAAGTCTTTGTTAAATGTGGCACATAGGAATGTTTTCTTTTAACAAAGCAACAGTGATCAAAGATGTAGATAGTCTTAGACAAGCCTACCCCTGGATCATGGCCAAGAAGAAGGCCGACACTTTCAAGTAAACTAAATTCCAGGATCATAACCCCTGCATCCCCCACTTCACTGTGAGATCAGCTAACTTTGGATGTCATGACTTGCCAAAAACAGGCTGCAAATAATTCACTCACAAAATTGAGTCAGACATGAACAATAACACATCAGTGGAGGATGTTGTCGTGGCTGTGGTCTGCCAAATCAACCAAATCTGGATTTTGACCCCTCCAATTCTTCGACCTTAACTCTGCCCTTGCTGGCCAAGATCTTTTGGAACTCTCTCACACAGGGCAGCCACATTTGTATGGCAGTTGAGTGTCCCTTAAATTGGAGTCCAGTTTTCAGAACTACAAATGGGTCACCATCGCAATTGTATAGGTTTGTGAAAAAGGGATAGGTTTGTTGTCCTTTACCTGTTCCTAAAGATGCTTCTTATCCTAGGTAAAACAACTTACATTTAGGGGTGAGCAAGCTGCCTTTTACAAAATATAAACCAATTTATTCTACATCTGAACACATTTCTTGCTCCCATTGAACAGGTGAAATATATGATGCTTGCATATTGTTAACTGAAGATGGCCCCTGTAGCAATTACACTTCTCTAGTATTCTTTTGTTATTTTTTGACGGGAATGCTCTGGAGGGTCAGGATATAAAAGTAGTTAATATCTACCACCCCAATCTGTGTGTTTATTTGGACATAACAACAAAGCTTAGCTCCCAGCTGTCATTTTCTAATTGGAAAGAAGGTTTTAACATGGTTTCACTGAACTATGCGCAAATAAGTTCAGGCCTCATGTCTGGATTTCCTTTCATTCCTGGTTATGAACAATATCTCTTGTTATATAGTATTCATAGTGAATAGGGTTACAGCTTTAAAGTCCAATGGGCATTTCTTTGGCAGGTAATTTGCAAATAACCGATGACACTATAGGCTGAATAAAGACCAATACCAACACCTGTGAAAGGAGCACGGCATTATTTTCCTCATGCCTGGCCACACTGTGAATCTCAGCCTTTGCGAGACTGATTGCTCCAGAACCGTGGCTCTCTGTCAAGCAGCATGTTAGTTAGCCTGAGATGGTCTCTATTATCGATTTGCATTGGAGTAGTGTATGTTATTGGATGCCATTCAACAACCCACAAAAACAGTTTCAGTCACAGTAAGTTAAATGTTACACATTTCTGGATAAAAATAAGCAACTGTAAGACAAAACATTACAATTGTTCATTGTAATTTTCTTCTACAAGACAGGATACTGAAAAATGGCACTCTGGAGAGAGGATTTACTTATACAACAAAAGCGATAGCAAAGAACGTCACAGGCACCTTGCCCCTGGTCAAAGGTTTTGTCGCTACAGCAGTTGCTGTGATTTGTTTTGGCAGTAATTTTGTTCCAGTGAAGAAAATTGATACAGGAGATGGTAAGGTTTTTTCCAGGATTTTTTTTTAGGCTAGTACCATCCTGATAGTAAACCACCATTTTACAGCTGCCATATTGTTTGCTGGGAAAACGTAGGTGCAATATATTTGTTGTTGCATGAGCCTTTGCAATGTGTTTAATTTTCATAAGCATTTACAAACTATATTTTTTTATTGTGCAGGCATGATTGACCTCATATCATCAGTCACCTTGTTGTATATCTTTATTCACAAAGCCTAGTTAAAATGTTGCCTCTATCATTTCCTGAAGATGACATGCCCATATGTTTTACCAATTGTTCTGCCTATTCTAATGAAAGATATTCATGCTGAAGACTGTCAGTCCCTGGTAACTCATCCACGTTGGCCATTCTTCATGTGAGAAGCAAGACAATGAGTGTCAGCTAGCTTCTAACTTGATTGCTGTCCATGCGTGTTGTACTACATCATTGTATGTCTAGCATATTTCAGGGCTGTAGGAACTACTAAAACAGGTAAGGCCACTGTTATATTCATGTTTTGCCTGAAACTAGTTAACTCTTATCTCCTGAATGGGCCCTCTGGGGTGATGGGGACATGTGCTCTGTGTCCCACCTGTTGTGCACAGTGCTCATTTCTTTCTAAGTGGCAGCGGATGAGTCCAGGTGTAGTACGTGCTGGAATCTCTGCATAGCTAAGAGGAGGAGAGAGAGTGAGGGAGGAGGGAAGAGAGAAAGAGAGAGGGAGGAGGGGAGAGAGAGAGAGGGAGGAGAGAGAGAGGTATGCAAAATATTTCAGGAATAGAAATAAAGGTATTGCATTCTGTAAGTTTAGTTCTTTCTTTGATTGCGTTCCATATAATATGTTTGCTGGGCCTAGAAAGGTTTTGTGCTAGTACCTCTTCTGGTAATCAAACAAGAAAAAACATGTTTTAACAAGAGAGAAAGAACCTGTATTTATATAGCAACTTCCACAACCTCAGAACGTCTCAATGTGCTTTACAGCCAATGATATACTTATGAAGTGTCGTCACTGTTGTAATGTAGGAAACGCGGCAACTAATTTGCGCACAGCAAAGTCACACAAACAGCAATGAGATAATGACCAAATAATCTGTTTTTTGTTGATGAGGTTGAGGGATAAATATTGGTTAGGACTGTGGGGAGAAGTTCCCTGTTCTTCTTTGCAATAGTGAAATGGGATCCTTTATGTCCATCTGAAAGGGTAGACGGGGCATTAGTTTAACATTGCACCCGAAAGATGGATACGACCTAAGATAAACAAGATAAGGCTTGAGACCTCAAAATGACGAAGTGTAACTATTAGTGTGAAAGGAAAAGTAAAAGAAAGACTTGGATTTATATAGCACCTTTTATGACCAGCTGATGCCCCAAAGCACTTTACAGCCAATGAAGTACATTTTGAAGTGTAGCCACTGTTGTAATGTAGGATTCTGCAGGTTTTCCACTTTCCATGCTCCATATAGTATCATCTCTTTGGAAGAACTTTCTCACCATTGACAAAATGCTTCTGTCACTTGTACTTCACCTACCATCTGTTCCATCATCATGGGTGCCTTTTATACTGTCCAACCTTGGTCCTCAGAATCCCACCACCATCAGCCCTAACACCAGCATCACCAGGCACATCAGCAGCAGCAACAACAACACCAACCTTCTCCGCAAGCACATTGCTGCCTGGGACACCAGGGATGGCCTCACCATGGCCAGATTAACTTCACTTGATGCTTTACACCCTGGCTGCCACATGATGCGCCAGGTTGGCACCACTCCACACCAACACCATACCATACAGCATTCCTTCAATGCCCAAGCCAACTCACTAAGCCACTTCCAAAGGTGCACACAAATCTGTTCAAGAACGCAAAGTGTTGAAAATAAAGGTTTCAATGTTTGACAGCACATTAGCAGAAACTTTACATGATCATTGGATAAATTACCAAAGTGGCTACCATTTTGTGTTATTAGTTGGTATGATTGCACTAGGATGAGCATGAGTGTGAGGGGTGGCTAATGATATGGAAATATGATAATGTAGATAGAGAGAGAGGGATGGGTGGAGGTGCAAAGTAAGTCGGTGTGAGTAAGGATGTGCTGGCGTAAGGTAGGGAAGGCAGAGTAATGGGGATGTGATGACAGGCACAGCAGGATGAAGGTGAGTGTGGCTTTAAACTAATGTTTCCTGATATAATGAGATAATTAAAATGTTCGCGGCACTGCAGGCTGGTCCTCCTGACGACATCCCTGTTTGTGACCTCCTCTGCAAATAAGCTGTGTTGCAGTCCTGGAGAGCTTTCTTCCACCCAAGGGAAGGAAAGAGAACTGCCCTTCATGCTGTGACTCCCTCCATAAGCACATGGAGGGAGTCATGGGAGAACTTGGGTGCAGCCCTGCACCTCTGTGCAATCATTGTCAATGTTTGCAGCACCTCAATGCTATAAAACACTGACAGCACAACAGTCAAAATGAAGTTGCCCATGGTCCATTTAAGGAAATCAGCTGATGATGTGTCATCAAATGACATCACCAGACCCACTTCTTCGAATTGGACTGGGAAACGCGCTGGTGGGTTTAACAAGCCCCATCAACGGAAAGTCATTTCACAGAGCGGGATGGAGCCACCAGCGGAGTGGTTGCTTGTCCTGGACCCCCCAGGGTGAGTAAAATCCTGCCCAATGTGTATGAACACTTAACATATTTGTATGAGATTTCTTTGCCTGCTTTTAATAAAGATGTTTAAAATAAAGCCTCTGTTAAAATAGCAGTCACAGCCATTTCAAATGAGCATGTAAAGTATTTGATTGCCAAAATTTGCATTGCGTAATTGAAAGATCAAACATAAATCTGGAAATTACAAAGTAGATATCAATAAAATGATCAGTTGCAGAAAATTTAGTACAACACACATGGATAAATTAGATGTCAATTGTTCAACCGTATTTGTCTCACGTTCACTTTTTTTGAGAACAATTGTTATAACCATTATATTTCTGTACAAAAAATCTTATCCCTGACCATGGGTTAGCAGTTTAATCAATACTAGTAAAAGGCATTTAAAAATTATTCTCCTGATAGACGTACACTGTTCTTTTAGTACATTGCGTTGACAAATCTTGTTGAGGTCATGAACTTCATATTTTACAGGCCTGTTTTTCCAGTGGATTTTTTGTACTGCAATATGGGTTGTTTCACTGGTGGTCCATCTAATACAACAGTGTCCTCAGTTTTGGCCTCTCACGATGTTGGGTGGATTTCTGTGGGCTACAGGTACGATTAATTGCTATTTGATTTGCATATATGTTTGAAGAAAGAATCCTTTCTTTATGTGACAGGTAGTTGGATGTGTTTCTAGTCTGTGAATGGAAGAAGGAGAAATATTTAGTGATTCTTCAGAAATTATGACAATCCAAACAGATGCTTGAAGGCATTAAACAGCAGCAGTGGTGAATCAAAAGTGCATTTTGCTTTGGGCCCATGTTATTCTGACATGGTCACTGGCTCCTTGTTGCATGTGGGATTGGAGTACATTGGAGTAGAACACTGATGTGATAGGATTTCAGACAAACCAGAGCGATGGGACAAAAATGTATTTTCTGATTGCTGGCTGCAAAGGTTATGAATGAAATATGTTTGGACACTCTGACCTTAGTTTAAATAAATGCCCCATAAATCGGCACAAACTTAGCAATGTGGGAAAGTTTTTTTAAAATCACAATGGCTGCATTCAATGCAGTTTCTCTCTCCCCTGACATTGTGGGCTTGTTGCTGTCGCTAGGTGCCACAAGTGGATACCTGTTCCATTTCTTCAGCATTGACAGTGCTTATTTTGATGAGCCACAACCCCGCCCCCCGCCAAAAACACTTCCCATGTTTGTTCATATTCAATCCATGTTAACATCTAAATTATCCACACAGCTTAATTGAACATCACAAAAATAAATACAGACCTCATATTACTCAAATTCAGAACTGTGAAAACATTTGTGATCTCAAAATTCACTTTAATTGGGAAATGCGTGAAGTGCACTTTGTAAATAAACAAATTTCTCCCTAAATAATCTGTTAAATTTACTTCCTACGCCTATAGTTTTTTCTCCTCGAGACCTACTGCACACAGCGGAAGGCTTTTTAGCTCCAATCGTTTCCTCACCCATTATTAACACGTACGCACCTTCCAACAGGAGTCACTAGCTTGTGGTCAGAAGTGAAACCCACAGTTGACTTTCTCCCTCGCCCTCGGGCACTGAGACCAACAGTAGCAATCTTACCACAGCACAGACTACGGGGTCAAATTTGGTAGCTGGAAACTAGAGACCTCCTGATCTGTATGGCTCGGCAGTGCCATTACCAACTCAGCTATTAGTCAAATTGTGTGGGAAATATGGGTTTACAATGCAAAATTATATATTTCACTTTGTGACTAACATCGCCATCATTATTCCAGGTGGTGCAGTAGTGGCCAGTCATCTTTGTATGTTAATGAGAGAAGGCCCTCGGTAACCAATGAGGTTTATTTATGAAGAATAACAGCAGCAAATCAGAAATCTATAACGTTTTTTTTTAAATGGAATGTTTTTGATTAAATTATTTCCTTTTTTTAGGGAATATCACAGTTATTCCCATATTGAAAACAGTTGGGCTTGGCATGGGAGTTTTAATCTGGGCTACCTTTAGCCTTTTAATGGGCTGGGCTAGTTCAAGGTAGGTAAATGCCTTTATTTATAATTAATATTGATTTAATGTGTTTTGTAATGACAAACAAGTTGTGAATATGTACCTGATTGGCAAAGAACTGAAGCACCCTGGCAAGAATTCTGCAATCAGTGGAGTTTCTGATCGTATAAGAAACCAAAAATGCACATAGCTTCAGAATAAGTTTATTTGACTTTGACTGTGGGCAAAGAATTAGGAGTTGGGTAAGCCTCACGCATGGCTTGAATTCAGAAGAAGCTTTTTCCCCCTAAAAGAGCAGTAGACGTGAGGAACGTACGTCCGGTAAAAGCAAGTGAGGCTGAGACAATCTGCTACTTTGAAAAAGGACTGGACAACTATCTGCTCCGGTAAAGCACTGGTGGCAGTCGGGATAGGTACAGACTTGGAGGGTGAAATACTCCACCATGAGCCAGAAATTGAGGGGTCAAGCTCCACTGGTGTAAGTGTGGTGGAATAGAATGCCCATCTCTGAGGATGCAGACCCAGTCCCAAATCATGGGTACAGGGTCATTTGCATATTTGGAGTGGGCTACCAGCACTTGCAAGAGGACTTCAGCGATGCACGAACTGATCAGCCCTCGTAAGGTCCAAAGCCGGAGACTCTGCCAGAGGGCTGAAGGGAAATTTCTTTTAAAAGTCCTCTGCTCCAATGCTGCATCACAAACATTTCGCCTACCTACTATAATTAATTGGTTAATACAATTATATTGACAGCAAACTTCATTACCTCCCCTGTGCGCTGTTTATCTGATAAATTACATGCCTCGTCATTCTCAGGTCTGTGAACTCTTCTTCTCTTGGCCTAACCGCTTTCAACCAGTTGAGATGTTTTTCAATCATCTTTTTTTCCCGTAATCTCTTACCACCCCATGTGACCTAGCCTTGGAGTGTATTTTTCCCAATGTTCTGGTTTATGCTGTGATAAAATGATCTATCTTCCTGAGAGTTCTTTGACCTCAGCTATGACCCTTTCTAAGGAGAATTCATTTGCTTTGCTCTTTGTTCTAGCCTTGATAACAGCAAACCGATTAATGAGTGCAGAGGTACCACAGCATTCTGTTCTCAGAGTGTCGAGTTCAGTAACACATGTCTTTTCTGTCTTTACTATGAACCTTGCTTATGGTTTTAACTTTACTTGATTAACTTCCCTCTGATTAATTAGGTTCCCGCAACTTAAATTTTTTTTTCTACAATCCCCCATTTGGTCAGATGGTACCCCAAACACCCATCCTGACCAATAATTCACCTTGTCTGATTCACATGTGCTCTTCCCTGGTCTCGGTGATCAGGCGATAGGTTGGGAATACCCACAAATCATATCAGGTGTTCATTCTGCAACAATTTGACCTGATCCCTAGCTTAGCTTTGCTCAGATATACCTCTTCTGTTTTTTGCACTTGTTACATAACATCACCAACCAACTCAAGGCTATTACTATCTGCACTGCCACTAGGGTATGTGAAAGGATCCTTATCCATGGATGTATTTCAAAGTTCATTCCTCAATTCCATAATCTTCAGTACCAATGTGGGTTTTTCAGGTTATCCTATATTTCACTGTCCAGTTCTTTGCCTTTAACCTTCAGCTCATAATATCTTTTAATGTTATTTCTTAACGGTCCTTTGAGCTCAGTTAAATCTTCAAGTAAGAGGAATTGGTGGTGCTTGCTCTTTCATGTAATCATTAATATTTTGCTTAATCTCATCGCTTATATTTCATGTCATTGTCTTTCTGGTGTGTACATACGTCATGTGTGCTCTTCCCACTGCCACCGATACTCTGGGAGTAAAGCAAAAGTTAGGCATTGTAATGTTACAAGTCAAGCCTCTGTAATTGTAAGTTCCCAGGCTAGTTACCACACAATATTCTCCTCATCCTTGATAGGTGTAATGTGTGAGTTTGGTTCGGGCAGGGCTTATTTCAATGACACATCCTTCCGTAGTATTGTCAAACCCGCAGCTATCCTTGCTCCCGTCTCCCACTGGGTGAGAGCATATAGTTAGGCTTCCTTCTCTCCGGCACCCGGATAAGGATATTCCCCTTATCTTTCCATTCTTTTTGATTGTATACTGGTCCATTGGGTAATGGCAAATGTACTCTTCCCCTCGTATTATCCCTATGTTTTCAACTTCATATTGAAGGTACGGGTATGAGACTTGGTTTATTATGGAGATCACTAGTATTATCCCTACTATAGGGGTTTGTTTCCCCTTACATCCTCCTGTAACCGCATACACCTTAGTCATTCCTTTCAAGGTGCAGGCGTCCAATGGCCCAGTGTGCTGTGCCATTTCTTTCAACTGGGTGCTATTTATCCAGTCTGGAACTCGCCCAATTTGTATCTCATCCATATTGTGTCTCACCTGACCAATCATCCATCTCCTAGCGGCATGACATGTGTCTCTTTTCTTGTCCTCGGCATTGTCCTCTCATTCCTGCTTATTTAGCTCGTTAATTGTTTGCGCATGGCCTTCCAATATGGATATACCTTCTAGCAGTATTTTAATGTTTTAGATCCTAACTCTTAAGATTCTATCCCTATCCTGGCCTGTTTCCTCATTAGTACCTTCATGATTCCCCTTAAACTATTTACTCCTGCTTGGATCGCCTGTATATCTAATGCAGTTACTAGAGAGGTCCCTGCTTTTACTCCAGTAAATACGTCATTCCCTATAGATCTCCTCTCTCTTCCTCCTTTGTGTCTCAGCTGCTTGTCATACTCCCTTGCTCCTGATGCGTCACTAGCTTTTCTCAGGATTGTGTCTAGCAACTGTGTGTACAACGCTTTAGTCTTGGGGCTAAACTTTTCTGGCAGCTATAGATCTGTTAAATTTATAATCACAGGTAACATTTTATGCTGCACATTGTCAAATAACAACACTTCCTCCGATCTCGTCACCAACCCGCCGTGCGGGCCTTCAGTAAGGAGGGGGCAAGTAATTGGGGGCAGTGTTGTTGGTCCTGGGGTCGTGACTATAGGTTTTTGCCAATTAATCATCACTGCTGGACCTGAACACTTTCTCTCTTCCTGACATATGATCCATTCTATCGCTTTTAACGAGGACGGCTCTAAGTCCGTGTCCCTATTTGGGTCCGGACAATTTACTGTTACTTCTGTTCCAGGTTTAACTACCACACGCTTTCCCGAGGTTAATTTCCCTGGTTTACAATATTCAGGTAACATTTTGTTACCCACTTATCTTGTGGCTTCAAGATAAACGCTCCTGCCACTCGGATGCTGCCCCCTCGGGGCTGCTTTATGTAGTTGTTGTACTCTCCGGTATGGGTATATGCTTCTGGGCCCCCTAGGGGCAGCCTTGTAGCTTGTCCTTGTGGAATCATAAGGGCGGTGGTGATCACATTTATATACATTCTGTTGATAAAACACAGCATGGATTTTCCAGGTTTTTAGTTAGATTCTCACCATTTCTACTTCTATTGGATCATTTGCACCGTTTCTCCGGACATATGATCTTTCGCAGATCCATTTCATTATGGCAAGACCCCTAGTATTCTTTCAGCTGGGACCAATGTTTCCATCGGCCCCCGCCTTTCATATTTATACATGCACAAGTGTCACCACTGATTACCACCTCATGTGATCGCCACCTAGGTGCGAATCCTGGTTTATCTGCCACTTCCTTAACCATTACCTTAGGCCCCACCTCGACGATTATAGCGGAGTTATTTGTCCCATCGTCTTTGTCTTCCTCGCTCTGTCTTTCTCGGACCTCCTGTTGCATACCTTTCAATTGCTCACTCAATTCCAGCACATACTTCCTGATCCTATCTGGTAGTGGTACTAATTCTGCCCCTCCTGTAACTATTCCCTCGAGTAACTTCATTACTCATCCAATCATAGGGTGTTAATCCTGTCGTTCGATTTGGTGTAGCGTGTAACCTCATTCGTATCATGAGTAGTAATTCTGGCCAGGATTGTCGGGTTTCCTGTATTCAAAAACAAGTGATAGTTTATAAACTATCTTAACATACAAGTGCACGCAAATCATTTCTAAGGCTACTTCCATTTCTTATCTCGTCTACCTCAAATGGCATTTCTGTCTTTCATCAGAGAAAATGTCATTTTTAGATTGTTTCCAAACTTTTGAGTTTTATTTCTTATTTTTTTAGAGATCAGATTTCACAAATTTGCATACACTTGAACTGTAGGTTGGGATCAGTACCCACATTTAACATTTTATTTAGCGAGTCCTTTTGATGAAAAACATTCTTTCAATAGCTCTCTGTCAGATCAACACACAAAAACAATCTCAAACACCAAAATAGTTCTAAAGAGGCTCAATTTTAAATGTATCTCAGTATTTTGTTGTGCCTTTTCTTAACCAGTGGTACTTGAAACCTTTACAACAAAATTAACTCTTTACTGGTTTCATCCTAATTACTGCTCCCCTTTTGTAGTATTTGTATTTATTTTTGAATTAAAAATTTATGAACTTATTATGTCTTAGTGATTCACAGATCACAAAATGCAAAGTACTTGTTTTATAATTATGTGCCTAACTTCTGTTTTAGAAGCTGTTCATTAAAAAAAACTCCAATCCAAGTAGGAATAAAATCTTTTGCTCTGTAACTTCAAGATATATTTTGTGATACAGTACTTCATAAATTACATCTTTTTAAGCTTCAGCTTCTGACGTAGTAGTTGAGGTAAAGTTAACACAGATGTGTAATTTTATTATTTCTATTAAAAAGGTTTCCAAACCCAAGATTTTCCAATACAACCAAAATGTTTATCAAGGAGAATCACCCGAAATATCTCAAAATCCCAATTCAAATACTGTACTGCCAATTTTATATTTAAACCTCTTTTTACTGAGCTAGAAACTTTCACATAATTTAACATAAGATTTTACACAAAGGAGCCCGTAGCCTCGAGAGACCCACGCAGGCTTTTTTTTAAAAGCATTACAATTTCCCTTCTTCTTTCTTTATCTCTTTCCTAGACTAAATTTATTGTATTTCAACCCAATGTAATCAATGTGTTTTCTTTTGACAAGTAAGTGAGCATGTCAGAATTTTTAAAAAGCACCTGCGTTTCTAATTTAAACTGTAATTCAATTCTAGGATCACACTTTCTTAAAACTTCCCACATCTAGGACAACACTACAAAGGGTTAAACACTTTCAACTCTGACTGAAACAGTGGGTGGAGCTAAAACAAACAGACAGCTACACCATTTTTCTTTTATTTAAAAAAAACAGGCTTTCAGACAAATGAAAAATTCATTAGCTCCCACCTCAAATATTCCGCAGTCAAGAACCACACAAGCACTTTCATTTAAAGACAGACATTCACACCAATTTTTCATTCAGCAAAGCTTATTAATCCTGCTTTGGCTGTTTTCTTATTTCTCTATTTCTCCCACCATTTTTTTTTGTTTGGCCGGCTCTATTTTAGGATCCCACCCATCACTTAACATAGTCACTACCAGTTTCTTATGGTCATCTGAAAAATATCTACGAAGGGAGCCGTCCGGCCCCCAGTCCAGCATATCTTTACACACCATACTCAGTTTGGTACATCGAGCCCTATATTGGTTTCACTTTATTCTCAGATACTAACTGTCCCCCTACTTGGTTTCACTTAAACCCAGCGTCTACGGTCTCACTGATTTTTCTTTATCGATTTAAACTGTATTCTTAGATACTGATTGTCCCTCCAGTCAGTTTCACTTGAACCTAGAGTCTAAAATCCCATCGATACCTTACTTTGACTTAAATAGTGATGGATAGTCAACACATTTAAATTACCCCCAAGTCTTTTGCACCATAACAGAACTTTCACAGATTCAGGTACCCCAGGCAACAAACACGTTTTGTAACAGCTCACATCGGATTATGAATGGTTGTTTAAATATACTCGCTCGTGATGCCTCTGTAAATGCCCGTCTGTCGGTTTCCCGTAAGTACCCTGCTCGCAGCGCCAATTGTTGTAGAATATTACAAAGATACTCAACACAAGTCTGTTTTGAAGAAAAGAATAATTTATTATAAAGTACTCGATCGAGGGAGAAACAGCTTCTACACGAGTTCAGCAACTCAGTGACCCAAACCAGCTGTTCTACCTGAACAATCTTGGCTAACAATCTTGTTTTTATACAGTCAAAATGCATACAAAATCATGACGTTCCGCACGGAGACTTTCCATTGGTTGTTTCCCTGATGCGTCACAAACTTTTTGCCTACCTACAATAATTAATTGGTTAATATAATTATATTGTCAGCAAAGTGAGTTTGAAGGAGAGAGTGATAGGGGATTCAATGGTGAGGGGAATAGATAGGCGTTTCTGCGGCCGCAACCGAGACTCCAGGATGGTATGTTGCCTCCCTGGTGCAAGGGTCAAGGATGTCTCGGAGCAGGTGCAGGACATTCTGAAATGGGAGGGAGAACAGCCAGTTGTCGTGGTGCACATTGGTACCAACGACATAGGTAAAAAAAGGGATGAGGTCCTACGAAACGAATTTAAGGAACTAGGAGCTAAATTAAAAAGTAGGACCTTAAAAGTAGTAATCTCGGATTGCTACCAGTGCAACGTGCTAGTCAGAGTAGGAATCGCAGGATAGCGCAGATGAATACGTGGCTTGAGCAGTGGTGCAGCAGGGAGGGATTCAAATTCCTGGGGCATTGGAACCGGTTCTAGGGGAGGTGGGAACAGTACAAACCAGACGGTCTGCACCTGGGCAGGACCGGAACCAATGTCCAGGGGGAGTGTTTGCTAGTGCTGTTGGGGAGGAGTTAAACTAATATGGCAGGGGGATGGGAACCAATGCAGGGAGACAGAGGGAGACAAAAAGGAGGCAAAAGCAAAAGACAGAAAGGAGATGAGGAAATGTGGAGGGCAGAGAAACCCAAGGCAAAGAACAAAAAGGGCCACTGTACAGTAAAATTCTAAAAGGACAAAGGGTGTTAAAAAAACAAGCCTGAAGGCTTTGTGTCTTAATGCAAGGAGTATCCGCAATAAGGTGGATGAATTAATTGTGCAAATAGATGTTAACAAATATGATGTGATTGGGATTACGGAGACGTGGCTCCAGGATGATCAGGGCTGGGAACTCAACATCCAGGGGTATTCAACATTCAGGAAGGATAGAATAAAAGGAAAAGGAGGTGGGGTAGCATTGCTGATTAAAGAGGAGATTAATGCAATAGTTAGGAAAGACATTAGCTTGGATGATGTGGAATCTATATGGGTAGAGCTGCAGAACACCAAAGGGCAAAAAACGTTAGTGGGAGTTGTGTACAGACCTCCAAACAATAGTAGTGATGTTGGGGAGGGCATCAAACAGGAAATTAGGGGTGCATGCAATAAAGGTGCAGCAGTTATAATGGGTGACTTTAATATACACGTAGATTGGGCTAGCCAAACTGGAAGCAATACGGTGGAGGAGGATTTCCTGGAGTGCATAAGGGATGGTTTTCTAGACCAATATGTCGAGGAACCAACTAGGGGGGAGGCCATCTTAGACTGGGTGTTGTGTAATGAGAGAGAATTAATTAGCAATCTCATTGTGCGAGGCCCCTTGGGGAAGAGTGACCATAATATGGTGGAATTCTGCATTAGGATGGAGAATGAAACAGTTAATTCAGAGACCATGGTCCAGAACTTAAAGAAGGATAACTTTGAAGGTATGAGGCGTGAATTGGCTAGGATAGATTGGCGAATGATACTTAAGGGGTTAACTGTGGATGGGCAATGGCAGACATTTAGAGACCGCATGGATGAATTACAACAATTGTACATTCCTGTCTGGTGTAAAAATAAAAAAGGGAAAGTGGCTCAACCGTGGCTATCAAGGGAAATCAGGGATAGTATTAAAGCCAAGGAAGTGGCATACAAATTGGCCAGAAATAGCAGCGAACCCGGGGACTGGGAGAAGTTTAGAACTCAGCAGAGGAGGACAAAGGGTTTGATTAGGGCAGGGAAAATGGAGTAGGAGAAGAAGCTTGCAGGAAACATAAAGGCGAATTGCAAAAGTTTCTATAGGTATGTAAAGAGAAAAAGGTTAGTAAAGACAAACGTAGGTCCCCTGCAGTCAGAATCAGGGGAAGTCATAACGGGGAACAAAGAAATGGCAGACCAATTGAACAAGTACTTTGGTTCGGTATTCACTCAGGTGGACACAAACAACCTTCCGGATATAAAAGGGGTCAGAGGGTCTAGTAAGGAGGAACAACTGAGGGAAATCTTTATTAGTCAGGAAATTGTGTTGGGGAAATTGATGGGATTGAAGGCCGATAAATCCACAGGGCCTGATGGACTGCATCCCAGAGTACTTAAGGAGGTGGCCTTGGAAATAGCGGATGCATTGACAGTCATTTTCCAACATTCCATTGACTCTGGATCAGTTCCTATCGAGTGGAGTGTAGCCATTGTAACCCCACTTTTTAAAAAAGGAGGGAGAGAGAAAACAGGGAAATATAGACTGGTCAGCCTGACATTAGTAGTGGGTAAAATGATGGAATCAATTATTAGGGATGTCATCGCAGCGCATTTGGAAAATGGTGACATGATAGGTCCAAGTCAGCATGGATTTGTGAAAGGGAAATCATGCTTGACAAATCTTCTGGAATTTTTTGAGGATGTTTCCAGTCGAGTGGACAAAGGAGAACCAGTTGATGTGGTATATTTGGACTTTCAGAAGGCTTTCGACAAGGTCCCACACAAGAGATTAATGTGCAAAGTTAAAGCACATGGGATTGGGGGTAGTGTGCTGACGTGGATTGAGAACTGGTTGTCAGACAGGAAGCAAAGAGTAGGAGTAAATGGGTACTTTTCAGAATGGCAGGCAGTGACTAGTGGGGTACCGCAAGGTTCTGTGCTGGGGCCCCAGCTGTTTACATTGTACATTAATGATTTAGACGAGGGGATTAAATGTAGTATCTCCAAATTTGCAGATGACACTAAGTTGGGTGGCAGTGTGAGCTGCGAGGAGGATGCTATGAGGCTGCAGAGTGACTTGGATAGGTTAGGTGAGTGGGCAAATGCATGGCAGATGAAGTATAATGTGGATAAATGTGAGGTTATCCACTTAGGTGGTAAAAACAGAGAGACAGACTATTATCTGAATGGTGACAGATTAGGAAAAGGGAAGGTGCAACGAGACCTGGGTATCATGGTACATCAGTCATTGAAGGTTGGCATGCAGATACAGCAGGCGGTTAAGAAAGCAAATGGCATGTTGGCCTTCATAGCGAGGGGATTTGAGTACAGGGGCAGGGAGGTGTTGCTACAGTTGTACAGGGCCTTGGTGAGGCCACACCTGGAGTATTGTGTACAGTTTTGGTCTCCTAACTTGAGGAAGGACATTCTTGCTATTGAGGGAGTGCAGCGAAGATTCACCAGACTGATTCCCGGGATGGTGGGACTGACCTATCAAGAAAGACTGGATCAACTGGGCTTGTATTCACTGGAGTTCAGAAGAATGAGAGGGGACCTCATAGAAACGTTTAAAATTCTGACGGGTTTAGACAGGTTAGATGCAGGAAGAATGTTCCCAATGTTGGGGAAGTCCAGAACCAGGGGTCACAGTCTGAGGATAAGGGTAAGCCATTTAGGACCGAGATGAGGAGAAACCTCTTCACCCAGAGAGTGGTGAACCTGTGGAATTCTCTACCACAGAAAGTAGTTGAGGCCAATTCACTAAATATATTCAAAAGGGAGTTAGATGAAGTCCTTACTACTCGGGGGATCAAAGGGTATGGCGAGAAAGCAGGAAGGGGGTACTGAAGTTTCATGTTCAGCCATGAATTCATTGAATGGCGGTGCAAGCGAGAAGGGCTGAATGGCCTGCTCCTGCACCTATTTTCTATGTTTCTATGTTTCTATGAAACAAGCAGGAAAAAAGGGTAACAAACAAACTTAAAGGCACTTTGTGTAAAAGCACATAGCATTTGTAACAAAATAGATGATTTGATGGCACAAATTGAGAAAAATGGGTATGATCTGATAGCCATTATAGAGACATGGTTGCAAGGTTACCAGGACTGGGAATTAAATGTTCTGGGGTACTTGACAATCCAGAAGGACAGGCAGAAAGGAAAAGGAGGTGTTGTAGCTCTATTGATGAAGGATGGAATCACTGCAATAGTAAGAAACGATATTGGCTCAAGTGATAAGGGTGTTGAAACAGTTTGGGTGGAGATAAGAAACAATAAGTGGAAAAAGTCACTGGTGGGCATAGTCTGTAAGCCCCCTAACAGTAAGAACATAAGAATTAGGAACAGAAGTAGGCCATCTAGCCCCTCGAGCCTGCTCCGCCATTCAATAAGATCATGGCTGATCTGGTCGTGGACTCAGCTCCACTTACCTGCCCTCTTCCCGTAACCCTTAATTCCCTTATTGGTTAAAAATCTATCTATCTTTGACATGAATACATTCAATGAGCTAGCCTCAACTGCTTCCTTGGGCAGAGAATTCCACAGATTCACAACCCTCTGGGAGAAGAAATTCTTTCTCAACTCCGTATTTTGAGGCTCTGCCCCCTAGTTCTAGTCTCCCCCACCAATGGAAACAACCTCTCTGCCTCTATCTTGTCTATCCCTTTCATGATTTTAAATGTTTCTATAAGATCACCCCTCATCCTTCTGAACTCCAACGAGTAAAGACCCAGTCTACTCAATCTATCATCATAAGTTAACCCCCTCATTTCTCGAATCAGCCTAGTGAATCGTCTCTGTACCCCTTCCAAAGCTAGTATATCCTTCCTTAAGTAAGGTGAGAAAAACTGCACGCAGTACTCCAGGTGTGGCCTTACCAATACCTTATACAATTGCAGCAACACCTCCCTGCTTTTGTACTCCATTCCTTTCGCAATGAAGGCCAACATTCCATTTGCCTTCCTGATTACCTGCTGCACCTGCAAACTAACCTTTTGGGATTCATGCAGAAGGACCCCCAGGTCCCTCTGCACCGCAGCATGTTGTAATTTCTCCCCATTCAAATAATATTCCCTTTTACTGTTTTTTTTCCCAAGGTGGATGACCTCACACTTTCCGACATTGTATTCCATCTGCCAAACCTTAGCCCATTCGCTTAACCTATCCAAATCTCCTTGTAGCCTCTCTGAGTCCTCTATACAACCCGCTTTCCCACTAATCTTAGTGTCATCTGCAAATTTTGTTGCACTACACTCTGTCCCCTCCTCTAGGTCATCTATGTATATTGTAAACAGTTGTGGTCCCAGCACTGCTCCCTGTGGCACACCACTAACCACTGATTTCCAACTGGAAAAGGACCCATTTATCCTGACTCTCTGCTTTCTGTTCGCCAGCCAATTCTCTATTCATGCTAATACATTTCCTCTGACTCCGCGTACCTTTATCTTCTGCAGTAACCTTTTGTGTGGCACCTTATCGAATGCCTTTTGGAAATCTAAATACACCACATCCATCGGTACACCTCTATCCACCATGCTCGTTATATCCTCAAAGAATACCAGTAAGTTAGTTAAACATGATTTCCCTTTCATGAATCCATGCTGCTTCTGCTTGATTGCACTATTCTTATCGAGATGTCCCGCTATTTCTTCCTTAATGATAGTTTGAAGCATTTTCCCCACTGCAGATGTTAAACTAACCGGCCTATAGTTACCTGCCTTTTGCCTGCCCCCTTTTTTCAACAGAGGCGTTACATTAGCTGCTCTCCAATCCTCTGGTACCTCCACAGAGTCCAGAGAATTTTGGTAGATTATAACAAATGCATCTGCTATAACTTCCGCCATCTCTTTTAATACCCTGGGATGCATTTCATCAGGACCAGGGGACTTGTCTACCTTCAATACCATTAGTCTGTCCAGCACTACCTCCCTAGTGATAGTGATCATCTCAAGGTCCTCCCTTCCCACATTCCTATGACCAGCAATTTTTGGCATGATTTTTGTGTCTTCCACTATGAAGACCGAAGCAAAATAATTGTTTAAGGTCTCAGCCATTTCCACATTTCCCATTATTAAATCCCCCTTTTCATCTTCTAAGGGACCAACATTTACTTTAGTCACTCTTTTCCATTTTATATATTTGTAAAAGCTTTTACTATCTGTTTTTATGTTTTGCGCAAGTTTATCTTCGTAATCTATCTTCCCTTTCTTTATTGCTTTTTTAGTCATTCTTTGCTGTTGCTTAAAATCTTCCCAATCCTCTAGTTTCCCACTAACCTTGGCCACCTTATACGCATTGGTCTTTGATTTGATACTTTCCTTTATTTCCTTGGTTATCCACGGCTGGTTATCTCTTCTCTTGCCGCCCTTCTTTTTCACTGGAATATATTTTTGTTGCGCATTATGAAAGAGCTCCTTAAAAGTCCTCCACTGTTCCTCAATTGTGCCACCGTTTAGTCCTTGTTTCCAGTCTACTTTAGCCAACTCTGCCCTCATCCCACTGTAGTCCCCTTTGTTTAAGCATAGTACTCTCGTTTCTGACACAACTTCCTCATCCTCAATCTGTATTACAAATTCAACCATATTGTGATCACTCATTCCGAGAGGATCTTTTACGAGGAGATGTTTATTTTTCCTGTCTCGTTACACAGGACCAGATCCAAAATGGCTTGCTCCCTTGTAGGCTCTGTTACATACTGTTCTAAGAAACAATCCCGTATGCATTCTATGATTTCCTCCTCCAGGCTACCTCCTGCGATTTGATTTGACCAATTGATATGTAGGTTAAAATCCCCCATAACTACTGCCGTTCCTTTTTCACATGTCTCCATTATTCCCTTGATTATTGCCCACCCCACCATGAAGTTATTATTTGGGGGCCTATAAACTACGCCAACCAGTGACTTTTTCCCCTTACTATCTCTAATCTCCACCCACAATGATTCAACATTTTGTTCATTGGAGCCAATATCATCCCTCACAACTGCCCTGATATCATCCCTTATTAACAGAGCTACCCCACCTCCCTTCCCTTCCTGCCTATCTTTCCGAATCGTCAGATACCCCTGTATGTTTAATTCCCAGTCCTGGCCACCTTGCAACCATGTCTCTGTAATGGCCACCAAATCATACCCATTTGTAATGATTTGTGCCGTCAACTCATTTACTTTATTTCTAATGCTGCGTGCATTTAGGTAGAGTGTTTTCATCCTAGTTTTTAAACCATGATTTTTAGTTTTTACCCCTCCTGCAGCCCTTTTATATTCAGTGGTCCTTTTTGTTTCTTGCCTTTGGTTTCTCTGCCCTCCACTTTTACTCATCTCTTTTCTGTCTTTTGTTTTTGTCTCCTTTTTGTTTCCCTCTGTCTCCCTGTATTGGTTCCCATCCCCCTGCCATATTAGTTTAACTCCTCACCAACAGCACTAGCAAACACTTCCCCTAGGACATTGGTTCCGTTCCTGCCCAAGTGCAGACCGTCCGGTTTGTACTGGTCCCACCTCCCCCAGAACCTGTTCCAATGCCCCACGAATTTGAATCCCTCCCTGCTGCACCACTGCTCAAGCCACATATTCATCTGTGCTATCCTGCGATTCCTACTCTGACTAGCACGTGACACTGGTAGCAATCCCGAGATTACTACTTTTGAGGTCCTACTTTTTAATTTAACTCCTAGCTCCTTAAATTCGTCTCGTAGGACCTTATCCCTTTTTTTATCTATGTCGTTGGTACCAATGTGCACCACGACAACTGGCTGTTCTCCCTCCCATTTCAGGATGTCCTGCACTCACTCGGAGACATCCTTGACCCTTGCACCAGGGAGGCAACACACCATCCTGGACTCTCGATTGCGGCCGCAGAAATGCCTATCTATTCCCCGTATGATCGAATCCCCTATCACTATCGCTCTCCCACTCTTTTTTATGCCCTCCTGTACAACAGAGCCAGCCACGGTGCCATGAACTTGGCTGCTGTTGCTCTCCCCTAATGAGTCATCTCCCTCAACAGCACTCAAAACAGTGTATCTGTTTTGCAGGGGGATGACCACAGGGGACCCCTGCACTACTTTCTTTGTACTACTCTTCCTGCTGGTCTTCCATTCCCTATCTGGCTGTGGATCCTTCTCATGCGATAAGACCAACTCACTACACGTGCCACTTATGTCATTCTCAGCATCGTGGATGCTCCAGAGTGAATCCACCCTCAGCTCCAATTCCGCAACGCGGTCCATCAGGAGATGGAGGCGGATACACTTCTTACACATGTAGTCGTAAGGGACACCGGAAGCGTCCCTGAGTTCCCACATGGTACAGGAGGAGCATATCACGTGACCGATCTCTCCTGCCATGCCTTAACCCTTAGATACCCTTAAATTGGTAATAACAATGCTACAGTTTACTTACTGATATAAAAAGAAAAAGAAAAGCTACTCACCAATCACCAGCCAATCACTTACCCCATTGGCTGTGACGTCACCTTTTGATTCCTTTCTACTTCTTTTTTGCTTTCTCTCCCGCTGTAGCAACTCTGTTGGTCGCAGCATAAATCAGGAAATAATGGGGGCTTGTAAAAATGGAACAGCAATAATCATGGGTGATTTTAACCTCCATATTGATTGGACAAACCATTAACTTGCAGCACCTCCCTTTTTGTGGTGGGGAGCACGGATTACTCTGCTTTGCAAATCATTATTTCAAAGGATAACAGTGTTCCAGCCTGAATAGCTTTTAACTTTAACATTAGTACAATGCACAGCTACACTCTGAATAAGGTCATCAACTATGAGTGATCAGCGGAGATTTCACAAAGTAAAGCCCAACCTGGCACAAATGTGTCCTTTTCCAGCCTGGAAATATAATTATAATGTCCCTGTCCTTGAAAAATAACACAATTTTTTAATTAAATGAATTTGCATTCAACATTTAGCATGTGAACACATATTGTATTGTGTGCCAAAGTAAATAATGTCTTTGAACTGCTGCACTGAAAATCTGGCAAACCCACACACTGGATTATAGGTCTAGGACTCAGTATAACTATAACATAACTGAATCATTTCTATTGTGGCTTATATTACTGCATTACTCCAAAAGTTAAATAGTGCCTATCAAAGTCACATTAAGATTACATTTTAATGATCACTCAGTATTTCCATAAAATCCAGATGTACGATTACATAAGTTACACTCTTGTCATTGATTTTGGTATAACACTCTGCCAGTTGCTTTAAATATTTGGCAGAACGGAACCAACCAAGGGTCAGGCTATCTTAGATCTGGTCCTGTGTAATGAGACAGGATTAATAAACAATGTCCTAGTAAAGGATCCCCATGGAATGAGCGAACATAGAATGATTGAATTTCAAATACAGATGGAGGGTGAGAAAGTTGGATCTCTAACCAGCGTACTAAGCTTAAATAAAGGAGACTATGAAGGTATGAGGGCAGAATTGGGTAAAGTGGCCTGGGAAAATAGATTAAAGTGTAGGACGGTTGATGAACAGTGGTGTACATTTATGGAGATATTTCACAACTCTCAAGAAAAATATAACCCACTGAGGAGGAAAGGGTGTAAGAGAAAAGATAGCCATCCATGGCTAACTAAAGAAATGAAGGATGGTATCCAATTAAAAACAAGGGCATACAAAGTGGCCAAAACTAGTGGGAAGACAGAAGACAGGGAAGCTTTTAAAAGCAAGCTAAGAACGACTAAAAAAATGATTAAGAAAAGGGAAGATAGTCTGTGCAAGTAAACCAGCACAAAATATAAAAACAGATAGCAAGAGTTTCTATAGGTATATAAAAAGGAAAATAGTGGCTAAAGTAAATGTTGGTCCCTTAGAGGACAAGACTAGGGAATTTGTAATGGGGAACATGGAGATGGCAGAGAGTCTGAACAAATATTTTGTATCAGTATTTACGGTAGAGGACACTGAAATATTCTGACAGTGGATAGTCTAGGGGCTATGGGGGGGGGGGGGAGGAATCACAATCACAATCACTAAGGAGGTGGTGCTCAGTAAGATAACGGAACTAAAGGCAGATAAAACCCCTAGACCTGATGGCTTGCATCCTAGGGTCTTAAGAGAAGTAATGGCAGGGATTGTGGATGCATTGGTTGTAATTTACCAAAATTCCCTGTATTCTGGGGAGGTCCCAGCAGATTGGAAAACTGCAAATGTAATGCCCCTATTTAAAAAAGGAGGCAGGCAAAAAGCAGGAAACTATAGACCAGTTAGCCTAACATGTGTGGTTGGGAAAATGTTGGAGTCCATTATTAAAGAAGCAGTAGCAGGACATTTGGAAAAGCAAAATTCAATCAGGCAGAGTCAGCATGGATTTATAAAGGGGAAGTCATGTTTGACAAATTTGCTGGAATTCTTTGAGGATGTAACGAACAGGGTGGATAAAGGAGAACCAATGGATGTGGTGTATTTGGACTTCCTGAAGGCATTTGACAAGGTACCACATAAAAGGTTACTGCACAAGATAAAACTTCATGGGGTTGGGGATAATATATGAGCATGGATAGAGGATTGGCTAACTGACAGAGAACAGAGAGTCAGGATAAATGGTTCATTCTCTGGTTGGTAACCAGTAACTAGTGGGGTACCGCAGGGATCAGTGCTGGGACCCCAACTATTTACAATCTATATTAACGACTTGAAAGAAGGGACTGAGTGTAACATAGCCAAGTTTGCTGACGATACAAAGATGGGAGGAAAAGCAATGTGTGAGCAGGACACAAAAAATCTGCAAGAGGACATAGACAGGCTAAGTGAGTGGGCAAGAATTTGGCAGATGGATTATAATGTTGGAAAGTGTGAGGTCATGCACTTTGGCAGAAAAAAAAATCAAAGAGCAAGTTATTATTTAAATGGAGAAAGATTGCAAAGTACCACAGTGCTGCGGAACCTGGGGGTACTTGTGCATGAAACACAAAAGGATAGTATGCAGGTACAGCAAGTGATCAGGAAGGCCAATGATATCTTGGCCTTTATTGCAAAGGGGTTGAAGTATAAAAGCAGGGAAGTCTTGCTAAAGCTATATAAGGTATTGGTGAGGCCACACCTGGAATACTGCATGCAGTTTTTGTTTCCATATTTACGAAAGGATATACTTGCTTTGAAGGCTGTTCAGAGAAGATTCACTAGGTTGATTCCGGGGATGAGGGGGTTGACTTATGAGGAAAGGTTGAGTAGGTTAGGCCTCTCCTCATTGGAATTCAGAAGAATGAGAGGTGATCTTATCGAAATGTATATGATTATGAGGGGGCTTGACAAGCAATGAATTTAAGACAGAAATAGACAGTTTCTTAAATGATAAGGGGATTAGGGGTTATGGAGAGCAGATCAGCCATGATCTTATTGAATGGCAGAGCAGGCTTGAGGGGCCGTATGGCCTACTCCTGTTCCTATTTCTTATGTTCTTATGTTCTTATGTAAACTTTGTTACCTCCCCTGTGCGCTGTTTATCTGATAAATTACGTGCCTCGTCATTCTCAGGTCTGTGAACTCTTCTTCTCTTGGCCTAACCGCTTTCAACCAGTTGAGATATTTTTCCATCGTCTTTTGTTTCCCATAATCTCTTACCACCCCATGTGACCTAGTCTTGGAGTGTATTTTTCCCAACTGTCTGGTTTATATAGTGATAAAATGATCTATCTTCCTGAGAGTTCTTTGACCTCAGCTATGACCCTTTCTAAGGAGAATTAATTTGCTTTGTTCTAGCCTTGATAACAGCAAACCGATTAATGATTACAGAGGTACTGCAGCATTCTGTTCTCAGAGAGTCGAGTTCAGTAACATGTGTCTTTTCTGTCTTTACTATGAACCTCGCTTATGTTTTAACTTTACTTGATTAATTTCCCTCTGATTAATTAGGTTCCCTCTACTTAAATTTTTTTTTTCTACAATCAGGATAACTCCCACGCAAATGTTATTCCTAAAGGAAAGATGAACCTAAATGATAAATCCTCACGAGTTGAGAGATGACCTTATTATAGGTTGGGCCTATAAACATTGGAGTTCAGAAAAATGAGAGGTGATCTTATTGAAACCTATAAGATAATGAGGGGGCTTGACATGGTGAATGCAGAGAGGATATTTCCACTCATAGGGGAAACTAAAACTAAGGGACATATTGCTAAAACCTCCACTTTTTTGCATGCTTAACTCCCACTTAATGCCCATTTTACCGCTGAAATTATGTATAATGCCCATATATTGCCCATTCAGGCACAATATGGAAACTGACAGGCTTTTTTAGGAGACTTATCACCAAGCATTATTTTCCCAATGTGCGTAACGCCGAGAAAAAGTATCACCGTCTGCCCACTTTTTGGGGGCGTAATCAGCAGAATGGGCAAAATCAACACCCATAATATCACCCAGCATTACTTTCCGAATGGAATTAACGGCGAGATTCAAAATTAACGCCCATCCACTGTTTTTTGTCGTAAAGAGCATATTTACCCAAACTAGCGGCCATGGAGATCACCTATCTTCAATTTCACCACCTCACACACATATCACCCACAATATCGCTCACTCAAAAAACTGTCCACAAAAAGTGGAACTAACCAGAACGAATGCCAGTGAGGAGATGATATCGGAAAGATTTGACTGAAAGAGCGCTGATGTGAGTGGCAACGCTGACACACTGCTGTGTGTGTGCAGCTCAGACATCAATGGTGCCCATCAGCTTGGTGGCAGTTAAAGTTTACGTTGATTGATGTTAAGTTGTATTTAACCCTTTCATGCTAAGGAATCACCAGAGTATAATGGTCCAGCTATCTGAGACAATGCGCAACAAGGTTATGTTCAATAACAAAAGTTTAATCCCAACATTGGTCTGAAATCATTAGTATCATGGGCAAAAACACCCAACTCCCGCCCACACCCCACTTTTCCACCATTGACATAAATCACATGTTCAACACAGAATACAAAGGCAAAGCAGGAGCGTAGTCCACAGCCCCCATACATTTCAACAAATTGCTTTCACCCAGATTGAGATATAACACATCCATCATATGCGCACATGCACCTCACTTTCCTTCCCCCCTCTCCTTCTTCTCCCCACCTCTACCCCTTCCCCTCCTCACTCCACAGCGCCTGGCCGAGGAGCTCCTCAGGCGGTGCCTCATTGGGAGGGATAATATAGATGCGGTGGTTGCACGGGTACGGGAGCGGGTGGTGCCGAGGGGGCAACATTCTCTGATGCAGAAGCAGGATCTTAGTCCTTGCTCTCATCTGTCATTCTCAGTGGTAGTGCAGAACCTAGGGGTGGAGTGTCGCGCTCAGGAACCACTGGGAGGCCTGTGGCAGCAGTGTTCCTGGCTATCGCATCCAGGGACTCTGCCATGCGTGGAATGTACTTGATCATGGTGGCCAGGTGTTGGAATATGCCCCCCCCCCCCCCAATGCTTCAATGAGCTGCTCACCAATGTCTACAATCCTCCTGGACAACTGTACCATCTCTCCGCTGTCATGTCGCGCTCGTGGAACAGACCTGCCGCGACCACGCGGCCTCCGCGGGGTCGGCGCCGTTCTGGGGAAAAATGGGAGGCCCTGTGGAGAGATGCTTGGGGCCGGCACCTCCAGAGTGGAAGTGGGAATGACCGGAGGACCACTGGATGGCCTTTAGTGAAATGGGTTCTGAAGCATGGCAAAGTCCACGCTCTCATCCGTCGGGAACAGACCCAGCAGATTGACGGGTGACAATCAGAGCTCCTCAGCACCAGATGTAGTAGAATCGTCTGCCAAATCCTGCCCCGCGCCCCCACCTTCTGGCCTCTGTGGCTTTGCCTGGGGCCGCACTGCTGACTGAACTGCAAAACACAAATGAGGTTATTAGAGGAGAAAGGGGTGCTAGGGTGACAAGGTGAGTCCAGCGCTACATACAGCATATGCACGACAAAAGCACCACTGCTTTCAAAATCATCTCAGTGATGTTGCTGGGGACTGGTGGCCCCCCCCCCACCCATTCGCCTCTGCACGGACCTCATCATCGTTAGCTTCTTCTGTAAAAGGTGACAGGACGACATGGCATGAAATCATTGCATGATATCATTGCTAGGTACTGTCACAGAGACTGATACAACACCTAACTGACAGATGTAATCATGATTATTATGATTATTATCATTCTTTACTTAAAGATGTACACCATGACTGCAGGCTTTGAGTAAGACATTTCTGGTAAAAGTGAAAGACTTCACATCTGCTGATAGTCACTCATGACTGTTGCAAATCAAATTATATAATTACATAAGTACATGTAAATCAATGTAATACTTGCAGATTCCACAAGGTCATTCCATCGTTTGTGGCATTGGTTGCCCTCACGCACCCCGTTGGTCACCAATGAGACCACCTCTGCTATCTTGGTCCATATCCTCTGGTAGGCCTTTGGGGTGAGCTTCCCACGCCCTCCCTGTGTCAAATCACCCCAGCGTGACTCAACCTCCTGCAGGAGGGAGGCATTTTCCTCGTCCGAGAACCTCCTGGCTCTTTTGCGGCCTCCAATGTACTCCTCTCCCACCCCACTGCTCTCTCCAGCATTAGCCTCCACAGCATGCCTCCTCCTCTCCCTCCATTATATGGCAAATTTGGTCAAATATGTGGCTAGTAACAGCTACTTTTTGTTTGCATACTTGCTGTGAAGCTCTAAAGTCTCCCTCCTTCTTCCCAAAGCAGCCACATCACACCCGGACACACCTTCAGTCCCTCTGAGCTCCCTCTCTCTCTGTCTCCTCTTCTACACATGTCATGGTGACCCTTAACCTCTAGAATCGTGGGAATCAAGTGTTGTCATGCCGTTGCTAAGGACGGCTACACTTTACAGTAGAAGGTCAAAAAAATTTAACGCTACTGCCCATTTGATACCGCTCACGGTAACGCCCATTTAAAAAAATGTAAACTAGGTGTTTTGAGAATGGGCGAGAAGTCGGTGATCTGAGAATCCATTTTTACCACCCACGCTTGGAATAACGCTAATTTTTGGGTCATAAGCACAAAAGTGGAGGTTCTAGCCCATAGTCTTAGAATAAGGGATCGCCCATTTAAAACTGAGATGAGGAGGAATTTTTTCTCTCAGAGGGTTGTAAATCTATGGAATTCTGTGCCCCAGAGAGCTGTGGAGGCTGGGTCATTGAATATATTTAAGGCAGAGATAGACAGATTTTTGAGCGTTAAGGGAGTAAAGGGTTATGCGGAGCAGGCAGGGAAATGGAGCTGAGAATATGATCAGATCAGCCATGATCTTATTGAATGGCGGAGCAGGCTCGAGGTGTCAAATGGCGTACTCCTGCTCCTATTTCCAATTTTCTTATGTTCTAACGTAAGCTTTTGATCAGATTTCTCTGAGCTATTTAGGTTGTCATGTTCGGAAAAACCATTAACCTGCAGCACCTCCCTTTTTGTGGTGGGGAGCATGGATTACTCTGCTTTGCAAACCATTATTTCAAAGGATAACAGTGTTCCAGCCTGAATAGCTTTTAACTTTAACATTAGTACAATGTACAGCTACACTCTAAATAAGGTAATCAACTGTGAATGATCAGCGGAGATTTCACTGAAAGTAGAGCCCAATCTGGCACAAATGTGTCCTTTTCAGCCTGGAAATATAATTATGATGTCCCTGACCTTGAAAAAACACACCATTTTTTAATTAAATGAATTTGCATTCAATATTTAGCATGTGAACACATATTGTATTGTGTGCCAAAGTAAATAATGACTTTGAACTGCTGCACTGAAAATCTGAACTGGCAAACCCACACACTGGATTATAGGTCTCGGACTCAGTATAACTATAACATAACTGAATCATTTCTATTGTGGCTTATATTACTGCATTACTCCAAAAGTTAAATAGTGCCTATCAAAGTCACATTAAGATTAAATATTAATGATCACTCAGTATTTCCATAAATTCCAGATGTACTATTATTCATTGATTTTGGTATAACACTCTGCCAATTGCTTTAAATATTTGGCAGAATGGAACCAACCAGGGGTCAGGCTATCTTAGATCTGGTCCTGTGTAATGAGACAGGATTAATAAACAATGTCCTAGTAAAGGAACCCCATGGAATGAGCGAACATAGAATGATTGAATTTCAAATACAGATGGAGGGTGAGAAAGTTGGATCTCTAACCAGCGTATTAAGCTTAAATAAAGGAGACTATGAAGGTATGAGGACAGAGTTGGGTAAAGTGGCCTGGGAAAATAGATTAAAGTGTAGGACGGTTGATGAACAGTGGTGTACCTTTAAGGAGATATTTCACAACTCTCAAGAAAAATATATTCCACTGAGGAGGATAGGGTGTAAGAGAAAAGATAGCCATCCATGGCTAACTAAAGAAATAAAGGACGGTATCCAATTAAAAATAAGGGCATACAAAATTGCCAAAACTAATGGGAGGACAGAAGATTGGGAAGCTTTTAAATGCCAGCAAAGAATGACTAAAAAAATTATTAAGGTAGGGAAGATAGTCTGTGAAAGTAAACTAGCACAAAATATAAAAACAGATAACAAAAATTTGTATAGGTATATAAAAATGAAAAGAGTGGCTAAAGTAAATGTTGGTCCTTGAGAGGACGAGACCAGTGAATTTGTAATGGGGAACATGGAAATGACAGAAACTCTGAACAAATATTTTATATCACTCTTTACGGTAGAGGACACTAATAGTATCCCAACAGTGGATAGTCAAGGGGCTATATGAGGGGAGGAACTTAACATAATCACAATCACTAAGGAGGTGGTACTCAGTAAGATAATGGGACTAAAGGCAGATAAATTCCCTGGACCTGATGGCTTGCATTCTAGGGTCTTAAGAGAAGTAACGGCAGGGATAATGGATGCACTGGTTGTAATTTAACAAAATTACCTGGATTCTGGGGCGGACCTAGCACATTGGAAAACTGCAAATGTAATGCCCCATTTCAAAAAGGAGGCAGACAAAAAGCAGGAAACTATAGACCAGTTAGCCTAACATCTGTGGTTGGGAAAATGTTGGAGTCCATTATTAAAGAAGCAGTAGCAGGACATTTGGAAAAGCAAAATTCGGTCAGGCAGTGTCAGTATTTATTTATGAAGGGGAAGTCATGTTTGACAAATTTGGTGGAATTCTTTGAGGATGTAACGAACGGGGTGGATAAAGGGGAACCAATGGATGTGGTGTATTTGGGCTTCCAGAAGGCAGTTGACAAGGTGCCACATAAAAGGTTACTGCACAAGATAAATGTTCACGGGGTTGGGGGTAATTTATTAGCATGGATAGAGGATTGGTTAATGAACAGAATACAGAGAGTCAGGATAAATGGTTCATTCTCGCGTTGGCAATCAGTAACTAGTGGGGTGCTGCAGGGATCAGTGCTGGGACCCCAACTACTTACAATCTATATTAACGACTTGGAAGAAGGGACCAAGTTTAATGGAGCCAAGTTTGCTGGCAATACAATGATGGGATGAAAAGCAATGTGTGAGGAGGACACAAAAAATCTGCAAAAGGACATAGACAGGCTAAGTGAGTGGGCAAAAATTTGGCAGATGGAGTATAATGTTGGAAAGTGTGAGGTCATACACTTTGGCAGAAAAAAAATCAAAGAGCATGTTATTATTTAAATGGAGAAAGATTGCAAAGTGCTGCAGTACAGCAGGACCTGGGGGTATTTGTGCATGAAATACAAAAGGTTAGTGTGCAGGTACAGCAAGTGTTCAGGAAGGCCAATAGAATCTTGGTCTTTATTGCAAAGGGGATGGAGTATAAAAACAGGGAAGCCTTGCTACAATTATATAGGATACTGGTGAGGCCACACCTGGAATACTGCGTGCAGTTTTGGTTTCCATATTTACGAAAGGATATACTTGCTTTGGAGGCAGTTCAGAGCAGGTTCACTAGGTTGATTCCGGGGATGAGGGGGTTGACATGAAGAAAGGTTCAGTAGGTTAGGCCTCTACTCATTGGAATTCAGAAGAATGAGAGGTGATCTTATCAAAACGTATAAGATTATGAGGGGGCTTGACAAGGTAGATGCAGAGAGAATGTTTCCACTGATGGGAGAAGACTAGAACTAGGGGGCATAATCTTAGAATAAGGGACCGCCCATTTAAAATAGGGATGATGAGAAATTTATTTTCTCAGAGGGTTGTAAATCTGTGGAATTCGCTGCCTCAGAGAGCTGTGGAAGCCAGGACATTGAATAAATTTAAGACAGAGATAGACAGTTTCTTAACCGATAAGGGACTAAGGGGTTATGGGGAGCGGGCGGGGAAGTGGACCTGAGTCCATGATCGGATCAGCCATGATCGCATTAAATGGCGGAGCAGGCTAGAGGGGCCATATGGCCTACTCGTTCTCCTATTTCTTATGTTCTATGTTCTTATTCATGAAAATGTGAGATCACAACAAAGCAGCAAACTTCAGCACAATATCAAGTATTGTTATGTTCTCACTTTTGCTGTGTGTACCCAGCAGACTCTTTCTGAGATTGATGCCATACCTGAATTTACTAAAGTCTATGGGCTGGAAATTCCGCAACCTTGTGCTGAGTTTTTCGGCTGTATTTCGCCGTTTTGGGCGGAAAACAGTGCAGCGGGAAATTCCCTGAAGTCTTGCGTGGCGATTTTGAAATACCGCTGGGGAGCGGACTGCCAGCGTGCAAGACTGGAAAAGCGCTTTCGCCCGATATTTGATCAGCAGTGACCCGTTTTTGGACCAAAAAATAAGGATAAAAAAACCTGACGGCGCATCCCTTGGAACGGCGGTAGGAAGAAAACCTGCATAAAAAGGTAAGTTAAAGAACTCAATTTTCCACATGGGCGATTTTTGGCACAGTTGAAGAGGTATGTCCGATTTTTTTTGTGGCCCAACTGCGCCAGAAAAAAAAGTTCCGAGTTTTGCTGGAATTAACTTTGAATTTGGCATGGCGCACATTGGCCTTAAGCTCTGTAAGTGGAGCTTAATGCCTGCGCCAAAAAACTGATGTTGCCAGGGTAACGAGGGACGCTCTGAAGGGCTGAATCTGGAAACTGCTGACGAAGGGCTGAGGCTGGGCTGGAAGCAGAAAATGACGGTGCTGCTATCCTGGGCCAAAAGGACGCCCGCCAGTGCCACTCCCATCCCGGGCCGAATGGCCCCCCACCCCAGGTGCCGGTGCCGCTCCTATCCTAGGCCGAATGGGCCCCCATCAAAAAATAATTCTCATGTTGTACGTGATGGGTGTGTTGTGCTGCGCACTTTCAGAGCTGCTTGTGAGTATAAAAATCAGAGCTGCTGCAATATGGATCATGGGGCAAAGACCAGGAATTTTCAAGCAGATGAAACTGGTTTCCATCATTGAGAGCAGATGGCACAAGCTGCAGAACAAAGGTCCAGTTAAAGCCCAGAGAAATGAACAAACGTTGGGACAAAGTTGGAGATGATTTCTCTGCAATGGTGACCACCCCGAGGACTGGCAGGCAGTGCAAAAAGAAGTAGCAGGACCTTGGCCAAATAGTTTGTGCAAGTAATATTTTCATTTATGCACTGGAATTACAATTGTAAAAGTGACCAACTGTGTGAGCCACCTTAGCAGACCTCTTCTCTTAAAAATGTTCATCTTTGCAGAGGAAGATGGCGTACAAGAGAGCGAACAAAAACTGGAGGAGGTTCGGCAAATGTGCACCCACTGACACCCCTGGAAGTGAGGATCGCTGGTATGATTGGTACTGGATCTAGAAAGTCAACAACCGGTGCACAAGCTGGGCCCAGCTCACAGAGAAAGGGTAAGTCTTCATTCAGCGTGGTCCTTCAAATGAACCTGCATTGTGTGAGCCTATTCATGCCACGCTGCCCCCTCCCCTGCTGCTAACCAATCATCTGCTCTGTTATATTTTGCAGAAGTTGCGCCCATCCCTGAGGAAACACAAGCCCCTGCCACAGAAGAACAATCATTCGCAGAGGAGCCTGACCAGGATGAAGTCTTTAATGTAGAACTTCCAAAGGAAGATCAGGATGAGGACGAGCAGGAGGATCAGGGGGAGCAGGAAGGCCCCAATATTGAGACTGTCACACTGAATCTGGAGGAGGTGGTGCCACACAGAGATGTGCCAATCCATTTCCGGACCGCTACGAGCGACGGGACACTTCATGGTGTCCCATAGTCTGAGGTCGCGGGTCCCAGTGGGTTACAGCGAGCCACACCCAGGGTGAGGAGGGGAAGGAGAGCTTGACAACGCTCTTCTGAAATGCAGGATCCAACAGACATGGTTCAGCTCATGGCAATGAGTGGGGAGAGCATCGAAATTACCCAAGCACTCCTGGACACATGGGTGGGGTGGGTCATGAGATAGCGGGATTATCATCAGAAGTAACGCCACTCTCAGGAGAAATGGGAACAGTGTCGCAACACATTAGGGAGGGAATTTCAGAGGTAGCTGATACACTGTCGGGGCAGATTATGGAGGGAATGTCGCAGGTAGGTGATACACTATCGAGGCAGATTAAGGCAGATTAGTGAGGGACTGTTGGAGGTAGCCGATACACTGTCGGGGCAGATTAGGGAGGGAATGTCGCAGGTAGGTGATACACTGTTGGGGCAGATTAGGGAGGGAATGTCAGAGTTAGCTGCTGTAATAAAGGAACATGCCCAAGCTCTCATTGGCCGGCGGCGAATGACGGATTCAACTGGTGGCACTTACACTTTAAACCCCAGATCAACTTCAGGTGGTGTGCCAGTGCATCCACTGTCCGAGGAAAAGGCTGAGGAGGCCTGAGCCGGGCCTTCCACAATGCCATCTCTTAGTGTCCAAACCCACTAACAAGAACATCGCTGTCCACAAGCCTCGACAAAAGCAACTTGGTTCCAGCGGCCAAGGGTAGAAGCAGCAAGGGCAAGCGCATCGGCGGGGGGGTCTCAGAATAAGGGGGAAGAGAGATGGCTGCAGCTAAAGTTTGTTTGCTGCTGCTGCTGTTGTTGTTGTTGTTGTTGTTGCTGTTGTTGTTGTTACTGTTGTTCTTATGTTATTGTTATTTAACTGATCTTAATTGAAAAGTTTAAAGTTTTTAAGTCATGTAACTTGAAAAGAAAGTTTGTAAATGATCTTAATGGAAAAGTTTAAAGATAGTAACAAAAATATTTTTATTAAAGTTAAGTTAAGTACAAGGTACAAATGTTTAATAAACGTAATTCTTTTTTAAATTAAACCAGAATCATGAACATTATTCTTTAAATTAACGCAACAAACAGCCAAGCAATATGGTGAATGATCAAACATGCCGCTCAGCCTTCATGCAGCAAAGCGTTCAAGGATTAACCGCTGACGCAAGGCTCTTGCAATGGCTATAGGTGCACCAGGGTCCCCCCCCTCCTCCACCGTCGTCCTGTGGATTGAGGTGGTGGCATGGCTTCCTCCTGCTGCTGCTCCTCCTCCTCCTCGTCAGCCTGCTCATCGTCCTCCTCATCCCCTGTCGCCTAAGGTTGCTCTTCAACTTCTAGTGCCTGTTGCCTCATGATCGCTAAGTTGTGCAGCATGCAGCACACGACAGTGAACTGATCAACCATCTCAGGGGCACATTGCAAGTAGCCTCCAGAATGATCCAGGCATCGGAAATGCTGTCCTTTCAATGATGCTGTGTGTGGTTTAGTGGGACATGTACCGACACTTGGCTTCTGTCCGGGTATTACAAAGGGGGGGTCATGAGCCAGGTGGCGAGCCCGTAACCCTTGTCCCCCAGCAGCCAGCTCTGCCCTTCTGGCTGCTGCTGAAAAATGGCAGATCTCGCACTCTCGATGAATGCATCATGGGTGCTCCCTGAGTATCTGGCATCAACTGCTATGATGCGATGCATGTCGTCGCAGATCAGCTGGACATTTAGTGAGTGGAATCCCTTACCTGTTCCTGCAAACCTCTAAACCTCTGAATCATTCAAAGGTGCTTGCAAGGCAATGTGGGTGCAGTCTATCGCAACCTGCACCTTGGGGAAGCCAGCAATCCGCGAGAAGCCCACAGCCCTGTCACACAGTGCCTGGGCGGTCATAGGAAACTTGATGTAGTTGTCCCTGCAGGCATACAGTGCAGTCGTAACCTGTCGAATGCATAAAACCTTCTTCAGAATAAAGGCAATAAATTTCTAGAAAGTATTCGGTACAGTTTTCTTGAACATTGGCCTAGAAATTAGTTCGGGCGGTGATGCAAATCGAGCAATGTCAGATCAGACGCCTTTTATAGGCAACACCTGATATTCAATTCCAATCACAGTCCATGGAACTGAATATCAGGCGCTAAGTGTAACACCACCAGTTTTACGCCACCGCCCGAGACAAATCTCCTGGCCGATATGATTTAGAACCAGTAAGGAAATGGGCCATACTAGATATAATGATGAGTAACGAACCAGAATTAGCTAACAATCTGACGATAAGGAGCATCTTGTGAATAGTGACCATAATAGGACCTGATGGTTTCCACCTCAGAGTGTTAAAAGAAATAGGTGAGTAAATGTCAGATGCGTTAGTCATATTTTTTCAAAGCTCTCTAGATTTGGGAATTGTGCCCTTGAATTGCAAAATTGAAAATTATTTAAGAAGGGATGAAAGGAGAAAGTGCAGACTCATCAGTTTAATATCAGAGTGCAGAGAGCAAGGGGCCGAAATTGCCCCTCTCCTTAAGGCCTGTTACCACTGTAAATTGGCGGCCACGCTGCAGAGTGGCGTGGCAGTCGACTTTTCGTAAAATGGCCGCTGCTAATGGCTAATTGCCCTCCCGCGTTTTCCTGACAGTGCCCCAATCCCCTCCTTACCACTCCGCTGCTGTCGATTTGTGGTAAGCGCATCATCAGCGTGCGCACCGCCGATCTACCACCCAAGGGCGACTTTCCCCTCTGAAAATCTTCGGCCGGCTCAGCGGTGCCAAAAGTTGTTTTTTCCTGGTGATCCAGTGAGGCTGTGGCCTTCTGCAATGGCGGTGCGGCTTCCCTTAAAGGGGAGGATGCACTGCCGCTGCTGCCATGTTTTATTATTTGTCGGCTGACTGCCATATTGGCCCAACAATTACGCCCCCGGGTTCAGCCGGGCCACCAACAGGCAGCCTGGCACCTTCTCTTGGGTGCCAGCCTGCTGGCCCAGCCAAACCCTCCCTGGTGGCCTCGTGAGCCGAAGTTTTAAAATCGCAGAGGCTCTCCTCTTTAAGTGAAGGGGAGAGCCATGGTGATGCGGCGCCGTGATGAAGTCATCGCGGTGGTCACTCCACACTACCCCCAACTTCCACCGCTCATGTATCTGCCCCTCATGTGTTGTCATTTCCATTAAGAGCGACTTTCGGAGGCAAGGAACAAAAAAGAGCCGAATGTCGCTCAAGAGGCGACCTGAACTACAGCTATGGTAAAAACCATTGAAACGGGGTGGAAGTGCCCCATTTCGAGTGGGGAGCAATTTCTACCCCCAAATGACTAAGCACTGGGACAAGTATGAGCTGGTCAAATAGAGCCAGCATGGATTTGTGAAAGGTAGGTCATGTTTGACCAATTGAGTTGATATGCTTAGACAGTTTATTAGCATGGTGGATAGGGGAGTCTCTATGGATATTGACTACATAGACTTTGTTGTGTATGGAGAAAGAGTCAGACTGAACACTGTGAGCTCAAAGTAAAGTGTTACCGTAGTCTTTTATTGCAGGTCTCCAGAGTGCCTCTCCAACCTGTGAAGCCTCCTTAAATACCTGTGCTCCCAAGGAATTATGTGAGCCCTTGGGACTCCAGAGGATGAGCCCTCTGGTGGCTGTACAGCGTAAATACAAGTCCACATGTATAACAACACCCCCACCCCCAAAGTCAATAGTGTAACTATTTACAATGTGAGTCGATCTGGGGTCCTTCTTGCCCTGGTTGATCGTCTCGGTGTGAAAGCTGGTGTTGTTGAATCATTTGTTGGGCCCTCGCTGGGCTGCTGTGCAGCTGGCCTTGCTGGGCTGCCTGGTGTGTTGGGCCCTGCAGGGCTGCTGTGGATGATAGGTTCTGCTTCGTGGTCAACCGTGGTGCTGGTTGCCACTGGTGTGTGTGTTGGGGGATCAAAAAAGGCGGGGTCCAAGGTGGGTTGCTCAGGATAGTCTGTAAATCTGAGTTTGATTTGGTCCAAGTGTTTCCGGTGAATGAGTCTATTTGAAAGTTTGACCCGAAACACCATGCTCCCCGCTTTGGCCACGACAGTGCCAGGAAGCCACTTGGGACCTTGTCCATAATTCAATACAAATACAGGATCATTGACTTCAATCTCGCGTGACACATGGTATGCAATTTGTTGAAGCTGCCTGCTCTACCTGTTCATGTAGATCAGGGTGCACTAATGAGAGCCTTGTCTTAAGTGCTTTTTTCATCAGCAGTTCAGCAGGTGGGATCCCAGTGAGTGAGTGGGATCTCGTGCGGTAGCTAAGCAGGACTCGGGATAGGCGAGTCTGCAGTGAGCCTTTAGTTACCCTCTTCAAGCCCTGCTTGATGGTTTGCACTGCTCTCTCTGCCTGACCATTGGACGCTGGTTTAAACGGGGCAGATGTGACATGTCTGATCCCGTTACGAGTCATGAATTCTTTGAACTCAGCACTGGTAAAACCTGGCCCGTTGTCGCTCACCAGAACATTGGGTAAGCCGTGAGTGGCAAACATGGCCCGCAGGCTTTCAGTAGTGGCAGCGGACGTGCTAGTCAACATTATCTCACATTAAATCCACTTGGAGTACACGTCTACAACCACAAGGAACATCTTACCCAAAAACGGGCCTGCATAGTCGACGTGTACCCTAGACCACGGTTTGGAGGACCAAGACCATAAACTTAGCGGCACCTCCCTGGGTACATTGCTTAACTGCGAGCATGTATTACATCTGTGAACGCAGGACTCTAAGTCCGCATCGATGCCGGGCCATCAACGTGGGATCTGGCTATCGCTTTCATCATTACGAGACCTGGGTGGGTACTGTGGAGGTCATTGATGAAGGTGGCTCTGCCCTTGTTGGGGACCACTACTCAATTGCCCCATAGAAGGCAGTTGCCTGTATAGACATTTCATCTTTGCGCCGCTGGAACGGTTTTATCGCTTCCTGCATTTCCACTGGGACACTGGACCAGCTCCCATGAAGCACACAGCTTTTGACTAGAGATAATAAGGGGTCCTGGCTTGTCCAGGTTTTGATCTGCCGGGCTGTGACGGGTGATTCCTCACTCTCAAATGCTTTCATAACCATGGCTAGATCTGCGGGCTGTGCCATTTCCACTCCCCGTGGTGGGCAATGGCAGCCGACTGAGAGCATCGGCACACTTTTCCATGCCTGGCCTGTGACGGATGGCGTAATTGTATGCGGACAACGTGAGCGCCCATCTCTGGATGCGGGCCGATACATTGGTATTCATCCCTTTACTCCCGGAAAACAGGGATATAAGTGGTTTATGGTCAGTTTCCAATTCGAATTTTAGCCAAAACAGGTATTGATGCATTTTTTTTACCCCATGGGCACACGCTAATGCTTCTTTTTCAATCATGCTGTAGGCTCTCTCGGCCTTAGACAGACTCCTGGATGCATAAGCAACCGGTTGCAGTTTCCCGAAAGTATTAGCTTGTTGCAATACACACCCGACGCCATATGATGACGCATCACATGCTAGTACCAAACGCTTACATGGATCATACAACACAAGCAATTTGTTTGCTGAACTCGATCGGTGAAATGATGCCCTCTCTTTGTAGCCGGTCTAGCTCGATCTCCACCCTTTCTCTCATCATGTACAGTACTGCTCTCACCTTGTGATGGATGGGTCGCGCCCCCGAAATTAGGTGGCTCTGCACTTTTGCTCCTTGGAATTTCCCGATGCCTGGTTCGAACAGCGAAGGAAATTTGTTTAAGACCTGGGCACACGATGTGTCGTCAGGGGCGATAGCGCTCAGATGTCATCCCAGTTCCAGCGTATCTTTCCCAGCCAGCTCCTGCCGAGCAGCATGGGACAATCACCCAATACCACCCAGAGTGGTAGCATGTGCACCACTCCATCGTAGGAGACCTTTACGGTAGCACTGCCGATTACAGGAATCAGTTCTGTTGTGTTAGTTCTTAGTTTTGTGTGAATTGGAGTTAAGACTGGCCTTGAGGCCTTATTGCACCACAACCTTTCAAAAGTCTTTTTGCCCACGATGGACTGGCTTGCGCCCGTGTCCAGCTCCATTGAAACCGGGAGTCCATTTAGTTCAACATTCAGCATTATCGGACGACAATTCGTGGTGAATGTGTGCACCCCATATACCTCTGCCTCCTCGATCTGAGGCTCTGGTTCGTAGTGATCCTCCATGGATCTGTTCTCCTCTGCAACATAGTGATTTGCAGGTTTAACAGGCTTTGCAGTTCGCCTGCACACTCGTTGGAAGTGCCCCATTGTTCGACAGCCCTTGCAAACATACTCTGTGAATCGGCATTAACGGAAACGATGATCACCCGCAGCGCCATCAAGGTGTTAATGGCCTTGCATTCATCACCCTTGATGGTGGACTCTGAGTCATCTGTGGACGTGCAGCTGCAGGTATGTGTGACTTGCCCTGTACGTTACGATTCGAAAACAACATCCCTTTGTTCACAGTACTTGTAGCAGCACTTGTGTGCTGAAAGATTTGCATCGTATTGTCACTGGTGGCAATGAACGCCTGGGCTATCGCTATGGCCTTACTCAAGGTTGGAGTCTCTACAGTAAAAAGTTTGCGAAGTATGGTTTCGTGGCCAAAACCAAGTATGAAAAAGCCTCTTAGCATGTGCTCCAAATGTCCTTCAAATTCGCAATGTCCTGCAAGGTGTCTTAGCTCGGCGACATAATTCACCACTTCCTGGCCTTCAGACCTTTTGTAGGTGTGGAACCAGTACCTCGCCATCAGAACGCTTTCCTTCGGGTTCAAATGCTCTCGGACCAGTGTGCACAAATCGTTGTATGATTTCTCCGTGGGTTTTGCTGGAGTGAGCAGATTCTTCATGAGGCCATAGGTTGGTGCCCCACAGACGGTAAGGAGGATTGCCCTTCGTTTGGCAGCGCTCTCTTCCCCATCTAGCTCGTTGGCCACGAAGTATTGGTCGAGTCGCTCCACAAAAGTTTCCCAATCATCTCCCTCTGAAAATTTCTCCAGGATGCCCACTGTTCTCTGCATCTTTGGGTTCGCTATCTGTGTCTCGTCGCCAGTTGTTGTGTATGGAGAAAGAGTAAGGCTGAACACTGTGAGCTCAAAGTAAAGTGTGACCTTAGTCTTTTATTGCAGGTCTCCAGAGTGCCTCTCCAACCTGGGAAGCCTCCTTAAATACCTGTGCTCCCAAGGGATTATGGGATCCCTTGGGACTCCAGGGGATGAGCCCTCTGGTGGCTGTACAGAGTAAATACAAGTCCACATATATAACAGACTTCCAGAAGGCATTTGATAAGGTTCCATACAAGAGTTTATTAGCAAAACTGAAGTGTATGGGATTGGAAGTCAATTTGTGCTATGGATTGGTAATTAGTTGAGAAGCAGGAGACAGAGAGACAGGATAAATAAAACTGTTTTCTGATTCGTAAGAAGAGACGTGGAGGCCGAAATTGCCCCCCTCTTTAAATTCCATTACCGCCTCTAAGAGGCCTTTCCAACCAGGGGTAGGTGGATGGGCCAACCCATTTACCTGCCCCCGGACCGGGTTTCTGCCGCGCCCCGTGTTCCCACCCCGTCAGGCACGTGCTGACACCTTCCGACTCGACGTGGCTCCTTTCTGCCCATGAGCAAATTTGCCCCATGGAAGTGGAGCCGCCACCATAAGGTGCCCCTGACAGCATTTCCCAGTGACGAGCTGCCAGTGGCTGGCCGGCATATCCGCCCTTAAAGGGGTGAGCGCACTGGCACAGCCGCCATTTTATTTTAATTATTGGACGACTCTGAAGTCGGCCCGACAATGGCGGCCACGGGTTCGGTTGAGCTGCCAACAGGCAGCCCGGCACCCCTTCTTGGTGCTGGGCCGGTGGCCTGGCCAAAACCCTTCCTGGTGGTCCATGTGGGTGCAACTAAAGTGACTGCAGAGTTCACAGCGACTCTCCTTTTTAACAGAAGGGGAGCGATGTTGCTACACGTCAGCAAGACACAGTACGTTCGCTTTATGCTGACGTCATCATCGTGCTGGAGGGCGGAGTGTCCTCTGCTGTCAGTCATCAGCGTAGCGCTGATAATGTCATCGCGCTGGCGCATCACCACGTCTCTCCCCTTCACATAAAGGGGAGAGCCTGTGCGATTCTTGAAGTTCGATCCATTGTGTCACCAGGGAGGGTTTCGGCCGAGCCAGCAGCCTGGCACCCAAGAGGGGGTGCCAGGCTGCCCATTGGCAGTCCAGTCGAACCCGGGGGGCATAATTGTCGGGCTGACATGGCAGTCGGCCGACAAAAAAAATTCAGATGGCGGCCGCAGCAGTAGGTCCTCCACGGTAATGGCAGCCGCACCACCATTTTAGAAGTACTCCAAGCTCAGTGCATCAGCAGAAAAAGCTGCTGGTGGCTCCACAGAATTTCGCGATCAGGTGGGAACTTCGGCGGTGCAGGCTCTGATGAGGCACTTAGGACAAATCGGCAGCAGCAGGGCGGTAGTGGGGGGGGAACGGGTCACTGCCGGGATACCGCAGGAGCACCATTTTCAAAATGGCGGCATTGCACGAAAAATCGGTGGCAATTAAGGGAAGGGGCAATTTCGGCCCCATAGAGTACAAAAGATAGGAAGTTATGATGAGTCTTAATAAAACAATGGTTCAGCCTCAACTGGAGTATTGTGTTCAATTCTGGGCAACGCACTTTAGGAAGGATGTGAAGGCCTAAGAGAGGATGCAGAAAAGATTTACAAGACTGGTTCCAGGGACCAGGGACTTCAGTTATGTGGATAGACTAGAGAAACTGGGGTTGTTCTCCTTAAAGCAGAGAAGGTTGAGAGGAAATTTGATATAGGTGTTCAAAATCATGAGTGGTCTAGACTGAGTAGATATAAATAAACTGTTCCCATTGGTGGAAGGGTCGAGAACCAGAGGACACAGATTTAAGAAGAACCAAAGGCGACATAAGGAATAACATTTTTATGCAACGAGTGGTTAGAATCTGGAATTCACTGCCTGAAACGATAGTGGAGGCAGACTCATTCCTGGCTTTCAAAAGGGAATTGGATAAGTACCTGAAGGAAAAATATTTGCAGGGCTACGGGGAAAGGGCGAGGGATTGGGACGAGCTGAAGTGCTCTTGCAGAGACCAGCACGGGCTCAACGAGCCGAATGGCCTCCTTCTGTGCTGTAACCATTCTGATTCTATGACTTGTACTCTACTATCTGGCTGTGTAGTTCAACATTCTGTTGGCTTTATTGATTGCATCTGTTGAACATGTTGACCATTTAGTTACTAAAACTCCTAAGTCTCTTTCAATTACATCTTTCCTATTTTAGCACTATTCATGAAGTATGTATGTTGTCAATTTTCCTTTGTATTTGTAATACTTTACACCTGTCTTCATTAAATATCATCCGCCATTGTATTTTGTGTAGCTCATTCTATAGCTTCTATGCTGCCTCCTTCAGTGAAATCATCTCACAAGATGATGTTATGTGCCGAAGAAGACATGTACAATGCCTCAATATTTCATAGCTTCTTTCAGACGCAGCGCTGTAATATTAATGGGGTAATAAATGGCATTTATCAATCTAAAGACCTTACACTCTTTATTTGATCTGACAACAATCCTGTGATGATAGGAAGACTGTATCTAAAATGTTATCTATATTTTTTGGGTTAATACATCCTGAAGGCTATTTCAGGGAAGTTTATTAAATACTCAATGTTGATGGTGCTTAAGCAAAAAATAATTGTACTAATATTTTTTTTAATATTTGCTTGTACATGAAGATGCTAGTTGCTTTTCTTTAACTAGATATTATCTCTATTATATTATAATTCAGTGATATACAAAAGAGGATACCACCTGTTTAATGCGATCAGATGTCTAAAATGGTCTTTCTTCAGGTTTGGCTGGTTTGGATTGGACATACAGAAAGTTCCAAGTCCCATCCTAAACTACATTGGAACAGCAATGGCAGCTTTAAGGTAATAACTCACAGGTTCAGAGATGTACAGAACTGTATTCTGCATCAGAGGGATATCTGCTGCACACACGGCTGTGTGCACAGAGGTGGGAGTCTCTGCTCAATAGTGTGGCTTGTAAACAGAGTAGCAATGGGAATTTGGTAAGAGTGCTAAATACTACAAATAGTGTATTTTTATCAAGCTGAAATGTAACATACTTTTCTTAGTTTGAAACTTTACTTTAAAAAGTTGGAATGTGGTGCAGAGGGGAAAGTTGGTGCTATGTAATTAAAACCAAGGAGAACAGCAAATACATAAATAATCAGAATTATTAATTAGATCCAAAGGGATTTTTTAAGCAAAATGACAGGACAGCTGAGACCCATTGCCTGCAGTTCCTGTACCATGTGGGAACTCCAGGACGCTTTATGTATCCTGGATAATCATGTGTGCAGGAAGTGCCTCCGGTTGCTTGAACTTGACCTCGGGGTTTCTGAGCTTTAGGAGCGGTTGGAGTCACTGCAGGGCATATGGGAGACTGAACAGTTCCTGAAGTGCATGTTCCAGGAGATGGTCACCCCACAACTACAGAGAGTTCAGGCGGATAGTAAGTGGGTGGCCATTTAACAGGGTAGGAAGAGGCGGGCAACATAGGAATCCTCCGGCCACGGGGAACACGGAAATCAGTTTTCAGTGCTGAATACCAGTGAGGGTGATGAAACCTCGGAGGAGTACAGTCTTGAGCATATCCATGGCACTGTGTGGCAAATAACTGCATGGGAGGACACAGCAAAGTGTGGAAATGCAGTGGTTCTCGGGGATTCTATCATTAGGGGGACAGACAGGCGTTTCTGCAATGGCTGTCGTCAGTTACGCATGTTGTGTGACCTCCCTGGTGCCAGGGTAAAGGACATCACTGAGAGGGTGCAGAACATTTTGACAGGGGAAGGAGAACAGCCAGAAGTCATGGTCCACGTGGAAACCAATGACATAGGAAGGAAAAGGGTTGAGGTCCTGCAGTCAGAGTTTCAGGAACGAGGGAGGAAATTAAAAAACAGGACCTCAATAGTAGTAATCTCTGCCATGTGCTAGTGAATATAGGAATAGTAGGATAAAACAGGTTAATGTGCGGCTGGAGACATATTGCTAGGGGGAGGGCTTCAGATTCCTAGGGCATTGGGAGCAGTTCTGCGGCAGAAGGGACCTGTTCAGGGTGGACTGGTTGCACGTCAACTGAGCTAGGACCAATGTCCTCCCAGGAAGGTTAACTAGTGCTGTGGGTGAGGGTTTAAACTATTTTGGAAGGGGATGGGCATGAGGAAGAAACATTAGTGAAGAGAAATAAGGTGCACAGTGGACTGGAGAGACAAATAGCACTAGAGTACAGATTAGTTCAGAAATAGGAAGGATCAGACAGGAGGCAAATGCACAGAAGTCTAAGAAGTCTAAGATGAGTTTGGAATGCATATACGTAAACGCACGGAGTGTGGTAAATAAGGTTGGTGAGCTGCATGCACACAAGTACTAACAGAGACCTGCCTTAAAGAAGGGGAGGATTGTGAACTTAATATTCGAGGCTACAAGGTATTCAGGAAAGATAGGGAAGGAAAAAAAGAAGGGTGTGGCAGTACTGATCAAATAAATTATTATAGCACTGGAGAGAGATGAAGTAATTGAACACCCAATGATACAGACTATTTGGATATAATTAAGGAACAATGGAGAAGCTATTATGCTACTGGGTGTATACTACAGGCCACCAAATAGTGGGAAGAAGATAGAGGAGCAAATTTGCAGGCAAATTACAGTTCAATAGAAGAACTGCAGAGTAATGATAATGTGGAACTTCAATTATCCTAATATAGACTAAGATAGAAACATAGAAACATAGAAAGTAGGTGCAGGAGTTGGCCATTCGGCCCTTCGAGCCTGCACCGCCATTCAATAATATCATGGCTGATCATTCCCTCAGTACCCCTTTCCCGCTTTCTCTCCATACCCCTTAATCCCCTTAACCATAAGGGCCATATCTAACTCTCTCTTGAATATATCCAATGAACTTGCATCAACAACTCACTGCGCCAGGGAATTCCATAGGTTAACAACTCTCAGAGTGAAGAAGTTTCTCCTCATCTCAGTCCTAAATGGCCTACCCTTTATCCTAAGACCGTGTCCCCTGGTTCTGGACAACCCCAAGATCGGGAATATTCTTCCCGCATCTAACCTGTCCAGTTCCGTCAGAATCTTATATGTTTCGATGAGATTCTCTCTCATCCTTCTAAACTCCAGTGAATAAAGGCCCAGTTGATCCAGTCTCTCCTCATATGACAGCCCAGCCATCTCTGGAATCAGTCTGGTGAACCTTCGTTGCACTCCCTCAATAGCAAGAACGTCCTTCCTCAGACTAGGCGACCAAAACTGAACACAATATTGCAGGTGAGGCCTCACTAAGGCTCTGTACAACTGCATTAAGACATCTCTGCTCCTATATTCAAATCCCCTAGCTATGAAGGCCAACATACCATTTGCCTTCTTTACCGCCTGCTGTACCTGCGTGCCCACTTTCAGTGACTGATGAACCATGAAACCCAGGTCTCGTTGCACCTCCCCTTTTCCTAATCTGCCACCATTCAGATAATAGTCTGCCTTCGTGTTTTTGCCCCCAAAATGGATAACCTCACATTTATCCACATTATACTGCATCTGCCATGCATTTGCCCACTCACCTAGCCTGTCCAAGTCACCCTGCAGCCTCTTAGCATCCTCCTCACAGCTCACACTGCCACCCAGTTTAGTGTCATCCGCAAACATGAAGTTATTACAATCTATTCCTTCATCCAAATCGTTAATGTATATTGTAACGAGCTGGGGTCCCAGCACTGAGCCCTGCGGCACTCCACTAGTCACTGCCTGACATTCTGAAAAGGACCCGTTTATCCTGACTTTCTGCTTCCTGTCTGCCAACCAGTTTTCTATCCACGCCAGTACATTACCCCCAATACCATGCGCTTTGATTTTGCATACCAATCTCTTGTGCGGGACCTTGTCAAAAGCCTTTTGAAAGTCCAAATACACCACATCCACTGGTTCTCCCTTGTTACATCCTCAAAAAATTCCAGAAGATTCGTCAAGCATGATTTTCCTTTCATAAATCCATGCTGACTTGGTCCGATCCTGTCACTGCTTTCCAAATGCGTTGCTATTTCATCCTTAATGATTGATTCCAACATTTTCCCTAGTACTGATGTCAGGCTAACCGGTCAATAATTACCCGTTTTCTGTCTCCCTACTTTTTAAAAAACTGCTGTTACATTTGCTACCCTCCAGTCCATAGGAACTGATCCAGAGTCGATAGACTGTTGGAAAATGATCACCAATGCATCCACTATTTCTCAGGCCACTTATTTAAGTACTCTTGGATGCAGACTATCAGACCTCTTGGATTTATCGGCCTTTAATCCCATCAATTTCCCGAACACAATTTCCCGCCTAATAAGGATATCTTTCAGTTCCTCCTTCCCACTAGACCCACTGTCCCCTAGTACATTTGGAAGGTTATTTGTATCTTCCTTCGTGAAGACAGAACCGAAGTATTGGTTCAATTGGTCTGCCATTTCTTTGTTCCCCATTATAAATTCACCTGAATCCAACTGCAAGGGACCTACGTTTGCCTTACTAATCTTTTTCTCTTCACATATTTATAGAAGCTTTTGCAGTCAGTTTTTATGTTCCTTGCAAGCTTCCTCTCGTACTCTATTTTCCCCCTCTTAATTAAACCCTTAGTCCTCCCTCTGTTGAATTCTAAATTTCTCCCAGTCCTCAGGTTTGTTGCTTTTTCTAGCCAATTTATATGCCTTTTCCTTGGCTTCAACACTATCCTTCATTTCCCTTGTTAGCCATGGTTGAGCCACCTTCCCAGTTTTATTTTTACTCCAGACAGGGATGTACAATTGCTGAAGTTCATCCATGTGATCTTTAAATGTTTGCCATTGCTTTTCCACCGTCAACCCTTTAAGTATCCTCTGCCAGTCTATTCTAGCCAATTCATGCCTCATACTGTCAAAGTTACCTTTCCTTAAGTTCAGGACCCTAGTTTCCGAATTAACTTTGTCACTCTCCATCTTAATAAGGAATTCTACCATACTATGGTCACTTTTCCCCAAGGGGCCTCGCACAACAAGATTGTTAATTAGTCCCTTCTCATTACACATCACCCAGTCTAGGATGGCCAGCTCCCTGGTTGGTCCCTCGACATATTGGTCTCGAAAACCAACCCTAATACACTCCAGGAAATCCTCCTCCACCGCATTGCTACCAGTTAGGTTAGCCCAATCAATATGTCGATTAAAGTCGCCCATGATTACTGCTGTACCTTTATTGCACACATCCCTTATTTCTTGTTTGATGTTGTCCCCAACCTCACTACTACTATTTGGTGGTCTATTCACAACTTCCACAAGTGTTTTCTGCCCTTTGGAATTCCGCTGCTCCACCCATACCGATTCCACATCATCCAGGCTAATGTCCTTTCTTACTATTGCACTGATTTCCTCTTTAACCAGCAACGTCACACCGCCTCCTTTTCCTTTCTGTCTATCCTTCCTAAATGCTGAAAACCCTTGGATGTTGAGTTCCCAGTCTTGGTCACCCTGGAGCCATGTCACCGTGATGCCAATCACATCGTATCCGTTAAATGCTATCTGCGCAGTTAATTCATCCATCTTATTCCGAATACTCCTCGCGTTGAGGCACAGAGCCTTCAGGCTTGTCTTTTTAACACACTTTGCCCAATTTAGAATTTTGGTGTAATGTGGCCCTTTTTGCTTTTTGCCTTGGGTTTCTCTGCCCTCCACTTTTACTATTCTCCTTTCTATCTTTTGCTTCTGCCCCCATTCTATTTCCCTCTGTCTCCCTGCATAGGTTCCCATCCCCCTGCTATATTAGTTTAACTTCTCCCCAACAGCACTAGCAAACACTCCCCCAGGACATTGGTTCCGATCCTGCCCAGGTGCAGACCGTCCGGTTTGTACTGGTCCCACCTCCCCCAGAACTGGTTCCAATGTCCCAGGAATTTGAATCCCTCCCTTCTGCATCACTCCTCAAGCCACGTATTCATCTGAGCTATCCTGCAATTGCTACTGACTAGCACATGGCACTGGTAGCAATCCTGAGATTACTACTTTTGAGGTCCTACTTTTTAATTTAACTCCTGGCTCCCTAAATTCGTCTTGTAGGACCTCATCCCATTTTTACCTATATTGTTGGTGCCTATATGCACCACGACAACTGGCTGTTCACCCTCCCTTTTCAGAATGTCCTGCACCCGCTCTGAGACATCCTTGACCCTTGCACCAGGGAGGCAACAGACCATCCTGGAGTCTCGGTTGTGGCCGCAGAAACGCCTATCTATTCCCCTTACAATTGAATCCCCTATCACTATCACTCTCCCTCTTTTTCCTGCCCTCCTGTGCAGCAGAGCCAGCCACTGTGCCATAAACTTGGCTGCTGCTGCTCTCCCCTGATGAGTCATCCCCCTCAACAGTACCCAAAGCGGTGTATCTGTTTTACAGGGGGATGACCGCAGGGGACCCTTGCACTGCCTTCCTTGCAGTGCTCTTCCTGTTGGTCTTCCATTCCCTATCTGGCTGTGGACTCTTTACCTGCGGTAAGACCAACTCACTAAACATGCTATTCACGTCATTCTCAGCATCGTGCATGCTCCAGAATGAATCCACCCGCAGCTCTAGTTCCGCAATGCGGTCCGTCAGGAGCTGCAGCTGAATACACTTCCCACACACGTAGTCATCAGGGACACCGGAAGCGTCCCTGACTTCCCACATAGTATAGGAGGAGCATAACATGTGTCTGAGCTCTCCTGCCATGACTTAACCCTTAGATACACTTAAATTGGCAACAACAATATTAAAAAAGTTACTTACTGATATAAAAAGAAAAGAAAAACTACTCACCAATCACCAGCCAATCACTTACCACCTTGGCTGTGATGTCACCTTTTGATTTCTCTCCATTTCTTTTTGCCTTCTCCGATCCTGGACTCTTGCTGCTTGACTGCCCGAACTCCTCCTCCGATGAGCCTTTATAGGCCTCACCGACCCCGGACTCTCGCTGCTCGACTGCCCGAACTCCTCCTCCGACGAGCCTTTATAGGTCTCACCGGCCTTGGGTGAAGGTGTGGAGTCTGTTTTGGCTGATGGCTGGATGGCTGACTTGTTGAGGTTGGCAGTGGCCATGTCAGGAATTGCAAGTCCATTTTTATTGAACAAGTCCGTGATGGGAATTCCGGACTGCTCTGGCTCGTCTGTGTGCCTCAGCTTTGTTTGATCCATGTGTTTTCTGCAAGTTTGAGCTTAATAACAAATAATCTGTTGTTCTCCTTGGTCATGACTGTACCAGCGATCCATTTGGGACCCAACCATAATTCAACACATATACAGGATCATTAACAGAAATCTCGCGTGACACAGTTGCGCGATCATGGTGCCCTTATTGACTCTGTATTCAACATGATTACTTAAATCTGGGTGTACAAGAGATAACTTGGTCTTAAGACCCTTTTTCATTATGAGTTCAGCAGGCGAGACCCCTCTGAGTGTGTGGGGTCTTGTCCTGTAACTCAGCAGTGTGCAAGACAAACGGGTCTGCCGTGATCCTTCGGTTACTGTCCTCATGCTTTGCTTGATAATTTGTACTGCATGTTCTGCTTGCCCGTTGGACGCAGGTTTTAATGGTGCTGACCTTACAAGTTTTATGCCGTTAAGTTTTACAAACTCCTGAAACTCCTGACTCGTGAATGAAGCACAGCCCATTGTCGCTCACCACTATGTCAGGCAAACCATGTGTCACGAACATGAAACTGAGATTCTCTATGGTTGCCGTGGATGTACTGGATGACATAATTTTGCATTTTATCCACCACTAAGCATCCACAACCACTAAAAACATCTTGCCCAGGAAGGGACTTGCAAAATCTACATGGATCCTGGACTAATGTTTGGATGGCCATGACCACAGTCTCAGCGGCGATTCCGCTGGTGCTTTACTGAGCTGCATGCAGGTGTTGCACTGATGTACGCATGCTTCCAGCTCAGAATCAATTCCTGGCCACCATACGTGGGACCTGGCGATGGCCTTCATCATCACTATACCAGAATGTGTGCTGTGTAACTCATGCACAAACTTCTCTCTCCCTTTTTTAGGCATTACAACTCGATTGCTCCACAATATACAATCTGCTTGAATAGACAGTTTGTCCTTGCGACGAATGTACGGTTTGGCCTCCTCGCACATTTGCTTAGGTATGGCAGACCAATCCCATTTGAGGATGCAACCCTTTACCACCGATAATATTGGGTTCTGGCTGGTCCAGGTCTTAACTTGTTGAGCTGTGACAGGGGTACATTCAGTCTCAAAAGCATCCATGATTAACATGAAATCTGCTGGTTGTGGAATTTCCACTTCCAGTGTGGGCAGGTCTGTGGTGAATGACATAATTATAGGCAGATAATGTCAGCGCCCATCTTTGGATGCGGGATGAAGCGTGGTATTGATACCTTTGCTCTTGGAAAACAATGAAATGAGCGGCTTGTGATCGGTCTCTAACTCAAACCTCAGACCGAACAGGTATTGATGCATCTTTTTAACACTGTACACACACTCTAAAGCTTCTTTTTCTACCATATTGTAGGCTCTTTCGGCTTTAGGCAAACTTTCGGATGAATACGCGACAGGTTGAAGTTTCCCCAACTCATTGGCTTGTTGTAACACACAACCAATTCCATATGACAATGCGTCACAGGCCAAAACTAAACGTTTACATGGGTCATAATGTACCAGCAGCTTGTTCGAGCAAAGCAGATTGGTGGCGTTCCTGAAAGCTCTGTTTTGCAATGTGCCCCACACCCAGGTGTTGCCTTTTCTCAATAGCATGTGCAGTGGTTCAAGTAAGGGACTCAATTTAAGTAGGAAGTTACCAAAGTAGTTGAGTAGACTCAGGAACAAATGCAGCTCCGTCACATTCTGCGGTTTGGGTGCATTCTTGATAGCCTTGGTTTTTACGTCAGTCGGTCTGATGCCATCAGCGGCAATTTTCCTCCCGAGGAATTCGACCTCCGGTGCCATGAAGACGTACTGCGAGCGTTTAAGTCTGAGTCCCACTCTGTCCAAATGCAATAGAACCTCTTCCAGGTTGTCCAGATCTTCCTTGGAGCCATGACCGATGATCAGAATGTCATCTTGGAAGACGACGGTTCTGGGAATGGACTTCAGTAGATTTTCCATATTCCTCTGGAATATTGCTGCAGCCGAGCAAATTCCAAACGGGCACCTGTGTAAATAAACAGACCTTTGTGCGGTGTTAATGCATGCAAGATTCTTCGACGTCTTGACCAACTCCTGCATCATATAGGCCAACGTCAAGTCCAGTTTTGTGAACGACTTCCCTCCGGCTAGCATCGCAAACAAGTCATCAACCTTTGGTAACGGGTACTGACCTTGTTTCGAAACCTTATTGATTGTAGCCTTGTAGTCTCCACAGATTCTGACTGTGCCATCACTTTTCAGCACAGGAACAATGGGGCTGGCCCATTCATTAAATTCGACCAGTGATATGATTCTTTCACGCTGGAGTCTAACCAGTTCAATTTTGACCTTCTCCCTCATCATGTACGGCACTGCTTTATGATGGACGGGTCTTGCTTCTGAGTCCACGTGGATATGCACCTTGACTCCTGTGAAGTTACCTATACCTGGTTCGAACAGCGAGGGGAACTTGCTCAATACTTGGGCACATGTATCTTCCTCCGACGACAACGCCTTTATGTCGTTCCAGTCGCATCTGATTTTCTCCAACCAGCTCCTGCCGAACAGCTTTGGACCATTGCCTGGAACAATCCACAGTGGTAATTCGTGAATCGCACCGGTATACGACACATTAATTTGTGCACTGCCAATCAGCTTTATCAGTTCTTTGGTGTACATGTGCACCTTGGCGTTAACATGGCAGCCTGGGCCTCACAGTCTTAATATCCCACAGCTTATTAAATGCCCTCTCATTCATGATCGATTGACTCGCCTCTGTCTCCAGTTCCATCGATACCGGTATCCTGTTAAACTTCATATTAATCAAAATTGGTTTACTCTTGATTATGAAAGAGTACAGTCCATACACTTCCTCCTCTGTCATCTCGGATTGCATATCCGGATCCGCGCTAGTCTGACTCTCATCCTCCACATGGTGTGTCGTAGCACGCTTGCTCATCTGCGGACACTTGCGCTGGAGATGCCCTACTCTCAGACAGCCTTTGCAACTATATTGCTTAAATCGGCACTGCTGATGCTGATGATTTCCCCCACAAAGCCAACACAGAGAAGTTGGATACATTCCCGCTGGCAGACTTTGGGCAGCCACAGGTTTCGCGAACGCAGCCAGATAGGCACTGTATGTGCCGCTTTGCCGAACGCCAAATCATCCGTGAACACAGCCGGATAGGCCCTGCCATGTGCTGCTCTGCCAAATGCCAAATGAATCGCATTTACAGTACTTGCCGAGGTTCGGTTCTTCACCATATTTGCTTTAAACTCCTGTCCGTCGTCATACATGATTGAGCGATCTGGATGACACTTTTTAAATCCAACTCCTCCACCGCCAGAAGTTTGCGCAGGATCACCTCGTGCTTGATACCGCTAACACAGAAGTCCCACAGCATGTCTGCCAACCCCATCCTGACCTTGCACGCTCCCGCTAGACATCTGAGATCTGCAACGAATTCCACCGTGCTCTGGCCCTCCGATCGAATGTGTATATAAAATCTGTATCTCGAGATGATGATGCCGTCGTCTGGCTTGAGGTGCTGCCATACCAATGTACACAACTCCTCGTACCTTTTCTCTGTTGGATCACTGGGCATGAGTAGATTCTTTATCAGACCGTAGATCTTTGAACCGCACACAGTGAGGAACACGGCCCAGCACCGATCTGCATCGTCAATCCCCTTCATTTTGTTGGCCACGAAGTACTGCTTCAAACGGCTCACAAAGTCTGCCCAATCTTCTCCCTCCATGAATCGCTCTAAAAATCCAATCGTGCTCATTTTGCAAACAAAGGTTCTTGTGTTCTTGTCGCCAAATGTTATGTATGCAATAAAGGTACAAACAGAGTACTGTTTAACTGAACAAGGTACAACCTTGTTCCTGCTTTATTATGGCCCAAAGTGCCTGACTCACAAAATGGCTGGCCTTTTATACCAGAGCTGCTCAGTGGCTTCCAACAATGACACCATCTAGTGGCTACAAACAGCATGTACATACATGAGAGTGTACAAGAGCACTTTCTTGATCAGTGTGTTTCCAGCACAACGAGGAAGGAAGGAGTGCTGGATCTCGTTCTGGGGAATGAAGTGGAGCAAGTGGAGCATGTTTCAGTGGGAGAGCATTTGGGGAACAGAGATCATAATATCATCAGATTTGGAATAGTTATGGAAAAGGACAAGATACAATCAAGCGTAAAAATACTTAACTGGAGGTGGGCTAACTTCAGTGAGTTTAAAAGGGATTTGGCCCAGGTGGATTAGAATCCAAAATTAGTAAGCAAGATTGAACAATGGGAGGCCTTCAAAGAGAAGATGGTTTGGATGCAGAGTAGACAGAGTAGAGGGAGAGAAAGAGCATTCAAAGCTATAGCTTCCTGGATGACTAATGATAGAGGTTAAAATGAGACCGAGAAAGGAGGCTTATGATAATTAGAATGGTTACAGCACAGAAAGAGGCGTTTCAGCCCTTCAAGCCCATGCCAGCTCTCTGCAAGAGCACTTCAGCTAGTCCTACTCCCCCGCCCTTTCCTCGTAGCCCTACAATTTTTTTTTCCTTCAGGTACTTATCCAATTCCATTTTGAAAGCCGTGATTGAATCTGTCTCCACCACACTTTCAGGCAGTGAATTCCAGATCATAAAAATTGTGTTTCTTCATCTTGTCATTGGTTCTTTTCCTAATCACCTTAAATCTGTATCCTCTGGTTCTTGACCCTTCCACCAATGGGAACAGTTTATCTCTATCTACACTGTCTAGCCCCCTCATGATTTTGAACAACTCTATCCAATCTCTACTCAACCTTCTCTGCTCTCAGGAGAACATCTCCAGTCTATTCCCCGTAACAAAAGTCCGTCATTCTCGGAACCAAATTTGTAAATCTTTTGTGCACCCTCTCTAAGGCCCTCAAATCCTTCCTAAAATGCGGTGCCCAAAATTGGACACAATACTCCAGTTGAGGCTGAATCAGTGCTTTATAAAGGTTCATCATAACTTCCTTGCTTTTGTACTCTATGCCTCTATTTATAAAGCCCAGAATTATATAGGATTACTTAGGATATACGGCACAGAAACAGCCCATTTGGCCCAACCAGGTCCTGCTGGCGATTATGCTCCACTCAAGCCTCCTCTTGACTTTCGTCATCAAAATCTTCAGCATAACCCTTCTTCTTTATATGCTTGTCAAGTCACCCCTTAAATGCATCGATACTATTTGCTTCAACCACTCCCTGTGGTAGCGAGTTCCATATTCTCACCGCTCTTTGAGTGAAGAAGTTTCTTCTGAATTCCCTATTGGATTTCTTGTGACTATCTTATCTAGATGACCTCTAGTTATACTCCTCCCCACAAATGGAAACATTCTTTCTGTATCCACTCTATCAAAACCTTTCATAATTTTAAAGACCTCTATTAGGTCAACCCTCAGCTTTCGTTTTTCAAGAGAAAAGAGACCCAGCCTGTTCATCCTTTCCTGATATGTATACCCTCGCATTTCTGGTATCATCCTTGTAAATCTTCTCTGGACCCTCTCTAGTGCCTCTATATCCTTTTTAGAATATGGCGACCAGAACTGCACTCAGTACTCTTAAGTGTGGTCTAACCAAGGTTTGACACAGATTTAGCATAACTTCCCTACTTTTCAATTTTATACCTATAGAAATAAATCTGCAACCTTTTACCCCGATGTGCAGTTTGGGTTTCACGGGGACCACTCGGCTCCAGACCTCATAACAGCCTTGGTCCAAACATGGACAAAAAAGTTGAATTCCAGTGGGGAGGTGAGAGTGACTGCCCTTGACACCAAGGCAGCATTTGACAGAGTATGACATCAAGGAGCCCTAGTAAAACTGAAGTCAATGAGAATCAAGGGGAAAACTCTCCAGTAGCTGAAGTCATACCTAGCACTGAGGAAAATGATTGTGGTGGTTGGAAGTCAATCATCACAGCCCCAAGACATAACTGCAGGAGTTCCTCGGGGTAATGTCCTATGCCCAACCATCATCAGTTGCTTAATCAATGATCTTCCCTCCATCAGAAGGTCAGTAGTGGGGATACTCGCTGATGATTGTACAGTGTTCAGTGCCATTCGCAACTCCTCAGATAATGGAGCAGTCCATACCCGCATGCAGCAAGACCTGGATGACATTCAGGCTTGAGCTGATAACTGGCAAGTAACATTCGTGCCACACAAGTGCTAGGCAATGACTATCTCCAACAAGAGAGAGTTTAACCACCATCCCTTGACATTCAACAGAATTACCATCTGGGTACTAACCCTAACCCAAATCCCCCACCATCAACATCCTGGGGGTCACCATTGACCAGAAACTTAACTGGACCAACCACATAAATAATGTAGCAACAAGAGCAGATCAGAGGCTGGATATTCTGTGGCAGGTGCCTCACCTGATTCCCCAAAGCCTTTCCACCATCTGCAAGGCAGAAGTCAGAGGTGTGATGGAATACTTTCCACTTGCCTGAATGAGTGCAGCTCCAATAACACTCAAGAAACTCAACCCCATCTAGGACAAAGCAACCTGCTTGATTGGCACCCCGTCCACTACCGGCGCACTGTGGCTGCAGTGTGTATTATCTACAAGCAACTTTACCAATGCTTCTTCAGCTGCACCTTCCAAACCCGTGACCTCTACCATCTAGAAGGACAATGGATGCAGGCACTTGGGAACATCACCACTTCCACGTTCCTCTCCAAGTCACACACCATCCTGATTTGGAAGTATATAGCCATTCCTTCATCGTCGCTGGGTCAAAATCCTGGCTCTCCCTCCCTCACAACACTGTGGGATTACCTTCACCACACGGACTGCAGCGGTTCAAGAAGGTGGCTCACCATCATTTTCTCAAGGGCAATTAGGGATGGGCAATAAATGCAGGCCTTGCCAGCGATGCCCACTTCCCAGGAACATATTTTTAAAAACTCTCTGCTTTCTGTCTTGAAGCCAGCTAGCTATCCATTCTGCTACTTGTCCCCTGACTGTGCATTCTCTGACCTTGTTCATGTCTATTATGGGGTACCTTATCGAAGGCCTTTTGAAAATCTAGGTAAATTACATCTACTGCTTTACCATTGTCTACTCTCTGTTACCTCCTCAAAAAATTCAATGCGGTTGGTCAAGCAAGACTTTCCCTTTTGAAATCCATGCGGACTGTTCACGACTATATTTTTGGTTGCAGGATGTTCTTCTATTTTCTCCTTTATTAGGGATTCCACTATTTTTTCCATCACTAATGTTAAGCTGACTGGTCTATGATTCCCTGGACATAGAAACATAGAAACATAGAAAATAGGTGCAGGAGTAGGCCATTCGGCCCTTCTAGCCTGCACCACCATTCAATGAGTTCATGGCTGAACATTCAACTTCAGTACCCCATTCCTGCTTTCTCGCCATACCCCTTGATCCCCCTAGTAGTAAGGACCTCATCTAACTCCTTTTTGAATATATTTAGTGAATTGGCCTCAACAACTTTCTGTGGTAGAGAATTCCACAGGTTCACCACTCTGGGTGAAGAAGTTCCTCCGCATCTCGGTCCTAAATGGCTTACCCCTTATCCTTAGACTGTGACCTCTGGTTCTGGACTTCCCCAACATTGGGAACATTCTTCCTGCATCTAACCTGTCTAACCCCGTCAGAATTTTAAATGTTTCTATGAGGTCCCCTCTCATTCTTCTGAACTCCAGTGAATACAAGCCCAGTTGATCCAGTCTTTCTTGATAGGTCAGTCCCGCCATCCCAGGAATCAGTCTGGTGAACCTTCGCTGCACTCCCTCAATAGCAAGAATGTCCTTCCTCAGGTTAGGAGACCAAAACTGTACACAATACTCCAGGTGTGGCCTCACCAATGCCCTGTACAACTGTAGCAACACCTCCCTGTCCCTGTACTCAAATCCCCTTGCTATGAAGGCCAACATGCCATTTGCTTTCTTAACCGCTTCTTAAATATAGGTATTACATTAGCTATCTGCCAGTCCTCTGGCACTACACCTTTTTCTAACGAATTATTAAATACATGTAGTAATGCCTCTGCTATCTCTTCCTTAGATTCTTTTAAAATATATAGATGCAATCCATCCGGACCAGAGACTTTATCCTCTTTGAGTTTGATTTGTTTATTTAATATATCCCCTCTTTTTATTTTAAATGCACTTATCTCATAACTAATCTCATCATCCAATGTCATTTCCAGTTGTTCTAGCTCCCTGGTAAATACTGAAGCAAAATAATTATTTTAATATTTCTGCCATCTCTCTATCTTTATCTGTGGCATTATCCTGTTTATCTGTTAATAGTTTTATTCCCATCCCAACCTTCTTTTTTTATTAATGTGTCTGAAAAATATTTTTCTATTTTGTTTTATGTTCCTTGATAATTTAATTTCATAGTTCCTCTTTGCCTTTTTTATTATTTTTTTGACTTCTCTACTAATCTCTTTGTATTCTTCATTATCATAAACTCCCCTGCAGTCTATTGGGCCAAAATTCAGGGTCCAGATAAGGCCCCTTACCGCTGTTTTGTGGTGGCCATGCGGCAGAATCGAGTGGCCGCCGCCTTGCTGACTGCCTGACAACTGGAAATTGGCTGTCACGATCCAAATTCACCTCGGGGATTTTTCTGGCTGTCCCCACTTCTGCCCCACTGCTGCCGACCGTCCCAAGTGTGTCATCAAAGCGCACTCCGTCAATCTCCTGCACCTCCATCCCACCCCGTGCAAAATTTACCTGAAAAAATCCACGATCTGCCGCGCGGTGCCCCCGACAGCTTTTTCTGTCGGTGCATCTTGTTTTGTGTGTGTGAGCCATGGCAACACGGCAGCCCTTCAAGGGGAGGGTGCACTGCCGCGACCGCCATGTTTTTTTTTTGCCGACTGACTTCCCGATCGGCCGGACAATTATGCCCTGGGTTTGGCCGGGCCGCCAACAGGCAGCATAAGAACATAAGAACATAAGAATTAGGAACAGGAGTAGGCCATCTAGCCCTGCGAGCATGCTCCGCCATTGCACCCCCTCTTGGGTGGCAGGCCGTTGGCCTGGTCGAAACCCTCCCTGGTGGCCCAGTGGCCGAACCTAAAAAATCACTGCTTCTCTCCCCTTTAAATGAGAGGAGAGACGTGGTGACGCACACACACACTGACGTCACCACCGCTCCACTGCTGAGTGACAACGACAAAGACTCTGTCCCACTCTCACTTCCGCCCCTCATCCGGACTTACGGCTGCACTCCCGCCCCCATTATGACCGAATTCCTGTCCGCTCCAAATAAATTGCCAAAGAGTTGAAAATGGATCAAGAGTCCACCTCGTCGGATCCAAAGATTAAAAACATCTAGAAAAAGTTAGGTGCGCCAGCTTTCTGGCGGGCCTGAATTTCGGCCCCAATGTACTTAATGTATGCCTCTTTCCTTACCCTCCATTGTTCCCTATGGTTTTATTCATCCATGGAATCTCTTTAGTGTTTAGTTTATTCTTTCGTTTTAGCGGAATATATTGTTCCTGCACTCTGTTGAACACCATTTTAAATGTTTCCCATGGCTGTTCTACATTGTTGTTTGCCAATATTGTTGCCCATTTTATTTTCTCCAGTTCTATTCTCAGCCCCTCAAAATCAGCTTTTTTCCAATCTATTAGCCTGGTTTTCATCATACTTATGTACTTCTCAATTATCATCTTGAAGTGTATTATATTATTGTCATTATTGCCTAGATGTTCCCCTACTTTTACTTCTCAATTTGTGCACATATACCCCATGTCTCTCTGTCCATGCAGCCCCTTTAAAATTACACCCTTTAGTTTATATTGCCTCTCCTACCAAAATGTATCATTTTGCACTTTTCTGCATTAAATTTAATCTGCCACATGTCCGTCCATTTCACCAACCTGCCTATGTCCCCTTGACGTCTATCACTATCCTCCTCACTGTTCACTATACTTCCAAGTTGTGTGTAATCTGCAAATTTTTGAATTGTGCTCTGTACACCCAAAGCCAAGTCATTAATTGTAAGGTTCATAATACAGAAGAGAACCAAGCTGAATATGGAAAGTATGGAGATCTAAAAAAAGGAATAAAAGGGGCAAAGAGGAAATATGAGATTAGATTAGCAGCTAACATGAAAGGGATCTCAATAGTCTTTTATAAGCACATAAATAGCAAAAGGATAATCAAGTGAAGGATGGGGCAATTAGGGACCAAAACGGAGATCTTCTTGTGGAGGCAGAGGACATGGGTGAGGTATTAAATGAGTACTTTGCATCTATCATCACTAGAGAAGAGGATGCTGCCAATGTAGCAATAAAGGAGGAGGCAGTAGTGATATTGGATAGGATAAAAATAGATAAAGAGGAGGTATTTAAAAAGTTGACAGACCTCAAAGTAGAAAAGTCATCCAGTCCGGATGAGATGCATCATAGGTTACTGAGGGAAGTAAGGGTGGAAATTGTGGATGCTCTCGCCACAATCTTCCAAGTTTGCTTGGATAATGTGGTAGTGTCAGAGAACTGGAGAATTGCAGATGTTATAGCCTTGTTTAAAAAAGGGAGAGGGATAAACCCGGCAACTACAGGCCTGAAGTGTGGGGAACTTTTAAAGACAACAATCTGGGATGAAATTAATTGGAATTTAGAAAGGTCTGGGCTAATAAATGAAAGTCAGTACAAATTTATTAAAGGCAAATCATGTTTGACTAACTTGATTGAGTTCTTTGATGAAATAACGGAGAGTGTTGCTGAGGGTCGTGCGGTTGATGTTGTGTATATGGACTTTCAAATGGTGTTTGACAAAGTACCACATAATAGGCTTGTTAACAAAATTAAAGCCTATGGGATTAAAGGGGCAGTGGCGCCATGGATAAAAAATTGACTAAGGGACAGAAAAGAGAGTGGTGGTAAACGGTTATTTTTCAGATTGGAGGGTAGTATACAGGGTAGTATTAGATATATATTAATGACCTGGACTTGGGTATATAGGGCATAATTTCAAAGTTTGCAGATGACAAGAAACTCAAAAATGTTACAATGAGGAGGATAGTAACGAGGTAGGAAGGAGAAAAGTAAGAGTGGAGGGCAGAGAAATCAGGAGCAAAAATCAAAAAGGACCACATTACAACATAATTCTAAAAGGACAAAGAGTGTTAAAAAAACAAGCCTGAAGGCTCTGAGTCTCAATGCAAGGAGCATTCGTATTAAGGTGGATGAATTAACTGCGCAGATAGCTGTTAACAGATATGATGTAATTGGGATTACGGAGCCATGGCTCCAGGGTGATCAAGGCTGGGAACTCAACATCCAGGGGTATTCAATATTCAGGAAGGATAGAAAGCAAAAGGGGGTGGTGTAGCGTTACTGGTTAAAGAAGAGATTAACACAATAGTAAGGATGATGAGGAATCTATATGGATAGAGCTGCGAAATACCAAATGGCAGAAAATGTTAGTGGGAGTTGTGTACAGACCACCAAACAGTAATAGTGAGGTTGGGGATGGCATCAAACAGGAAATTAGGAATAAAGATACAGCAGTTATCATGGGTGACTTTAATCTATATATAGATTGGGCTAACCAAACTGGTAGCAATACTGTGGAGGAGAATTTCCTGGAGTGTATTAGGGATGGTTTTCTAGACCAATATGTTGAGGAACCAACTAGAGAGCAGGCCATCCTAGACTGGGTGATGTGTAATGAGAGAGGATTAATTAGCAATCTTGTTGTGTGAGACCCCTTGGGGAAGAGTGACCATAATATGGTAGAATTCTTCATTAAGATGGAGAGTGACACAGTTAATTCAGAGACGAGGGTCCTGAACTTAAGGAAAGATAACTTTGATGGTATGAGACGTGAATTGGCTAGGATAGACTGGCGAATGATATTTAAAGGGTTGACGGTAGATAGGCAATGGCAGACATTTAAAGATCACATGGATGAACGACAACAATTCTACATCCCTTCTGGCGTAAAAATAAAATGGGGAAGGTAGCTCAACCATGGCTAACAAGGGAAATTAGGGATAGTGTTAAAACCAAGGAAGAGGCATATAAATTGGCCAGAAAAAGCAGCAAACCTGGGAGGAATTTAGAAGTTAGCAGAGGAGGACAAAGGGTTTAATTAGGAGGGGAAAAATAGAGTATGAGAGGAAGCTTGCAGGGAACATTAAAAACTGACTGCAAAAGCTTCTATAGATTTGTGAAGAGAAAAAGATTAGTGAAAACAAATGTAGGTATCTTGCAGTCAGAATCAGGTTAATTCATAATGGGGAACAAGGAAACGGCAGACCAATTGAACAAATACTTTGGTTCTGTCTTCACTAACAAAGACACGAATAACCTCCCGAAAATACTAGGGGACCGAGGGTCTAGTGAGAAGGAGGAACTGAGGGAACTGAGGGAAATCCTTATTAGTCAGGAAATGGTGTTAGGGAAATTGATGGTATTGAAGACCAATAAATCCCCAGGGCCTGATAGTCTGCATCCCAGAGTACTTAAGGAAGTGGCCCTGGAAATAGTGGATGCATTGGTGGTCATTTTCCAACATTCCATAGACTCTGGATCAGTTTCTATGGATTGGAGGGTAGCTAATGTAACCTCACTCTTTAAAAAAGGAGGGAGAGAGAAAACAGGGAATTATAGGCCTTTAGCCTGATATCGGTAGTGGGGGAAATGTTGGAATCAATTATTAAAGATGTAATAGCAGCACATTTGGAAAGCAGTGACAAGATCAGTCCAAGTCAGCATGGATTTATGAAAGGAAAATCATGCTTGAAAAACCTTCTAGAATTTTTTGAGGATGTAGCTAGTAGAGTGGATAAGGGAGAACCAGTGGATGTGGTGCATTTGGACTTTCAAAAGGCTTTTGACAAGGTCCCACATAAGAGATTAGTGTGCAAAATTAAAGCACATGGTATTGGGGGTAATGTATTGATGTGACTAGAGAACTGGTTGGCAGACAGGAAGCAAAGAGTGGGAATAAACGGGTTATTTTCAGAATGGCAGGCAGTGACTAGTGGGGTATGGAGAGAAGGCAGGAGCAGGCTACTGAAGTTGCATGATCAGCCATAGAAACATAGAAAATAGGTGCAGAAGTAGGTCATTCAGCCCTTCGAGCCTGCACCACCATTCAATAAGGTCATGGCTGATCATTCACCCTTTCCTGCTTTCTCTTCATTCCCCTTGATCCCTTTAGCCGTAAGGGCCATATCTAACTCCCTCTTGAATATATCCAATGAACTGGCATCAACAACTCTCTGCGATAGAGAATTCCACTGGTTAACAACTCTCTGAGTGAAGAAGTTTCTCCTCATCTCAGTCTTCTGGTTCTGGACTTCCCCAACATCGGGAATATTCTTCCTGCATCTAACCGATCCAATCCTGTCAGAATTTTATATGTTTCTATGAGATCTCCTCTCATTCTTCTAAACTCCAGTGAATACAGCCCCAGTCGATCCAGTCTCTCCTCATATGTCAGTCCAGCCATCCTGGGAATCAGTCTAGTGAACCTTCGCTGCACTCCCTCAATATCAAGAATGTCCTTCCTCAGAATAGGAGACCAAAACTGAACACAATATTCCAGGTGATGCCTCACCAAGGCCCTGTACAACTGCAGTTAGACCTCTCTGCTCTTATACTCAAATCCCCGAGCTATGAAGGCCAACATACCATTTGCATTCTTTACTGCCTGTACCTGCATGCCAACTTTCAATGACTGATGAACCATGACACCCAGATCTCGTTGCAGCTCCCCTTTTCCTAATCTGCCGCCATTCAGATAATATTCTGCCTTCGTGTTTTTGCCCCCAAAGTGGATAACCTCACATTTATCCACATTATACTGCATCTAATTGAATGATCATATTGAATGATGGTACAGGCTCGAAGGGCCGAATGGTTTGCTCCTCCACCTATTTTCTATGTTTCTATGTTTCTATGTAACAGACTTCAGGAGGACATAGACTGATGTAAAGGGAAGACACATGGCAGATGAAATTTAACACAGAGAAGCGTGAAGTGACACATTGTGGTAGGAAGAAAGAGGAAAGGCAATTTGAACTAAATGGTACTATTTTAAAGGGGGTGCAGAAACAGAAAGACCTGGGTGTGCATCTACACAAATCTTTGAAAGCACTTCAGTTATGTCCCCTTTGGTTGTTTTGCCAATCACCTTAAATATGTGTCCTCTGGTTACCAACCTCCTGCCGTTGGAAACAGTTGCCCTTTATTTACTCTATCAAAACCATTCATGATTTTCAGCACCTCTATCAAATCTCATCTTAACCTTCTCTGCTTTAAGGAGAACAGCAGTCTCTTCAGTCTCTCCACATAACTAAAGTCCCTCATCCCTGGTACCATTCTAGTAAATCTCTTCTGTACCCTCTCCAAGGCCTTGACATCCTTCCTAAAGTGTGGTACCCAGTACTCCAGCTGAGGGCTAACCAGTGTTTTATAAAGGTTCAGCAAAACTTCCCTGCTTTTGTACTCTATGCCCCTATTAATAAAGCTAAGAATCCCATTTGCATTTTCAACAAACTTCTCAACTTATCCTGCCATCTTCAGAGATTGTGTACCATTTGATCCCCAGGTCTCTCTGCTGCTGCACATCCTTTAAAATTGTACCATTTAGTTCATATTGTCTCTTCTTATTCTTCCTACCAAAATGTATCAACTCACATTGCCATGTGTCTGCCCATTTCACCAGTCTGTTGATGTCCTTCTGAAGTCTGTTACTATTCCCTTATGTTACTATCCTGAGGAACACCACTGTGTACTTCCCTCCAGTCTGAAAAACATCATTCACCACTACTCTCTGCTTTCTGTCCCTTAGCCGATTTCGTATCTATTCTGCCACCGTCCCTTTAATCCCATGGACTTTTACTTTGCTAATTAGTGCATTAGTTTATTCAACTAAAAACTGCAAACCATAAATTTGTTCGAGGAAAAAATAACTTCCTAGGTATTGGGCTTTGTACGTTCTGTTAGCTTAGCACAACCTCTGGCTATGTTAATAATTTTCAGACTTGTCATGCAGAAATCTGAAGATTGAGTATCCTTGCCCTCTCGCTGATCAATGTTGTTCTAACACCGTGCATCAGAATATACCAGTCTGCTGTGCCTGTGATCAGCTCTTCTTTCCCAGGTTTCCATGCTATGTTACACTTGATATAATCATATCTTTGGTATGATCAATATTTTTGGTAATTAGGAGTTAATTATTATCCTGTGTTGCTAGTTTTTTCTTTTCCTCTCATCCCTTTGAAAATTAGTTTTATTTTCCTCCACCGAACCATGCAATAGCTGAGTGTGTGGGCAGGCAACCTATCCCAGATCTTGTGTTATTGCCACCTTGGAGTTAGCCATTAGACTGTGTGTGTCAGAGTTTTAAGGCCACCTTACCTGAGCTTTTGCCTTGAGGACTGACAGCTGTGTACATGGATCAGCCTGCTGGGTAACACAGTTCATTGATTTTCCAAGATTTTTCACTAGCATAAGGTATGACAATTGACGGAACATGCCTTTTCCTGTCCATCATTGTACGTATATGACCGCACATGCAGTGTTAGTGTATTTGTAAGTTTTTATTCATTTAAAATAAATTTTCCTCCCAATGTAGTGGGTTGAGGGGGAAGAGCAGAGGTGAAAGTCTGACACCTCCTGGATTTACCCATCATGTTTTCTGGTGAAAGAAAGATTTGCATTTATATCGCGTCTTTCATGACCTCAGGATGCCACGTGCTTTATAGCCAATGAAGTATTTTGAAGTGCAGTCACTGTTGTAATGTAGGAAAAATGAAGAAAAGGAGATAAAAATATATCCACTCAAGGGGATCTCTTATCCAAATACCCCTAAAGTAAAGTTAAAAAACACCAGAGCTATCAATATTAGAAAAATGTTACTCATGATAGTAAAAGAAAGACTTTAATTTAATTGGTATCTTCATCACATCTCTAATAAAAGTTTCAAAGCAGGTCATAGCCTGCAGTGACTGTTGTGTAGGCAAACAGGAGTGAGTAGATTGGAAACCCATTTAAAGGTCTGATGATATAGTTAGTTTTAAAAGTAACATATATCAAACTAGGACATATTTGGAACCAAAAATGTATGATTGCTACTACTATTGAAAGATAAAGGCCCGGATTTTGCGGTCAGTGGCAAACGAACAGTGTCAGCCGTTCATTATACTTACACTTGCCCAAAGACTTTCTCTGGCCCTTTGCGCTGCAACCTGTGGTGATTAGAAAGGCATTTTAGTACTGCGCCTTCTACAGGGGATCTGGGACCTGTGTGAGCAGTGCAAGCAAGTGTGTATCTCCTTAACCAATCAGATTGAAGAATCCTTACTGAGGCACCCAGAGTCTGAACCACGAAGTGTAAGCTAGAATATTTAGTTCAATACCAAATCTTATACAGAAAGTGATACAAAGAGAAGGAAAGAAAGATGGGAATGAGAGATTAAAGAGACAGAAAGTAAAAGTAAAACAATACATTTTTTTTATTTAAATGCCTAACAATAATTAAAATCTGTAAAAGTTAATTTTCAGTGCCAGAGAGGCATCAATTAAGACTGATCACGCCGTTAAAAATTCACATACTCTTGAATGAACAAGCCCCAACTTTTTCTGTGCGTTTAGTGGGTTAGTACCACAACCTCAGGCACTTCATGTATTTGAATGCTGAGTCTCTCAGTGACATACTGTTAAAGCGAAACTTCTGGAGGAGCAGGGCAACCTGGATTGCAGCTTTCCGATTTCTGTGCTTAATTGCGTGTGTGCGGTCACCGGAAGTTGCTGTCCGATTTACTCCTTAATAACTATGAGCGCTGATAGCCTCACCATTATTCTTACCGCAAAATCCGAGCCAAAATTATTCCAGGAGCCTAATTACAGGTTTCATTCCAGCTATTCTAACTCATTTCAGTGCTGGGATTCTTATTTTTGTGAAAACTGAGAATAAAGAACCGACGCCAGAAGAGAAATCCCCCTTAATACAGGACAAGGAAATGGAAGCCTTACAGGTTTGGCAAATGGACAAAAGTGTACCTTAGCAGCATGTTAAGTGAATTTTGTGTACTAAAGAAACAACAATGTATATAGGCCCTGAATTTCCTCAGGAAGCAATACCGGCAGTTATACCAGGAAAATGCCCCGTTGGTGCCCTCCAGTGAGTGCACATCTAGTTTGTATAAAGCAGGAGTGGATAAGCATTACGAAAGGCCACATCTCTGCCACTAACCTGCTCCAAGTGGCTGAAAAATCTGATGCCCACCCTCCATTCATGGAGGGGGGGGGAGGGGGGGGAATTTTCCCAGTGTCCTCGACATCCCCCAGCCACTTTCCTCTTGGCCAGATGTATATGGAGGCCAAGATTATTTTTTTTTTTAAATGCCCCTTTTCCTTAGGGTTTGCTTCGCTGGGCTGGACCCTATCCATTTGCCCATCTGGAGGTCAGTACACCTCAACTCACTTGATGTATTGGCCTCCAGAGATATACTGGATTCTGAATGAGCCAGGTAAGTGGGAACACCTGGAGTAGGGAATCCCTGCTCATGGGAACATAGGAACAGGAATAGGCTATTCAGCCCCTCAAGCCTATTTTGCCATTCAATTGGACCTTGGATGATCTGTACATCAAATCCATTTACCCCCTTTAAAATATCACAGGGTAAATGTTCATCTTCACAACCTGGACAGTAATTTAACAAAGCGGACCGCCCACCCATTCTAAAACCCACCCAATGGAATGAGAATTGGTTGGGTTCTGCAATGGCTGGGCAATCCAGTCTGCCAGTTTGTTGCCCAGAAGTTGAAGACAAAAATATCCCCCCATTTCTCAATGGTAATCAGGTTCTCCCCTTGAGCAGGGGTGAATCAGCCAACAACTGTTCCATTCATCAGTAATATTGTACACTAAAATTCACATAACATTCTTAATATGTTTCCTCGAGAACCAAAATGTGCAAAGTATCGCTCTCAGAATCTGACTAGTACAGGCTAAAATTACTGATCAAATTTATTTCCACTGAACAATTTACAAGATCAGAGATATTGGGTAAAAAATTAAGAAGTACAATAAATAATAGTACATAAAAGATCCAGAAACAAACCACTGGGAATTAATGCATCCTGTTCTTCAAGCTTTCTTTAAGTAAAAGCAAACAATCCAGTAAAATACTTCTTTCATTTTCTGCCTCTTGCATAATACTTTGATAATGATCCCCTTCAATCACAGGGTTGGTTATCTGTGTTCTGGTTAAGATTCTCAGAAGTTTCCTCATTACTACAAAATATCACAAATTATTTTCACCTTAAGAAATGTAGCGAAACTGTCCTATTAAAGAAAAGGGGGAGACATTTGGTAGTGCAGCGCCCTGGAGGGGCGGTAATGCATCTTGAATTGCTGCCTAGCTTGCAGCGCCCCGCCGGGAAATTTGTTTCCGGTTTAGCGGCGGCACAAAACGCTACTGCCTCGCTATGTACTTCCAGTGACTTTCAACAAAAACGGACATTGATGAGGAGATTCAACACTGCCTCCAGTGTGCCAGCGCAGCCTTCGGCCGCCTGAGGAAAAGAGTGTTCGAAGACCAGGCCCTCAAATCTACCACCAAGCTCATGGTCTACAGGGCTGTAGTAATACCCGCCCTTCTGTATGGCTCAGAGACATGGACCATGTACAGTAGGCACCTTAAGTCGCTGGAGAAATACCACCAAAGATGCCTCCACAAGATCCTACAAATCTGCGAGGAGGACAGACGCACCATCAGTGTCCTCGTCCAGGCCAACATCTCCAGCATTGAAGCACTGACCACACTTAATCAGCTCCTCTGGGCAGGCCACATTGTCCACATGCCAGACACAAGACTCCCAAAACAAGCACTCTGCTCAGAATTCCTTCATGGCAAATGAGCCAAAGGTGGACAGAGGAAACATCACAAGGAAACCTTCAAAGCCTCCCTGATAAAGTACAACATCCCCAGCGACACCTGGGAATCCCTGGCCAAAGACCGCCCTAAGTGGAGGAAGTGCATCCGGGAGAGCGCTAAGCGCCTCGAGTCTCGTTGCCGATTGCATGCAGAAGACAAGCGCAGGCAGCGGAAAGAACGTGCGGCAAACCTGCCCCACCCTCCCCTACCCTCAACGACTGTCTGTCCCACCTGTGGCAGGGACTGTGGCTCTCATATTGGACTGTTCAGCTACCTAAGGACTCATTCTAAGAGTGGAAGAAAGTCTTCCTCGATTCCGAGGGACTGATTATGATGATGACTTTCAGTCAGATTATGAAGTCAGTCCTCATGCAATGACCCACTCGAATCCCGCTCGCAAAAATAGGTGTGGCCGCCTCATTTAGCCTCCGCCCCTAATCACGCCGGAGAAACCAGGCGGTCCCACCTTCCATAGTTGATACCTGCAGGCTATTTAAAGGGAGGAGGAAGAACATTAATCGGAGCTCACATTGAGTGCAATATTTCAACAGAGCACGGTGCGTCAACCTGTGACTTGGCAGCAGCAAATTTATCTGACATTACAGGCTCATATCAATTTGAGTTTAACAATTTAATGGGGGGGATTACTAGCTCACCAACATTGCCTTCTACATGCTCTTGTTAGGCAGCATTAAGATAGAAGGGCTGTTGGCCATGACGGCCATAAATTAGGAGTGCCCGTAGACGTCTGGACAAGAGGCCTTACCTCCCATAGGTTTACCGGCAGCAACGCTCTTACCTCAACATGTCAGAGGAGCAATGTATCAGGAGGCAGTGTGTCAGACTATCAAACAGTCGTAGTGAGGTTGGGGATGGCATCAAAAAGGAAATGAGGGATGCATGCAATAAAGGTACAGCAGTTATCATGGGTGACTTTAATCTACATATAGATTGGGCTAACCAAACTGGTAGCAATATGGTGGAGGAGGATTTCCTGGAGTGCAAAAGGGATGGTTTTCTACACCAATATGTCGAGGAACCAACTAGAGAGCTGGCCATCCTAGACTGGGTGTTGTGTATTGAGAGAGGATTAATTAGCAATCTTGTTGTTCCCCTTGGGGAAGAGTGGCCATAATATGGTAGAATTCTTCATTAAGATGGAGAGTGACACAGTTAATTCAGAGACTAGGGTCCTGAACTTAAAGAAAGGTAACTTAGATGGTATGAGACATGAATTGGCTAGGATAGACTAACGAATGATACTTAAAGGGTTGACAGTTGATAGGCAATGGCAGACATTTAAAAATCAGATGGATGAACTTCAACAATTGTACATCCCTGTCTGGCGTAAAAATAAAATGCGGAAGGTGGCTCAACCGTGGCTAACAAGGGAAATTAGGGATAGTGTTAAATCCAAGGAAGAGGCATGTAAATTGGCCAGAAAAAGCAGCAAACCTGAGGACTGGGAGAAATTTAGAATTCAGCAGAGGAGGACAAAGGGTTTAATTAGGATGGGGAAAATAGAGTATGAGAGCAAGCTTGCAGGGAACATAAAAACTGACTGCAAAAGCTTCTATAGATATATGAAGAGAAAAAGATTAGTGAAGACAAATGTAGGTCCCTTGCAGTCAGAATCAGATGAATTTATAATGGAGATCAAAGAAATGGCAGACCAATTGAACAGATACTTTGGTTCTGTCTTCACTAATGAAGACTCAAATAACCTTCCAGAAATACTAGGGGACCAAGGGTCTAGCGAGAAGGAGGAATTGAAGGAAATCCTTATTAGTCAGGAAATTGTGTTAGGGAAATTGATGGTATTGAAGACCGATAAATCCCCAGGGCCTGATAATCTGCATCCCAGAGTACTTAAGGAAGTGGCCCTAGAAATAGTGGATGCATTGGTGGTCATTTTCCAACATTCTATAGACTCTGGATCAGTTCCTATGGATTGGAGGGTATTAATGTAATCCCACTTTTTAAAAAAGGAGGGAGAGAGAAAATAGGGAATTATAGACCGGTTAGCCTGACATCAATAGTGGGGAAAATGTTGGAATCAATTATTAAAGATGCAATAGCAGCACATTTGGAAAGCAGTGACAGTCCCAAAAAGTTAGTTTGCAGGTGCAGCAGGTAATCAGGAAGGTGAATGGAATGTTGGCCTTCATTGCGAGAGGGATGGAGTACAAAAGCAGGGAGGTCCTTCTGCAACTGTATAGGGTATTGGTAATGCCGCACCTGGAGTACTGCGTGCAGTTTTGGTCACCTTACTTAAGGAAGGATATACTGGCTTTGGAGGGGGTACAGAGACGATTCACTAGGCTGATTCCGGAGATGAGGGGGTTACCTTATGATGATAGATTGAGTAGACTGAGTCTTTACTCGTTGGAGTTCAGAAGGATGAGGGGTGATCTTATAGAAACATTTAAAATAATGAAAGGGATAGTCAAGATAGAGGTGGAGAGGTTGTTTCCACTGGTCGGGGAGACTAGAACTAGGGGGCACAGCCTCAATTGGGAGCCAATTTAAAACCGAGTTGAGAAGGAATTTCTTCTCCCGTAGGGTTGTAAATCTGTGGAATTCTCTGCCCAAGGAAGCAGTAAGGCTAGCTCATTGAATGTATTCAAGTCACAGATAGATAGATTTTTAACCAATAAGGGAATTAAGGGTTACGGGGAGCGGGCGGGTAAGTGGAGCTGAGTCCACGGCCAGATCAGCCATGATCTTATTGAATGGAGGAGCAGGCTCGAGGGGCTAGATGGCCTACTCCTGCTCCTTATTCTTATGTTCTTATGTTCTTATGTAGGATCAGTCCAAGTCAGCATGGATTTATGAAAGGGGAATCATGCTTGACAAATCTTCTAGAATTTTTTGAGGATATAACTAGTAGAGTGGACAAGGGAGAACCAGTGGATGTGATGTATTTGGACTTTCCAAAGGCTTTTGACAAGGTTCCACATAGATTAGTGTGCAAAATTAAAGCACATGGTATTGAGGGTAATGTATTGACGTGGATAGAGAACCGGTTGGCAGATAGAAAGCAAAGAGTAGGAATAAACGGGTCCTTTTTCAGAACGGCAGGCAGTGACTAGTGGGGTACCGCAAGGTTCAATGCTGAGACCCCAGCTATTTACAATATATATTAATGATTCAAACAAAGGAATTGAATGTAATATCTCCAAGTTTGCAGATGACACTAAGCTGGTTGGCAGTGTGAGCTGTGAGGAGGATGCTAAGAGGCTGCAGGGTGACTTGGACAGGTTAGGTGAGTGGGCAAATGCATGGCAGATGCAGTACAATGTAGATAAATGTGAGGTTATCCACTTTAGTGGCAAAAACAGGAAGGCAGAATATTATCTGAATGGTGACAGATTAGGAAAAGGGGAGCTGCACCGAGACCTGGGTGTCATGGTACATCAGTCATTGAAATTTGGCATGCAGGTACAGCAGGCAGTGAAGAAGGCAAATGGTATGTTGGCCTTCATAGCAAGAGAATTTGAGTATAGAAGCAGGGAGGTCTTACTGCAGTTGAACAGGGCCTTGGCGGGGCCTCAGCTGGAATATTGTGTACAGTTTTGGTATCCTAATCTGAGGAAGGACATTTTTGCTTGAGGGAGTGCAGCGAAGGTTCACCAGACTGATTCCTGGGATGGCAGGACTGACATATGAAGAAAGACTGCATCAACTGGGCCTTTATTCAATGGAGTTTAGAAGGATGAGAGGGGATCTCGTAGAAACATATAAGATCCTGACAGGACTGGACAGGTTAGATGAGGGAAGAATGTTCCCGATGTTGGGGAAGTCCAGAACCAGGGGACATAGCCTTAGGATAAGGGGTAGGCCATTTAGGACTGAGATGAGGAGAAACTTTTTCACTCAGAGAGTTGTTAACCTGTGGAATTCCCTGCCGCAGAGAGTTGTTGATGCCAGTTCATTGGATATATTCAAGAGGGAGTTAGATATGGCCCTTACGGCTAAGGGGATCAAGGGGTATGGAGAGAAAGCAGGAAAGGAGTACTGAGGGAATGATCAGCCATGGTCTTATTGAATGGTGGTGCAGGCTCGAAGGGCCGAATGGCCTACTCCTGCACATATTTGCTATGTTTCTATGTTTCTATGTTTCTATGTTTCAAACATATAAAATTCTGACAGGGTTGGACAGGTTAGATGCAGGAAGAATGTTCCCGATTTTGGGGAAGTCCAGAAGCAGGGGTCACAGTCTAAGGATAAGGGCGAAGCCATTTAGGACCGAGATGAGGAGAAACTTCTTCACTCAGTTGAAAGCAGGAAAGGGGTACTGAAGTTGCATGATCAGCCATGATCATAGAAACATAGAAACATAGAAAATAGGTGCAGGAATAGGCCATTCGGCCCTTCGAGCCAGCACCACCATTCAATAAGATCATGGCTGATCATTCCCTCAGTACCCCTTTCCTGCTTTCTCTCCATACCCCTTGATCACTTTAGCCATAAGGGCCATATCTAACTCCCTCTTGAATATATCCAAAGAACTGGCATCAACAACTCCCTGCGGTTGGGAATTCCACAGGTTAACAACTCTCTGAGTGAAGAAGTTTCTCCTCATCTCAGTCCTGAATGGCCTACCCCTTATCCTAAGACTATGTCCCCTGGTTCCGGACTTCCCCATCATCGGGAACATTCTTCCTGCATCTAATCAGTCCAATCCAATCAGAATTTCATATGCTTCTAGGAGATCCCCTCTCAATCTTCTAAATTCCAGTGAATATAAGCCCAGTCTTCCTTCATATGTCAGTCCAGCCATCCCGGGAATCAATCTGGTGAACCTTCGCTGCACTCCCTCAATAGCAAGAACGTCCTTCCTCAGATTAGGAGACCAAAACTGAACACAATATTCCAGCTGAGGCTTCACCAAGGCCCTATACAACTGCAGTAAGACCTCCCTGCTCCTGTACTCATATCCCCTAGCTATGAAGGCCAACATACCATTTGCCTTCTTCACCACCTGCTATACCTGCATGACAACTTTCAATGACTGATGTACCATGACACCCAGGTCTCGTTGCACCTCCACTTTTCCTAATCTGCCGCCATTCAGATAATATTCTGCCTTCGTGTTTTTGCCCCCAAAGTGGATAACCTCACATTTATCCACATTATACTGCATCTGCCATGCAGTTGCCCACTCACCTAACCTGTCCAAATCACTTTACAACCTTTTAGCATTCTCCTCACAGCTCACACCACCACCCAGTTTAGTGTCATCTGCAAACTTGAAGATATTACACTCAATTCCTTCATCTAAATCAATAATGTATATTGTAAAGAGCTGGGGTCCCAGCACTGAGCCCTGCGGTACTCCACTAATCACTGCCTGCCATTCTGAAAAGGACCCGTTTATCCTGACTCTGATTCCTGTCTACCAACCAGTTCTCTATCCACATCAGTACATTACCCCCATACCATGTGCTTTAATTTTGCACACCAATCTCTTGTGTGCGACTTTGTCAAAAGCCTTTTGAAAGTCCAAATATACCACATCCACTAGTTCTTCCTTGTCCACATTCTCAAAAAATTCCAGAAGATTTGTCAAGCCTGATTTCCCTTTCATAAATCCATGCTAACTTGGACCGATCCTGTCACTGCTTTCCAAATGCACTGCTATTTCATCTTTAATAATTGATTCCAACATTTTCCCCACTACTGATGTCAGGCTAACCGGTCTATAATTACCCGTTTTCTCTCTCCCTCCTTTTTTTAAACAGTGGTTTTACATTAGCTACCCTCCAGTCCACAGGAACTGATCCAGAGTCTATAGACTGTTGGAAAATGATCACCAATGCATCCACTATTTCTATGGCCACTTCCTTAATTACTCTGGGATGCAGACTATCAAGCCTCAGGGATTTATCGGCCTTCAATCCCATCAATTTCCCTAACACAATTTCCCGCTTTATAAGGATATCCTTCAGTTCCTCCTTCTCACTAGACCCTCGGACCCCTAGTATTTCTGGAAGGTTATTTGTGTCTTCCTTCGTGAAAACAGAACCAAAGTATTTGTTTAACTGGTCCACCATTTCTTTGTTCCCCATTATAAATTCACCTGAATCTGACCGCAAGGGACCTATGTTTGTTTGCACTAATCTTTTTCTCTTTGCATATCTATGGAAGCTTTTGCAATCAGTTTTTATGTTCCCAGCAAGCTTCCTCTCATACTCTATTTTCCCCTTCCTAAGTAAACCCTTTGTGCTCCTCTGCTGTATTACAAAATTCTCCCAGTTCTCAGGTTTGCTGCTTTTTCTGGCCAATTTATATGCCTCTTCCTTGGATTTAACACTATCCCTAATTTCCCTTGTTAGCCACGGTTGAGCCACCTTCCCCGTTTTATTTTTACTCCAGACAGGGATGTACAATTATTGAAGTTCATCCATGTGATCTTTCAATGTTTGCCATTGCCTATCCACCATCAACTCTTTAAGTATCACTCGCCAATCTATTCTAGCCAATTCACGTCTCATACCATCGACGTTAGCTTTCCCCAAGTTCAGGACCGTAGTCTCTGAATTAACTGTGTCACTCTCCATCTTAATGAAGAATTCTATCATATTATGGTCACTCTTCCCCAAGGGGCCTCGCACAACAAGAGTGCTAATTAATCCTCTCTCATTACACATCGCCCAGTGTAGGATGGCCAGCCCTCTAGTAGGTTCCTCGACATATTGGTCTAGAAAACCATCCCTAATACACTCCAGGAAATCCTCCTCCACCGTATTGCTATCAGTTTGGTTAGCCCAGTCAATATGTAGATTAAAGTCGCCCATGATAACAGCTGTACCTTTATTGCACGCATTCCTAATTTCTTGTTTGATGCTGTCCCCATCCTCATTACTCCTGTATGGTGGTCTGTACACAACTCCCACAAGCGTTTTCTGCCATTTGGTATTCCGCGGCTCCACCCATACAGATTCCACATCATCCAAGCTTATGTCCCTCCTTACTATTGCATTAATTTTCTCTTTAACCAGCAACATCACCCCACCTCCTTTTCCTTTCTGTCTATCCTTCCTAAATGTTGAATACCCCTGGATGTTGAGTTCCCAGCCTTGGTCATCCTGGAGCCATTTCTCCATGATGCCAATTACATCATATCCATTAACTGCTATCTGCGCAGTTAATTCGTCCACCTTATTCCAAATACTCCTCGCATTGAGGGACAGAGCCTTCAGGCTTATCTTTTTAACACCCTTTGCCCCTTTAGGATTTTGCTGTAATGTGGCCCTTTTTGCTTTTTGCCTTGGGTTTCTCTGCCCACCACTTTTACTTTTCTTCTTTCTATCTTTTGCTTCTGCACTCATTCTACTTCCCTCTGTCCCCCTGCATAGGTTCCCATCCCCCTGCCATATTAATTTAACCCCTCCCCAACAGCACTAGCAAACACTCCCCCTAGGACATTCATTCCGGTCCTGCCCAGGTGCAGACCGTCCGGTTTGAACTGGTCCCACCTCCCCCAGAACCGGTTCCAATGTCCCAGGAATTTGAATCCCTCCCTTCTGCACCACTCCTCAAGTCACGTATTCATCTGAGCTATCCTGCAATTCCTACTCTGAGTAGCACGTGGCACTGGTAGCAATCCTGAGATTACTATTTTTGAGGTCCTACTTTTTAATTTAGCTCCTAGCTCCCTAAATTCGTCTTGTAGGACCTCATCCTGTTTTTTACCTATGTTGTAGGTACCTATATGCACCACGAAAATTGGCTGTTCACCCTCCCTCTTCAAAATGCCCTGCACCTGCTCCGAGATATCCTTGATCCAGGCAACATACCATCCTGGAGTCTTGGTTGCGGCCGCAGAAACGTCTCTCTATTCCCCTTACAATAGAATTCCCTATCACTATAGCTCTCCCACTCTTTTTCCTGCCCTCCTGTGCAGCAGAGCCACCCACGGTGCCATGGACTTGGCTGCTGCTGCCCTCCCCTGATGAGTCATCTCCCTCAACAGTACCCAAAGCGGTGTATCTGTTTTGCAGGGGGATGATCGCGGGGACCATTTTGAATGGTGGTGCAGGCTCGAAGGGCCGAATGGCCTACTCCTGCGCCTATTTTCTATGTTTCTATGTTTCTAAGGCTGCACTTCCGAAAGGAGGTGCTGACAGAGATATTCCATCTCCTGCAGGCAGACCTGCAGCCTCACATTGGCACCAGGACTGTGCTGCCCGAGAAGGTCACTGTGGTGCTGGCCTTCTATGCCTCTGGCTCCTTCCAGGCTGCATCAGGACAAATGCTGCATTTCTCAATGCGCTGCACATCATTGCATCCGCGATGTGACATGGGCTCTCTACACCCGCAAAATGGATTTCATAGCATTCCCAATGTGCAGGGAGAAACAGAATGAGCGGGCATGTGGTTTTGCTAGGATTGCGGGCTTCCTGAGGGTTCAAGGAACTATTGACTCCACACAGGTGGCCTTGTGAGCACCATTCGAGAATGCTGAGGTATGTAGAAACCAAAATGGATACCACTACCCTGAATGTACAGCTGATGTGCGATCGCACACAGCGCATCGTCGTACTGAATGCCCGCTATCCAGGGAACGCACATGATGCGTTCATCCTGCGTGAGAACACCGTGCCACGAATGTTTCAGCCACCACTGGAAGGGTTCGGCTGGCTGCTCGGAGACAATGGATACGGCCTAGCCACTTGGCTAATGACCACCCTCCGCAACCCCCCACACAAGCGGAGCATCGCTACAATGACAGCCATGCGGTCACCTGCAACATCATTGAACAGACAATAGGACTGCTCTAGCAGTGTTTCTGATGCCTGGCCCGTGTAGAGGTAGCCTTCAATACTCCTCTCAACAGGTGTTGCTATTCATTGTGGTGTACTGCATGCTGCACAACTTGGCCATAATAAGGGCCCAGGCATTTCCACTGGGGATTGCAGTCCTACCTCAGTAGGAGGAAGAGGAACAAGAGCCTGCCGAGGTCCCGAATGGGCACCAGACCAGGAGGAGCAGCGGCAGCCACGGTGGAGGCAGTGTAGCAAGGCATCCACCTCCTTTCAGTTGCCTCGATTAAGGTGTCAACAGCCGTGGCTGAGGAGCGTTGTGCTTACTGGTGACCTTCCTGCTCCTCCATTTTCCCGCTCTGCTCAGAGTGTAAAGTCAGAACTGTGCATACTTATCGTACCACGCCTTTAATAATTGGCTGGCCCTGGGATCTATAATGGCCTTTGGAGCATGCGCATTTCGTCTTCCATTGTCACGCAGAGAGTTTTGAGTGGAGTGTCCGAGGAGAATTGTGGAATGCCTGATTTAGCGCCCCCTTTCCCTCTTGGTACGATGCAACTAAATTTCTCAGTAGAAAGCGCAAACTTTTATAGGACGCTATACTTACCGCCCCGCCAGGAATAACGCCTCAAAATGGGCGGTACCGAATTTCCAGCCCATCTTGTTGCACTGCTGTGATCTTGTAATGCAAGGAAACTTCAGTTTTATCGGAAAATAGTATGAAGGGAAAGGTGATAGGAAATCTGGAATGTGTTTCATGGTTCCCATTATTTTTTGACAGCCTTCATCATTACAGGAGACTTCTACAAAACAAAGAGACACTTGCTGGACTGATAAACTCAAACCATCACAAAAAAAACTGGTGTAAGTAAAACAAGTCTGCATTATGGCTGATCGCTGTAATACCAAGTAATTGTATAAATACACCTTACAATCAACTGTTGACAGGGCCTACGTAGAAATAAACTTTTAGTTCAAAGGGATTATTTACCTCGCATAAATACTTAACAACAAATAAAGTCTCTTTGGACAGCCTCAACCCAGTTCCTAATGAATGTTGGCCCTTAGCACAAACCTGCCCAGATTGACTCAGAACTAATAGCTTTACTTGGAGAGCAACAAGGATGGTCACTGTAAGATGTGAAGAAATTCACACTCGTGCAGTAAAATGTGCTATTTTCTGATGTTGTGGGTAAAGCATATATATGGGGCAGAATAGAGGCAGTTTCACTACATAAATACCTGCCTCTGGTTTGCTTGATCCTGACACTGAGTTCCAAAAGTAAAATGAATGACATCACCCACCTTGAGTATATGGAGGGCAGGTTTAGAATAAATGTAGTGCAATGGAAAAATAGTCTAAACAATGCAATACTGGGAGAAGAGATGCAGAGACATAATTTAGAGTATGTGGTAGATTAGTGAAAGGATGCGTTTATTTGTCATCATCTCATCATAGGCAGTTCCTCGAAACGAGGATAACTTGCTTCCACGCCAAAAAAAAGGATGAGTTCACAGGTGTTAGGAGTTTATTTGTACTAACTGAATTGCAGCCGTTTCTCTGATTGGCTCTCCATTATCACATGACCTATTGCTGATTGGTCCCCTTGGATAAGCAACACCCTGAAGTTTCTCTGGAATGTGTAAATGGAACCCCCTAACTTTGCACATTGTAACATGATCCATTTGGACTTCAGAAATCAGAAAGAACACATCCCTCCCCCAGCCGAAGTCCCTCCTTACCCAGAGCAAGTGCAGCCCACTTACCCCAGTGCAAGTGCATCCCTCCCCCAGCCGAAGTCCCTTACCCCAGCACAAGTGCTTGACCTCTCTCTCTCTCCCTCGCTCCACCCCCCCACACCCCCAACTAGCCTCTCTCTCTCTCTTCCCCCCCCCTCTAAACAGGCTCACTCCTGCCCGCCCCCGTTCCAAACCAGGCTCTCTCTCAGTCTCTCTCTCTCTCTCCCCTCAGTTGTCCGCTGGCTCTCTCTGGCCCGCTGCTCTCCCCCCAGCTCGGGGCTCGGAGGCCCAGCGGGGAACTTGGGGCTCGGCGGCCGGCGGCTGAGCAGGCAACGTGATATTTGGGGCCAGTTCCGACGCATGCGCAGAAAAGGGTTAGTGTAAATTGCGCTGGTGGGGGGGCAGTCGGAGACTATTTGTCCTAATTCACTTCTGCAAGCACGAGTTATGATAAATAGTTACTGCGAAGAAAGAATAAAGGGAAAAGTAAAATGGTGGACTTAATGAATTAGGATTACTATGTTTATATGTGAATGTGCAAAGCATTAAATATAACGTTCGGTAACTAAAGACAATAATTAGAATGAAGAAAAATGAGATTGTAGACTTGGTAGAAAGTTAACTTTAGCCAAGGCAAGACATATTCCAGGCTATTAATATTTTCAGGGCAGATAGAGAAAGAAACTTGAGGAAGGACATTCTTGCTATTGAGGGAGTGCAACGAAGGTTCACCAGACTGATTCCCGGGATGGTGGGACCAACCTATCAAGAAGGACTGGATCAACTGGGCTTGTATTCACTGGAGTTCAGAAGAATGAGAGGGGACCTCATAGAAACGTTTAAAATTCTGACGGGTTTAGACAGGTTAGATGCAGGAAGAATGTTCCCAATGTTGGGGAAGTCCAGAACCAGGGGTCACAGTCTAAGGATAAGGGGTAAGCCATTTAGGACCGAGAGTGGTGAACCTGTGGAATTCTCTACCACAGAAAGTTGTTGAGGCCAATTCACTAAATATATTCAAAAGGAAGTTAGATGAAGTCCTTACTACTAGGGGGATCAAGGGGTATGGCGAGAAAGCAGGAATGGGGTACTGAAGTTGCATGTTCAGCCATGAACTCATTGAATGGCGGTGCAGGCTAGAAGGGCTGAATGGCCTACTCCTGCACCTATTTTCTATGTTTCTATGTTTCTATGAAACAAGAAAGGATGGGTTTATTAATTAAGGCCATGTGGGAGTCCACTTGAATCCAGGTTTGCCTTGAATAATGTATTGTTTTGTTTGTTTTCTCTTAAGGGAACAGCCTATTATTGAGTGCCTGAGAAATTCATTCAATCTTTGTCAAAATATTTCACTGAATTTATAGTATTTCTTTCTATTTGTAATTCTGAGTTTTTGTATATATGAAAGTAATGAGGTGATACTTAGTGAGAGTGATTGCAGTACTGTATATAATTTAAGAACTCCTTTATAGAAATTATCTTACAGCCACAGAAAAGGCACAACATAAATTCAACGGGACTTAAAAACCTACGATTCTATTCACTAGAGCAGGGAATATAAGAGAGTCATTCAATGTTTTGAGAGGGTAAATACTGAAAGATTATTTCCACTGATTCGTTAATCAGTACAATAGAGCATAAGTTTAGGATTAGTATCAAATGCATACAGGGAGGTTACAAGAGTTTTTTTTTAATACAAAGGTTATTAGAATATGGAATCCTGTAACCACAAGAGGCTATTGAAGCCAAGTCAATCATGGCATTTAAGAGGCGATTAAACTCGAATTAAAAAAGGTACAGAGAAATGGGTTAAGAGTAAATCGATCTGATGCAAAATTAACACTGACACCTGGACAGTGATTCAAATATCCCCCTCTGTGCTGAAATTTCTACAATCTATTCAAATTATTTGGAAAATTAAGGCCACCGGTTTTTATGATCTTTTATTTCGTGCTCTTCAAGATAAGGGATGTTACTACTGGAGAATGAAACACTTTCTATTTCAGGCACTCCATGTCAGGATCAAGAACTCTCAGGTCAGGTAATACACAGCCAACGGCAATTTCTCCTGATTTTGCCCCAACGATATGCCTCAAGGTATCACTCTAATTCTGAGTGCGAAGTATCAGATGGTCCTGCTACATAGCAGCTGCCCGCTAACTGGCATAATTTCAAGGCTTTGAAAACGTGGTTTGAATAGATGTCTAGTCATCCTGGAGGAAGTTGCCTCATTTGACCCTTCTCCTGCTATATTCCAGGTGCTGGGCACTCCTGTTGTATGGTCAGTGATTTGCATGAGAGCAGACCATAGGGAGTCCCGAAAAGTGTAAAGCCCGCAATCATAACCCTGCTGATCAGATTGGCCAAACCTGTAAACTCTGGCAGTAACAGACTCCTTTAAGTGGGAGCCCAAGTTCTGCATTGCCTCAGTCACAACATTCATGAGCAGAACCATGTCTGGGCTTGCTGCCTTTGTCTTCTGGGGGTTCCTGCAGATGGTTGTGAAGTTGCCATATGCCCCTTGGTGTATTGGAGTTCTGAAAATCTTTCATCGTTGCTGTTGAGGGGTCACAAGTAAATCACTGCACATGGTCTGTCACCCTTTGCAAGGTATTCAGCGCAATCTTAAAAAGATTTCCTGACTCATCCTGGAACTGCAGCCTCACAACAGGAGTCCATGTTGTACATTTTGCAGCTTTGGTGGAAGCTCAAATGGCTGCCATACAGACTGTGGACCACCAGTGTCGAGAGACAGGGATCCACTCCAGACTGATTGGTGGACTAAATAGACAGGGAGCTTTGAAGGAGCCACCCATCTTCTGCAATCTGCTCTCCCACAGATCAGTGGAAGTGATGAGCCATAGCCCCGCGGGAGTAGCAGTGGCACGATGGAAGAAGTGCGGGTTATTCTCTTGCAGGATGTCAGCACATCTGTTTCTTAGTCAACCTCCCAAACTATACCCATCATGGTGTCAGCCGACTGCCCCGGCAGCAGCCAAGTTTCATAGCTGCAGTCTACAGCTGGAATCTCACAAACTCGAGCATCTAGAAGCCACCAGCCATGAGCATCTGGAGGGCTCCAACATGACAAAGCAGCCTTGAGTAGAATAGGCCTATACTCTCTGGAGTTTAGAAGAATGAGAGGTAATCTCATTGAAACATACAAGATTCTGAGGGGGATTGACAGGGTAAATGCTGAGAGGCTGTTTCCCCTGGCTGGAGAGTCTAGAGCTAGGGGGCATAGTCTCAGGATAAGGGGTCGGCATACAATTGAGATGAGGAGGAATTTCTTTACTCAGAGAGTTGTGAATCTTTGGAATTCTCTATCACAGTGGGCTGTGGATGCTCAGTCTTTGAGTATATTCAAGACTGAGATTGAAAGATTTTTGAATATTAAGGAAAACAAGGGATATGGAGATAGTGGGTCAGGTGGAGTTGAGGTAGAAGATCAACCATGATCTTATTGAATGGCAGAGCAGGCTCGAGGGGCCGTATGACATGCTCCTGCTCCTATTTCTTATGTTCTTATTTTATGTCAGCTTTGTTGAAGCCATTAGGGGAACACTTCATAGGAGTAGTAGACTTAAGAAACCTTCTTATAAGAAAAACACTATGGGGGAGAAATTTGGTAGCACACCGTTTGGGGCGTTAACTTTCTAAATTTAGAAAACTTAGCGTCAGGCGCAAAGGATTCTGAACTTCTTCTAAATGGGGCTTTAGTGCCACAGGAAGGAAGGGGGCAGTAAATCAAGCACTAATGACCTCAGTGGGGTGCTACAGGGACGCTACCACCAGAGTGCTACCAAATTTCAAGTGACTTGCATTCAGTATTCATCCTTCAATCCTTCACGCTGGCTCATTCCAGCTCTTAAAGGGGAGGTTGTATCAATCTGCAGCTGCTCGTTTTCAGCATTCCTGGAACTGAAGGCAACCTGTGAACAAGTAAAACACCTCATGGTTACAGCTGCTCCAAATCCAAATCCCAGAGGGAGAGCTCGTCGGTTCACTGATGTCGCATTGGAGGCATTGGTGGCTGCAGTGGAGCAAAGGAGGGAAGCGCTGTTTCCGGCCAACGGAAAGAGACCATTGCCCAAGGTCTTCAGGGAAATGTGGAGGAAAGTGGCCGAGGAGGTCTCATCCAGTAGTGTTGTGCAACGCAACCTGACACAGTGTCGTGAAATATTCAACCACCTCAGTCGGGAGGTCAAAGCAAGTACGTGCTTCACTGGTTCCTACGTACCAGCCTCTGAACCTCTGCCCGTGCACCTAGTCAACCCCACACCCTCATCTCATGCCTTGGCTACATTCACAGCTATTCAATGATGGCAGGCATATCTCCCTGACACATAGCTGGACTCTGACTCACACATATTTCTTTTGCAGGCCAAGATGGCACACAATAGGAGGGAGCAGCAGAGAACAGGGCGGGGGTGATGCGCATTTCCAGAAGCTTTCAGATCTGGAGGTGCGAGTGCTGCGACTCATTGGGCAGCAGCGGGTGGGCGCTGTGGCCATCGGCAACATCGATTCCGTTGGGGGAAACAATGGTATCTTCATCCCTTCCTTTTCTCATCCCACTTCCCCCTCACACCAGAAGGTTTTATTACTTTCCAGCTCCTGATCCTGTCTCATTCCTTGCTCCATTTCTGCCACCCTGCCCTCACCTTAATGCGAGTCTTGTGCCTTTTTGCTTACAGATAATCAGCAACAAGATGACCAGCTAGTCCATGAGTCTTCCACAGAGAGTGAGGAAGGAGAAGAGTGGGAGGACCCAAGCACCGCGTCACTTACATCTCTCATCTGCAGGCACAACCTCAGAGACTGGGACTACGCGATCGTTAGAGGCAGACTTAGTAGAGGGGTCTGCACTGGGTGATGCATCAGGGACGAGCAGCTGCAGCAAGGCCAGGAGAAAAGGGTAGCTCGGGGGCCAGCTTCGCGGAGGGAGAGTTCGCGTGCAGGTTCTGCAGCACAGGACGCAGATGACGACATCGATGGGGAGGCGTTCACAACAAGGGTGATGGCAAGGGTGCCCAAGGGCCTCTCGGCAATGGTAAGGAGCATGGATAGATCTACCTCTAACTTTGCACAGAGCTCTGAGCATGCCATGGAGTCCATAATTTCTAGTCTGCAGATGCTGGTGAACTCCCAGAGAGATTGTGCGGACCCAGACCTCATGACGCGTGTGGTGGGCAATGTGGCAGCTTCCATTGCAGCACAGGCGGAAGCAATGCAATGTTTTAGTGCTATAATGCAGACAATGGTTGCTGGCATTGAAGCTCAGACTGCTCTCTTGCATTCTCAGCTGGATGCCATGCGAGCTCTGACTGCTGCCATCACCGCTGGGTCCACCACAGTCGACCGGGGATCTCATGGTGTCGCAGCAGGCCACCAATCAGTGCTCTAGCAGATTGGGAGGATGCTTAGGTGCCGGGAGAGTGGCAGAACATAAGAACATAAGAAATAGGAGCAGGAGTAGGCTTGCTCCGCCATTTAATAATATTGTGTTCCTTACACAGATGAGGCTGCACACAGGAAGGTTAAAGTCACAGTGACCTCAGTCTTTAATAAGACACTCCAGAGTGAGGAACAGGCCTTCGGGGCCGGCTTATATACAGTGCCCCCAAGGGATGATCCAATCATGGAATCAGGTCCACTACCCTGCCCGGACCCCATAACCCATTAATCCCTTATCGGTTAAGAAACTGTCTATCTCTATATTAAATTTATTCAATGACCCAGCCTCCACAGCTCTTTGAGGCAGCGAATTCCACAGATTTATAACCATCTCAGTTTTAAATGGGCGGCCCCTTATTTTAAGATTATGCCCCCTAGTTCCAGTCTCCCCTATCAGTGGAAACAACCTGTCTGTATCCACCTTGTCAAGCCACCACATAATACTATATGTTTTGATAAGATCACCTCTCATTCTTCTGAATTCCAATGAGTATAGGCCCAACCTATTCAACCTTTCCTCAAAAGTCAACCCCCTCATCTCCAGAATCAACCTAGTGAACCTTCTCTGAACTGCCTCCAAAGCAAGTATATCCTTTTTTAAATATGGAAACTAATACTGTACGCGGTATTCTAGATGTGGCCTCACCAATACCCTGTATAACTGTAGCAAGACATCCCTGCTTTTATAGTCCAACCCCTTTGCAATAAAGACCAAGATTTTATTGGCCTTCCTGATCACTTGCTGCACCTGCAAAAGAAACTTTTGTGCTTCATGCACCAGGGCCCCAGGTCCCACTATACTGCTGCACGTTGCAATTTTTATCCATTTAAATACTAACTTGCTCTTCAATTTTTTCCGTCAAAGTGCATAACCTCATACTTTCCATCATAACACTCCATCTGCCAAATTTTTGCCCACTCACCTAGCCTGTCTATGTCCTTCTGCAGGCTTGTTGTGTATGGAGAAAGAGTCAGACTGAACATTATGTGCTCAAAGTAAAGTATGACCTTAGTCTTTTATTGCAGGTCTCCAGAGTGCCTCTCCAATCTGTGAGGCCTTCTTAAGTAACTGTGCTCCCAAGGGATTATGGGATCGCTTGGGACTCCACGGGTTGAGCTCCCTGGTGGCTGTACAGAGTAAATACAAGTCCACATATATAACAACATTCCCCCCCAAAGTCAGTAGTGTAACTATTTACAATGTGAGTCGATCTTGGGCCCTTCTTGCCCTGGTTGATCGTCTCGGTGTGAAAGCTGGTGTTGTTGAATCATTTGTTGGGCTCTCGCTGGGCTGCTGTGCAGTTGGCCTTGCTGGGCTGCCTGGTGTGTTGGGCCCTGCAGGGCTGCTGTGGATGATAGGTTCTGCTTCGTGGTCAACCGTGGTGCCGGTTGCCATTGGTGTGTGTGTTGGGGGATCAAAAAAGGTAGGGTCCAAGGTGAGTTGCTCAGGATAGTCTGTGAATCTGAATTTGATTTGGTCCAAGTGTTTCCGGTGAATGAGTCTATTTGAAAGTTTGACCCAAAACACCATGCTCCCCGCTTTGGCCATGACAGTGCCAGGAAGTCACTTGGGACCTTGTCCAAAGTTCAATACAAACACAGGATCATTGCCTTCAATCTCCCGTGACACATTTGTGCTATCATGGTATGCAATTTGTTGAAGCTGCCTGCTCTCTACCTGTTCATGTAGATCAGGGTGCACTAACGAGAGCCTTGTCTTAAGTGCTTTTTTCATCAGCAGTTCAGCAGGTGGGATCCCAGTGAGTGAGTGGTGTCTCGTGCGGTAGCTAAGCAGGACTCGGGATAGGCGAGTCTGCAGTGAGCCTTCAGTTACCCTCTTCGAACCTTGCTTGATGGTTTGCACTGCTCTCTCTGCCTGACCATTGGATGCTGATTTAAATGGGGCAGATGTGACATGTTTGATCCTGTTACGCGTCATGCATTCTTTGAACTCAGCACTGGTAAAACATGGCCCATTGTCGCTCACCAGGACATTGCGTAAGCCGTGAGTGGCAAACATTGCCCGCAGGCTTTCAGTAGTGGCAGTGGACGTGCTAGTCAACATTATCTCACATTCAATCCGCTTGGAGTACGTGTCTACAACCACAAGGAACATCTTACCCAAAAACGGGCCTGCATAGTCGACGTGTACCCTAGACCACGGTTTGGAGGACCAAGACCATAAACTTAGCGGCACCTCCCTGGGTACATTGCTTAACTGCGAGCATGTATTACATCTGTGAACGCAGGACTCTAAGTCCGCATCGATGCCGGGCCACCAACGTGGGATCTGGCTATCGCTTTCATCATTATGAGACCTGGGTGGGTACTGTGGAGGTCATTGATGAATGTGGCTCTGCCCTTGTTGGGGACTACTACTCAATTGCCCCACAGAAGGCAGTTGCCTGTATAGACATTTCATTTTTGCACCGCTGGAACGGTTTTATGTCTTTCTGCATTTCCACTGGGACACACTGGACCAGCTCCCGTGAAGCACACAGCTTTTGACTAGAGATAATAAGGGGTCCTGGCTTGCCCAGGTTTTGATCTGCCGGGCAGTGACGGGTGATTCCTCACTCTCAAATGCTTTCATAACCAAGGCTAGATCTGCGGGCTGCGCCATTTTCACTCCCTGTGGTGGGCAATGACAGCCTACTGAGAGCATCGGCGCACTTTTCCATGCCTGGCCTGTGGCGGATGGCGTAATTGTATGCGGACAACGTGAGCGCACATCTCTGGATGCGGGCCGATACGTTGGTATTCATCCCTTTACTCCCGGAAAACAGGGATATAAGTGGCTTATGGTCAGTTTCCAATTCGAATTTTAGCCAAAACAGGTATTGATGCATTTTCTTTACCCCATGGGCACACGCTAATGCTTCTTTTTCAATCATGCTGTAGGCTCTCTCGGCCTTAGACAGACTCCTGGATGCCTAAGCAACCGGTTACAGTTTCCTGAAAGCATTAGCTTGTTGCAATACAGACCCGACACCATATGACGACGCATCACATGCTAGTACCAAACGCTTACTTGGATCATACAAAATAAGCAATTTGTTTGCTGAACTCGATCGGTGAAATGATGCCCTCTCTTTGTAGCCGGTCTAGCTTGATCTCTACCCTTTCTCTCATCATGTATGGTACTGCTCTCACCTTGTGATGGATGGGTTGCGCCCCCGAAATTAGGTGGCTCTGCACTTTTGCTCCTTGGAATTTCCCGATGCCTGGTTCGAACAGCGAAGGAAATTTGTTTAAGACCTGGGCACACGATGTGTTGTCAGCACGCGATAGCACTAGGATGTCGTCCCAGTTCCAGCGTATCTTTCCCAGCCAGCTCCTGCCGAGCAGCGTGGGACCATCGCCCGGTATCACCCAGCGTGGTAGCTTGTGCACTGCTCCATCGTAGGAGACCTTTACGGTAGCACTGCCGATTACAGGAATCAGTTCTGTTGTGTTAGTTCTTATTTTCGTGCGAATTGGAGTTAAGACTGGCCTTGAGGCCTTGTTGCACCACAACCTTTTGAAAGTCTTTTTGCCCACGATGGACTGGCTTGTGCCCGTGTCCAGCTCCATTGACACCAGGAGTCCATTTAGTTCAACATTCAGCATTATCGGGGGACAATTTGTGGTGAATGTGTGCACCCCATGTACCTCTGCCTCCTCTATCTGAGGCTCTGTTTCATCGTGATCCTCCTCTGCAACATGGTGGATTGCAGGTTTAACAGGCTTAGCATCTCGCCTGCCCACTCGTTGGATGTGTCCCATTGTTCCACAGCCCTTGCAAATGTATCCTTTGAATCAGCATGAATAGAAATGATGATCACCCCCGCAGCGCCAACAAGGTGTTAATGGCCTTGCATTCATCACCCTTGATGGTGGACTCTGAGACATCTCAGGTATGTGTGACTTGCCCTGTATGTTACAATTCGAAAATAATATCACTTTGTTCACAATACTTGTAGCAGCACTTGTGTGCTAAGAGATTTGCTTCGTAATGTCACTGCTGGCTATGAACCCCTGGGCTATCGCTGTGGCCTTACTCAAGGTTGGGGTCTCTACAGTCAAAAGTTTGTGAAGTATGGTTTCGTGGCCAATGCCAAGTACAAAAAAGTCTCTTAGCATGTGCTCCAAATGTCCTTCAAATTCGCAGTGTCCTGCAAGGAGTCTTAGTTCAGCGACATAACTCGCCACTTTCTGGCCTTCAGACCTTTAGTACGTGTAGAACCGGTACCTCACCATCAGAACAATTTCCTTCTGGTTCAAATGCTCTTGGACCAGTGTGCACAAATCGTCATACGATTTCTCCGTGGGTTTCGTTGGAGTGAGCAGGTTCTTCATGAGGCCATACGTTGGTGCCCCACAGACGGTGAGGAGGATCGCCCTTCGTTTGGCAGTGCTCTCTTCCCCATCTAGCTCGTTGGCCACGAAGTATTGGTCGAGTCGCTCCACAATTATCTCCCTCCGAAAATTTCTACAGGATGCCCACTGTTCTCTGCATCTTTGGGTTCACTATCTGTATCTCATCGTCAGTTGTTGTGGAGGAACTGAGGGAAATCCTTATTAGTCGGGAAATTGTGTTGGGGAAATTGATGGGATTGAAGGACGATAAATCCCCAGGGCCTGATGGACTGCATCCCAGAGTACTTAAGGAGGTGGCCTTGGAAATAGCGGATCCATTGTCAGTCATTTTCCAACATTCCATTGACTCTGGATCAGTTCCTATCGAGTGGAGGGTAGCCAATGTAACCCCACTTTTTAAAAAAGGAGGGAGAGAGAAAACAGGGAATTATAGTCTGGTCAGCCTGACCTCAGTAGTGGGTAAAATGATGGAATCAATTATTAAGGATGTCATAGCAGCGCATTTGGAAAGAGGTGACATGATAAGTCCAAGTCAGCATGGATTTGTGAAAGGGAAATCATGCTTGACAAATCTTCTGGAATTTTTTGAGGATGTTTCCAGTAGAGTGGACAAGGGAGAATCAGTTGATGTGGTATATTTGCACTTTCAGAAGGCTTTCAACAAGGTCCCACACAAGAGATTAATGTGCAAAGTTAAAGCACATGGGACTGGGGGTAGTGTGCTGGCATGGATTGAGAACTGGTTGTCAGACAGGAAGCAAAGAGTAGGAGTAAATGGGTACTTTTCAGAATGGCAGGCAGTGACTAGTTGGGTACCGCAAGGTTCTGTGCTGGGGCCCCAGCTGTTTACATTGTACATTAATGATTTAGACGAGGGGATTAAATGTAGTATCTCCAAATTTGCGGATGACACTAAGTTGGGTGGCAGTGTGAGCTGCGAGGAGGATGCTATGAGGCTGCAGAGTGACTTGGATAGGTTAGGTGAGTGGGCAAATGCATGGCAGATGAAGTATAATGTGGATAAATGTGAGGTTATCCACTTTGGTGGTAAAAACAGAGAGACAGACTATTATCTGAATGGTGACAGATTAGGAAAAGGGGAGGTGCAACGAGACCTAGGTGTCATGGTACATCAGTCATTGAAGGTTGGCATGCAGGTACAGCAGGCGGTTAAGAAAGCAAATGGCATGTTGGCCTTCATAGCGAGGGGATTTGAGTACAGGGGCAGGGAGGTGTTGCTACAGTTGTACAGGGCCTTGGTGAGGCCACACCTGGAGTATTGTGTACAGTTTTGGTCTCCTAACTTGACGAAGGACATTCTTGCTATTGAGGGAGTGCAGCGAAGGTTCACCAGACTGATTCCCGGGATGGCGGGACTGACCTATCAAGAAAGACTGGATCAACTGGGCTTGTATTCACTGGAGTTCAGAAGAATGAGAGGGGATCTCATAGAAACGTTTAAAATTCTGATGGGTTCAGACAGGTTAGATGCAGGAAGAATGTTCCCAATGTTGGGGAAGTCCAGAACCAGGGGTCACTGTCTAAGGATAAGGGGTAAGCCATTTAGGACCGAGATGAGGAGAAACTTCTTCACCCAGAGAGTGGTGAACCTGTGGAATTCTCTACCACAGAAAGTTGTTGAGGCCAATTCACTAAATATATTCAAAAAGGAGTTAGATGAAGTCCTTACTACTCGGGGGATCAAGGGGTATGGCGAGAAAGCAGGAATGGGGTACTGAAGTTGCATGTTCAGCCATGAACTCATTGAATGGTGGTGCAGGCTAGAAGGGCCGAATGGCCTACTCCTGCACCTATTTTCTATGTTTCTATGTATGGAGAAAGAGTCAGACTGAACACTGTGAGCTCAAAGTAAAGTGTGACCTTAGTCTTTTATTGCAGGTCTCCAGAGTGCCTCTCCAACCTGTGAAGCCTTCTTAAGTACCTGTGCTCCCAAGGGATTATGAGATCCCTTTGGACTCTGGGGGATGAGCCCTCTGGTGGCTGTACAGCGTAAATACAAGTCCACATATATAACAGTCCTCACACATTGCTTTTCCTCCCATCTTTGTATCGTCAGCAAACTTGGCTTCGTTACACTCGCTCCCTTCGTTCAAGTCATTAATATAGTTTGTAAATAATTGGGGTCCCAGCACTGATCACTGCAGCACCCCACTAGTTACTGACTGCCAACCCGAGAATGAACCATTTATCCCGACTCCCTGGTTTTTGATAGTTAGCCAATCCTCTATCCATGCTAATATATTACCCCCAACCCTGTGACCTTTTATCTTGTGCAGTAACCTTTTATGTGGCACCTTGTCAAATGCCTTCTGGAAGTCCAAATACACCACATCCACTGGTTCCCCTTTATCCACCCTGTTTGTTACATCCTCAAAAGAATTCCAGCAAATTTGTCAAACATGACTTCTCCTTCATAAATCCATGCTGACTCTGCCTGACTGAATTATGATTTTCCAAATGTCTTGCTACTGCTTCTTTTGTTTGAAGATCAGGCCCTCAAAACTGCCACCAAGCTCATGGTCTACAGGGCTGTAGTAATACCCACCCTCCTGTATGGCTCAGAAACATGGACCATGTACAGTAGGCACCTCAAGTCACTAGAGAAATACCAGCAACAATGTCTCCGCAAAATCCTACAAATCCCCTGGGAGGACAGACGCACCAACGTTAGTGTCCTCGACTAGGCCAACACCCCAGCATTGAAGCACTGACCACACTTGATCAGCTCTGCTGGGCAGGCCACATAGTTCGCATGCCAGACTCGAGACTCCCAAAGCCAGCGCTCTACTCGGAACTCCTACACGGCAAATGAGCCAAAGGTGGCCAGCGGAAACGTTACAAGGACACCCTCAAAGCCTCCCTGATAAAATTCAACATCCCTACTGACACCTGGGAGTCCCTGGCCAAAGACCGCTCTAAGTGGAGGAAGTGTATCCGGGAGGGCGCTGAGCACCTCGAGTCTCGTTACCGAGAGCATGCAGAAATCAAGCGCAGGCAGCGGAAAGAGCGTGCGACAAGCCAGTCTCACCCACTCCTTCCCTCAACGACTATCTGTCCCACGTTTGACAGAGACTGTGGTTCTCATATTGGACGATACAGCCACCTAAGAAATCATGTTAAGAATGGAAGCAAGTCTTCCTCGATTCTGAGGGACTGCCTATGATGATGATGCTACTGCTTCTTTAATAATGGACTCCAACATTTTCCCAACCACAGATATTAGGCCAACTGGTCTATAGTTTCCTGCTTTTTGTCTGCCTGCTTTTTTAAATAGGGGCGTTACATTTACAGTTTTCCAATCTGCTGGGACCTCCCCAGAATCCAGGGAATTTTGGTAAATTACAACCAATGCATCCACTATCTCTGCCGCTACTTCTCTTTCAGATGCTTGGATGCAAACCATTAGGTCCAGAATGGGTCAGTGGAGCAGGAACCTGCTGAACTCTCTCAGGAAGACATCATTCCTGATCCCACCACTTCCACTCCGCCATTGCACATGTCGCTGACTGTCAGCCAACCGGCTCAGACTGCCGCCCCCCCCAGCTTGAGGTGGTGCAGTCTACAGCTGGGCATTCCAGGCCAAGAACTGGTCAAGGGTGTCTTGCAAGGCCATTTGTAGTCTCTGGCCCTGACACTCAGCAGCCTTCCACCAGTCCTGCTGCAGCCACTGGGGAGACACTATGTAGGAGCAGTAGAGTTGGTAAAGCCAGTGTTAAGAGGGGTATAAAGTTTTGCACAAGGTGTGAAAAGTAAAGTTAATTGTTGTTTATATATGTGGTTAATGATTTTGGATAAATTTTAATTGGCATGTGGCATATTTGGTGCTGTCTCTCATTTAAGCTTGGGGCTGTGGTTTGGAATGCAAAATTGATGTAATGATTGGGACATGCAGAGCAACCGGGAAATGGCTTGGAATTCATTGGAACCAAAGTCTGGTGAGATGGTCGTGTACTGCTCTTGCAAAAGGTTGATTAAGTGTCTGCCTCTTCCATCGCTGCTGTTCCTGCTCCAGCTCCTCCTCCTCATCCTCATCCTCGCCCTCCTCCTCCTCATGCTCCTCCTCATCCTTGTCCTCCTCCTCCTCCTTCTGAGATAATGGAGCTATGCGTGGTGGTAATGGTTGCACCCTTTTAATGGCCAATTTGTGCAGCATGAAGCAGATGACGATGAAAAGGGACACCCACTCAGCCGAGTATTAGAGGTCTTCTCCTGAGCGGTCAAGGTAGCAGAATAGTTGCTTGAGCACTCCGATGGTCTACGTAATGATATTCCTGGTGGCAGCATGGCTCTCATTATATGAATGCTGAGCAAAAGTGTTGGGATTGCGGAGGGGAGTCATAAGCCAGGTGCAGAGCTGATAGCCCTTGTCTCCGTCCAGCCAGCTGCGAGCTTGAAGTGGTGGCTTTTTATGCACTGCCCGCAAAGCGACGTGGGTGTAATCAATGACGCCCTCACCATGGGGAAGCCTGCTATTCTGGAAAAGCCACATGCACACTTGTGCTGCTTCTGTCTGGTGATGGGAAAGGAAATGTAGTCTCTCCTCCTCTTGCAGAGAGCGGTCAGTGCTTCAATGCTGGGGATGTTGGCCTGACCGAGAACACAGACGTTAGTGCATCTATCCTCCCAAGGGATTTGCAGGATCTTGCAGAGACATAGTTGGTGGTATTTCTCCAGTGATTTGAGGTGTCTACTGTATATGGTCCATGTCTTTGAGCCATACAGGAGGGCGGGTATCACTGCAGCCCTGTAGACCATGAGCTTGGCGCCAGGATTGAGGGTCTGATGTTTGAAAACTCTCCTCCTCAGACGACCAAAGGCTGCGCTGGCGCACTGGAGGCGGTGTTGAACCTTGTCGTCTGTGTCTGCCCTTGCTCATAATAGGCTCCCAAGGTATGGAAAATGGTCCACATTTTCCAGGGCCATGCCGTGGATCTTGATGACTGGGGGCAGTGCTGTGTGGCGGGGTCAGGTTGATGGAGGACCTTTGTATTATGGATGTTTAGTGTAAGGCCCATGCTTTCGTACGCCGCCTCAGTTAAGATGTTGACTATGACTTGGAGTTCAGTCTCTGAATGTGCTCAGACGCAAGCGTCGTCCACGTACTGTAGCTCGACGACAGAGGATGGGATGGTCTTGGATCTGGCCTGGAGACGATGAAGGTTGAATAGATTCCCACTGGTTGTGTTGTTTAGTTCCACTCCAGCGGGGAGCTTGTTGAGTGTGACCACATTCGAACAGCTCTGTTGGGCGGGCCACATTGTGCACATGCCTGACACAAGACTCCCAAAGCAAGCGCTCTACTTGGAACTCCTACACGGCAAGCGAGCCCCAGGTGGGCAGAGGAAACCCTCAAAGGACACCCTCAAAGCCTCCTTGATAAAATGCAGCATCCCCACCGACACTTGGGAGTCCCTGGTGAAAGATCGCCCTAAGTGGAGGAAGAGCATCCGGGAGGGCGCTGAGCACCTCGAGTCTCGTCAGCAAGAGCAAGCGCAGGCAGCGGAAGGAGCGTGCAGCAAACCAGACTCCCCACCCACCCTTTCCTTCAACGACTGTCTGTCCCACCTGTGATAGAACCTGTAATTCCCGTATTGGACTGTTCAGTCACCTAAGAACTCACTTTTAGAGTGGAAGCAAGTCCTCCTCGATTTCGAGGGACTGCCTATGATAGGTAATGTAGAGAGCATCTGTTCCCTCGCGGTTGCAGCAATAGGCGGCAAACTGGGAGATGTTGGAGATGTCTCTTGTTTCACACTGAAAGGATCTACTGGCGTAGAAATTGAGCATGATGGTGACCTTGACTGATATTGAGAGAGCCGTCCTCACTATGGTCTGAGGCTGGAGGTCTGGTTGCAGGAGGTGGCAAAGCTCTGTGACCACGTCATTGCAGCCTTTGAACACACTGTTCCTCAATGAAACTGATGTAGAACTGCTGCTGGAATACCCTGGGAGGTTAAAGCTTCCTGTTGACAGCCCTGTTGACCCTCCTCCCTCTGGCCACATTATGCTATCTTTCTCTGTGCCTCAGTTGCCTCCGATGGTGATACTGGCGCGTGAGGTCCAGTGCCAGCACAAACCCCTTGAGACAATATAGGCCTGAAATTCCGGTCGGAGGCTTCTTTCGGACGAATGCCTCTGACCGGAGAATTTTTCCGAAAGTACCTGGTGGCCCCGGAAGAGCGTGGAATTCCGTTGGGGAGGCCTTCTCTTCCCGCACTGCAAAGCACAATCTCATCCTCCAGGTTCCCATGCAGAAGATGCAGTCACATGTGACTGCTCAACCAATCAGGTAAAGTATTCTCAATTAATAGCAATGAGCACTCTGTATCTATGAGTTCTCATTGCTATTAATTGAGAAAAAAAAACTCAAACACAACAACACAAAATAAAAAATAAAAAACACACCTCACATAATTAAAATTAATTGAAATTAAACTTAATAACTATCTTAGAGAAAACATTTTTTCCGCATTTTTAAAAAGTTTTTTTAATTATGCTTGAAAATAAATTTAACGTAATGGCAGGATTTTTAAAAATAAAATGTGTTTTTTTAATTTTATTTTTTATGTTTTAAGTGTTATGTTTTAAGTAGGCTATGCCTGCTTTTATCAAGCGCAAGAGTTTTGAGGACATTTGCTGGGCTAAATATGGGTAACTACCGCAATCTTGACAGATCGGTAAAGCCGGTTTTCAGCACATGTGCATTGTGCGCTGAAAACCGGCTTTTGCGATGCCTTCCCGGGTCCGTACACATTCCGTACGGTCCCAGAGAGGGCGAAATTTCTGGGCCATTAATGTTGAAGTTTCAAATCTGCCCTCAATGAAAGTCACAAATCTATAGGAGCCAGAACACTCCTTCAACAGCAAATCGCTCAAATTGGTCAAAACGCCTGTCTGCCTATGTGAAACTAAGAAGGAACTATTATTTGCTGACTAAAACTAAACCAGATGCTGCGCCTTTAAATAGCGCTCCTCCAGCTGACATCCAACTGAAACTCGATTGCTGAAACAACCGTTGTCAGCTCCAGGCACACAACCAGGGGGCGAGGGACAATTTTTGTTCTGTGGTGCAACGTCTTACCGCCTCCACAAAACTCCCGTCGAATTTAGCGGCAGAAGCTGTTCTCGCCGCGCTGGGTCACAATCTTATTTGCGCTCATTAGGGGGCGCTAACGGGAGGCACAAAGTAGCCCAATTTCTTCTCCTATGGGTTGAGCACTTGGGAGAGAGATGAGTTCAAGGCAATTACTTAGTGCGGTTTTAAATTTGGCACTTTGGTTTACTGTGCAGTTTTATAACAGCTTCTGAGTCTACATTCTTAGTAGTTCACTGAAACAGGAGCTATATGAGCAGGTCGCCAGAATCATTGAGCAATGAGCTGATCCCTCACATCTCGCTGTAAGGCTCCTTCTTCTGCTGCTTCCTCCTTTTCCCTCTCATGATGTGGCCCACTGCTGCCCCTCTGGCTCCTCCAAAGGCTGGCCTCTCTGTAAGGCAAAGTGGTGAAGTATGCAGCACACATCGACTATGCAGGAGACTTGTCATGGAGCATATTGTAGGGACCTTCCAGGCCTATTGAGACACCTAAAACTCATATTCCACTTCCCTATGGTGGATCCTGGTGGACCCATGACTTCTATTAATCAGTGTTGCTTGGGATTGGTGGGGTGTCATGAGCCAGTGTGCAGCAGGTATCCCTTGTTCCCCAGGAGCCATCCTGCCATGTTGCCCGAAGAATCAAATACAGGCGGAATGATAAAGAGCCACAAGATAAATGTGTCATGACAGCTGTCTTTACAAATACTTACATGATCCTGTTTCTGTGATCAACCACAAGCTGCACATTGATGGAGTGGTATCCTTTCCTATTGATGAATACTGCTGGCTGTTGTTATGATCCACACTAGAAATGAGTTCTCAGGTAACTGAAGAGTCCAATACGGGACCTACAGTCTCTGTCATAGGTGGGGCAAACGGTGGTTGAAGGAACTTGTGGGTGGGTTGCCTAGGTTGCCGTACGTTCCTACCGCTGTCGATGCTTAACTTCAGCTTGCGCTCGGCGAAGAGACTCGAGGTGTTCAGCGCCTGATTAGGTACCCTGATGGCAACTTGCCTGTAGTCAATGTCACCCTGCACATGGGGGAAGCCTGCGACTACTGCAAATCACGAGCTCCCACAAAATTTAGCTGCAAAATTCGTAAATGTGCCATGCGGTGCCCCCGACAGCTTTTTCTGTCTGTGCACCTTCCTTTCACTCTGTGACACATGGCAACAGAGTGGCCCTTCAAAGGGAGGGCGCACTGCCGCGGCCAACATATTTTTTTTTGCTGGCCGACTTCCCAATCGGCCGGACAATAATGCCCCCCCGGGTTTGGTTGGGCCGCCAACAGTCAGCCTGGCACCCCCTCTTAGGTACCAGACCGCTGGCCCAGCTGAAACCCTCACTGGTGGCCCAGTGGGCTGAACCTAAATAATCGCTGCTTCTCTTCCCTTGGAGATACGTAGTGACGCACATGTGTACTGACGTCAGCACCACTCCGCTGTTGACTGACAGTGGCAGTGACTGTCCCACCTCACTTCCGCCCCTCTAGAGTGCTCACCGCCGCACTTCCAGCCCCATTATGACTGGCTTCCAGGCTGCCTGAAAAAAAACAACAAAGAACTGAATTTCGCAAAAGAGGCCACCTCATTGGAAGCTGCAGTAAAAACACTTTAAAAATGGTAGGTGCGACCCGTTTCGGTTGGGGCTGAATTTGACACACACCACACCATGCATGCTCTCGTGTGACTGGCACATTTACTGCTCCATGCGGGTGGCCATCTTTTCCATGGAACAGAACATTTGCAGATATCATGGCTGCAAAAGCGACCAGATCCTTACGCAATTATTACTATCCCTCCAAGATCATCCTCCTTCTCGTTGGCCTCTAATATGTCCTTACTATACAGTACAATTGCACATATGTGAGAGAAGGTCATTCTGTGACTAGCTACCTTTATTTGCCAGCACTCAAGTGAAGAAGGTAGGTGGAGCTTCCCCTTTTATTCCTGAACGTCCACATTATGAGTGCCTCCCACAAGTTCACCACCTAGTGGTCAGTGTTCTCACGGTGTACAACTTAGGTCAGTTCATACATGGGTTACAATGACAGTTGAATACATGACATCACCTCCTCCCCCCCAAAGTCTTATTGGGATCATAGGTTAAGTCTCTCTGATGGTTTACGCTCCCTTGTAGAGCGCCTGAGCTGGGGCTCCGGTTGTTGGGCGCTGGCCTGCGTGTTTGCTGTTTGCGGTGCCTCAGGCTTGTCCGGACTGCCCACAGTGACTGGGCTCTCCTCCACTTGGTTCCAGTGTTCGGTCACCTGTGGTGGAGTGAACTCTACATCGTGTTCTTCCTCTGCTTCTTCTATAGGGTTGCTGAACCTCCCTTTTGTTTGATCCACGTGTTTGCGGTAGATTTGTCCATTGGTAAGTTTAACTACCAGAATCCTATTCCCCTCTTTAGCAATCACAGTGCCTGCAAGCCATTTGGGCCCTGCAGCGTAGTTGAGGACAAAGACAGGGTCATTGACATCAACACATTGCGCCCTCGCATTCCCGTCTTGGTAGTCACATTGTGACCAGTGCCTGCTCTCAACAATTTCTTTCATGGTGTGGTGTATAAGGGATAACCTGGTTTTAAGCATCCTTTTCATTAGCAGCTCTACGGGTGGAACCTCTGTGAGCGAGTGTGGTCGGGATCTATTGGCCAACAGGAGGCATGATAGTGGCTTTGTTGGGAACCTCCTTGGATTCTGAGCATCCCCTGTTTGATTATCTGCACTGCTTGTTCCGCCTGGCCGTTTGAGGCCGGCTTGAACGGTGCCGTTCTGGCATGGTTGATACCATTTCCTGCCATGACGTCCTGGAATTCAATGCTTGTAAAGCATGAGCCATTGTCACTGACCAAGACGTCCGGTAGACCATGGGCAGCGAACATTGCCCGTCGACTTTTTACAGTGGCAGAGGATGTGCTTGAATTGAGAATGTCACACTCAATCCATTTGGAGTAGGCGTCTACTACAACCAAAAACATTTTTCCAATGAAAGGACCTGCGTAGTCCACATGGATGCGTGACCATGGCTTGGCGCGCCAGGACGAGGGGCTAAGGGGGGCTTCCCTGGGCACATTGCCCAGCTGGGCACACGTGTTGCACCTGCGAACACAAAGTTCCAGATCTGCATCAATCCCTGGCCACCAAACGTGTGACCTGGCAATTGCCTTCATCATGACAATGCCCGGTTGCTCATTGTGTAGTTATCAGATGAACACCTCTCTGCCCATCTGGGGCATGACTATTCGGTTTCCCCATAGTAGGCAATCAGCCTGAATCGAGAGTTCATCCTTGCGCCTGTGAAATGGTTTAAATTCCTCAGGGCGTGCCCTGTACGTGGCTGCCCAGTCCCCATTCAGGACACATTTCTTGACTAAAGACAGTAATGGGTCTCTCTTTGTCCAGACTTTGATCTGACGGGCTGTCACGGGATGGTCTTCGCTTTCGAAACCTTCAACAGCCATGACCATCTCAGCAGCATGCTCGGTTGCCCCCTCGGTGGTGGCTAGTGGGAGCCTGCTGAGTGCATCGGCGCAGTTTTCAGTGCCCAAATTGTATAGTCATAGGCGGCTAACGTGAGTGCCCACTTCTGTATGCGGGCCGACGCATTTGCATTTATGGCCTTGTTGTCAGCCAAAAGGGAGGTTAGGGGTTTGTGATCTGTCTCCAGCTCAAATTTCCTGCCAAACAGGTACTGGTGCATTTTTTTTACTGCATATACACATGCAAGCGCTTCCTTTTCTACCATCCCGTAACCCCTTTCTGCCTGGGACAGACTTCTGGAGGCATAAGCTACCAGCTGTAACTGACCATTGGCATTAACATGCTGCAACACACACCCGACCCCATAGGACGACGCATCGCACGTTAAAACAAGTTTCTTACATGGGTCGTATAGCGTTAACAGATTGTTGGAGCATAACATATTGCATGCTCTATCAAAAGCCCTTTCCTGGCTGTCCTTCCACACCCATTCGCGACCTTTGCGCAGGAGCATGTGTAGCGGCTCTAACAGCGTGCTCAAATTGGGAAGAAAGTTACCAAAATAGTTCAGGAGCCCCAGGAACGAACACAGCTCTGTCGTGTTACGGGGTCTGGGTGCTCTCTGGATCGCTTCCGTTTTGGACACAGTAGGTCTCCACGAATTCTACCTCTGGAGCTAGGAAGACACACTTCGCCTTTTTCAGTCGCAGACCTACCCGGTCCAGTCTGCGTAGCACCTCCTCCAGGTTGTGGAGGTGTTCTTCAGTATCACAACCCGTGATGAGGATGTCGTCTTGAAAAACCACTGTCCTTGGAATCGACTTGAGGAGGCTTTCCATGTTTCGTTGAAAGATCCCGGCGGCCGAGCGAATCTCGAACGGACATCTGTTGTACTCAAACAACCCCTTGTGTGTCGTGATGGTAGTCAGCTTCTTCGACTCACACGGTGCCGCAAGTCTCCTGAGGTCGGCAGCATATTTTGCAATCTCCTGGCCCTCAGGTCTGCGGTGAGTGTAGAATCTATGCCTGGCCGTGAGGATGCTCTCTTTTAGTTTTAGTTGGTCGCGAATTAGTTCAGTCAGCTCATTGTATGTCTTATCCTTTGTGGGTGCCAGCAATGTCCCTGACGAGACGGTAGACCTCGGACCCATAACTGGTCAGCCGTATAGCCTTGCGCTTCTCCGCCAATGCATCCGTCTCCCCTGCCAGGTCGTTTGCCACGAAATATAGCTCAAGCCTTTCCGTGAAGGCATCCCAATTATCACCCTCTGCGAAGTCTTTTAGTGTGCCAAAGGTAGCCATAATCGTGTGAAAGTCCGTATTCTCGTCGCCAGTTATTATGTCTGTAATGTACTTATGAATGACTCCATGAGGCAATGTGTTGTATACAAACTGTAGTGACCTTGATCCTTTATTCCAAATTCCAGAATGAGGCAGCCGCATGATGGCTCCCCTTTTATACAGCCCCTGCCACCAGGGCAGGAAACCCTGGTCTCCACTAGTTACACTCTCTAGTGGTGCCAGCATGTACATACACAGTGTAAGCCTTATTGATAGTACATCAGGTAAACAAGTCTCCATCTTATGCAACTATGCAGTGACTACACAGAGAGTATATCGATAGTCTGCATATATAACAGCAGGACTGTGCAGGAGCACGGTGCGAACCCTCACCCCTCCCCTGAGATTCTAACTATCCACCCATCCTATTCACACTGTGCTGGCTGGACTTAAAGCCGAGCTTGAAAATTCTAGATTAACGTTTCAGGTTGGATCCTTCATTATTGAGATTTACTTAGCTTTTCTATTTCAGCTATGGACCAACATGCTCTCCATTTACAGAATTTTGCATTTATAAATTATCTCACGGTTATACTGATCTAATATATAATCACATAATTCTTTCAATAGCAGCAGAGAAGATGCTTCCCTTATACATACTGCTGAAGCTCTGGAATAGAAGAGCACATTCAGTACTTCAAACACACTAAGATGAAAGGCAGAAATCCTCACCACACTAAAAATTACTTGGATATGTACTTGAAGTGCCGTAACATACAAGAGCAAGAGCTGGAAAGAGGTGGATAGCTCTTTTTCGGCCAGCAAGGACACGATGGGCTGAAATGGCCTCCTCCTGGCTGGCCTTCTACATTCTACCCTACGTAAACTAGAGGTGATCCAAAACTCGGCTGCCCATGTCCTAACTCGCACCAGGTTCCACTCACCCATCACCCCTGTGCTCGCTGACCTACATTGGCTTCTGGTTAAGCAACGCCTCGATTTCAAAATTCTCATCCTTATTTTCAAATCTGTCCATGGCCTCGACCCTCCCTATCTCTGTAATCTCCTCCAGCCCCATAACTCCCCGAGATGTCTGCGCTCATCTAATTCTGCCCTCTTGAGCATCCCTGATTATAAAATCACTCAACCATTGGTGGCCATGCCTTCTATTGCCTAAGACCCAAGCTCTGGAATTCCCTGCCTAAACCTCTCTTTCCTCCTTCAAAACGCTCCTTAAAACATATCTCTGTGGCCCCTGCACTAATTTCTACTTATGCGTCAATTTTTAAAATCTCAGAATACTCCTGTGAAGGGCCTTGGGATGTTTCACTACGTTATAGGCGCTATATAAATACAAGTTGTTGTTGTTCTGTGCTGTGAATTTTTATGATTCTATGACTTCATTCATTAGTTGCTTTTATATTGGAGCTGTTTTCGTTTGAACTCAGTGAGATCGCTCCCAGCATCATCAACAACAACAACTTGTATTTATATAGCATTTTTAATGTAATAAAATGTCCCAAGGCGCTTCAAGGAGCGTGATCAAACAAAATTTGACACCAAGCCACATAAGGAGATATTAGCATAGGTGACCAAAAGCTTAATCAAAGAGGTAGGTTTTAAGGAGTGTCTTAAAGGGAGAGAGAGGTAGAGAGAGATAAGGAGGTTTAGGGAGGGAATTTCAGAGCTTAAGGCCTAGGCCGCTGAAGGCATGGCCACCAATGGTGGAGTGAAGAAAATCGGGGGTGCACAAGAAGCCAAATTGGATGAGCGCAGAGATTTTGGAAAGTTTGTAGGGCATCCTATAGGATGCTGTGTTAATTGAAGCCTCCAAGAATGTTGGAGCAAGTTGAAGGAGATGAACGGTCCACTCCTGTTCCTATGTTCCTATTTACACTGCTAAATCTGGCTCCCTTATCCTGGCAGCAAAATCATAGACCCGTAATCCAAACAAAAACAGCACCAATATAAAGGAGGATGTTGTGAAATAAGTAAGACAGTTTACTTTGTTTTCAGATACCTGCCTAATTTGTTGTTTTATACTATTTCCCAGAGGCTGCAGTCTTGCAATGTGTGCAGGTTTACTGTATGGCTCCAGCTTTGTACCAGTCCTCTACATTAAAAACCACGCTGAGAGAAATGAAACCGAGTTTATTGGTGCAAGTCAATTTGGTAAGAAATTTAGTTACTTCAAGCAGGCTAAAAATTTTAAAAGTGTAAAATGTTTTTGTTCCATTTTGCCATTCCAAAGCAACAGTGAGAGGTAAAATCATTTCTGAGTTAGATACTGATTAATGTAACAAGGACATAGCTTTTCAAGTCTTTGCAGATCTGAGCACATGAACGTGTCAAGACTGGTAGTGACTGTAATGTCCAAATAAATCAATGTGATGATCAGCCTGAAGCTTGTTGCTGTGAAAATACGGTTTATAAAGTTGGTGGTACTGTATGGCAGGCTCCCTGTACTGCTTAGCTTGTACTACAGTTCGGACTTTTTCCCAACAGTTTGGTCTGTTATGAGCCTAAAGCTTTGTCTATATAATCCGCTGTGTGTGGATTAGCAAAAGCAGGTCTAACAATTGACCTTAAATTGTAGAATATATGGGATGCTGACCATTTTCTCTGGTCAGCTCAAGAGGTAGAAAATAGATCACTGTATACAGGCTATAATTACTGTGCGCATAGACAGGGGAAGTGTACAGAAGTACTAAGATTGTCAAGATTCCAATCAGACATTTGCAGAGATCGGGGAGGGAGTGGGTTACCTGCTTGTTACCTACCTTCTGGATCATGGGGAAGCTAAAGAAATTATGAAAATAATATACACTTAAATTAAGGATAAAGCTCATCACTCTCCAAAATACAAGACACATCATTTAGTGTTAGATTAAGGATAAACTCAGCAGGGCAGAATATTCCTTTTCCTGCACCTGGACATATTGGATTGCCTGGATGCATCGGAGAGAGGAAAATCAGTGAGGGAGGATTGCACTCGTATAATGGAGCCCACTCAATATTCTGCCCATTTGTTGATGGAAAATCAGGCAGGTTCCCATCAGAGCGTGCAGTACTCCTCACCAATCTCCTTCTATTCACTGCACTCAGGCAATACAATGCACCCAGGAAGAGGAAACTCTAATTTATGTATTAAGTCTAATGCCGCGAAGCTTCAATAAACTGTTCACAGCTGCACCACCTCATCAGTACAGCATATAGCTATAAATGTAAACAAATAAAATGCAGGTACATGTTATTTTAAAAATTGAAAGCTCTTCAGCTTGCTGTCTATTTTAAATTGTTTAATGCATTTGTTAAAATAATGAACAGAGGAATATCACAAGAATGCATTAAGTGCTCATCCACTAATCTTGTCAACTACAATTTCTAGCCTTATATCGCCAAAGATTGTAATATTCAATATAGTTTCCCATGTGTTACCACCCTGACTGTCCAATATCTCTTTTCCATTATGGCACCAAACAGCATATTACATTAAGCATGTTGCATCAAATGTGGTCACTTGACACAGTTTAAATATGTGTCATGAAATAGTAAATGGAACACACAGTCAAAAAAAACATCTAAGTTGTTAGGCTCTAGAGAATGGGCAGTAGCTCTGACAGTTGATGAAGGTGGGCCGATGCTGCCAGCTCAGGCTGAGCTTTTTGCTCTGAGAAGTGAATGAGCTTGGATCTTTAACTCATATCTCAGGACATTTCTTTCCAATAGAAAAGCAAAAAAGAATGAAAAGGAATCATGAGTTTCTCTGATAGTGCAGTGGTAACAAACCCCGCAGCATAACTGATGGGGAAAATATCCAGGAATGAGAATGGGAAAACTAGTAAGTGACAAACATAGAGGTAGCGAGAAAACAGAGAGAGATGGTGCAAGAGCCATATTGTGTATATACAAAGTGGAACATAAGAACATAAGAACATAAGAAATAGGAGCAGGAATAGGCCATTTGGCTCCTCTAGCCTGCTCCACTATTCAATAAGATCATAGCTGATCTGATCTTGGCCTCAACTCCACTTCCCTGCCCACTCTCCATAACTCTTGACTCCCTTATCATTCAAAAATCTGTCTCTCTCCACCTTAAATATATTCAATGACCCAGCCTCCACAGCTCTCTGGGGTAGAGAATTCCAAAGATTCACTGAGAAAATAAATTCCTCCGGATTTCCATTTCAATTGGGCGACCCCTTATTTTTGGAACTATAGCCCCTAGTTCTAGGTTCCCCCATGAGGGGAAACATCCTCTCTGCATCTACCCTGTCAAGCCCCCTCAGAATCTTCTGTTTCAATAAGATCACCTCTCATTCTTCTAAACTCCAATGAGTGTAGGCCCAATCTGCTCAACCTTTCTTCATATGACAATCCCTTCATCTCAGGAATCAACCTAGTGAACCTTTTCTGAACTGCCTCCAATGCAAGTATATGCACCAACATCAGCGTCCTCATCCAGGCCAACATCCCCAGCATTGAAGTACTGACCACACTCGATCAGCTCCGCTGGGCAAGTCACATAGTTCACATGCCAGACACGAGACTCCCAAAGCAAGTGCTCTACTCGGAGCTCCTTCATGGCAAACGAGCCAAAGGTGGGCAGCAGAAACATTATAAGGACACCCTCAAAGCCTCCCTGATAAAGTGCGACATCCCCACTGACACCTGAGAGTCCCTGGCCCAAGACTGCCCTAAGTGGAGGAAGTGCATCCGAGAGGGCGCTGAGCACCTCGAATTTCAATGATGAGAGCATGCAGAAATCAAGCGCAGGCAGCGGAAAGAGCGTGCGGAAAACCAGTCCCACCCACCCCTTCCCTCAACGACTATCTGTCCCACCTTTGACAGAGTCTGTGGCTCTTGTGTTGGACTGTTCAGCCACCAAAGAACTCACTTCAGGAGTGGAAGCAAGTCTTCCTCGATTCCAAGGGACTGCCTATGATGATGATGAGCCCTCCTTAAATAAGAAGACCAAAACTGTACGCAGTACTCCAGGTGTGGTCTCACCACTGCCCAGTGCAGATGTGTAGCAAGACTTCCCTACTTTTGTACTCTATCCCCCTTGCAATAAAGGCCAACATTCCATTTGCCTTCCTAATTACTTGCTGTACCTGCAAACTAACTTTTTGTGTTTCATGTACAAGGATCCCCAGATCCTTCTATACCACAGCATTTTGTAGTCTCTCTCGATTTAAATAATAATTTGCTTTTATCCTACCAATGTGGATAACCGCACATTTTCCCACATTATTCTCCATCGGCCAAATTTTTGCCCACTCACTTAACCTATCTATAACCCTTTGCAGGTTCTTTGTGTCCTCCTCATAACTTTCTTTTCCACCTATCTTTGTATCATCAGCAAATTTGGCTACAGTTCACTTGGTCACTTCACCCAAGTCATTAATATAGATTGTAAATAGTTGAGGCCCCAGCACTGATCCCTGTGGTACCCCACTAGTTACAGTTTGCCAACCTGAAAATGACCCATTTATCCCGAATCTCTGTTTTCTGTTAGTTAGTCAATCCTCTATCCATGCTAATATATTACCCCCAACACCATGAGCTCTTATCTCGCGTAGTAACCTTTTATGTGGCATCTTATTGAATGTCTTCTGGAAATCCAAATACACGACATCTACTGGTTCCCCTTTATCCACCCTGCTTGTTACATCCTCAAAGAACCCCAGCAAATTTGTCAAACATGATTTCCCTTTCATAAAACCATGCTGACTTTGCTTGACTCTATTATTTTCTAAATGTCCTGCTACTAATTCCTTATGGACTCCAGCATTTTTTCAATAACAGATATTAGGCTAACTGGTCTATAGTTTCCTGATTTCTGCCTCCCCCCCTTCTTGACAGTTACATTTGCGGTTTCCAATCTGCTGGGACCTCTCCAGAATCCAGGGAATTTTGGTAGATTACAACCAATGTATCCACTATTTCTGCAGCCACTTCTTTTAAGACCCAAGCATGCAGGCCATCAGGTCCAGGGGATTTGTAGACCTTTAGTCCCATTAGTTTGCCTAGTATTTTTTCTCTAGTGATAGTGATTGTTTTAAGTTCCTCTCTCCCTATAGCTCCTTGATTATCTATTATTATTGGGATGCTTTTAGTGTCTTCTTCCATGAAGACTGACACAAAATATTTGTTCAAAGTCTCTACCATTTCCCTGTTTCCCATTATTAATTCCCCAGTCGCATCCTCTAAGGGACCAACACTTATTGTAGCTACTCTCTTCCTTTTTATGTACCTGTAGAAGCTCTTACTGTCTGTTTTTATATTTCTTGCTAGTTTACTCTCATAATATATCTTCTCTCACTTTATTACTTTTTTAGTCATCCTTAGCTGGTTTCTAAACATTTCCTAATCCTCTGCTCTACCACTAATCTCCGCAACGGTATATGCCTTTGTTTTCAATTTGATACCATCCTTAACTTCCTTAGTTAGCCATGGATGGTTCATCCTTCTCGTAGAGTCTTTCTGTATCACTGGAATATATCTTTGCTGAGCGTTATGAAATATATCTGCCACTACTTATCTACCGGCTTAGCCTTCAATCTACTCCCCAGTCCACTTTAGCCAACACTCTCTTCATACCTTTGTAATTTTCTTTATTTAAATTCAGGACATAATTTAAGACCCAAGTTTCTCACCTTCAAACTGTATTTGTAATTCTAACGTGCTATCATCACTCTTCCCTAGAGGATCCTTTACTATAAGATAATTAATTAATCCTATCACATTACACATTATCAGATCTAAAATAGCCTGCTCCCTGTTTGATTCCACAATGTATTGTTCTAAGAAACCATCCCGAATATACTCTATGCACTCGTTTTCAAGGCTACCTTTGCCAATTTGATTTGTCCAATCTATATGAAGATTAAAATCTGCCCATGATTATTGCAGTACCTTTCTTACAAGCCTCCATTATTTCTTGATTTATACTCTGTCCTACAGTGCAGCTACTGTTTGGGGGACTATAAACTATTCCCACCAGTGACTTATTTCCCTTATTATTTCTTATCTCCACCCAAACTGATTCTGCATCTGGATCTTCTGAGCCAATATAATTTCTCACTACTGCACTGATCTCATCCTTTACTAACGGAGCTACAACACCTCCCTTACCTTTCTGCCTATCCTTCCAAAATGTCAAATACCCCTGAATATTCTGTTCCCAACCTTGGCCACCTTGCAACCACGTCTCTATAATGGCTATCAGATCATACCAATTTATTTCTATTTGTGCCGTCAAGTCATTTATTTTGTTATGATTGCTGTTTGCATTTAGAATAATTTAGCTTTTAATTTTGATTTTTTTTTACCGTTTCCCTACTCTGACTCCATGTTCTGGTGCACTCTTATCTTTATACGCTCTGTCCCTTCCTGTCACACTCTGGTTATCATTACCCCTATCGCTACCCTGCACCATTGCCTTTTCCTTTCTATTTGACTTTTAAAATTTCCCCTCACCTGAATCCTCCCTCCTACTATTTAGTTTAGAGCCCTATCTACAGCTCTAGTTATTCAAAATGATCCCAGCATGGTTTAAATGAAGCCCATCCCAACGGAACAGCTCCCTCTTACCCCAGTATTGGTGCCAGTGCCCCATGAATCGAAATCCATTTCTCCCGCACCAACCTTTGAGCCATGCTTTCATCTCTCTGATCTTATTTCCCCTATGACAATTTGCTTGTGACTCAGGTAGTAATCCAAAGATTATTATCTTTGTGGTTCTGCTTTTTAATTTAGCCACTGCTCATACTCCCTCAGCAGAACTTCTTTCTTTGTTCTACCTATGTGTTGGTACCTACGTGGACCACGACAACTGGATTTTCCCCCTCTCACTCCAAGTTCCTTTCCAGCCCAGAGGAGATGTCCTTAACCCTGGCACCGGGCAGGCAACACAGCCTTTGGGATTCACCCTCTCACTGCAGAGAACAGTATCTATCCCCCTGACTATACTGTCCCCTGCCACACAGAGACAAATAGGAAAACACAGTGACAAAAGAAGTTAGAATGAGGGGGGTGAAAAAGTTTTCTTCAAAATTTGTGTCTGTGAGCAGTGCCACAAGAGACCAAACTAAAGCCTCAATAATTAAAATAAGCTGAAGACTGATGTTACTTTGGGAAATACTTTAGAAATTATTCAATAAATACTTGGTATTTGTTGCAGTGAAGGAATTTATTATATTGCATGCCTACAGACAGAACACATTCTATTCATTTATGAAACCATTTCCTATCACATTAATCCTTCACAACACAGGCAAACAAAGTTACAATGAAGATTTTTATTTTAACTACAATCTTTTGATGGTCTTTTTACAAATTTTGCTCTGCACTAGATATTCTAGAGATTCAGCGTCACAGTTCTCTCTCGGAAGCAGATCTCTCTCTCCCCTACGATCAGGATTTTACAGTTACTACAAAATATCTAGCTGTATGATAATGTGACCCAATGGACTTAAAAATGAAACACTTTGCAGTGTGTACCGGATACTGAAATCTTACAAATGACCCCACAGATATCTTTCAGAAGACAGACTTATAAACTCCCAAGTGCATCAAAGCCAATTCTAACCTAAGAATCTGATTTATTTTATGTGTACGATATCAACAAACAGAATAAAGTTTACATTGAAATTTAATCTAATCTCTATTGCTCCTTAAAATATCAAAAAATAACAAATTATACAAACCTAACCAGTGATAAGGCCTAGCTTCACATTTACAAATCAGTAAACTGACTGGCTGTAAGCTTAGCAAAGGGAGATCTGTCACTCTGGGCTCAAAATTGGCCCACTCATTTTTTCGGCGCTCTCACGGGAGATGCGCCGACTTTCTGCGTGGAAAACTGCTCCAAAAAAATCAGTCCCCGCTTTGGACGCTGTCCGGCCTCTCCCGGGTCTTCGCGCAGCGTGGCCAGTCGGGTCGGGGGCGGAGCCAGCGTCCCGCATTGAAAACAGTGTTGGGACTCCGGCACATGCGCGTTGGAGTGTGCGCGCATGAGCAGATAGCTCCTGCCCCCAGCCTCTCAGTGTGTGTGATGCAGCGTGGGACCCGATACATCCCTCCCCTATCCCAGGCCGAATGGCCTACCGCACAGGCCGGCCCGCTGCCTTCCCGGGCTGAAGATGTGCGTGTGCGTGCTGCAGCGTAGGAATTTGGCATAATTGATGCTAGTTAGAGCTATGCCTGGCCTGAGAGACAGAAGCAGGAGAAATGTTCTTGGTGCAGGAGAAAATGCCTCGTTCGGACTGGTCATCGAGATCGTGCCGTTCGGGGCGACAGCAAGCCTGATTCGGAAAAGATTGACTTTGCCGATTGTATTTTTTTTTGTTGTTGGGAAAGACCATATCACAATTAATTGGAATATATCCATTTGAGTCCGTCAAATCACTTTGAAAAGTGGGATGATAATGATCATTATCATCATCACACCGGCTGCTGGTGCGTCCCACCCCTATCCCAGGCCGAGTGGCCTACTGCACAGGCCAGCCCACTGCCTTCCTGGGCTGAAGATGAAGGTAGGGTAGGACTTATTTACTTCTATTTTTTATTTGGATATTTTGAAAAATTTATGTAAATATGTTTTGTCTCTTGTGAATTTGTCAAGCCTATTCACCTGGCGCTATTGTGAAAGGAGAACATAAGAGACAGAGGAACACTGAGAGAATACTTTATTTCTTGAAGTAGACTTTAGTTCAATAATATGGGCTCAATTTTGGCCCAGTATAATCATTGCAAACAAATAGTTGTTTAAATTAGTTGTGAGATTAGGGCAATTAGGGCAATTTAATTCAACTATCTTTTACTTCTTTTATTTTTGTTGTTTAAGCTTCCATGAATGCTTCTGTTGTATAGTAAATTAACTTTGCGAAGTTTGTCATATGATATCATTAGCTGTTTGATCCTATTCACATTCTTTAGTCAAGTCATTAAGTTCTGCTGGCCTCCAATGTGCTGATTTCTTAACTCTCCGCAAGGGTTTTCACAAGCGGTCACAAGTGGCCACATACACTGACCTAAGTTAGTTCGGAGTAACTATTAGCTGGCCAAAGTGGCCTAAATGGCCAAAACGGGAGGAGGTGGCTGGTAACGCTCCCTTTTGGAAAAAAAACTAAACTAAAAAAATCCTAACTAACTCACTTACACCGGCGCAAATTGAATGTGCAAAATGTGGATTTTTAAGATATTCCAGAAAAATCAAGTTGCTCCAAAAAAAACAGAGCAACTCCTGGCCAATTTTGAGCCCAATATTTCTACTCTAGATTTTTGAAGTCTGACTCCTTTCATAGCTGGACAGAAAGCCAAAGGTTTGTCCAGTGACCCTTACCCAGCTCTCCATGTCTGGGGTTTGGCCAGATGAGGGTTCATGTGACTGAGCAATCAAACTGGCTCCTGCCTTCCTAGGTTTGGACTTCTTTGGAAACTACCTCACCACTGGGCTTATACGAATGAAGCCATTCCAACATTATACCCAATTTCCTCTTTAGGATGTCCTAACAAACCTCCTTACTTAAAACTGTTGTGGTATTCGAAAAACACTGTCCTGGGCAGACGCTTTAACTGGATCTAATTTGCATTCTTAGAATTTTTATTCTGAGGATTGTATCCAATGTGAGCTAAACTTAATTTAATAACAACATGTTAATATAAATTATTCAAAATTCCTTCTAGGCCAAATAGTGAAAAATCTCAAACACAACAGTGTTCAATAGATGCGCAACATTTGAATAATGTTGTGTGGAGACTATGCTCCAAAACATTACATTTGTTTTTACCAATATGACACCATAATTGTATTCCATTACCGAGATACTCACATTTAACATTGTCTTCTCTTCTATTTTAGACATGGATTATGTTTTTCCATACTGCAGTGGGATTATTCTAACCAGTACAATCTATTTTCTTATATACTGTGGAGTGAAGAAAAATAAACCATGTGTTTATTCAACAGCAATATTACCTGGTAAGGTGAAGTGATCAACAGTCACAATGTCTGTATAATGATCCTTGGATAATCAGGCAATTTAAATGAAATGGTCACAGTGGTCTTTATCAGTGATTCTAAAGGTTCCCGTACAATGCTGTGGACCTTGGGCCAACCAACGGTAACTCCCAGCTACTGTAATAAATAATGTATAACAAGACTAAACCTCTATTTTTAGTTTGCTGAGCCAGGGTGTTGGTTTAACATCTTAGACCTTACAATGAGCAATTAACTGAGAATCCACTTTCTCAGTGATGAGGTCGGCAGGTGTTAAACAGAGTTGTTTGATGGAGCTAATTTTCAGTTAGCTATTTGATGTAAGTTAAGTGATGAGTTGAAACTGAGAGTAAAGAACTAGAGGACAAAATTCAAGAGCCTAAGCAAGACTAGAAACTGGAGAAATGTTTTTCCAAGGTGCAGTGGATATGTGGATCAAACTCCCAGCAAAAATGTGGCAATTGACTCCTTCAGAAAAGAAAGCATAATTCCAGTCAGGAAAAGTATAAGGATCAGCACAGACTGAGATGATCAAATATTGTATAGAACATGACCATTCTTATTTGTGTATGGTAAACAACTTCTGATACGTCCTTACTATACAGTATAAATGCACACGAGGCCCATGCTTGAGAGGTCAGTCTGTGACCTGTCCTTTATTCCTCAGCACTCAAGTGATGAAGGTGGGTGGAGCTTCCCCTTTTATCCCTGAAGGTCCAGGTTAGGAGTGTCTCCCACCTAGTGGTCATTGTTCTCACAGTGTACAACTTAGGTCAGATTATACATGGGTTACAATGCTGGTTGAATACATGACATCACCTCCCCCCCAAAGTCTTATTGGGATCACAAGTTGAGTCTCTCTGGTGGTTTACGCTCTCTTGGAGAGCGCCTGAGTTGGAGCTCCGGCTGTTGGGCGCTGGCCTGAGTGTCTGCTGTTTGCGGTGCCTCAGGCCTATCCAGACTGCCCACAGTGATTGGGCTCTCCTCCACTTGGTTCCGGTGGTCGGTCACCTGTGGTGGAGTGAACTCTACATTGTGTTCTTCCTCTGCTTCTTCTATGGAGTTGCTGAACCTCCTTTTTGTTTGATCCACGTGTTTGCGGCAGATTTGTCCATTGGTAAGTTTAACTACCAGGATCCTATTTCCCTCTTTGGCAATCACGGTGCCTGCGAGCCATTTGGGCCCTGCAGCGTAGTTGAGGACAAAAACAGGATCATTTACATCAATACATCGCGCTCTCGCATTCCTATCATGGTAGTCATATTGTGGCTGGCGCCTGCTCTCAACAATTTCTTTCATGGTGTGGTGTATAAGGGATAGCCGGGTTTTGAGCGTCCTTTTCATTAGTAGCTCTGCGGATGGAACCCCTGTGAGCGAGTGTGGTCGGGATCTATAGGCCAACAGGAGGCGTGATAAGCGGGTTTGTAGGGAACCCCCTTGGATTCTGAGCATCCCCTGTTTGATTATCTGCACTGCTCATTCCGCCTGGCCGTTTGAGGCCGGCTTGAACGGTGCCGTTCTGACATGGTTAATTCCATTGCCTGCCATGAAGTCCTGGAATTCAGTGCTTATGAAGCATGGGCCATTGTCGCTGACCAAGACGTCCGGTAGACCGTGAGCGGCGAACATTGCCCGTAGACTTTCTACCGTGGCAGAGGCTGTGCTTGAATTTAAAATTACACACTCGATCCATTTGGAGTAGGTGTCTACTACAACCAAAAACATTTTTCCCATGAAAGGACCTGCGTAGTCCACATGGATGCGTGACCAAGGCTTGGCGGGCCATGGCCAGGGGCTAAGGGGGGCTTCCCTGGGCGCATTGCTCAGCTGGGCACACGTGTTGCACCTGCGAACACAAAGTTCCAGATCTGCGTCTATCCCTGGCCACTAAACGTGTGACCTGGCAATTACCTTCATCGTGACAATGCCCGGGTGCTCATTGTGGAGTTCTCTGATGAACACCTCTCTGCCCATCTGGGGCATGACTACGCGGTTTCCCCACAGTAGGCAATCGGCCTGAATCGAGAGTTCATCCCTGCGCCTGTGAAATGGTTTAAATTCCTCAGGGCATGCCCTGTACGTGGCTGCCCAGTCCCCATTCAGGACACATTTCTTGACTAGAGACAATAGCGGGTCTCTATTTGTCCAGACTTTAATCTGACGGGCTGTCATGGGTGAGCCTTCGCTTCTGAAAGCTTCAACAGCCATGACCATCTCAGCAGCATGCTCAGTAGCCCCCTCAGTGGTGGCTAGTGGGATTCTGCTGATTGCATCGGCGCAGTTTTCGGTGCCCGGTCTGTGCCGAATTGTATATTCATAGGCGGCTAACATGAGTGCAAACCTCTGTATGCAGGCCGATGCGTTTGCATTTATGGCCTTGTTGTCGGCCAAAAGGGACGTTAGGCGTTTGTGATCTGTCTCCAGTTCAAATTTCCTGCCAAACAGGTACTGGTGCATTTTCTTTACAGCATATACACATGCGGGCGCCTCCTTTTCTACCATCCCGTAACCCCTTTCTGCCTGGGACAGACTCCTGGAGGCATAAGCTACTGGCTGTAACTGACCCTTGACATTGACATGCTGCAACACACACCCGACACCATAGGACGACGCATCGCACGTTAAGACAAGTTTCTTACATGGGTCATATAGCGTTAACAGATTGTTGGAACATAACAAATTGCGTGCTCTATTAAAAGCCCTTTCCTGGCTGTCCCCCCCAGACCCATTCGCGACCTCTAGCAGCGTGCTCAATTTGGGAAGAAAGTTACCAAAATAGTTCAGGAGCCCCTGGAATGAACGCAGCTCCGTCATGTTACGGGGTCTGGGTGCTCTCTGGATCGCTTCCGTCTTGGACGCAGTAGGGCTGATCCCGTCTGCTGCTACCCTAATCCCCAGGAATTCTACCTCTGGAGCTAGGAAGACGCACTTCAACTTTTTCAGTCGCAGCCCTACCCGGTCCAGCCTGCGTAGCTCCTCCTCCAGGTTGTGGAGGTGTTCTTCAGTATTGTAACCCGTGATGAGGATGTCGTCCTGAAAAACCACCGTGCCTGGAATCGACTTGATGAGGTTTTCCATATTTCGTTGAAAGGTCGCGGTGGCCGAGCGAATCCCGAACGGACATCTGTTGTACTCAAACAACCCCTTGTGTGTCGTGATGGTGCTCAGCTTCTTCGACTCACTCGCCAGCTCCTGGGTCATGTAAGCTGAGGTCAGGTCCAATTTTGAAAAAAGTTTGCCACCGGATAGCGTCGCAAAGAGGTCCTCCCCTCTCGGTAGCGGGTACTGGTCTTGGAGTGACACCCGATTGATGGTGGCCTTGTAATCGCCACATATCCTGACCGACCCATCCGCCTTGAGCACCGGCACGATCGGGCTCGCCCAGTCACTGAATTCGACTGGCGAGATGATGCCTTCCCTCAGCAGGCGGTCCAATTCGCCTTCTATCTTTTCCCGCATCACATACGGCACTGCTCTGGCCTTGTGGTGTACTGGCCTGGCGTCCAGGTTTATGTGAATCACTACCTTGGCCCCCATGGAAGTGCCAACGCCGGGTTGAAATAATGAGTCACATTTGTCCAGGATCTGTGAGCATGATACTCGCTCCACAGAAGAAATTGCATTGACATCGCCCCTGGGACAATCCAGAGTGGCAACCTGTTCTCCGAATCTTTGTGGGTCACGACTACCATGGCGCTGCCTCGCACCGGAATGATCTGCTTTGTGTAAGTTCGTAGCTGTGCGTCAATCGGCAATAATTTTGGCCTCCTGGCCTTGGACGCCCACAACTTTTCGAACTGTTTGATACCCATCAGAGACTGGCTGGCCCCCGTGTCTAGCTCCATTGATACTGGGATGCCATTGAGGAGCACTTTCATCATTATCGGTGGCGCCCTGGTGTATGAACTGTATATGTGCTCCACATGAACTCGCTGAACTTCAGCTTCCAGCGATTTCCCCCAGCGTTCACTTCTGCAATTTCTGCAGGTATTTTGCTCATCTCTGCAAACTCCGGCTGAGTGTGTGCCTCCACGCCTCCAACATGAGCTGTTGTTTGAAACAAAAGATCCCTTGCCAGTCGATCGTCCCTGACTGCCCCTGTGACTGTCCTTGAATGCGCCATTAACAGGTGTTGATGGCCCCATTACTGGCCGCATTGTCCCTTGCAATGGCGTGAATCGCCGTTCAGCTTGCCATTGTCTCTGTCGAACTCCCCTTCTGGGTTCGACTACATGTTGGGGCCGATTGCCCTTGTCTGCCTGGAGAACTGTGTGCTGCTTTAACAATGTTGAATCTCTGTTCCAACCATTCCTTAACACAGTACCTCTCGTCTGTTCTGCTAGTGGCCATGCTCGCGTGGTTTAAATCCCAGTTTCTCGTCGCCATTGATACGTCCTTACGAGACAGTATAAATGCACACGAGGCCCATGCTTGAGAGAAGGTCAGTCTGTGACCTGTCCTTTATTCCTTAGCACTCAAGTGATGAAGGTGGGTGGAGCTTCCCCTTTTATACCTGAAGGTCCAGGTTAGGAGTATCTCCCACCTAGTGGTCATTGTTCTCACAGTGTACAACTTAGGTCAGATTATACATGGGTTACAATGCTGGTTGAATACATGACAACTTCAATGAAGGTATATGGATAAACAGCCATTTTGGATTAGCTTCTGGAAAGCTCTGGAAATTGTGGAAAAGTTGCAAAATGTCCACTCAGGAGATAAAATAAGTGCGGTGAAACCCACAATGAGATAAATTGTGATAATCTGTAAACAAACGGTTATACTAAGCCTCGTTTTATGCTTTTGTCATATTTTGGATTATTTGATCATTTTTTCATGGAAAGGATTTTGGGTTTAGTTTTGTTTGTGTTATATTTTAAAACAGCAAATTTGCACAGGTTTTAAAAATGTCAGGATGCAAGCATTGAAAATGTGTATTAAAGCCAAGTGGGCCAGTTTGTAAAATGTTGCAGCCCACATTCTACTGATACAATTAAAATCAACTTTCTCACCGCAGGCCCATTAAGCCAGGATGTTCCTTATTCATTTTGTGCATAATAGGAGTTATTTTATTAAACCCACACTCTAGGGTGGGAAAGGAGAAATAGCTGGTTTTAGCATCATTGAATGGGAAAGGAGCCAAAGTGTCAGCCCTCGCTCTGGTTTGGTACACATAGTCAAGGAACAAAGAGATACATAGGCAATCAGTCAACTATGTCTGAGGAAGAACCCTGGCCTAGTGAGGAGGGACTTTCTCTTCTCAATTCCAGAGCCAGTCAGGTCAGTGTTACACTGTGTGTAATGAGCAAGTGTGACCTTAGCTCCTTTATTAAGGTTCCAGAGTGCAGATACCTCATGGGTGGCCTGCTTATATACTGTGCTCCCAAGGGATGCTGGAATCCCTTGGGACTCCAACAGGTAGGCACTCTTGTGGACAGGTGTGATGCAGGTTACAAAGTGTTAAATACATAACATCACTCCCCTTTGAAGTCAACAGTATACTTATTTACAAGTTGAGATGATCTGGGGCTTTGTGCTCGCTTGTCAATCGTCTCGGTACAAATGCTGGTGTCGGTGGGTTGGTCAGTTCTTCACTGAGCTGTTGGGCAGCCGGCCTTGCCGTGCTGCTGGGGATGATGAGTTCGGTTTCATGGTCAACCATGATGTCAGTTGCCACGTGTGTGTGTTGGAATGTCAAAGTTGGTGGTGTCTTCTTCAGGTTGTTCGTAGCTGTTGGTGAACCGCAATTTGATTTGGTCCAAGTGTTTTCTGTGCATTTGTCCATTGGTCAGTTTGACCTGAAATACCCTACTCCCTTCTTTGGCTGTGACCGTGCCAGCGAGCCATTTGGGAACATGTCCATAATAGAGCACAAACACAGGATCATTGATCTCAATATCGCGTGACAAATTTGCGCGGTCATGGTACACATTTTGTTGATGCCACTTGTCCTCCACGTGTTCATGTAGATCAGGGTGGACCACAGAGAGCCTTGTTTTAAACGCCCTTTTCATGAGCAGCTCAGCTGGGGGAATCCCGGTGAGTGAGTGGGGTCTGGTGTGGTAGCTGAGCAGTACTCGGGACAACCGGGTCTGCAGGGAGCCTTCCGACACGCGTTTCAAGCTTTGCTTGATGATCTGAACTGCCCCTTCTGCCTGGCCGTTGGGTGTGGGCTTGAACGGGGCAGATGTGACATGTTTGATCCCGTTGCGGATCATGAATTCTTTGAATTCAGCACTGGTGAAGCACAGCCCATTGTCGCTGACTAGGACATCAGGCAAGCCGTGCGTGGCAAACATGGCTCGTAGGCTTTCAATGGTGGCTGTGGATGTTTACAGACATTATTGCACATTCAATCCATTTTGAGTAAGCGCCCACGACAACCAAAAATATTTTGCCTAGGAATGGGCCCGCATAGTCCACATGGATCCTCGACCACGGTTTGGATGGCCAGGACCACAAACTTAGCGGTGCCTCTCTGGGTGCATTGCTCAACTGAGAGCAAGTGTTGCACTGGTGCACGCATGACTCTAAATCTGAGTCGATGCCAGGCCACCACATGTGGGATCTGTCTATGGCTTTCATCATTACGATGCATATGTGGGTGCTGTGCAGTTCGCAAATAAATGTGTCTCTGCCTTTCTTGGGCAAGACTACGCGATTGCCCCACAAAAGACAGTCCGCCTGCAGGGACAGCTCATCTTTGCGCCTGTGGAATGGCTTAATCGCTTCCTGTATCTCTGTGCCCGGTCTGTGGCGGAATACATAGTTGTACGCTGACAGTGTGAGTGCCCATCTTTGGATGCGGGCAGAGGCATTGGTATTAATCCCTTTGCTCTCCGAGAATAGCGATATGAGCGGCTTGTGGTCAGTTTCAAGCTCGAACTTGAGGCCAAATAAGTACTGGTGCATTTTTTTTACCCTGTATACGCATGCCAGAGCCTTTTTTTCAACCATGCTGTGGGCCCTTTCGACCTTGGACAAACTCCTGGATGCATACGCAACTGATTGCAAAATTCCCGATTCATTAACCTGTTGTAACACCCGACCCCATATGACGACGCATTGCAAGCTAACACCAATCGTTTACCTGGGTTATACAGGACAAGCAGCTTGTTAGAACACAATAAGTTTCTGTCTTTCTTAAAGGCAGCCTCTTGTGAATTCCCCCATACCCAGTTGTCTCCCTTGCGCAGTAGCACATGTAGGGTTTCTAGCATGGTGCTTAACCCAGGTAGGAAATTACCAAAGTAGTTAAGGAGTCCCAGAAACGACTGCAGCTCCGTCACATTCTGTGGTTGCGGTGTGTTCTTGATGGCCTCTGTCTTGGCGTCGGTGGGTCTGATGCCGTCTGCTGCGATTCTCCTTCCTAAGAGTTCAACGTCCTGTGCCAGAAAAACACACTTCAAGCATTTCAACCTGAGCCCCATCGCGATCCGACTGACTAAAAACCACCTCCAGATTCTTCAAGTGCTCCAAGGTGTCCCGACCAGTAACTGATATGTTGTCCTGGAAGACCACTGTGCAAGGAACCGACTTTAGCAGGCTCTCCCATGTTCCGCTGGAAGATCGCTACGGCCGACCGAATCCTGAATGGGCACCCATTGTAGATAAACAGACCTTTGTGTGTGCGGATGCAAGTGAGGCCTTTCGAATACTCCTCCAGATCCTGTGTCATATAGGCCGAGGTCAGGTTCAGTTTGGTGTACGTCTTCCCTCCAGCCAGGGTCGCGAATAGGTCGTCTGCCTTGGGTAGCAGGTACTCGTCCTGCAGCGAAAAACGGTTAATCGTTACTTTATAGTCCCCGCAAATTCTAACCGTATCATCCTCCTTGAGTACCGGAACAATAAGACTGGCCCAGTCGTTGAATTCCACCGGCGCGATGATGCCTTCACATTGCAGCCTGTCCAGCTCGATTTCCACTTTTTCACGCATCATGTACAGTACCGCCCGAGCCTTGTAGTGGATGGGTCACGTACCAGGAACCAAATGGATCTGCACTTTCGCCCCCGAAAAGCTTCCAATGCCTGGCTCGAATAACAAAGAGAACTTGCTTAGAACCTGGGTACATGCGGTGTCATCGACGGACGAAAGCGCTCGGATGTCGTCCCAGTTCCAGCGGATTTTCCCCAGCCAGCTTCTGCCAAACAATGTGGGGCCATCCACTGGCACAATCCACAGCGGGAGTTCGTGTACTGCTTCATCATAGGTGACTTTGACTTCAGCACTGCAAATTACAGGGATTAGTTCCTTGGTGTAAGTCCTTAGTTTGGTGTGAATGGGGCTGAGCTTGGGCCTGTGTGCCTTCTTCCCGCACAGCCTGTCGAAGGCCGTTTTACTCATTATGGACTGACTTGCCCCCATGTCCAGCTCCATAGACACTTGAATGCCGTTCAGTTCAACTTTCAACATTATTGGTGGGCATTTCATCGTGAACGTATGTACCTCTGCCTCCTCAGTATGAGTTTCCAATTCCATCTGATCTACTGTGGATCGATCTTCCTCTGCAATGTGGTGGTTTGCAGGGTTTGCAGGGTTTGCAGCTCGTCTGCACATATGTTGGAGTTGTCCCATTGTTCTGCAACCATTGCACGCATAGTGCTTAAAGCAGCATTAATAGGGCCAATGATCACCCCCGCAGCGCCAACAGGGTGTTAACTGCCTCACATTAACAGATGATGGCAGACTCTGGGTCAATTGAGGTCGGGCCACAGCAGCCGGCATGTACGTTCTGCTCTGTACATTTCTGCTCAAAACTGACGTTACTTTATGCACAGTACTGGCCGAAACTTATTTGTTCTGCGAAATCTGCTTGGTGTTGTCGCTGGTGGACATAAATGCCTGGGCTATCGTTATGGCTTTACTCAGATTCGAAGTTTCTACAGTCAACAGTTTGCGAAGGATTGTCTCATGTCCGATGCCCAGTACAAAAAAGTCTCTGAGCATTTTTTCTAGGAATCCCTCAAACTGACAATGTCCTGCAAGGCGCCTTAGTTCAGCAACATAGCTCGCCACTTCCTGGCCCTCCGATCGTTGACACGTGTAGAACCGATATCTCGCCATCAAAATGCTTTTCTTAGGATTTAGGTGCTCCCAGACCAGCGTACACAGTTCTTCATAGGATTTCTCTGTTGGTTTTGCCAGGGCCGAGAGAGTCTTCATGAGGCCGTAGGTTGTTGCCCCACAGACATTTAGGAGGATCGCCCTTCGTTTGGTGGTGTTCTCGTCATCTTCCAGCTTGTTGACCATGAAGTATTGGTCGAGTCTCTCCACGAAGGCCTCCCAATCGTCCCCCTCTGAGAACTTCTCCAGGATGCTGACCATTCTTTGCATTTTCATGCGGTTGTTCATTACCTCGTCGCCAATTGTAATAAATGATCAGTCTGAGTACTGTGTGTAATGAGCAAGTGTGACCTTAGCTCCTTTATTAAGATTCCAGAGTGCAGGTACCTCGTGGGTGGCCTGCTTATATACTGTGCTCACAAAGAATGCTGGGATCCCTTGGGACTCCAACAGATAGGCCCTCTGGTGGACAGGTGTGATGCAGGTTACAAGGGGTTAAATACATAACAGTCAGAAAGGTGGTCAGAAGGCTTTTGTTGTTTATCTTGCTCTCAAGGACATTTCTATAATTGGTTGAAGCAAGGTGAGTTTTGGTTACATTTAATGGGCTGTATGTTCACTTACTTTCTGTAAAATAAAGCAGCTTAACAATTTGTATCTGGCCTTATCTCACTCTGTATTTCTGTCTATCAGCAGAAAGTTTGGAAAAATGCATGTAAGGGCACGACAAAGACATGAAATCGAGTTCAGATTACAAGGGTTTTAATTATTATACTCCTGGGTTATGTTAGTTTATAATTAGATATTGGATGGCATAGGCATACTTCTAAACATAAGAAGCTTGGACCCCTTATGAAAATCTCCAACCCCCTTGTACTCGTGAGAATATCCAAACTAGAAACAAAACTTGTAGCAGCTTTCTTTTATACTTATGAGTGTTATCTCATTGAAGGCTAACACAATTTCAAATTGGGCTGAGGAATAATGGTTTACTAACCTCCAGACATTAGTTGGTTAATGTAATCATCTATATGATATGGATTTATGATTTGGATTCAGAAATTGAATATAAATTGGATAGATTAGGTGAGTGGGCAAATGCATGGCAGATGAAGTATAATGTGGATAAATGTGAGCTTATTCACTTTGGTGGTAAAAACAGAGAGACAGACTATTATCTGAATGGTGACAGATTAGGAAAAGGGGAGGTGCAACGAGACCTGGGTGTCATGGTACATCAGTCATTGAAGGTTGGCATGCAAGTACAGCAGGCGGTTAAGAAAGCAAATGGCATGTTGGCCTTCATAGCGAGGGGATTTGAGTACAGGGGCAGGGAGGTGTTGCTACAGTTGTACAGGGCATTGGTGAGGCCACACCTGGAGTATTGTGTACAGTTTTGGTCTCCTAACCTGAGGAAAGACATTCTTGCTATTGAGGGAATGTAGCGAAGGTTCACCAGACTGATTCCCGGGATGGCGGGACTGACATATCAAGAAAGACTGGATCAACTGGGCTAGTATTCACTGGAGTTCAGAAGAATGAGAGGGGACCTCATAGAAACGTTTAAAATTCTAACGGGTTTAGACAGGTTAGATGCAGGAAGAATGTTCCCAATGTTGGGGAAGTCCAGAACCAGGGGTCACAGTCTAAGGATAAGGGGTAAGCCATTTAGGACCGAGATGAGGAGAAACTTCTTCACCCAGAGAGTGGTGAACCTGTGGAATTCTCGACCACAGAAAGTTGTTGAGGCCAATTCACTAAATATATTCAAAAAGGAGTTAGATGTAGTCCTTACTACTAGGGGGATCAAGGGGTATAGCGAGAAAGCAAGAATGGGGTACTGAAGTTGCATGTTCAGCCATGAACTCATTGAATGGCGGTGCAGGCTAGAAGGGCCGAATGGCCTACTCCTGCACCTATTTTCTATGTTTCTATGTCTATGTTTCTATGTAAATTGACAAAGTGGCAAAGTTGCAAATAATACCAATTTTTTTCTGAACAACAGCTCAGGAAATACAGAATGAATTAGACAAAATATATGATTGAGCATAACAATCGCAATTAAAATTTAATATGAACAAGTGTAAAACATTGCACATAGAAAGGAAATTGGATAACAGCCGTACTCCATGAATGGTGTTAAAATAGCGAAGGATTAAACTCAACGCTCAACATATCCAACCACTACTGAGAAGCAATCAACAAAGCCCATAGAATCTTGAACTACACAATCAAATAGAGTATCATTCTGACAAAGTCATGATCAGACTGTATAGTACTTTGGTCACACCATGGGGTCAACTTTCAACTTCGGTGGGGTGAAAAGCTAGCAGTAGCAGATTAGTTGGCCCGTTATATACAGCAGTAAATAGAATGAAAACGGTTAATCCAGAAAATTACTTCAAACTAAATCGCCAGAGTAGGACAAGGTAACACAGGTTCAAATTAGTGATTGGCAAATTTAGCACTTTATCAGGAAGTTTTTATCCACAAAAAGTGATCAGTACATGGAACAGATGTTTGGAGAGAACAGTGGAGGTAATAAGAGTTGGAGGGATATAAAGGAGAGACTGTATGGTCTTCATCATTGAATGAGCTCAAATCAATTCAAATGCTTTCCTTATCCATGTTTATCTTGTGAGGCTGCTCAGGCTAATTTCAGTTTGGATTGATTAAAAACAAGATAAAAGATGATCTCAGAAATTATGACAACGCTGGTTAACCTTATTAGGAAATCTCTGATTTTTGAGTATTGTAAATATGAAAGATTAATCCAGCCAGAAATTCATGGCATATTAGCTCAGTGTGAAGTGATACATTTAAAAGTCTAGATGTCGCTATGTTCCTTGTGTCTTATCACAGTTGATCAATGTTACTAAATGGTTTGATGGGAGATTGGAACATTTTTGTTTATACAATAATGGGAGCCAATGTCTATGCTTTGATTATTCGGAATAGCCTTGTTGCTGGCAGTGTATTTATGAAAACTGCTAGAAAACTCTTAACGGGTAGTTCCTTTTTTTACTTTTTCCAGATTAAAAATATATTCCCAGGGACTCTGTTCCCTCCACGGTGCCTTGCTCAATAGAAGCATGGACTGGAGATTCAGGGGCAGAGCACAAATTTTTCGGGGCGCTTGGAGGCGGACAAAAGGGGCACACCTCGGGTGAGGGCGCCAGAAAATGAGGTTGGGGAAATTTGAGCCACATGTATCTGATTCTTGGCGCTCCTGACATTCTGGTCATTAGTTGCCAGTTCTCTGATTACACTCCCATTGAACAGGCTCTTCACTGGGAACAGAGGCTCCTAAAGCTCACCCTCGATTATTCTGGTATTTCCTTTACAGAAACAAGTTGTCCATCTGCAGATAATTAATGCTTCCCAATTTTCTTCATTCTTAGCATTCTTCTCAGGACTCCTGTGGGGAATAGCAAACAGTTCATGGTTTCTGGCAAACTATTTCCTTGGTGCAGTTATCACTTTTCCTCTTGTTACTGCTGTGAGTACCTTAAAAGTATTGCTTATATTTGTAACTGTGTCAATAGATAATATAAAACAGAAGGGAAATATCTAAATTCTCGTTGAAGCTGAAACTGAAAGACATTGGGAAGTGCTGATCGGCGATAAGCTGTGCAGTGCTACTGACACTAAAATCACTGGCAGAACACACTGGCGTAGGCTCTTTTAGCAATGTTGGCTGTATACATATAACTGCTCGCAACTCCATTGTATCACAAGGAGACACAGATAATTATTTTTACTTCATTCTCAGGATGGGAGTAACCATGATCAAGAAGGTGGTTCTCCCAGGACAAGGCTAGCCCATTGCACTTCGGGTGTGCTGATGCCTGCAATGTCCCCAAATGCAGGATACTCCACTGCAAACATTTGTGGGTATCCCTGGCTAGCTGCTCTGAGAAGGTGAAAGTTGGTCTTCTTGAACAGCTACAGCTCTTTGTAGAGGTTTGCTAGGAGTTAAGAGTCAATCACGTTGATGTGGACTGGAGTCACATATAGGCAAGACTGGGTAAGGACGGCAGGTTTCCTTCTCTAAAGGACATTATTGAACCAGTTGGGCTTTTACAGCAATCCGACAGCTTCATGAAAGACAGAAAGACTGTTATAGTTATAAATCATCTTCCACGACATCGGGATGTACATTTGAAGTGTTGTAATGTAGGAAACACAGCAGCCAATTAGCGCACAGCAAGCTCTCACAAATAGCAATTTTAAATTAATTTGCATTACTTCACTTTTACTGATATCAGATTTATATTTCCAGATTTAAAAAAAAAATAATTTAAATTTTCAAATTGCCAGAGTGTGATTTGAACTCATATTTTCTGGATTACAAGTCCAAGCCTCTGGATAACTAGTCCAGGAATATAACCACTACACTACTGTACCCACAGAAATTCACAACTTATTCCTCCGTGTTGTTAAGAAGTATTTCAGCTTACATACACATTCATTCCAAAGCATCATAACTTCCCCATCTCTTTTGCCCAGGCTAGGCACAACTCACCAGAGGTTTTGACCCATCAAACTCAGAATCTCTCACAGCGATGGGTCTTGTGACCTTGCTATGTTAAACTGATGCCAAATTCATATAGATCCCATTTTCACACCACATCCTGCCATCTTGATCACTGCTTTAAGGAGCTTCTTAAAGGAGGAGAGAGAGATAGAGAGGCGGAGAGGTTTCCCAAGGGAATTCCTGAGCTTAGGGCCTAGGCAACTGAAGGCACAGCCACCAATGGTGGCGAGATGGAAATCGGGGTTACCCATGATGGGTTGCAGGATGACCTCTTAGATCTCACTGTGTGTGCTCCTGACTTTCTAAACTTTGAATCTTTTGCACTTGCAGGACAAGATAGTGCATAATAGAAGAAAGCAGACATGGACTGAAGGGGACCGAACAACATTCATGAGTTCATTCCAAAATGCTGCCTTGCAGGTCATTGGGCCAGATGGCATACATAAATGGGACAGAGTGAAGTTGAAGACCTCCTCCCGGCTCAGGGTGAATGCTAGAATAATGCCCCTTCTCACCCCGCGCTCTCACTCACTACCCCGCAGGCATATGCTCCGACGCAATGCCATGTGACATTCTATTGTCACACAAACAATACTTGAAGATGTACCCTAACATGTGTTCCTCTTCACTTTCTGTAAATGCGCCACAGGAAGCAATGAAGGTCTCTGTATCTCCCAAGAAAATAGCTGTTCACAGCACCCTGCATTACTCATTCCTTCTGCTCCAAGCACCAGCACAGGTATAATGCACCCTGGGTGAATTTAGATTGTGAATTAGAGCAGGGTCATGCAGAGAGCACAAGAGAAGAGCAGATGATTGTTGCAGTGGAACTAAAGGAACCTGCATGCTCTTTTTCAGCTGCTGAGCCCTCGGATTCTGACTTCATGGGCCTGAAATAAAATGCATGTTATTGGAATACTACAGTTTCTAGTCTTCACTGGATGTATCAAGCATTCTGCGTGGTCTGAGGGCAAGTGTGGAAGAACCCACTATCCTCATCTATGCTGTCACACATGACAGCTTCCCTTCACTGCAGCCTTTCCACGGAACCCACAGTAACTCCTAGGATATCTGCAATGGATCTCCCTGTTCCTGAGGATCTAAGCTCAGTTCAATATCTCTTGTTAATTTTTTTTTAATTCATTCATGGGATGTGGGTGTTACTGGCAAGGAAAGCATTTATTGCCCATCCCTAATTGCCCTTGAGAAGGTGGTGAAGAGCTGTCTTCTTGAACAGCTGCAGTCCTTGTGGTGAAGGTCCTCCCATAGTGCTGTTAGGGAGGGAGCTCATAGATTTTAACCCAACGACGATAAAGGAACGGCAATATATTTCCAAGTCAAGATGGTGCGTAACTTGGAGGGAAACTTGGAGGCGGTGCTTTTCCATGCGCCTGCTGCCCTTGTCCTTCTAGGTGGCAGAGGTCGCGGGTTTGGGGGGTGCTGTCGAGGAAGCCATGGCAAGCTGCTGCAGTGTATCTTGTAGATGGTACACCCTGCAGTCACGGTACGCCAGTGGTGGAGCGTAAATGTTTAAGGTGATGGATGAGATGCCAATCAAGCGGGCTGCTTTGTCCTGGATGGTGTCGAGCTTCTTGAGTGTTGTTGGAGCTGCACTGATCCAGGCAAGTGAAGAATATTCCATCACACTCCTGACTTGTGCCTTGTGGATGGTGGAAAGGCTTTCGGGAGGCATATGCAATGTTCCCATTATGCTGCACAGCCGCGCTGTGCTCTGGCAGTCCCACGCAGCTGGCTCCATCTGCTTATAAAGGGGAAAACTGCATATGCGTGGAATTTTGAATGACCCATGCAGTCCATTAAAAGGGCTGCGTGGCCCTGCCAAAAATTAGAGGGAACATTGGTCAGGAGGTGAGTCACTCACCACAGAATACCCAGCATCTGACCTGCTCTTACAGTCACAGTATTTATGTGGCTGGTCCAGTTAAGTTTCTGGTCAATGGTGACCCCCAGGATGTTGATGGTGGGGGACTCAGCGATGCTAATGCCATTGAATGTCAAGGGGCAGTGATTAGATTCTCGCTTGTTGGAGATAGTCATTGCCTGGCACTTGTGTGGCACAAATGTTATTTGCCACTTATCAGCTCAAGCCTGAATGTTGCCCAGGTCTTGCTGCATGTGGGCACGTACTGCTTCATTATCTGAAGAGTTGTAAATGGAACTGAACATCCCCACTTCTGACCTTATGTTTGAGGGAAGGTCGTTGATGAAGCAGCTGAAGATGGTTGGGCCTAGGACATTGTCCTGAGGAACTCCTGCAGTGATGCTCTGGTATTGAGGTAATTGGCAACTAACAACCACAACCATCTTCCTTTGTGCTAGGTATGACTCCAGCCAGTGGAGAGTTTCTCCCTGGTTCCCATTGACTTCAGTTTTACTAGAGCTCCTTGATGCCACACTTGTTCAAATGCTGCCTTGATTGTCAAGGGCAGTCACTCTCACCTCACCACTGGAATTCAGCTCTTTTTTTCATGTTTGGACTAAGGCTGTAATGAGGTCTGGAGCGGTTAATATGCGGATTGTTGCTGCAGAGGTTTTGGGCTCCAATCTACAAGAATCTCTCCTTTCTGGCTAGGAAATTGGAGAGAATCATTCTGCAGGACTTCACTGCCTTCATAGCTCTACAGCGGTCTATCCCCATGCAGTCAGCAGCCAGTAACGGTGACATGAGTTGGCACAAGTAAAATTGCTTCCTTTCATGGCCAGACATGTGGATCACCAGCCTCTTCCCCTACAGCCCCAAAATGACAATAAATGTGTTGGAACCCGGGCTGGACCAGGCAGCTACCACAGAAGTAGACGGGATAGAGCCAGATGTAGGGACAGCTTATGACCCAACATATGGAGGCAGAAGGCTTCCTCAATCTCGAGAGGCTTCCATTTAGGTCCAGCAACGAGACAACTCCTGGCACTGGGCAAGACCAACTGGCACATTCCCATATCCTCAGACTTGGCTCTTAGGTGCTGATTTTCTTTTTCTATTTGAAAAAGTAATTCTCCCTTTCACTCTCTATTGCTACATCCAGCTAATAGGTTTCTTCAACAATTAAGCTCAAGGCTGCACCATGTTCTTGCATAATTAAACTTTCCTTCTTTCTGTGTGCGATGAAAATGTAATTTACCTCCCTCTCCTTTTGCAGATCTGCTTTTGTACGGGTAGAAATTTTCTCTCTTCCCCCTTCCCCCACCCTCTGGATCCACTATTGTTTAAATGTCTGTTGCTGTGCAAATAGCCTGGATAAGAACTGGTAAAATTCTGCATTGGTTGGACAATGAATTATGATGGTTAAGACTGGGGTTCACATTAACAACTACCTTGGGTTCTGAAATCAAATGCTCTTCCACTGGGGAGACCGGAGTGTCCTGTTTTCTGTCAGCTAGCATCCCAGAACATTCTAACTCATAGATATTATTATGTCCGTAATAAAGTAAAGTGATTGAGTACTGTAGAGGTGAGTAAGTGTGACCTTAGTCTCTTTATTCTAACTCCAGAGTGTTGGTACAGCATGGGAGGCCTGCTTATATACAGTGCTCCCAAGAGATGCTGGGATCCCTTGGGACTCCAAAAGATACGCCCCCTGGTGGCGGTAGAATGCTGGTTACATAGAGTTGCATAACATCACTCCCTCCCAAAGTCAATAGTACACTTATTTACAGGGTGAAACGATCTGGAGCTTTTCGCTCCCTAGTGGATTGTCTCGGTACAAATGCAGGTGTAGGTGAGTTGGTTGGTTCTTCGCTGGTTGCTGAGCAGCTGGCCTTGCTGGGCTGCTGGGGATGATGAGTTCAGCTTTGTGGTCAACCGTGATATCGGTTGCCACTTGTGTGTGTGTTGGAGGGTCAAAGTTGGTGGTGTCCTCTTCAGGTTGTTCGTTGCTATCTGTGAATCTCAGTTTGGTTTGGTCCAAATGCTTCCTGCAAGTTAGTCCGTTTGCGAGTTTGACCTGAAACATCCTATTCCCTTCTTTGGCTATGACAGTGCCAGCAAGCCATTTGGGACCATGTCCATAGTTGAGTACAAATACAGGGTCATTGATTTCAATATCGCGTGACCAATTTGTGCGATCATGGTACATGCTTTGTTGATGCTGCCTGCCCTCGACGTTGTTATGCTCATAATAAAGTAATGTAACTGAATACTGTAGACAATAAGTAAGTGTGACCTTAGCTCCTTTATTTAAACTCCAGAGTGTTGATACAGCATGGGAGGCTTGCTTATATACAGTGCTCCCAAGGGATGCTGGGATCCCTTGGGACTCCAACAGGTATGCCCTCTGGTGGTGGTGTGGTACAGATTGCCCAGGGTTGCATACATAACATCACTCCCTCCCAAAGTCAATAGTACACTTTTTTACAGGGTGAGATGATCTGGGGCTTCTCGCTTCCTTGTCGATCGTCTCGGTACAAATGCAGGTGTGGGTGAGTTAGTTGGTTCTTCGCTGGGCTGCTGGCCTTGCCAGGCTGCTGGGGATGGTGAGTTCAGCTTTGTGGTCGACCATGATGTCAGTTGCCACGTGTGTGTGTTGGAGGGTCAAAGTTGGTGGTGTCCTCTTCGGGTTGCTCGTGGCTGTCTGTGAATCGCAGTTTGGTTTGGTCCAAATGCTTTCTGCAAGTTAGTCCAATTGCGAGTTTGATCTGAAACACCCTACTCCCTTCTTTGGCTATGACAGTGCCGGCAAGCCATTTAGGACCAAGTCCATAGTTGAGTACAAATACAGGGTCATTTACTTCAATGTCGCATGACAAGTTTGCGCGATCATGGTACATGCTTTGTTGATGCCGCCTGCCCTCGATGTGATCATGGAGATAAGGGTGGACAAGAGAGAGCCTTGTTTTGAGCGCACTTTTCATGAGCAGCTTGGCTGGGGGAATCCCGGTGAGCGAGTGGGGTTTGGTGCAGTAGCGGAGCAGGACTCGGGACAGTCGGGTCTGCAAGGAGCCTTCCGACACACGTTTCAAGCTTTGTTTGATGGTTTGGACTGCCCGTTCTGCATGGCCATTGGATGCTGGCTTGAACAGGGCAGATGTGACGTGCTTGATCCCATTGCGGGTCATGAATTCCTTGAATTCAGCACTGGTGAAGCACGGCCTATTGTCGCAGACTAGGACATCAGGCAGGCCGTGCATGGTGAACATGGCTCTTAGGCTTTCGATGGTGGCAGTGGGCATGCATAGAGACATTATTACACACTCAATCTATTTTGAATAAGCATCCACAACAACCAAAAACATTTTGCCTAGAAACGGGCCCGCAAAGTCAACGTGGATCCTAGACCGCGGTGCCTCTCTGGGTGCATTGCTCAGTTGAGAGCAAGTGTTGCATTGACGCATGCATGACTCCAAATCTGAGTCGATGCCAGGCCACCACACATGGGATCTGGCTATAGGTTTCATCATTATTATGGCTGGGTGGGTACTGTGTAGGTCGCGTATGAACGTTTCCCTGCCTTTCTTAGGCAAAACCACGCGATTGCCCCACAAAAGACAGTCCACCTGTACGAACATTTTGTCTTTGCGCCACTGGAATGACCTTAATCTCTTCATGCATCTCCGCTGGGACGCTGAACCAGCTCCCATGCATGATACATTTTTTACAAGGGACAGTAAAGGATCCTGGTTGGTCCAGGTCCTGATCTGGCGGGCTGTAACGGGTGACTTTTCGTTTTCAAATGCATCCATCACCAAGAGCAAGTCTGCAGGCTGTGCCATTTCCAAACCAGTGGTGGGCAATGGTAGCCGACTGAGAGCATCAGCGCAGTTCTCTGTGCCTGGTCTGTGGCGAATTACGTTGTTATATGCAGGCATATGAGCGCCCATCTTTGGATGCGGGCAGAGGCATTGGTATTAATCCCTTTGAGAATAGCGATATGTGCGGCTTATGGTCAGTTTCTAACTCAAACTTAAGACCAAACTTAAGACCCCATAAACGCATGCCAGAGCTTCTTTTTCAATCATGCTGTAGGCCCTTTCGGCCTTGGACAAACTCCTGGACGCCTAGGCGACCGGTTGCAATGTTCTCGATTCGTTTGCTTGTAACACACACCCGATCCCTACAAAGACGCATCGCAAGCTAGCACTAAACGTTTAGATGGGTTATAGAGAACAAGCAGTTTGTAAGAACATAACAGATTTCCTCCAAAGCAGCCTATTGTGATTTCATCCATCCGCAGTCATCTCCCTTACGTAAACAGGGAAACATAAAAACATAGAAAATATGTGAAGGAGTAGGCCATTCGACCCTTCGAGCCTGCACCGCCATTCAACAAGATCTTGGCTGATCATTCCCTCAATACCCCTTTCCTGCTTTCTCTCCATACCCCTTGATCTCTTTAGCCGTAAGGGCCATATCTAACTTCCTCTTGAATATATCCAATGAACTGGCATCAACAACTCTCTGCGGCAGGGAATTCCACAGGTTAACAACTCTGAGTGAAGAAGTTTCTCCTCATCTCAGTCCTAAATGGCCTACCCCTTATCCTACCACTATGTCCACTGGTTCTGGACTTCCCCAACATCTGGAACATTCTTCCCGCATCTAACCTGTTCAGTCCCGTCAGAATCTCATACGTTTCTATGAGTTCCCCTCTCATCATTCTAAACTCCAGTGAATAAAGGCCTAGTTGATCCAGTCTCTCCTCATATGTCAGTCCAGCCATCCCTGGAATCAGTCTGGTGAACCTTCACTGCACTACCTCAATAGCAAGAACGTCCTTCCTCAGATTAGGAGACCAAAACTGAACACAATATTCCACATGAGGCCTCACCAAGACCCTGTACAACTGCAGTAAGACTGCCCTGCTCCTATACTCAAATCCCATAGCTATGAAGGCCAACATACCATTTGCCTTCTTCACCGCCTGCTGTACCTGCATGCCAACTTTCAATGACTGATGAACCATGACACCCAGGTCTCATTGCACCTCCCCTTTTCCTAATCTGCCGCCATTCAGATAATATTCTGCCTTTGTGTTTCTGCCCCCAAAATGGATAACCTCGCATTTATCCACATTATACTGCATCTGCCATGCATTTGCCCACTCACCTAATCTGTCCAAGTCACCCTGCAGCCTCTTAGCATCCTCCTCACAACTCACACTGCCACCCAGTTTAGTGTCATCTGCAAACTTGGAGATATTACACTCAATTCCTTCATCTAAATCATTGATGTATATTGTAAAGAGCTAGGGTCCCAGCACTGAGCCCTGCGGCACTCCACTAGTCACTGCCTGCCATTCTGAAAAGGACCCGTTTATCCCGACTCTCTGCTTCCTGTCTGCCAACCAGTTCTCTATCCACATCAGTACATTACCCCCAATACCATGTGCTTTGATTTTGCACACCAATCTCTTGTGCGGGACCTTGTCAAAAGCCCTTTGAAAGTTCAAATATACCACATCCACTGGTTCTCCCTTGTCCACTCTGCTAGTTACATCCTCAAAAATTCCAGAAGATTCGTCAAGCATGATTTCCGTTTCATAAATCCATGCTGACTTGGTCTGATCCTGTCACTGCTTTCCAAATGCACTGCTATTTCATCCTTAATGATTGATTCCAACATTTTCCCCACTACTGATGTCAGGCAAACTGGTCTATAATTACCTGTTTGCTCTCTCCTTTTTTTAAAATGGTGTTACACTAGCTACCCTCCAGTCCACAGGAACTGATCCAGAGTCGATAGACTGTTGGAAAATGATCACCATGCTTCCACTATTTCTAGGGCCACTTCCTTAAGTACTCTGGGATGCAGACTATCAGACCCCGGGGATTTATCGGCCTTCAATCCCATCAATTTTCCTAACACAATTTCCCGCCTCATAAGGATATCCTTCAGGTTCTCCTTCTCACTAGACCCACTGTCCCCTTGTACATCCCTCTTAATTAAACCATTTGTCCTCCTCTGTTGAATTCTAAATTTCTCCCAGTCCTCAGGTTTGTTGCTTTTTCCAGCTAATTTATATGCCTCTTCCTTGGTTTTAACACGATCCTTAATTTCCCTTGTTATTTGTGTCTTCCTTCGTGAAGACAGAACCGAAGTATTTGTTCAATTGGTCTGCCATTATAAATTCACCTGAATTCGACTGCAAGGGACCTATATTTGTCTTCACTAATCTTTTTCTCTTCACATATTTATAGAAGCTTTTGCAGTCAGTTTTTATGTTCCCTGCAAGCTTCCTCTCGTACTCTATTTTCCCCCTCTTAATTAAACTATTTGTCCTCCTCTGTTGAATTCTAAATTTTTCCCAGTCCTCAGGTTTGTTGCTTTTTCTAGCCAATTTATATGCCTCTTCCTTGGTTTTAACACTATCCTTAATTTCCCTTGTTAGCCACGGTTGAGCCACCTTCCCCGTTTTATTTTTACTCCAGACAGGGAATGTACAATTGCTGAAGTTCATCCATGTGATCTTTAAATGTTTGCCATTGCTTATTCACCGTCAACCCTTTAAGGATGCTTTGCCAGTCTATTCTAGCCAATTCACGCCTCATACCATTGAAGTTACCTTTCCTTAAGTTCAGGACCCTAGTTTCCGAATCAACTGTGTCACTCTGCATCTTAATAAAGAATTCTACCATATTATGGTCACTCTTCCCCAAGGGGCCTCGCACAACAAGATTGCTAATTAGTCCCTTCTCATTACACCTCACCCAGTCTAGGATGGCCAGCTCTCTCGTTGGTTCCTCGACATATTGGTCGAGAAAATCATCCCTAATACACTCCAGGAAATCCTCCTCCACCGTATTGCTACCAGTTTGGTTAGCCCAATCAATATGTAGATTAAAGTCGCCCATGATAACTGCTGTACCTTTATTGCACACATATTACTGTTTTGTGGTCTGTACACAACTCCTACTAACGTTTTCTGCCCTTTGGAATTCCGCAGTTCCATCCATACCGATTCCACATTATCCAGGCTAATGTCCCTCCTTACTATTGCATTAATTTCCTCTTTAACCAGCAACGCCACCCTGCCTCCTTTTCCTCTCTGTCTATCCTTCCTAAATGTTGAATAGCCCTGGATGTTGAGTTCCCAGCCTTGGTCACCCTGGAGCCATGTTTCCGTAGTGCCAATTACATCATATCCATTAACTGCTATCTGCGCAGTAAATTCGTCCACCTTATTCTGAATACTCCTTGCATTAAGGCACAGAGCCATCAGGCTTGTCTTTTTAACACACTTTGCCAGTTTAGAATTTTGCTGTAATGTGGCCCTTCTCTGCCCTCCACTTTTACTATTTTCCTTTCTATCTTTTGCTTCTGCCTCCATTTTATTTCCCTCTGTCTCCCTGCATAGGTTCCCATCCTCCTGCCATGTTAGTTTAACTCCTCCCTAACAGCATTACACACACTCCCCCTAGGACATTGGTTCCGGTCCTGCCTGGATGCAGACCGTCCAGTTTGTACTGGTCCCACCTCCCCCAGAACCGATTCCAATGTCCCAGGAATTTGAATCCCTTCCTTCTGCACCACTCCTCAAGCCACGTATTCATCTGAGCTATCCTGCGATTCCTACTCTGACTACCACATGGCACTGGTAGCAATCCTGAGATTACTACTTTTGAGGTCCTATTTTTTAATTTAGCTCCTAGCTCCCTAAATTCGTCTCGAAGGACTTCATTCCGTTTTTCACCTATATCGTTGTTACCTATATGCAGCACGACAACTGGCTGTTCATCCTCCCTTTTCAGAATGTCCTGCACCCACTCCGAGACATCCTTGACCCTTGCACCAGGGAGGCAACATAACATCCTGGAGTCTCAGTTGCGGCTGCAGAAACGCCTATCTATTCCCCTTAGAATCGAATCCCCTATCACTATAGCTCTCCCACTCTTTTTCCTGCCCTCCTGTGCAGCAGAGCCACCCACGGTGCCATGAACTGGGCCGCTGCTGCTCTCCCCTGATGAGTCATCCCCCTCAACCATACCCAAAGCGGTGTATCTGTTTTGCAGGGGGATGACCGCAGGGGACCCCTGCACTACCTTCCTTCCACTGCTCTTCCTGTTGGTCACCCATCCCCTATCCGGCTGTGTACCCTTTACCTGTGGTAAGACCAACTCGCTAAACGTGCCATTCATGTCATTCTCAGCATCGTGGATGCTCCAGAGTGAATGCACCCGCAGCTCTAGTGCCACAATGCGGTCCATCAGGAGCGGCAGGCGGATTCACTTCCCGTACACATAGTCATCAGGGACATCGGAAGCATCCCTAACCTCCCACATATTACAGGAGGAGCATAATTCGTGTCCGAGCTCTCCTGCCGTGACTTAACCCTTAGATAAACTTAATTTGGCAACAACAATGCTAAATGTTACTTACTGATATGGAAAAGAAAAAAGAAAAGCTACTCACCAATCACCAGCCAATCATTTACCCGCTTGGCTGTGACGTTACCTTTCGATTTCTTTCTACTTCTTTTTTGCCTCCCTGCTGCAGTTGCACCGGCACGCCTCACCGACTCACGAAATCCCGAGCCTCTCCTCGATGCTGAGCCTTTTGCAGGCCGCCTCGATCTCCCTGCTCCGTCTCTCCAACTCACGAACAGTGTAGTCGCACATGTAGGGGTTCTAGCAAGATGCTTAACCCGGGTAGGAAATTACTGAAATAGTTGAGGAGTTCCAGGAACGACCGCAGCTCCGCCATGTTCTGTGGTCTTGGCGCGTTCCTGATGGCCTCCATCTTGGCATCGGTGGGTCTGATGCCATCTGTCGCGTTTCTTCTCCTTAAGAACTCGATCTCTGGCGCCAGGAAAACACAGTTCGAGCGTTTCAACCTGAGTCCCATGTGATCTAGCCAACTTAGAACCTCTTCCAGGTTCTTCAAGTGTTCGATCATGTCCCAACCTGTGACCAGTATGTCGCCCTGGAAAGCCATGGTGCGCGGAACCGACTTTAGCAGGCTGTGCATGTTCCTTTGAAAAATTGCCGCAGCCGATCGAATCCCAAACGGGCATCTATTGTAGATGAACAGACCTTTGTGAGTGTTGATGCAGGTGAGGCCTTTCGAAGATTCCGCCAGCTCCTGTGTCATGTAGGCCGAGGTCAGGTCCAACTTGGTGAATGTCTTTCCTCCTGCCAGGGTCGCAAAAAAGTAGTCTGCCTTGGGTAGCGGATACTGGTCCTGTAGCGAAAAACGGTTAATCATTACTTTATAGTCCCCACAAATTCTGACCATGCCATCGCCTTTGAGAACCGGAACAATCGGACTGGCCCATTGGTTGAACTCCACCGGCGCAATGATGCCTTCTTGCTGCAGCCTGTCCAGCTCAAATTCCACTTTCTCTCGCATCATGTATGGCACCGCACGTGCCTGTGGTGGATGGGTCGTGTACCGGGAACCAAGTGGATCTGCACCTTCGCCCCAGAGAAATTTCCGATGCCTGGCTCAAACACCGACGGGAACTTGCTCAGAGCCTGGGCACATGAGGCGTCGTTGACGGACAAAAGCGCTCGGATGTTGTCCCAGTTCCAGCGGATTTTTCCCAGCCAACTTCTGCCGAACAGTGTGGGGCCATCTCCTGGTATAATCCATAGTGGTGATTCATGCACTGTTCCATCATAGGAGACTTTTACTGCTGCGCTGCCAATTCCAGGGATCAGCTCTTTAGTGTAAGTTCTCAGCTTGGTGTGAATGGGGCTCAGCTTGGGCCTGTGTGCCTTGTTGCACCACAGCCAGTCGAAGGCCTTTTTGCTCATGATGGACTGACTCGCATCCATGTCCAATTCCATGGATACTGGAATTCCATTCAGTTGAACTTTTAACATGATCGGTGGACATTTCATGGTGAAGGTGTGTAGCCCGTACACTTCTGCCTCCTTGGTTTGAGTCTCTAGTTCACCGCCATGGATCGGTCTTCCTCTGCAACATGGTGGTTTGCAGGGTTTGCAGCTCATCTGCACATTCGCTGGAGGTGTGCCATTGTTCCACAACCTTTGCACACATAGTGTTTGAAGCGGCATTGATGGGCTTGATGATCACCTCCGCAGCGCTAACTAGTTGTTAACTGCCTCGCATTAACGCTTGATGCGGACTCTGAGTCATCTGAGGTTGTGCATCTGCAGGCGTGTACGTTCTGACATATGCATTCCTGCCTGAAAACGACGTTACTTTGTGTACAGTACTTTTCGAAACCTCTTTATGCTGCGAAATTTGTTTGGTGTTATCGCTGGCGGACAAAAATGCCTGGGCTATCATTATAGCTTTGCTCAGGTTCGGTGTTTTAACAGTCAATAGTTTGCGAAGAATTATCTCATAGCCAATGCCAAGCACAAAAAAGTCTCTTAGCATTTGCTCCAGGAATCCATCAAATTCGCAATGTACTGCAAGGCGCCTTAGTTTGGTGACGTAGCTCGCCATTTCCTGACCTTCAGGCTGTTGACGTGTGTAAAATCGATACCTTGCCATCAGAACACTCTCCTTTGGATTTAGGTGCTCCCGGGCCAGCGTACACAGTTCTTTATATGATTTGGTTGTTGGTTTCACTGGAGCAAGAAATTTCTTCATGAGGCCATGGGTTGTTGCCCCGCAGACGGTGAGGAGGATCGCCCTTCGTTTGGCAGCGTTCTCATTCCCTTCCAGATTGTTGGCCACAAAGTATTAGTCGAGTCGCTCCATGAAGGCCTCCCAATTGTCCCCTTCTGAGAATTTCTCCAGGATACCAACAGTTCTCTGCATTTTCACGTGATGGTTAGTTATCTCGTCGCCAGTTTTTATGTCCGTAATAAAGTAACGTGATTGAGTATTGTAGATGTGAATAAGTGTAACCTTAGTCTCTTTATTCTAACTCCAGGATGTTGGTACAGCATGGGAGGCCTGCTTATATACAGTGCTCCCAAGGGATGCAGGGATCCCTTGGGACTCGGAACAGATACGCCCTCTGCTGGCGGTAGAATGCTGGTTACATAGGGTTGCATACATAACAGATATGATAAATCTGATGATAGATACACATTTTTGAAATGTTCACACTTAATTAACTTTATTATGTTACATGTCCTTATTCAATAATATGTTCGCAAAGAAATGGAGCTGACAATATTTCAGAGCAAAAACAAAAAGCTTTGCATTTGCACTAAGGATCACAAACTGTATTTTTGCCTCCCGCTTAGCAGTACTTTTTGTTTGTTAATGAGTCGGCTTCATTGATACACAGGTTTTGCTGCGCACTGCCAGTCATTTTGTTTTGTTTACGCTACTGGGATAGATGATTTTGTTTCAGGAACACTTCTGTTATGAGACTGACTTTTGATGTAATGTATGTAAAATAAAATTCCACTCAAAGTGCCACTGGTGATATTAGAATACGGTGCTAGTTCACTTTAAATTTTCTTTTAATATAAGGCACCAATCACACAGTATATTAGGGTGACCATACATCCCCATTTTCAGGGGACAATGCCTGGATGAGGTACTGTGTTCCCGGTCAAACAATGTCGCCGGAAGTGTCCTCAGTTCACAAAATGCGACCTGAATAGACAAGAGCCATAGTAATTGAAATATATGCATATCATACCGATAGACATAAATCACAGTTCCAGGTAAATGGACTGAAGAGTGTTATTGTATTATTTATAAAAGGTGTCAGAATGTGCTTCAATAGTGTGACATCACTGCCACAGTAATTATATGCACATTTGTTTTGCATTTGTAATGTATATGTGCAACTGTTAAAATATAGGCTGCTAAAAAATGTTGCCTCGCTATGCTGTGCAACCTACATTTCTTGTCCCGCTACTTTGCTGTGTTCCCAACCTCTGTGTCCCCAGATTTGATTTAGAAAATATGGTTACCCAACAGTACATATAACCTGCATGTTTTGTGGGTGTCGGTATAATTCAGACATCAGACGCAACTATTCAAGGAGAAATTTTATTTTCAACAGTAAGAGAATATATGAACTAGGATCAGGTTCATAGAAGTCAGAAATCATTATTTAACAGATATTTCTTTAGACAGAAACCAGACAGTCTGGAACTTGGTACAATTTATATAACCTATCCCATGTTTTCCAAGAGGGCCCTGTTCCACAGATACTTAATATACAATGTTGATGTAAAGGACATATTGGCCCTGAAATTGTGGCCTCTCCGGATGGGAAGCAAGGTTCCGGGTTTAGGCGTGTGAAGCGTGTGCGCCTGTACCCAGCACTTGCGATCTATTGCGCGTCTCCCCGGGAGAAGGGCCTTTGTGTCCGGAGATTTAGGCTATTTGCCCAAGTTTTGCCCAGCGAATGTCATTAAAACTCTTACATCTGGTAAAAACAGGCCTGCTTTCACCAGCATAAGAGTTTTAATAGATAGAAAAAATAAATGTTAATACTTATTTTTATATTAAAAACCCTGTCTATGAAGGTAAGTTTATTTTTAATATGATTAAAATAATTTTTTTATTTCAAAAAAATACATTTTTCTCTAAAACATTTAATTTAATGCAGTTTCTATTAATTTTCAAAAAGTGAAGTGTTTTTTTTATTTATGTTTTTGTTTTATTTGATTTTAAGGGTATTCGCATTGATAATAATGGGAGCTCGGAGCACCCATTACTATCAATGAGAATACTACATTCTGATTGGTGGTACAGGCCCACATGATACCAGGTTGCCCGTTTGCTCCGAGAGTATGTGGACCACTACGGTGGACTGCGTATTTAGGCCTCGGAGATCAAGTGTTCATTGCTCCGGGACCACCAGGTACTTTCGTAAAAAACACTTCGGTCAGAGGCATCCGCCCGTGGGAAGCGTCTCACCGCAATTTTTGCCCCATTAATAAACCCATAAATTAGATGCAGCTCAATACTACAACAATAACAACAACAACTTGCATTTGTATAGTGCCATTAAAGTATTAAAATGTCAAAAAGCGCTTCACAGGAGCATAATCAAACATAATTTGACACAGAGCCACATAAAGAGGTATTAGGACAGGTGACCAAAGGCTTTATCAAAGTGGTAGGTTTTAAGGAGCGTCTTAAAGGAAGAATGAGAGGTGGAGAGATTTAGCGAGGGAACTTCAGAGCTAAAGACCAAAGCAGTTGCAGGTGATATGTTCTTACTATACAGTATAAATGCACACGAGGCCCATACTTGAGAGAAGGTCATTCTGTCACCAGTTACCTTTATTACCAAGACCTCAAGTGATGAAGGTGGGTGGAGCTTCCCCTTTTATACCTGAAAGTTGAGGTTAGGAGTGTCTCCCACAAGTTCACTCCCTTGTGGTCAGTGTTCTCAAGGTGTACAACTTAGGTCAGCTTATACATGGGTTACAATGATAGTTGAATACATGACATCACCTCCCCCCAAAGTCTTATTGGGATCACAGGTTAAGTCTCTCTGGTGGTTTACGCTCCCTTGTAGAGCGCCTGAGTTGGGGCTCCGGTTGTTGGACGCTGGCCTGAGGGTCTGCTGTTTGCGGTGCCTCAGGCCTGTCCATTCTGCTCACAGTGACTGGGCTCTCCTCCACTTGGTTCCGGTGTTCGGTCACCTGTAGTGGAGTAAACTTGACATCGTGTTCTTCCTCTGCTTCTTCTATGGGGTTGCTGAACCTCCTTTTAGTTTGATCCACGTGTTTGCGGCAGATTTGTCCATTAGGAAGTTTAACTACCAAAACCCTATTCCCCTCTTTGGCAATCACGGTGCCAGCAAGCCATTTGGGCCCTGCAGCATAATTAAGGACAAAGACAGGATCATTGACATCAATACATCGTGCCCTCGCATTCCTATCATGGTAGTCACATTGTGAATGACGCCTGCTCTCAACAATTTCTTTCATGGTAGGGTGTATAAGGGATAACCTAGTTTTGAGCATCCTTTTCATTAGCAGCTCTGCAGGTGGAACCCCTGTGAGCGAGTGTGGCCGGGATCTATTGGCCAACAGGAGGCATGATAAGCAGCTTTGTAGGGAACCCCCTTGGATTCTGAGCATCCCCTGTTTGATTATCTGCACTGCTCGTTCCGCCTGGCCGTTTGAGGCCGACTTGAACGGTGCCGTTCTGATATGGTTGATTCCATTGCCTGCCATGAAGTCCTGGAATTCAGTGCTTGTGAAGTACGGGCCATTGTCATTGACCAAGACATCTAGTAGACCATGGGCGGCGAACATTGCCCGTAGACTTTCTACAGTGGCAGAGGATGTGCTTGAATTTAAAATGGCACACTCAATCCATTTGGAGTAGGCATCTACTACAACCAAAAACATTTTTCCCATGAAAGGACCTGCGTAGTCCACATGGATGTGTGACCATGGCTTGGCGGGCCAGGACGAGGGGCTAAGGGGGGCTTCCCTGGGTGCGTTGCCCAGCTGAGCACACGTGTTGCACCTGCGAACACAAAGTTCCAGGTCTGCATCTATCACTGGCCACTAAACGTGTGACCTGGCAATTGCCTTCATCATAACAATGCCCAGGTGCTCATTGTAAAGTTCTCTGATAAACACCTCTCTGCCCCTCTGGGGCATGACTACTCGGTTTCCCCATAGTAGGCAATCGGCCTGAATCGAGAGTTCATCCTTGCGCCTATGAAACGGTTTAAACTCCTCAAGGCATGTCCCGTACGTGGCTGCCCAGTCCCCATTCAGGACACATTTCTTAAGTAAAAACATGATGAGGATGTCGCCTTGAAAAACCACCGTCCTTGGAATCGACTTGAGGAGGCTTTCCATATTTCGTTGGAAGATCGCGGCGGCCGAGCGAATCCCGAACGGACATCTGTTGTACTCAAACAACCCGTTGTGTGTCATGATGGTGGTCAGCTTCTTCGACTCACTCGCCAGCTCCTGGGTCATGTAAGCTGAGGTTAGGTCCAATTTTGAAAAAGTTTGCCACCGGAAAGCGTCGCAAAGAAGTCCTCCGCTCTCGGTAGTGGGTACTGGTCTTGGAGTGACACCCGATTGATGGTGGCCTTGCAATCACCACATATCCTGACCGACCCATCCGCCTTGAGCACCGGCACGATCAGGCTCGCCCAGTCACTGAATTCGGCTGGCCAGATGATGCCTTCCCTCAGTAGGCGGTCCAATTCGCATTCTATCTTTACCCGCATCACGTACGGCACTGCTCTGGCCTCGTGGTATACTGGCCTGGCGTCCGGGTTTATGTGAATCACTACCTTGGTCCCCATGAAAGTGCCGATGCCGGATTGAAATAATGAGTCAAATTTGTCCAGGACCTGTGAGCATGATACTCGCTCCACAGAAGAAATTGCATTGACATCGCCCCATTTCCAGTTCATGACAGCAAGCCAACTCCTCCCCAGTAGTGCGGGACTGTCCCCCGAGACAATCCAGAGTAGAAATCTGTTCTCCGAATCTTTGTGGGTCACGACTACCGTGGCGCTGCCTAGCACCGGAATGATCTCCTTTGTATATGTCCGTAGCTGTGTGTCAATCAGCAATAATTTTGGCCTTCTGGCCTTGGACACGCACAACCTTTTGAACTGTTTGATACTCATCAGGGACTGGCTGGCCCCCGTGTCTAGCTCCATTAATACTGGGATACCATTGAGGAGCACTTTCATCATTATCGGTGGCATCCTGGTATATGAACTGTATATGTGCTCCACATGAACTCGCTGAACTTCAGCTTCCAGCGATTTCCCCCAGTATTCATTTGGCCTCGTAGGGCTTATATCGGGCCCGTCCTCCTCGTACATCAACCTGGCTGCAGGCTTCCTGCACATATGTACCAAGTGACCGCTGACGTTGCAGTTTCTGCAGGTATATTGCTGATACCTGCAAGCTCTGGCTGGGTGTTTGCCTCCACACCTCCAGCATGAGCTGGAGGCCCCGTTGTTGGAAACAAAAGGTCCATTACCAGTCGATCGTCTCTGACTGTCTCTGTAACTGTCCTTAAGCGCACCATTCACAGGTGTTGATGGCCCCATTACTGGCCGCATTGTCCATTGCGATGGCATGAATCGCCGTTCAGCTAGCCATTGTCTCTGTTGAATTCCCCCTTTGGATTTGACTACATGCTGGAGCATGTCCGATTGCCCTTGTCTGCCTAGAGAACTGTGTGCCACATTAACAATGTTGACTCCTTGGTCGTTTGCCGCATTTGAGCCAAGATTTTTGTCATACATCATTCTGGTCTCTTCCTCCCCTGAGATAATTGTCTGGGCTATCAGAGGCGCCGCTTCCAAGGTCAAGTCTTTGGTCTAAATCAGTTTCCTGAAAACCCCAGCATGCCCGATGCCCTCAATAAAAAAGTTTCGCAGCATCTCGGCTCTGCATGCATCTGTGAACTTACATAGGCTCGCCAGTCACCGGAGATCTGCCACGAAGTCAGGAGTGCTTTTCCCTTCTCGCCGCCGGTGCATGTAAGACCGGTGTCTCGCCACGTGCATGCTGCTCGCCGGTTTAAGGTGTTCCCCGATCAACTTACTGAGCTCTTCGAACGTCTTGTCCGCTGGCTTTTCTGGCGCGAGAGGTCCTTCATCAGGGAGTACGTCCTGGATCCACAAACCGTCAGGAGATGAGCCCTGCGTTTGTCGGACGAATCCTGTCCCAACCATTCCTTAGTGACAAAACTTTGCTGTAGTCTCGCAATAAAGTCATCCCAATCATCACCAACACAGTACTGTGTTGCTAGTGGCCATGCTCGCATGGTTTAAATCCCAGTTTCTCGTCGCCAATGATATGTCCTTACTATACAGTATAAATGCACACGAGGCCCATACTTGAGAGAAAGTCACTCTGTGACCAGTTACCTTTATTACCAAGACCTCAAGTAATGAAGGTGGGTGGAGCTTTCCCTTTTATACCTGAAAGTCCAGGTTAGGAGTGTCTCCCACAAGTTCAGCCCCTTGTGATCAATGATCTCAAGGTTTACAACTTAGGTCAGCTTATACATGGGTTACAATGATAGTTGAATACATGACAGAAGGTATGCTGGGGTCCATTATTTGGAAAAGAATAATTCAATCAAACAGAGTCAGCATGGTTTTATGAAAGGGAAAGCATGCTTAACAAATTTGCTGGAGTTCTTTGAGGATGTAGTGAGCAAGGTGGATAAGGGGGAATCAATGGATGTGGTGTATTTGGATTTCCAGAAGGCATTCGATAAGGTGCCACATAAAAGGTTACTGCACAAGATAAAAGTCCATGGGGTTAGGGTTAATATATTGGCATGGATAGAGGATTGGCTAACTAACAGAAAACAGAGTCAGATAAATGGGTCATTTTCTGGTTGGCAAACAAGTGACTAGTTGGGTGCTGCAGGAATCGATGCTGGGGCCTCAACTATGTACAATCTATATTGATGACTTGGATGAAGGGACCGAGTGTAATGTTGCCAAGTTTGCTGATGGTACAAAGATGTGTGGGAAAGCAAATTGTGAGGAGGACACAAAACATCTGCCAAGGGATATAGACAGGCTAAGTGAGTGGGCAAAAATTTGGCAGATGGAGTATAATGTGGGAAAATGTGCGGTTATCCACTTTGGCAGAAAAAATAGAAAAACAAATGATAATTTAAATGGAGAAAAACTGCAAAGTGCTGCAGTACAGAAGGACCTGGGGGGCCTTGTGCATGAAACACAGAAAGTTGGTATGCAGGTACAGAAAATAATCAGGAAGGCAAATGGAATGTTGCCCTTTATTGCAAGGGGAATAGAATATAAAAGCAGAGAAGTCCTGCTACAACTGTACAGGGTATTGGTTAGGCCACACCTGGAGTACTGCGTACAGTGTTGGTCTCCGTATTTAAGGAAGGATATACTTGCATTGGAGGCTGTTCAAAGAAGGTTCACGAGGTTGATTCCGGAGATGAGGGGGTTGACTTATGAAGATAGGTTGAGTATACACGTTGGAGTTCAGAAGAATGAGAGGTGATCTTATTGAAACTTATAAGATAATGAGGGGGCTCGATAAGGTGGATGCAGAGAGGATATTTCCACTCATAGGGGAAAATAAAACTAGGGGACATAGTCTCAGAATAAGGGGCCACCCATTTAAAACTGAGATGAGGAGGAATTTCTTCTCTCAGAGGGTTGTAAATCTATGGAATTCTCTGCCCCAGAGAGCTGTGGAGGCTAGGACATTGAATGTATTTAAGGCAGAAATAGACAGATCTTTGAGCGATAAGTGGGTAAAGGGTTATGGGGAGTGGGCAGGGAAGTGGAGCTGAGTCCATGATCAGATCAGCCATGATCTTATTGAATGGCAAAACAGGCTCGAGGGGTCAAAAGGCCTATTCCTGTTGCTATTTCTTATGTTCTTTAGGCACGGCCACCAATCCTGGAGCAATGAAGTTTGGGGATGCAAAAGGGTGCAGAGATATAGGAGGGTTGTAGGAAAGGAGAGGATTACAGAGATAGGGAAGGGCGAAGCCATGGAGGGATTTGAAAACAATGATGAGAATTTTAAAATCGAGGCTTTGCCAGACCGGGAGCCAATGTAGGTCAGCAAGCACAGGGTGATGGGTGAATAGAACTTGGACTCGAGTTAGGACACGAGTTTTGGATGAGCCTAAGTTTACGGAGGGTGCCAGGAGAACTTTGGAATAGCCAATGTTACAGAGGTGAATGTGTGCAGGCTTGGTGATAGAGAGGGTATGTGGTTAGAAGCTCATCTCAAGGTCAAATAGGATGCCTACGTTGCGAACGGTCTAGTTCAGCCTCAGGCGGTGGCCTGCATTCAGCAAAAGCTTTTGCTTTAGTAACTTTGTGGTATTATAAAATGCACTGCCCGTCGTATCTTCTGTATTGTTGTGTTCTCAAGCACTGATGAAGTAGAATATATTTAACACCTTGGCATCAGAACCAATCAAAAGAACCTTTATAGTAGCAGTACGATTTTTAACACAGGTGAATGGCCTTGCCCAGTTATTTGGTGGAAATGCTATGTATTTCAGTTGTGCTTAGTGAGAGAGGTTACAGCCTGGATTTTACAGGATTACAGACATGTTTTTTATGTTGTTGTTTTGGAGGTTACAGTGCCATCTTATGCAGCCAGTAAGAACAACAGGCATAACCATTACAATCTGAAATAAAAACAGAAACTGCTGGAAACACTCAGCAGGTCAGACAGTATCATTGACCTGAAAGGATAACTCTGTTTCTCTCTCCACCGATGCTGCCTGACCTGCTGAGTTTTTCCAACATTTTCTGATTTATTTCACATATCCAGCATCTGCAATATTTTGCTTTTATATTACTATTACTTCGTTTCCCAGTGATTGCAATGTACTGGGGGGAGCATGACAGAATTGCCAACTCAAGGATTAGTATGTTACAGATATAAATTTAGTGCAATTTTAAATTGTAATGTGGTGAATGTAATACTTCAATGAATTTGATTGACATGAATGAAGTACTAATATGTGTCAATCCATTACACAAGTGAGTGGTTTGGAAGAATGAACTTTTACTGTGCACTAAAAGTAGGATCGCACCTTTCTGTAAAATAAAATGATCCCAACTTTTCCTTTTTATTTTTTAGGGTCCTGCTGTAATCTCTCTAACATGGGGAGTGTTTTACTTTAAAGAGATAAAGGTCAGTTCATTTGAATTTCAAAGAAATAGTTTTAGAAATATTTAAACTGAAGTCTGAATCGCTCAATTTACAATAAACAGAAACTATAACATTTTCCTGCAGCGGTGATTAAAAGATTTTCACTGGTGTTTCAGTCGCCCACTATACTCAGGTAAAAACTCAATTAGACTGCTATAGGTGAGTATCGTGCCCAGGCTGCAGGAAAATGCAGCCAGGTCACTGTCTCAGACTAGAATGGCGAGAAAAAAAGAAAATACCGAATCGTATGTTACTCATTAAAAACAATCGCTTGTTACAGGTCAACTCTGCACCACAACATTGTAGAATTCCAAAACATAGAAGCTCTGTTAAACTTGTATTGAACCTCGGTTGGACCACACTTGGAGTACCGTGCACAGTTCTGGTCTCCATATTGCAAAAATGATATAGAGACACTGGAGAAAGTGCAATAAAGTATAAAAGAATGACACCAGAACTGAGAGTACAATATCAAGAACGATTGAACAGGCTGGGGCTCTTTTCTCTAGAAAAGAGAAAACTGAGATGTGACCTGATAGAGCTCTTTAAAATTATGAAGGGGTTCGATATGGTAGAAGTAGAGAAGATGTATTCACTTATGGAGAGTCTAAAATGAGGGGACATGAATATGATAGTCACTAATAAATCCAGTAGGGAATTCAGGACAAACGTCTTTAACCAGAGAGTGGTGAGAATGTGGAACTCGCTACCACATGGAGTGATTGAGGTGAATAGATGTAGTTAAGGCGAAGCTAGATAAGTACATGAGGGAGAAGGAATAGGAGATATGTTGATAGGGTGAGATGAAGTAAGATGGGAGGAGGCTTGTGTGGAGCATAAACACCAGCAAAGATCTGTTGGACTGAATGGCAGGTTTCTGTGCTGTAAATCTCTGTGTAGTTCAATGTAATAACTGTATAAAATGCCAGCTGACACCTTTCTGGCACTAAGAACATGCCAAATGGTATTGATCAGCAATAAAAACATAGAAAATAGGTGCAGGAGTAGGCCATTCAGCCCTTCAAGCCTGCACCGCCATTCAATGAGTTCATGGCTGAACATGTAACTTCAGTACCCCATTCTTTCTCACCATACCCTTTGATCCCCCTAGTAGTAAGGACTACATCTAACTCCTTTTTGAATATATTTAGTGAATTGGCCTCAATAACTTTCTGTGGTAGAGAATTCCACAGGTTCACCACTCTCTGGGTGAAGAAGTTTCTCCTCATCTTGGTCCTAAATGGCTTACCCCTTATCCTTAGACTGTGACCCCTGGTTCTGGACTTCCCCAACATTGGGAACATTCTTCCTGCATCTAACCTGTCTAGACCTGTCAGAATTTTAAATGTTTCTATGAGATCCCCTCTCATTCTTCTGAACTCCAGTGAATACAAGCCCAGTTGATCCAGTCTTTCTTGATATGTCAGTCCCGCCATCCCGCGAATCAGTCTGGTGAACCTTTGCTGCACTTCCTCAATAGCAAGAATGTCCTTCCTCAAGTTAGGAGACCAAAACTGTACACAATACTCCAGGTGTGGCCTCACCAAGGCCCTGTACAACTGTAGTAACACCTCCCTGCCCCTGTACTCAAATCCTCTCGCTATGAAGGCCAACATGCCATTTGCTTTCTTAACTGCCTGCTGTACCTGCATGCCAACCTTCAATGACTGATGTACCATGACACCCAGGTCTCGTTGCACCTCCCCTTTTCCTAATCTGTCACCATTCAGATAATAGTCTGACTCTCTGTTTTTACCACCAAAGTGGATAACCTTACATTTATCCACATTATACTTCATCTGCCATGCATTTGCCCACTCACCTAACCTATCCAAGTCACTCTGCAGCCTCATAGCATCCTCCTCGCAGCTCACACTGCCACCCAACTTAGTGTCATCCGCAAATTTGGAGATACTACATTTAATCCCCTCGTCCAAATCATTAATGTACAATGTAAACAGCTGGGGCCCCAGCACAGAACCTTGCGGTACCCCACTAGTCACTGCCTGCCATTCTGAAAAGTATCCATTTACTTCTACTCTTTGCTTTCTGTCTGCCAACCAGTTCTCAATCCATGTCAGCACACTAGCCCCCAATCCCATGTGCTTTAACTTTGCACATTAATCTCTTGTGTGGGACCTTGTCGAAAGCCTTCTGAAAGTCCAAATACACCACATCAACTGTTCTCCCTTGTCCACTCTACTGGAAACATCCTCAAAAAATTCCAGAAGATTTGTCAAGCATGATTTCCCTTTCACAAATCCATGCTGACTTGGACCTATCATGTCACCTCTTTCCAAATGCGCTGCTATGATATCCTTAATAATTGATTCCATCATTTTACCCACTACCGATGTCAGGCTGACCGGTCTATAATTCCTTGTTTTCTCTTTCCATCCTTTTTTTAAAAGTGGGGTTACATTGGCTACCCTGCACTCCATAGGAACTGATCCAGAGTCAATGGAATGTTGGAAAATGACTGTCAATGCATCTGCTATTTCCAAGGCCACCTCCTTATGTACTCTGGGATGCAGTCCATCAGGCCCTGGGGATTTATCGGCCTTCAATCCTGTCATGTATCTCACATTACTGTATATAACCGTATCTTACCATGCTATACATGACTGTGACTGGATATGACCTGTAACAATAAGCATACCTTACCACCAGGGGTGCACTTTGCAGGAGACACTCCGTACCTGTCCCACCGTGGTATATGAAGGGAAGTCTCAGGCAAGTGCAGCACTGGAGAGCTGGAATTAAAGGTGCAGGTCCTGAGTGACCTTGACTTCAGCATGTGTCTCGTGTAAGTCAGTACATTAGAGTCAGGACTTAACAGTGGCGGCGAGTTACGGGATCACAGAATCCACAGAATGGCTACCAATAGCTCAGATGAGAAATACAATGCTGGAGACAATTGGGATGACTTTATAGAAAGGCTCCAGCAAAGCTTTGTGACCAAAGACTGGCTGAGCCACGATAAGGCAGACAAGAGAAGAGCCCATCTCTTGACCAGCTGTGGCTCGAAAACATACGCTTTAATGAAAGACCTGCTGGCACCCGAGAAACCAGCAAGCAAGTCGTTTGAGGAGTTGAGCACACTGGTGAGAGACCACCTGAAGCCAGCGAGCAGCCTACACATGGCCAGACACAGGTTCTACAACTACAGACGCTGTGTGTGCCAAAGCCTACCCGACTTCGTGGCAGAACTTCGGAGGCTGGCTAGTTCATGTGAGTTCCCCGATGAACTAAGGAGAGAAGTACTGAGAGACTTTTTTATTGAAGGAATAGGCCACGGAGTCATATTCCAAAAGCTTATCGAGACTAAGAACTTGACTCTAAAGGCAGCAGCACTGGTCGCACAGAAGTTCTTCGCAGGCGAAGAAGAAACGAGGCTGATCTATACTTCGGGTACGACAACCAACGAGGCATCGGAACAAGGGGTTCACATTGTGAAACAAACCGCTACCCCCACACACAGACAAAAGCAGGAGAGCAGGCCTTCAACAGCAGACAGTGGCGCCAGAAGCCATCAAAAGCAAGGGCCACATGAATGGCCGATCACACCTCATCAACCCACAATGCGAGCAATCAACAACAGATTGAGAGAAGCTCAAGGGAGATCAGCCAGACGCAGCTCATCCTTCGGCAACAATGGAAACGGTCTGTGTTGGAGATGTGGGGGAAGGCACTCAACCAGGGTGTGTCGATTTCAGCATGCTGTTTGCAGAAACTGCAACTACACAGGGCATCTGGCTCGCATGTGCAGAAAAACAGCAGCTCAGCCGGAAAACTAATCGGATGGGTCGGAAAGTGGACCAGAAGACGGTTGGAACAGTGCACGGGATGCCAAGGTACAACGGGTTAACACGATCAATGTCCACTGTTCTTAAACCAAGACGCCTCCAATTATGATGAGGGTTCTACTCAATGGGATATCCGTCAACACAGAACTGGACATGGGGACCAGTCAATCCCTCATGAGCGTTCAACAATTTGAACAGCTGTGGCCACACAAAAGCAACAGACCAAAACTCACAAAGATCGACACCAAACTAAGGACCTATACTAAAGAAATCGTCCCAGTCCTTGGCAGCGCGATGCTCTCAGTCACACACAAAGGGATGGTGCACCGACTTTCCCTGTGGATTGTCCCCGGGGATCTCCCAGCCCTGTTGGGGAGAAGCTGGCTAGCAGAACTTAATTGGAAATGGGATGATGTTCACGCCATGTCGTCAGAGGAATGGACCTCCTGTTCAACAGTTCTAAACCGTTTTGAACATCTCTTTCAGCCAGGTGTGGGCACCTTCAAAGGCGCTAAAGTTAGAATCTACATCACACAGAATGCCAGACCGGTCCATCACAAGGCTAGAGCTGTGCCTTATGTGATGAGGGAAAAGATTGAAAATGAACTGGACCGGCTTCTGAGGGAAGGCATCATTTCTACGGTGGAATTCAGCAACTGGGCAAGCCCCATCGTCCCCGTCATGAAGCCTGATGGATCCGCGCGAATCTGTGGGGATTACAAGTCTACCATAAACAGAGTCTCCCTACAGGACCAATACCCGCTACCCAGAGCGGAGGACATATTTGCCACGTTGGCTGGAGGAAAACTTTTCTCGAAACTTGACCTCACATCTGCGTATATGACGCAAGAACTGACCAAAGAGTCTAAGCTACTCACCACCATCAACACACATTGAGGCCTTTTTGTGTACAATCGATGCCCATTTGGCATTAGGTCGGCAACTGCTATATTCCAGCACAACATGGAGAGTCTGTTCAAGTCCATCCCGGGGACGGTTGAGTTTCAAGATGACATACTCATCAAGGGCAGGGACACCGACTCTCATCTCCGCAATCCTGAGGAAGTACTAAGTCGATTGGATCGGGTAGGCCTAAGAGTTAAGAAATCCAAGTGTCTGTTTCTCGCGCCTGAGGTTGAATTTTTGGGTAGAAGGATTGCCGCTGATGGAATCCGCCCAACAGAATCCAAAACCGAAGCTATTCGCCTGGCACCCAGGCCCCGGAATGTCTCAGAACTGCGCACCTTTCTCAGGCTATTCAATTACTTTGGGAACTTTATGCAGAACTTGAGCATGCTGCTGGAGTCTCTCCATGTGCTACTCAGAAAGGGGTGCGATTGGTTTTGGGGGGACGCCCAAGAACGTGCCTTCAATAAGGCACGCAACCTTCTATGTTGCAAGAGTGTTTTAGCCTTTTTTGACCCAGGTAAAAAGTTAGTCCTTATGTGTGATGCATCAGCGTACGGGGTCAGGTGTGTTTTACAGCACGTCAATGATGCAGGTAAATTGCAGCTCGTTGCTTATGCCTCCAGGTCACTTTCGCGGGCGGAGCGCGGGTACGGTATGTTTGAGAAGGAGGCGCTCGCATGCGTGTACGGTGTCAAAAAGATGCACCAATACCTTTTCGGGGCCAAGTTTGCATCAGAAACCGACCACAAACCCCTCACGTCCCTTCTATCCGAGTGCAAGGCAATCAACGTCAATGCCTCGACGCGCATTCAGCGGTGGGCACTCATGCTGGCAGCTTACGACTACACGATAAGGCACAGACAACTGTGCCGACGGGCTTAGCAGGCTACCACTGGCGACCACAGAAGGGTCTGACGAACAGGACTGTGAGATGGTTATGGTAATCAATGCCTTTGAATCCACAGGTTCGCCCATGACGGCTCACCAAATCAGAGCCTGGACGACCAGCGACCCCACGTTATCTCGAGCTAAAAGATGCGTTTTAACCGGTGACTGGGCAGAGGCTCGCGATGCCTGCCCCGAGGAGGTCACACCTTTCCATAGGTGCATGCCTGAACTCTCACTACAGGCAGTCTGCCTGATGTAAGGCAGCCAAGTAGTTATGCCCTTACGAGGCAGGGAGGCGTTTGTGAGGGAGCTCCATCGCGAGCACCAGGGATTGTCCTTATGAAAGCCATAGCCAGATCTCATGTCTGGTGGCCTGGCATTGACCAGGACTTGGAGCTCTGTGTCCGTCGGTGCACCATTTGTGCCCAACTCAGTAATGCCCCAGGGAGGCCCCCCTAAGCTCCTGGCCCACCAAACCGTGGTCGCAGGTGCATGTAGACTATGCGGGCCCATTCATGGGCAAAATGTTCCTTGTAGTCGTTGATGCATTTTCAAAATGGATCGAGTGCACCATTTTAAACTCGAGCACCATCTCCACCACTGTGGAGAGCCTTAGCACTATGTTTGCAACGCACAGCATTCCTGACATATTGGTCAGTGATAATGGTCCGTGCTTCACCAGCGCAGAATTTTACAATTTTATAGTTGACCACGGTATAAATCATGTTAAGACTGCACCTTTCAAGCCGACCTCCAATGGCCAGACGGAGCGAGCAGTGCAGATCATTAAACAAGGCATGCTCAGAATCCAAGGTCCCACGCTGCAGAGCTGCCTGTCGCGACTGCTGCTGGCATACACATCTCGTCCGCATTCGTTGACTGGAGTTCCCCACGCGCAACTATTAATGAAATGAACCTTAAAGACCAGGCTCTTGTTGATCCTCCCAGACATGCATGAAATTGTTGAGGCTAAGCATCAAAAACTAACTGAGTACCATGACCAAAATTCGAGGGGGAGGTGGAATGAGATAGGAGACAAAGTGTTTGTGCTAAACTATGGCCGGGGTCCCAAACGGCTTGCAGGGACAGTAACAGACAAAGAGGTAAACAGGCTACTGGTTGTACAAATGGACAATGGCCAAACCTGCCGGAGGCATGTATACCAAGTAAAAAGTAGATTCACTGATAACACTGAAGAACCAGAGGCAGACGACAATGTGGAACTCATACCACACCTGGTGGACAGACAGGTGGAACAACCTGAGGAAAGGGCAACCTCAACAGACAGCCCAGGCGAGATACCAGCAATCACACCGAATGAAAAACAGGCACCAAGGCAAACAACTGAACCACAACTAAGATGCTCCACGCAAGAGTGCAAACCACCTGAGAGACTGAATCTATAAAGGCAATAATATCTTGGGGGAGGGTGATGTCATGTATCTCACATTACTGTATACAACTGTATCTTACCATGCTATACATGACTGTAACTGGATATGACCTGTAACAATATTCATACCTTACCACCAGGGGTGCACTTGCAGGAGACACTCCATACATGTCCCACTGAGGTATATAAAGGGAGGTCTCAGGCAAGTGCAGCACTGGAGAGCTGGAATTAAAGGTGCAGGTCCTGAGTGACCTTGACTTCAGCATGTGTCTCGTGTAAGTCAATACATTAGAGTCAGGACTTAACAAATCCCATCAATTTCCCCAACACAATTTCCCGACTAATAAGGATTTCCCTTAGTTCCTCCTTCTTACTGGACCCTCTGACCCCTTTTATATCCGGAAGGTTGTTTGTGTCCTCTTTAGTGAATACCGAACCAAAGTACTTGTTCAATTGGTCTGCCATTTCTTTGTTCCCCGTTATGACTTCCCCTGATTCTGACTGCAGGGGACCTACGTTTGTCTTTACTAACCTTTTTCTCTTTACATATCTATAGAAACTTTTGCAGTCCATTTTAATGTTCCTTGCAAGCTTCCTCTCATACTCTATTTTCCCTGCCCTAATCAAACCCTTTGTCCTTCTCTGCTGAGTTCTAAATTTCTCCCAGTCCCTGGGTTCACTACTATTTCTGGACAATTTGTATGCCACTTCCTTGGCTTTAATATATCCCTGATTTCCCTTGATAGCCACGGTTGAGCCACCTTCCCTTTTTTATTTTTATGCCAGACAGGGATGTACAATTGTTGTAGTTCATCCATGCGGTGTCTAAATGTCTGCCATTGCCCATCCACTGTCAACCCCTTAAGTCTCATTCGCCAATCTATCCTAGCCAATTAACGCCTCATACCTTCAAAGTTAGCCTTCTTTAAGTTCTGAACCATGGTCTCTGAATTAATTGTTTCATTCTCCATCCTAATGTAGAACTGGAGTGCATAAGGGATGGTTTTCTAGACCAATATGTCGAGGAACCAACTAGCGGGGAGGCCATCTTAGACTGGGTGTTGTGTAATGAGAGAGGATTAATTAGCAATCTCATTGTGCGAGGCCCCTTGGGGAAGAGTGACCATAACATGATGGAATTCTGCATTAGGATGGAGAATTGAAACAGTTAATTCAGAGACCATGGTCCAGAACTTAAAGAAGGGTAACTTTGAAGGTATGAGGTGTGAATTGGCTAGGATAGATTGGCGAATGATACTGAAGAGGTTGACTGTGGATGGGCAATGGCAGACATTTAGAGACCGCATGGATGAATTACAACAATTGTACATTCCTGTCTGGCGTAAAAATAAAAAAGGGAAGGTGGCTCAACCGTGGCTATCTAGGGAAATCAGGGATAGTATTAAAGCCAAGGAAGTGGCATACAAATTGGCCAGAAATAGCAGCGAACCCGGGGACTGGGAGAAATTTAGAACTCAGCAGAGGAGGACAAAGGGTTTGATTAGGGCAGGGAAAATGGAGTACAAGAAGAAGCTTGCAGGGAACATTAAGGTGGATTGCAAAAGTTTCTATAGGTATGTAAAGAGAAAAAGGTTAGTAAAGACAAATGTAGGTCCCCTGCAGTCAGAATCAGGGGAAGTCATAACGGGGAACAAAGAAATGGCAGACCAATTGAACAAGTACTTTGGTTCGGTATTCACTAAGGAGGACACAAACAACCTTCCGGATATAAAAGGGGTCAGAGGGTCTAGTAAGGAGGAGGAACTGAGGGAAATCTTTATTAGTCGGGAAATTGTGTTGGGGAAATTGATGGGATTGAAGGCCGATAAATCCCCAGGGCCTGATGGACTGCATCCCAGAGTACTTAAGGAGGTGGCCTTGGAAATAGTGGATGCATTGACAGTCATTTTCCAACATTCCATTGACTCTGGATCAGTTCCTATCGAGTGGAGGGTAGCCAATGTAATCCCACTTTTTAAAAAAGGAGGGAGAGAGAAAACAGGGAATTATAGACCGGTCAGCCTGACATCAGTAGTGGGTAAAATGATGGAATCAATTATTAAGGATGTCATCGCAGCGCATTTGGAAAGAGGTGACATGATAGGTCCAAGTCAGCATGGATTTGTGAAAGGGAAATCATGCTTGACAAATCTTCTGGAATTTTTTGAGGATGTTTCCAGTAAAGTGGACAAAGGAGAACCAGTTGATGTGGTATATTTGGACTTTCAGAAGGCTTTCGACAAGGTCCCACACAAGAGATTAATGTGCTAAGTTAAAGCACATGGGATTGGGGGTAGTGTGCTGACGTGGATTGAGAACTGGTTGGCAGACAGGAAGCAAAGAGTAGGAGTAAATGGGTACTTTTTAGAATGGCAGGCAGTGACTAGTGGGGTACCGCAAGGTTCTGTGCTGGGGCCCCAGCTGTTTACATTGTACATTAATGATTTAGACGAGGGGATTAAATGTAGTATCTCCAAATTTGCGGATGACACTAAGTTGGGTGGCAGTGTGAGCTGCGAGGAGGATGCTATGAGGCTGCAGAGTGACTTGGATAGGTTAGGTGAGTGGGCAAATGAATGCCAGATGAAGTATAATGTGGATAAATGTGAGGTTATCCACTTTGGTGGTAAAAACAGAGAGACAGACTATTATCTGAATGGTGACAGATTAGGAAAAGGGAAGGTGCAACGAGACCTGGGTGTCATGGTACATCAGTCATTGAAGGTTGGCATGCAGGTACAGCAGGCGGTTAAGAAAGCAAATGGCATGTTGGCCTTCATAGCGAGGGGATTTGAGTACAGGGGCAGGGAGGTGTTGCTATAGTTGTACAGGGTCTTGGTGAGGCCACACCTGGAGTATTGTGTACAGTTTTGGTCTCCTAACTTGAGGAAGGACATTCTTGCTATTGAGGGAGTGCAGCAAAGATTCACCAGACTGATTCCCGGGATGGTGGGACTGACCTATCAAGAAAGACTGGATCAACTGGGCTTGTATTCACTGGAGTTCAGAAGAATGAGAGGGGACCTCATAGAAACGTTTAAAATTCTGACGGGTTTAGACAGGTTAGATGCAGGAAGAATGTTCACAATGTTGGGGAAGTCCAGAACCAGGGGTCACAGTCTAAGGATAAGGGGTAAGCCATTTAGGACCGAGATGAGGAGAAACTTCTTCACCCAGAGAGTGGTGAACCTGTGGAATTCTCTACCACAGAAAGTAGTTGAGGCCAATTCACTAAATATATTCAAAAGGGAGTTAGATGAAGTCCTTACTACTCGGGGGATCAAGGGGTATGGCGAGAAAGCAGGAATGGGGTACTGAAGTTTCATGTTCAGCCATGAACTCATTGAATGGCGGTGCAGGCTAGAAGGGCTGAATGGCCTGCTCCTGCACCTATTTTCTATGTTTCTATGTTTCTATGTAATTCCACCATATTATGGTCACTCTTCCCCAAGTGGCCCTGCACAACGAGATTGCTTATTAATCCTCTCTCATTACACAACACCCAGTCTAAGATGGCCTCTCCCCTAGTTGGTTCCTCAACATATTGGTCTCGAAAACCATCCCTTATGCACTCCAGAAAATCCTCCTCCACCGTATTGTTTCCAGTTTGGTTAGCCCAATCTATATGCATATTAAAGTCACCCATGATAACTGCTGCACCTTTATTGCTTGCACCCCTAATTTCCTGTTTGATGCCCTCCCCAACATCATTACTACTGTTTGGAGGTCTGTACAAAACTCCCATTAGCGTTTTCTGCCCTTTGGTATTCCGTAGCTCCACCCATACCGATTCCACATCATCCAAGCTAATGTCTTTCCTTACAATTGCATTAATTTCCTCTTTAACCAGCAACGCCACCCCGCCTCCTTTTCCTTTCTGTCTATCCTTCCTAAATGTTGAATATCCTTGGATGTTGAGTTCCCAGCCTTGGTCACCCTGGAGCTATGTCTCCATGATGCCAACCACATCGTATCCGTTAACTGCTATCTGCACAGTTAATTCATCCACCTTATTCCGAATATTCCTCGCATTGAGGCACAGAGCCTTAAGGCTTGCCTTTATAACACACTTTGACCCTTTAGAATTTTGCTGCAAAGTGGCCCTTTTTGTTTTTTGCCTTGGGTTTCTCTGCCCTCCACTTTTACTCATCTCCTTTCTGTCTTTTGCTTCTGTCTCCATTTTGTTTCCCTCCGTCTCCCTGCATTGGTTCCCATCCTCCTGCCATATTAGTTTAACTCCTCTCCAACAGCACTAGCAAACACTCCTCCGAGGACATTGGTTCCGGTCCTGCCTAGGTGTAGACCGTCCAGTTTGTACTGGTCCCACCTCCCCCAGAACTGGTTCAATGCCCCAGGAATTTGAATCCCTCCCTGCTGCACCACTGCTCAAGCCATGTATTCATCTGAGCTATCCTGCGATTCCTACTCTGACTAGCACGTGGCACTGGTAGCAATCCCGAGATTACTACTTTTGAGGTCCTACTTTTTAATTTAGCTCCTAGCTCCTTAAATTCGTCTCGTAGGACCTCATCCCGTTTTTTACCTATATCGTTGGTACCAATGTGCACCACGACAACTGGCTGTTCACCCTCCCTTTTCAGAATGTCCTGCACCCACTCCGAGACATCCTTGACCCTTGCACCAGAGAGGCAACATACCATCCTGGAGTCTCGGTTGCGGCCGCAGAAACGCCTATCTATTCCCCTTACAGTTGAATCCCCTATCACTATCGCTCTCCCACTCTTTTTCCTGCCCTCCTGTGCAGCAGAGCCAGCCATGGTGCCATGAACTTGGCTGCTGCTGCCCCCCTCTGATGAGTCATCCCCCTCAACAGTACTCAAAGCGGTGTATCTGTTTTACAGGGGGATGACCACAGGGGACCCCTGCACTACCTTCCTTGCACTGCTCTGCCTGTTGGTCACCCATTCCCTATCTGGCTGTGGACCCTTTACCTGCGGTAAGACCAACTCACTAAACATGCTATTCACGTCATGCTCCAGAGTGAATCCACCTTCAGCTCCAATTCCATAATGCGGTCTGTCAGGAGCTGGAGGCGGATACACTTCCCGCACACATAGTCGTCAGGGACACCGGAAGCATCCCTGATTTCCCACATAGTAGAGGAGGAGCATAACATGCATCCGAGCTCTCCTGCCATGACTTAACCCTTAGATTAACTTAAATTGGCAGCAACAATGCTAAAGATTACTTACTGATAAAGAAAAAAGAAAGGCTACTCACCAATCACTTACCACCTTGGCTGTGACGTCATCTTTCTATTTCTTTCTACTTTTTTGCCCTCTCCCTGTAGCTGCGCCAGCTGGGCCTTTTGTAGGCCTCTCGCCTACCTCGGACTCACGTCTCTCCACGCACCTCCCGATGCCTCTCGCGGCCTTTTGTAGGTCTCTCGCCGACCCTGGACTCACGTCTCTCCACGTGCACAGTTCATTTGAATATTATGCAGTCATGGTACTTGTTATGTTCAAAATAAAGTAATGTAACTGAGTATTGTAGACATGAGTGTGACCTTATTTTCTTTATTCTAACTCCAGAGTGTTGGTACAGCATGGGAGGCCTGCTTATATACTAGATACTGTGCTCACAAGGGATGCTGGGATCCCTTGGTACTCCAACAGGTATGCCCTCTGGTGGTGGTATGATACTGGTTACATAGGGTTGCATACATAACATCACTCCCTCCCAAAGTCAATAGTACACTTATTTACAGGGTGAGACAATCTGGGGCCTTTCGCTCCCTAGTCGATCGTCTTGGTACAATTGCAGGTGGAGGTGAGTTGGTTGGTTCTTCGCTGGGCTGCTGCGCAGCTGGCCTTGCTGGGCTGATGGGGATGGTGAGTTCAGCTTCATGGTCAACCGTGATGTCGGTTGCCACTTGTGTGTGTGTCGGAGGGCCGAAGTTGGTGGAATCCTCTTCGGGTTGCTTGTGGCTGTCTGTGAATCGCAGTTTAGTTTGGTCCAAATGCTTTCTGCAAGTTAGTCCATTTGAGAGTTTGACCTGAAACACCCTACTCCCTTCTTTGGCTATGACAGTTCCGGCAAGCCATTTAGGACCAAGTCCATAGTTGAGTACAAATACAGGGTCATTTACTTCAATATCGCGTGACAATTTTACGCAATCATGGTACATGCCTTGTTGATGCCGCCTGCCCTCGACATGACCATGGAGATCAGGGTGGACAAGAGAGAGCCTTGTTTTGAGCGCCCTTTTCATTAGCAGCTCAGCTGGGAGAACCCCGGTGAGCAAGTGGGGTCTGGTGTGGTAGCTGAGCAGGACATCGGGACAGGCGGGTCTGCAGGGAGCCTTCTGACACACGTTTCAAGCTTTGCTTGATAGTTTGGACTGCACGTTCTGCCTGGCTGTTGGATGTGGGCTTGAACGGGGCAGATGTGACGTGCTTGATCCCATTGCGGGTCATGAATTCCTTGAATTCAGCACTGGTGAAGCACAGCCCATTGTTGCTGACAAGGACATCAGGCAGGCCGTGCATGGCGAACATGGCTTGTAGGCTTTCAATGGTGGCAGTGTCCGTGCTTATAGACATTATTACACACTCAATCCATTTTGAATAAGCATCCACAACAACCAAAAACATTTTGCCTAGAAACTGGCCAGCAAAGTCAACATGGATCCTGGACCACAGTTTGGAGGGCCATGACCACAAACTTAGCGGTGGCTCCCTGGGTGCATTGCTCAGTTGAGAGCAAGTGCTGCATTGGCGCACGCAAGACTCCAAATCTGAGTCGTTGCCGGGCCACCACGCATAGGATCTGGCTATAGCTTTCATCATTACTATGCTAGGGTGGGTACTGTGTAGGTCACGTATGAACGTTTCCCTGCCTTCCTTAGGCAAAACCACGCGATTGCCCCACAAAAGGCAGTCCGTCTGTATGGACATTTCGTCTTTGCAACCGCTGGAACGGCTTGATCTCTTCATGCATCTCCGCTGGGATGTTGGACCAGCTCCCATGGAGGACACAGTTTTTTTTACCAGGGACAGTCAAGGATCCTGGCTGGTCCAGGTCCTGATCTGGCTGGTCGTAACGGGTGACTTTTCATTTTCAAATGCATCCATCACCAAGAGCAAGTCTGCAGGCTGTGCCATTTCCATCCCGGCGGTGGGCAATGGTAGCGGACTGAGAGCATCAGCGCAGTTCTCTGTGACGGATTACATAGTTATATGCAGAGAGCGTGAGCGTCCATCTTTGGATGTGAGCAGAAGCATTGGTATTAATCCCTTTGCTTTCTGAGAATAGCGATATGAGCAGCTTATGGTCAGTTTCTAACTCAAACTTAAGACCAAACAGATACTGGTGCATTTTTTCTACCCTGTAAACGCATGTGTCTCTAATGGGTCTGTAGTTTCCAGGTGTGTCTCTAATGGATCTATAGCTCCCAGGTGTTTCTCTAATAGTTCTGTAGTTCCCAGGTGTGTGTCTCTAATGGCTCTGTAGTTCCCAGGTGTGTGTCTAATGGTTGTGTAGTTCCCAGGTGTGTCTCTAATGGGTCTGTGGTTCCCAGGTGTGTCTCTAATGGGTCTGTAGTTCCCAGGTGTGTCTCAAATGGGTCTGTAGTTCCCATGTGTGTCTCTAATGGGTCTGTAGTTCCCAGGTGTGTCTCTAATGGGTCTGTAGTTCCCAGGTGTGACTGTTTAATGGGTCTGTAGTTACCAGGTGTGTCTCTAATGGGTCTGTGGATCCCAGGTGTGTCTCTAATGGGTCTGTAGTTCTCAGGTGTGTCTCCCTAATGGGTCAGTGGTTCCCAGGTGTGTCTCTCTAATCGGTCAGTGGTTCCCAGGTGTGTCTCCAATGGATCTGTACTTCCCAGGTGTGTCTCTAATGGGTCTGTAGTTCCCAGGTGTGTCTCCCTAATGGGTCAGTGGTTCCCAGGTGTGTCTCTCTAATCGGTCAGTGGTTCCTAGGTGTGTCTCCAATGGATCTGTACTTCCCAGGTGTGTCTCTAATGGGCCTGTGGTTCCCAGGTGTGACAGTAATGGGTCTGTAGTTCCCAGGTGTGTCTCTCTAATGGGTCTGTACTTCCCAGGTGTGTCTGTAATGGGTCTGTCATTCCCAGGTGTGTCTCTCTAATGGGTCTGTAGCTCCCAGGTGTGTCTCTAATGCGTCTGTAGTTCCCAGGTGTGTCTCTAATGGGTCTGTAGTATGCAGATGTATCTCTAATAGGTCTGTTGTTCCCAGATGTGTATCTGATGGGCCTGTAGTTTCCAGGTGTGTCTCTCTAATTGGTCTGTAATTCCCAGGTGTGTCTCTAATGGGCCTGTCGTTCCCATGTGTGTCTCTAATGGGTCTGTAGTTCCCAGTGGTGTCTCTAATGGGTCTGAAGTTCCCAGACGTGTCTCTAATGGGTCTGTAGTTCCCAGGTGTATCTCTAATGGGTCGGCAGTTCCCAGGTGTGTCTCTCTAATGGGTCTTTTGTTCCCAGGTGTGTCTCGAATGGGTCTGTAGTTCCCAGGTGTGTCTCGCTAATGTGTCTGTAGTTCCCAGGTGTGGGTCTCCAATGGATCTGTTGTTCCCAGGTGTGTCTCTCTAATGGGTCTTTAGTTCCCAGGTGTTTCTCTCTAATGAGTCTGTAGTTCCCAGGTTTGTCTCTAATGGGTCTGTAATTCCCAGGTGTATCTCTAATGGGTCTGTAGTTCTCAGGTGTGTCTCTAATGGGTCTGTAGTTCTCAGCTTGGTATGAATGGGGCTGGGCTTTGGCCTGTGTGCCTTGTTGCACCACAGCCTGTCGAAGGCCTTTTTGCTCATAATAGACTGATTCGCACCTGTGTCCAGTTCCATGGATACTGGAATTCCATCCAGTTCGACTTTTAGCATGATTGGTGAACATTTCGTGGTGAAGGTGTGTACCCCGTACACTTCTGCTTCCTCAGTTCGAGTCTCTAGTTCAGTTTGATCTGCCATGGATCGATCTTCCTCTGCAACGTGGTGCTTTGCAGAGTTTGCAGCTTGTCTGCACATTCACTGGAGGTGTCCCATTGTTCCACAGCCTTTGCACACAGTGTTTTAAGCGGCATTGATGGGTTCGATGATCGCCGCAGCACCAACAAGGTGTTAACTACCTCGCATTAACGCTTGATGGCGGATTCTGAATCATCTGAAGTCGTGCAGCTGCCGGCATGTACTTTCCGCCATATGCATTCCTGCCTGAAAGCGACGTTACTTTGTGTACAGTCCTTGCCGATGCATCTTTATGCTGTGAAATTTGTTTGGTGTTATCGCTGGTGGACATAAATGCCTGGGCTATCGTTATGGCTTTGCTCAGGTTCGGTGTTTCAACAGTCAATAGTTTACGAAGGATAACCTCATGGCCAATGCCAAGCACAAAAAAGTCTCATAGTATTTGCTCCAGGAATCCATCGAATTCGCAATGTCCTGCAAGGTGCCTTAGTTCGGCGACATAGCTCGCCACTTCCTGACCTTCAGACCGTTGACTTGTGTAAAATCGATACCTTGCCATCAGAACTCTCTCCTCCGGATTTAGGTGCTCCAGAACCAGCGTACACAGTTCTTCATATAATTTGGTTGTTGGTTTCACCGGAGCAAGAAGATTCTTCATGAGGTCATAGCTTGTTGCCCCGCAGACGGTGAGGAGGATCGCCCTTTGTTTGGCAGCATTCTCATCCCCTTCCAGCTCGTTGGCCACGAAGTATTGGTCAAGTCGCTCCATGAAGGCCTCCCAATCGTTCCCTTCTGAAAATTTCTCCAGGAATTTACCAACAGTTCTCTGCATTTTCGCGTGATAGTTCGTTATCTCATCGCCAGTTGTTCATAATAAAGTATGTAACTGAGTACTGTAGACGTGAGTAAGTGTGACCTTAGTTCCTTTATTCTAACTCCAGAGTGTTGGTACAGCATTGGAGGCCTGCTTATATACAATGCTCCCAAAGGATGCAGGGATCCCTTGGGACTCCAACAGGTATGCTCTCTGGTGGCAGCATGATACTGATTACATAGGGTTGCATACATAACAGTACTGAAGTATTTGTTTTCAAAAATTAAGAAAATTACTATAATTGGTCTTGAAGTCATTTTCTCCACCATGAAATGAGCAAGCTTTCAAAATAATTTAAAACTTACACATATAATTACATCTTTATATGACTAAAAGATATATTATTATTTAATTTGATAAGACCATTGAATTTACTCATCACTTGTGCTGCTGCTGCAGACTGGGTGGAAATCCAGCCGTATGCTCTTTGCTCCTTGTGATGTCGGGGGATTTCATAAGCTGCTGGTAGCTATTTGACTTTGATGATGCAGTTCAGTTATGTGGACTGAGATGGTACATTTCATGTATGTAGTAATAATAGTGGAAAAAGATTATTTACAGAAGACCATAGAATCATAGAATCTCACAGCAGAGAAGGAAGCCATTCGAGCCTTCGTGCCTTGCTGGCTCTTTGAAAGAGCTATCCCAATTCGTCCTAATCCCCGCCCTTTCCCCAAAGCCATACATATATGGATTACTGCGGCATAAGTTAAAGAGCAAGCACTAAATTGTTACATTATCTGAGCTGCTGACAAATTATAAAATTTGCAGAAGGGGAATTGAGAAATGGATCTTTGGATTCTTTATGGCCCAGTCCAGATTATTAGATGAAAATGAAGGATCTTATATAAAATTAGTTTGGACTGTTGTTTCTTGGGATGACTGGTCAGTAAAAGCCCATTATTGACTCTTGCAATTTAAAAAAGAAATGCTTGAGCATGTAAAAATGGATCTATTTCATGCATGTGTAGATTTGCCTTCCCCATTTTGGACTAAACGAAAGACAGCAGGAATGTTGAGGCGTATTACCTCAGCTTTACAAATTAGACAGTCCCATTGAGAGAGGCCACAATGACAGAAGGATGATTAGTGTGGAAAATGGAATACTTCATGCTGGTGCAGTTGGGGCTAAGGCACATTGTTGGAATTAGTAGAGGCAGCTTCACTCTGTAACTGGCTATCCGATACTTGACCTGGGTGTGTTTGATGATGTTGCGAGTTACCTAAAATAGAAAAGTGCCCTATTTCCCAGGGCAAATATCCTTCACTTGGATAAGGACAGAAATATACTAAATTTGAAAATTACAAAAGCATTAGCAGGAAACTTTATAAGAACATAAGAAATGGCAGCAGGAGTAGACCTTTCGAGCTTGCTCCGCCATTGGTGAGGCCACATCTAGAGTACTGCATACAGTTTTGGTCTCCTTATTTAAGGAGGGATATACTTGTATTGGAGGTAGTTCAGAGAAGGTTCACGCAGTTGATTCCTGAGATGAAGGAGTTGACTTATAAAGAAAGGTTGAGCAGGTTGGGCCTTTACTCATTGAGTTCAGAAAAATGAGAGGTGATCTTATTGAGACATATAAGATAATGAGGGGGCTTGACAAGGGAGATGCAGAGAGGATGTTTCCACTCATGGGGGAATCTAGAACTAGAGGGCGTAGTTTTAGAATAAGGGGTCGCCCATTTAAAACTGAGATGAGGAGGAATTTCTTCTCTCAGAGAATTGTAAATCTGTTGAATTCTCTGCCCCCGAGAGCTGTGGAAGCTGGGACATTGAATATATTTAAGGTGGAGATAGATTGTTGAGCGATAAGGGTTATGGAGAGCGGGCAGGGAAGTGGAGCTGAGCCCATGGTCAGATCAGCCATGATTTTACTGAATAGCAGAGCAGTCTCGAGGGGCCAAACAGCCTACTCCTGCGCCTATTTCTTATGTTTTATTCAATAAGATCATGGCTGATCTTCTATCCCGGCTCCACTTTCCTGCACTATCCCCATTTCTCTTGATTCCCTTAATATCCAAAAGTCTATCGATCTCTGTCTTGAATGTACTCAAAGACTGAGCCTCCACAGCCTTCTGGGGTAGAAAATTCACCAGATTCACCACCCTCTGAGTGAAGACATTTCTTCTCAACTAAGTCCTAAATGGCTGACCCCTTATTCTGAGATTGTGACCGCTGGTTCTAGACTCCCCAGCCAGAGGAAACATCCTCCCTGCATCTATCCTGTCAAGCCCTCTAAGAATTTTGTATGTTTCAATGAGATCACCTCTCATTCTTCTAAACTCTAGAGAATATAGGCCTAATCTACTCAGTCTCTCCTCATAGGACAATCCCCCCATCCCAGGAATCAGTCTGGTAAACCTTCGTTGCATTCCCTCTATGGCAAGTATATCCTTCCTTAGGTAAGGAGACCAAAACTGTACACAATACTCCAGGTGCGGTCTCACCAAGCCCCTTTACTCATACTGAAATCCTCTTGTAATAAAGGTCAACATACCATTTGCTTTCTTAATTGCTTGCTGTACCTGCATGTTAATTTTCAGTGATTTGTGTACAAGGACACCCAGGTCCCTCTGAACACCAACATTTCCCAATCTCTCACCATTTAAAAAATACTCTGATTTTCTATTTTTTCTATTTAAGTGGATAACTTCACTTTTCTCCACATTATATTCCATTTGCCATGTTCTTGCCCACTCACTTAACCGTCTATATCTCCTTGAAGCGTCTTTGCATCTTCTTCACAACTTACATTCCCACCTAGCTTTGTATCATCAACAAACTTGGATATATTACATTTGGTCCCCTCATCCAAATCATTGATATAGATTGTGAATAGCTGAGGCCCAAGCACCGATCCTTGTGGCACCCCACTTGTTACAGCCTGCCAACCTGAAAATGACCCGTTTATTCCGACTCTCTTTTTTCTGTCCATTAACCAATCCTTAATCCATACTAGTATATTATCCCCAATCCCAAGAGCCCTAATTTTGTTTAATAACCTCTTGTGTGACACCTTATCGAATGCCTTCTGAAAATCCAAATACACCACATCCACTGGTTCCCCCGTATCATTCTGCTAGTTACAATCTCAAAAAACTATAACAGATTTGTCAAACATGATTTCCCTTTCATAAATCCGTGTCGAATCTGCCCAATCCTATTATTATTTTCTCAATGCCCTGTTACCACATCCTTAATAATAGATTCTAGCACTTTCCCTACGACTGATGTCAGGCTAACTGGTCTGTAGTTTCCCATTTTCTCGCTCCCTCCTTTCTTAAATACATTTGCTACCTTCCAATCTGCAGGAACTGTTCTGGAATCTATGGAATTTTGGAAGATGACAATCAATGCATCCACTATCTCTATAGCCACCTCTTTCAAAACCTTAGGATGTAGGTCATCAAGTCCAGGGTATTTATTGGCTTTCCATCCCATTAATTTCTTCAGTACTATTTTTTTTACCAATACTAATTTCTTTGCCAGACCCTTGGTTCTCCATTATTTCCAAGAGGTTTTTTGCATCTTCTTTTGTGAAGACAGACACAAGTATTTGTTTAATTTCTCTGCCATTTCCTTATTCCCGGTTATAATTTCTCCTGTCTCAGCCTATAAAGGACCCACATTTACTTTCGCTAATCTTTTCCTTTTTATATACCTATAGAAGCTTTTACAGCCTGTTTTTATGTCTTTCACTAATTTACTCTTATATTCTAATTTTCCTTTCTTTATCAATTTCTTGGTCCTCCTTTGCTGAATTTTAAAATCCTCCAAATACTCAGGCGTACTGCTCTTTTTGGCAACATTATAAATCTCTTCCTTTGATCTAATACTATTTTTAACTTCTCTTGTTAGCCATGGTTGGACCACTTTTCCTGTAGGGTTTTTGTGCCTTAAAGGAATGTATGTTTGTTGTAAATTATGTATTAATTCTTTAAATGTTAGCCATTGCTTGTCTACCATCATACCTTTTAATGTACTTTCCCAATATACCTGAGCCAACTTGCCCCTCATACCTACATTGTTTGCTTTGTTCAGATTTGAGACCCGAGTTTTGGATTTAACTAAATCACTTTCAAACTTAATATAAAATTCTATCATATTATGGTCACTCTTCCCTCATAAAAAAAATAGAAAAGCAAATTACAATTTAAGTGAAGAAAAATTGCAAAGTGCTACAGTACAGAGGGACCTGGGGGTCCTTGTACATGAAACACAAAAAGTTAGTATGCAGGTACAGCAAGTAATCAGGAAGGCAAATGGAATGTTGGCCTTTATTGCAAGGGGAATAGAGTATAAAAGCAGAGAAGTCCTGCTACAACTATACAGAGTATTGGTGAGGTCACATCTCGAGTACTGCGTACAGTTTTGGTCTCCGTATTTAAGGAAGGAAATATTTGCATTGGAGGCTGTTCAGAGAAGGTTCACTGGATTGATTCTGGAGATGAGAGGGTTGACTTATGAAGATAGGTTGGGCCTATACTCATTTAAGGCGAGATAGACAGATTTTTGAGCGATGAGGGAATAAAGGTTAATGGGGAGCGGGCAGGGAAGTGGAGCTGAGTCCATGATCAGATCGGCCATGATTTTATTAAATGCTGGAGCAGGCTCAAGGGGCCAAATAGCTTACTCCTGCTCCTATTTCTTATGTTCTTAAGGCCTCTTTACTACAAGGTTATTAATTAACCCTTTCTCAATGCACAATACTAGATCTAAAATAGTCTGTTCCCATTTGGTTCCTCAACATACTGATCTAGAAAACCATCTTGTACACATTCCATGAATTTGTTCTCCACACTATTACTGCAAATTTGGTTTGCCAAGTCTATATGTAGATTAAAGTCCCCCATGATTACTGTATTACACTTGTTAATACGTAAACAAGAGGTGATCCAAAACTCGGAAGCCCATGTCCTAATTCACATCAAGTCCCATTCACCCATCGCCCCTGTGCTCACTGACCTACATTGGCTCATGGTTAAGCAATGCCTCGATTTCAAAATTCTCATCCTTGTTTTTAATCCCTCCATGGCCTCGCCCCTCTCTATCTCTATAATCTCCTCCAGCCCGAAATGTCTGCGCTCCTCTAATTCTGCCCTCTTGAGCATCCCTGATTATAATCGTTCAACTATTAGTGGCCCTGCCTTCTGTTGCCTAGGCCCTAAGCTCTGGAATTTCCTGCCTAAACCTCTCCGCCTCTCTACCTCTCTTTTCTCCTTCAAGACATTCTTTAAAACCTACCTCTTTGACCAAGCTTTTAGTCACCTGTCCAAATTTCTCCTAATGCAGCTCGGTGCTAAACTTTTCATCTCATAATACTCCTGTGAAGCACCTTGGGATGTTTCACTACGTTAAAGGCGCTCTATAAATCCATGTTGTTGTTGTTACATGCACCACTAAATTCCTGATTTATACTCTGCCCTACAGTACCACTACTGTTTGGGGGCCTACAAACAACTCCCACTAATGTTTTCTGCCCCTTGCTCCACCCAAACTGATTCTACTTCTTGATTTTCTGAGCTAAGATCCTTTCTCTTTATTGTCTTTATCCCATCCTTTATTATCAAGGCTACCCCTCCTCCTTTTCCATTTTGCCTGTATGTTCTAAAGGTTAAGTATCCTGGAATATTTCATTTCCAACTTTGGTCACTTTGCAACCACATCTCTGTAATGGCTATTGGATCATACCTATTAATTCCATCTGTGCTATTAATTCATTTATTTTGTTGCAAATGCTTTGACTTGGTCCAGCGTCCCAGCGGAGATGCATGAAGAGATCAAGCCGTTCCAGCAGCATAAAGATGAAATGTCCATACAGGCGGACTGTCTTTTGTGGGGTAATCGTTTGGTTTTGCCTAAGAAAGGCAGAGAAACGTTCATACGTGACCTACACAGTACCCACCAGGCATATTAATAATGAAAGCTATAGTCAGATCCCATGTGTGGTGGCCCGGCATCGACTCAGACTTAGAGTCATGCGTGCGTCAATGCAACATTTGCTCTCAACTGAGCAATGCACCCAGGGAGGCACCACTAAGTTTGTGGTCATGGCCCTCCAATCCGTGGTCCAGGTTCCACATTGACTTTGCATTTCTAAGCAAAATGTTTTTGGTCATTGTGGATGCTTATTCAAAATGGATTGAATGTGTAATAATGTCTGTAAGCATGTCCACTGCCACCATTGAAAGCCTACGAGCCATGTTTGCCTCACACAACCTGCCTGATGTCCTTGTCAGCGACAATGGGCTGTGCTTCACCAGTGCTGAATTCAAGGAATTCATGACCCGCAATTGGATCAAGCACGTCACATCTGCCCCGTTCAAGCTAGCATCCAACAGCCAGGCAGAACGGGCAGTCCAAACCATCAAGCAAAGCCTGAAACATGTGTTCGGAAGACTCCCTGCAGACCCGCCTGTCCCGAGTCCTGCTCAGCTTCCGCACTAGACCCCACTCGCTCACCGGGGGTCCCCCAGCCGAGCTGCTCATGAAAAGGGCGCTCAAAACAATGCTCTCTCTTGTCCACCCTGATTGCTATGATCACGCTGAGGGCAGACGGCATCAACAAAGCATGTACCATGATCGTGCAAACTTGTCATGCGATATTGAAGTCAATGACCCTGTATTTGTACTCAACTATGGACATGGTCCCAAATGGCTTGCTGGCATTGTCATAGCCAAAGAAGGGAGTAGGGTGTTTCAGGCCAAACTTGCCAATGGACTAACTTGCAGAAAGCATTTGGAGCAAACCAAACTGCGATTCACAAACAGCCACGAGCAACCCGAAGAGGACACCACCAACTTCGACCCTCGAACACACACAAGTGGCAACCGACATCATGGTCAACCACGAAGCTGAACTCACCATCCCCAGCAGCCCGGCAAGGTCAGCTGCCCAGCAGCTCAGCGAAGAATCAACCAACTCACCCACACCTTCATTTGTACCGAGATGATTGACAAGGGAGCGAAAAGCCCCAGATCGTCTCACCCTGTAAATAAGTGTACTATTGACTTTGGGAGGGAGTGATGTTATGTATATAACCCTGGGCAACCTGTGTCATACCGCCACCAGAGGGCATACCTGTTGGAGCCCCAAGGAATCCCAGCATCCCTTGGGAGCACGGTATATAAGCAGGCCTCCCATGCTGTACCAGCATTCTGGCGTTTAAATAAAGGAGCTAAGGTCACACTTACTCATTGTCTACAGTACTCAGTTGCATTACTTTATTATGAGCATAACAGTTGATTCCTGCATGGACCACGACAACTGGATCCTCCCCTTCCCACTCCAAGTTCTTTTCCTGCAGCAAGGAGATGTCTTTAACCCTTGCATGGGGCAGTCAACACAACCTTCTGAACTGCTGGTCGCGGTTGCAGAGAACACTATCTATCCCTCTGACTATAATGTCCTCCACCACAACTTCCCTTTCACTCCCCCCACTTGAATGGGCTCCTGTACCATGGTCAGCCTGCTCATCCATCCTGCAGGCTTTTCCCTCATTCACACAGGCAACAAAAACCTCATACCTGTTGATAAGGACAAAGGCTGAGGCTCCTCCAGGGAGGCACCTGGGGACCCCTTACCTGCCTGAGTCACAGTCACACCCTCCTGTCCCTGACCACTAACTGGACCTGTACCACTACCTAACCCAAGGCATGTGACTGCCTCCTGGATCAAAGTGTCCAGGTAACTCTCCCCCTCCCTGATAGCGCACAGTGTCTGCACCTCAGACTCCAGCTGAACAAATCTGAGCTGATGTTCCTCGAGATGCCGACACTTACTGCAGATGTGGTTGTCCGGGATCATGATGATTTCTACAAACTCCCACATGCTGCAGTTGCAGCACATCACCTGCACTGCCATCCCTATCTGACCCTGTTCTATTTAATTAAATGTAATTCAATTTGTATTTAAGTAATATAGTTTACAGTTTAGTTCCTTGACTACTTAATTGATCTAGATTAAGTTATGGGTAATGAAATTAAATATCTACCTGTAACACAAAGCACTACAAGTAGTGCTGAAATAGACTTTTTGTAACCTTGGCATCATATTTGACCCTGAAATAAGTTTTCGCCCACATATCCGCAGCATAACTAAGACCACCTATTTCCAGCTCCGTAACATCGCCTGTCTCCACCCTTGCCTCAGCTCACCCGCTGCTGAAGCCATCATCCATGCCTTTGTTACCTCTAGACTTGACTATTCCAACACGCTCCTGACTGGCCTTCCACATTCTACCCTACGTAAACTAGAGGTAATCCAAAACTTGGCTGTCTGTGTACTAACTCGCACCAAGTCCCGTTCACCCATCACCCCTATGCTCGCTGACCTACATTGGCTTCTGGTTAAGCAACAGCTCGATTTCAAAATGCTCATTCTTATTTTTAAACCCATCCATGGCCTCACCCCTCCCTATCTCTGTAATCTCCTCCAACCCACAACTTCCCCCGCCCCCCCCCCCCCCCCCCCGGAGATGTCTGCGCTCCTCTAATTCTGCCCTTTTGAGCATCCCTGATTATAATCGCTCAACCATTGGTGGCCGTGCCTTCTGTTGCCTAGGCCCCAATCTCTGGAACCCCTGCTTATACCTCTGTGCCTCTCTACCTTTCTTTCCTTCTTTAAGACACTTCTTAAAACATACCTCTTTGACCAAGCTTTTGGTCATCTGCGCTAACTTCTACTTATGCGGTTTGGTGTCAATTTTTTTATCTCATAATATTCCTGTGCAGCGCCTTGGGACGTTTCACTACATTAAAGGCGCTATATAAATACAAGTTGTTGTTGTGTAGGCAAAAAGCAGCAACTCCTTCCTTCCCCCCTCTTCTCCAAATTCCCACTCTTTCCAAATTGATTTGTGCCTGAAGTAATTATAGCTCATAGATTGGCAGTAAGTTCATTGATTAGAATTACAATTATTACATTATTAATAAAATAGAGTCTTCTGTGCTTGTAACAAAAATTAAATATTTTTGTTAGCATTAGGCTATTGATTTGAATTACTTTATTTGATAACACCTGTGAAGAACCTTGGGACATTTTACCACGCTTGGGTGCTAAGTAAATATAAGTAGTTGTTGTTATTTAGATGTAAAAAAATCAAGGTTCAAGGTTCAATTAGGCATTTTCCATGTGCTGTAGCTAAACGTAGGTGAGTTGTCTTTATAGGTGATGCTCGGATGTGCAGATGTTAAATTAGTATATCTATCGCTGGTTCTTGATTGATATGTTTAGTATGTTAAGAACATAAGAACATAAGAATTAGGAACAGGAGTAGGCCATCTAGCCCCTCGAGCCTGCTCCGCCATTCAACAAGATCATGGCTGATCTGGCCGTGGACTCAGCTTCACTTACCCGCCCGCTCCCCATAACCCTTAATTCCCTTATTGGTTAAAAAATCTATCTATCTGTGACTTGAATACATTCAATGAGCTAGCCTCAATTGCTTCCTTGGGCAGAGAATTCCACAGATTCACAACCCTCTGGGAGAAGAAATTCCTTCTCAACTCGGTTTTAAATTGGCTCCCCCGTATTTTGATGCTGTGCCCCCTAGTTCTAGTCTCCCCGACCAGTGGAAACAACCTCTCTGCCTCTATCTTGTCTATCCCTTTCATTATTTTAAATGTTTAATTGTTTAAATGATAAGCTTTTCTTGCAAAGCTTCTGAAGCACAGAACATTCCTGGCTCGTTCCACAGGCATTATCTGTGTTTGCTGGAAAATGGCAGCCAGTCTATGTAATCAAAAATGCTACAGCTTGCTTATGTTTTTTGTTTCGACGTGTCTTCAAAAAATCTTGAAACAGGTCAGTCACAGATCTGTGAAAAGGGGAAGATTGGTGATTGGAGGCAACACTTTGAGTGATAGCTTTGTGGCCAGAATTCTGTGAGTGGGAGTTTACCTGCAGTTGTGCGAGCCCAGCTATTCAGTATATAACTTACAGCCAGCAGAGGGTTTGGAAAAGTTCGCCATGTAAGAAGTGAGAAACTGTTTGCAGGAGTCTAGCTAAGCTGAAAGATAACTCCGTGCCTTTGTTGTTTTGATAAATCATGAATTTGTAGGAGCTTGCAGAGGCATCGTTGGTGGTATTGCTCCAGCGACTTGGTGTCTTCAACAATTGTACATCCCTGTCTGGCGTAAAAAATAAATCGGGGAAGGTGGCTCAACCGTGGCTAACAAGGGAAATTAGAGATAGTGTTAAATCCAAGGAAAAGGCATATAAATTGGCCAGAAAAAGCAGCAAACCTGAGGACTGGAAGAAATTTAGAATTCAGCAGAGGAGAACAAAGGGTTTAATTAGGAGGGGGAAAATAAAGTATGTGAGGAAGCTTGCAGGGAACATAAAAACTGACTGCAAAAGCTTCTATAGATATGTGAAGAGAAAAAGATTAGTGAAGACAAATGTAAGTCCCTTGCAGTCAGAATCAAGTGAATTTATAATGGGGAACAAAGAAATGGCAGACCAATTGAATAAATACTTTGGTTCTGTCTTCACTAAGAAAGACTCAAATAACCTTCTGGAAATACTAGGGGACCAAGGGTCTAGCGAGAAGGAGGAACTGAAGAAAATCCTTATTAGTCAGGAAATTGTGTTAGGGAAATTGATGGGTTTGAAGGCCGATAAATCTCCAGGGCCTGATTACTCTGGGATGCAAACTCTTAAGAAACTGGCCCTAGAAATAGTGGATGCATTGGTGGTCATTTTCCAACATTCTATAGACTCTGGATCAGTTCCTATGGATTGGAGGGTACCGAATGTAACCCCACTTTTTAAAAAAGGAGGGAGAGAGAAAACGGAATAATAAACCAGTTAGCCTGACATTGGTAGTGGGGAAAATGTTGGAATCAATTATTAAAGATGTAATAGCAGTGCATTTGGAAAGCAGTGAGTGACAGGATCGGTCCAAGTCAGCATGGATTTATGAAAGGGAAATCATGCTTGACAAATCTTCTTGAATTTTTTGATGATGTAACTAGTAGAGTGAACAAGGGAGAACCAATGGATGTGGTGTATTTGGACTTTCAAAAGGGTTTTGACAAGGTCTCACACAAGAGATTGGCGTGCAAAATTAAAGCACATGGTATTGGGGGTAATGTATTGATGTGAATAGAGAACTGGTTGGCATACAGGAAGCAAAGAGTAGGAATAAATGGGTCCTTTTCAGAATGGCAGGCAGTGACGAGTGGGGTACCACAACGTTCAGTGCTGGGACCCCAGCTATTTACAATATACAGTAATGATTTAGATGAAGGAATTGAATGTAATATCTCCAAGTTTGCAGATGACACTAAGCTGGGTGGCAGTGTGAGCTGTGAAGAGGATGCTAAGAGGCTGCAGGGTGAAATGGACAGGTTAGGTGAGTGGGCAAATGCATGGCAGAAGCAGTATAATGTAGGTAAATGTGAGGTTATCCACTTTGGTGGCAAAAACAGGAAGGCAGAAAATTATCTGAATGGTGACAGATTAGGAAAAGGGGAGGAGTTACGAGACCTGGGTGTCATGGTACATCAATCATTGAAAGTTGGCATGCAGGTACAGCAGGCAGCGAAGAAGGCAAATGGCATGTTGGCCTTCATAGCGAGAGGATTTGAGTATAGGAGCAGGGAGATCTTACTGCAGTTGTACAGGGCCTTGGTGAGGCCACACTTGGAATATTGTGTACAGTTTTGGTCTCTTAATCGGAGGAAGGACGTTCTGGCTATTGAGGGAGTGCAGCAAAGGTTCACCAGACTGATTCCCGGGATGGCAGGACTGACATATGAAGACTGACTGAATCAACTAGGCTTATATTCATTGGAATTTAGAAGAATGAGAGGGGATCTCATAGAAACACACAAAATTCTGATGGGATTGGACAGGTTAGATGCAGGAAGAATGTTCCCGATGTTGGGGAAGTCCAGAACCAGGGGTCACAGTCTAAGGATAAGGGGTAAGCCATTTAGGACCAAGATGAAGAGAAACTTCTTTACTCAGAGAATTGTGAACCTGTGGAATTCTCTACCACCGAAAGTTGTTGAGGCCAGTTCATTAGATAAAAAGGGAGTTAGATGTGTCCCTTATGGCTAAAGGGATCAAGGGGAATAGAGAGAAAGCAGGAATGGGGTACTGAAGTTGCATGATCAGCCATGATCATATTGAATGGTGGTGCAGGCTCGAAGGGCCGAATGGCCTACTCCTGCACCTATTTTCTATGTTTCTATACATGTCTCTGAGCCATACAGGAAAGTGGGTACTTCTACAGCACTGTAGACCATGAACTTGGTGTTAGATTTGAGGGCCTGGTCTTCGAACACTCTTTTCTTCAGGCGGCCGAAGACTGCACTGGCGCACTGGTTAAATCTTCTTATCAATGTCTGTTTTTGTTGATAAAAAGCTCCCGAGGTATGGGAAGCGGTCCACCTTGTCCAGGGCTGCGCCGTGGATCTTGATGACTGGGGGGCAGTGCTGTGCGGCAAGGACAGGCTGGTGATGGACCTTTGTCTTATGCATGTTCAGCATAAGACCCATGCTTTCGCACACCTCAGTAAATGCGTCGACTATATCCTAGAGTTCAGCCTCTGAATGTGTGCAGATGCAGGCGTCGTCTGCGTATTGTAGCTTGACAAGAGATTGGGGTGGTCTTGGACCTGGCCTGGAGATGGCAAAGGTTGAACAGCTTCCCACTGGTTCTGTAGTTTAGTTCCACTCCAACGGGGAGCTTGTTGACTGAGGTGGAGCATGGCAGTGAGGAAGATTGAGAAGAGGGTTGAGGCAATGACGCAGCCCTGTTTGACCCCAGTCTGGAAGTGGATTAGATCTGTAATGAATCCATTGGTAAGGGTCACGGCCTGTATGTCATCGTGGAGCAGGCGGAGGATTTTGACGAACTTTTGGGGGCATCCGAAACGGAGGAGGACGCTCCATAGACCCTCGCGGTTGACAGTGTCGAAGACCTTTGTAAGGTCGAAGAAGCCATGTATGAGAGCTGGTTCTGCTCCCTGCATTTTTCTTGCCTCCGCAAGATCCTATAAAGCCCCTAGGAGGACAGACGCATCAACATTAGTGTCCTTGTCCAGGCCAACAACCCCAGCATTGAAGCACTGACCAGACTTGATCAGCTCCGCTGGGCAGGCCACATCGTCCGCATGCCAGACACGAGACTCCCAAAGCAAGCGCTCTACTTGGAATTCCTTCATGGCAAATAAGCCAAAGATGGACAGAGGAAACATTACAAGGACACCCTCAAAGCCTCCCTGATAAAGTGCAACATCCCCATCGACACCTGGAAATCCCTGGCCAAAGACCGCCCTAAGTAGAGGAAGTGCATCCGGGAGGACGCTGACTCCTCGAGTCTCATCGGTGAGTGCATGCAGAAAACAAGCGCAGGCAGCGGAAAGAACGCGCGGCAAACCTGTTCCACCCACCCTTTCCCTCAATAACTGTATGTCCCATCTGTGGCAGGGACTGTGACTCTCATATTGGACTGTTCAGCCACCTAAGGGCTCATTCTGAGAGTGGAAGCAAATCTTCCTTGATTCCAAGGGACTGCCTATGTGAAGGACAGTAAAGTTTGTAAAATTACTGTAAATAAATTATATGGGCCCATATCTTATCAAAATAACAGGAAGGCTGATGGTGCTTGCTGTTATTTAAGTCTAAATGGTACAGCAACTTCAGGCAAGAGGCAGAAGTGTGGTTAAATTCAAAAATCCAAAAGTTGCTGTCCGAATAAGCCTCTGCACCGAGCAACTTCGCATCCTCGGTGATTTTAAACTCCATCTTAACTCATCATGTGCACTCTCCTTTGAGTTCACTGCCCTTGTATCCTCTCTTAATCTCTCCCTCCATATAAACTCCCCTACTCATATTCACAGCCACCCCCTCAACCTTGCCATCTCATGTATCCTCTACTTTATCGTGTCAATTACAGATAAGGCCGTCTGATTACTTTCTTGTATCACTCCCAACCCGAATCCCTTTCCCAACCCCACTTCCTTCTGTGCCCTGGAAAAACTCCTCCAATTCACATACAACGGCACTTTCAAATTCCCAACTTCCAGCCTTTTGCCCTCCATTCAGCATAATATATTTTGGCAGCTGCCAATCTGCTCAAGCACACCTTCACCACCACCTTTGATGCCCTGGTCCCCATGAAGACCATTACTCTCTCTCATCCTGAGCATTTCCTTTGTACGGCCTACAACTCTGCTCCAAGGGATGCAGATTTAAATGTTTATGATGGACAACTGGTTTAGCAATTTACCACCAGATCTTGCTGGACCACTTGAAGCACTGTTATCCAATGTTCCCTTTAAGCTGCATGGCCACATGACCGGGAAGAGGGCCAGGATGCAACGTTCGGTGTTCAGCTCCTTAGTGGGAATAGCAATGCCCCAGAAAAATCAACGCCGGAGCACTCAAAGACCCAGTTAAGAGAGCCCTATACAGCCAACGCTTCAACCTGGCTTCCCTTGATGACCCCGAGTTGCAGAGTGCCCACAGCGCTTGGTCTGCCCTCCAGGCCTCCATAACCAGTACCTGCGAAGAGACGCTCGATCACTCAACCAGGAAACATCAGGACTGGTTTGATGAGAATGACCAGGAGATCCAGGAGCTAATAAACTGCAAGCGCAGGGTATTTTTGAATCTAAAGCAACAACCCAACTCAGGAGCAGCAATGCAGCACTACAGACAGCTGAAGGCCAAGGTCCAACAAAAAACCCGTGACCTAAATAGATGGTGGGTGCAGAAAGCACAAGAGATTCAGCAACTGGCCGACAGCCATGATGTGCGAGGATTCTTCACTGCAGTCAAGTCCACCTACGGCCCAAGCACCCAAGGCCCCACCCCACTGCTGGCCAAGAACGGGGAGTTACTCATCAAGGACACCGAGGCAGTCAGGACCCGCTGGAAGGAGCACTTTGAAGATCTCCTAAATCAAGACTCTGCCTTTGACACGAGTGTCTTTGACTCCATTCTGCAGCATGTTACCCACCACCATCTCAGCAAAACCCCAGCCCTGCACAAGGTAGAAAAGGCCATCTGTCAGCTCAAGAACAAGGCATCAGGAGCAGATGGAATCCCTGCTGAGGCACTAAAGTATGGCGGAGAAGCATAATTGGCACGAATACATGACCTCATCTCTCTCATCTGGACGGAGGAGTGAATGCCTGGAGATCTCCGAGATGCCGTAATCGTGACCATCTTTAAAAAAGGGGACAAGACCGACTGTGGCAGGTACAGAGGAATCTCCCTGTTGTCGGCCACTGGGAAAGTCATCGTTGGAATCCTCCTCAACCGTCTACTCCGTGGCTGAAGAGCTCCTCCCAGAGTCACAATGCGGATTCCGTCCACTACGGGGTGCAATGGACATAATCTTCTGAGCATGATAGCAAGAGAAATGTAGGGAACAGCGCCAACCCTTGTACATGGCCTTCTTTTAATACACAAAGGCCTTTGACACTGTTAACCGCGAGGGACTATGGAGCGTCCTCCTCTGTTTCGGTTGCCCCGAAAAGTTTGTCGTCATCCTCCGCCTGCTCCATGACGACATGCAAGCCGTGATCCTGACCAACGGATCCACCACAGACCCAATGCACGTCCGGACCGGGGTCAAGCAGGGCTGCATCATTGCGCCAACCCTCTTCTCGATCTTCCTCGCTGCAATGCTCCATCTCACGCTCAACAAGCTCCCCACTGGAGTGGAACTAAACTATAGAACCAGTGGGAACCTGTTCAATCTGCATCGTCTCCAGGCTAGATCCAAGACCATCCCATCCTCTGTCATTGAATTACAGTACGCGGATGACGCTTGCGTCTGCGCACAGAGGCTGAACTCCAATTCATCGTCAACATCTTCACCGAGGCGTACGACAGCATGGGCCTTACATTAAACATCCATAAGACAAAGCTCCTCCACCAACCTGACCTCACCATACAGCACTGCCCCCCGGTCATCAAATTCCACGGTGCGGCCTTGGACAACATGGAACATGGACCACTTTCCATACCTATCAGCAAGGTCAGACATTGACGAGGCCCAACACCGCCTTCAGGGCACCAGCGCAGCCTTTGGTCGTCTGAGGAAGAGAGAGTGTTCAAAGGCCAGGCCCTCAAATTTGGTATCAAGCTTATGGTCTACAGGGCTGTAGTGATATCCTCCCTCCTGTATGGCTCAGAGACATGGACCACATACAGTAGACACCTCAAATCGCTGGAGAAATTCCACCAACAATATCTCCGCAAGATCCTGCAAAACCCCTGCGAGGATAGACGCACCGTCAGTGTTTTCAATCATAGAAACATAGAAAATAGGTGCAGGAGTAGGCCATTCGGCCCTTCTAGCCTGCACCGCCATTCAATGAGTTCATGGCTGAACATTCAACTTCAGTACCCCATTCCTGCTTTCTCACCATATCCCTTGATACCCCTAGTAGTAAGGACCTCATCTAACTCCTTTTTGAATATATTTAGTGAATTGGCCACAACAACTTTCTGTGGTAGAGAATTCCACAGGTTCACCACTCTCTGGGTGAAGAAGTTGCTCCGCATCTCGGTCCTAAATGGCTTACCCCTTATCCTTATCAGGCCAACATCCCCAGCATCGAAGCACTGACCAACTCAACCAGCTCCGTTGGGTGGGCCACATCGTCCGCATGCCCGACACAAGACTCCCTAAGCAAGTGCTCTACTTGGAACTCCTACACGGCAAGCGAGCCCCAGGTGGGCAGAGGAAAAGTTTCAAGGACACCCTCAAAGCCTCCTTGATAAAGTGCAACATCCCCACTGACACCTGGGAATCCCTGGCCCAAGACCGCCCTATGTGGAGGAAGAGCATCCGGGAGGACACTGAGCACCGAGAGTCTCGTCACCAAGTGCATGCAGAAAGCAAGTGCAGGCAGCAGAAGGAGCATGCGGCAAACCAGACTCGCCACCCACCCTTTCCTTCAATGACTGTCTGCCCTACCTGTGACAGACTGTAATTCCTGTATTGGACTGTTAAATCACCTGAGAACTCACTTTTAGAGTGGAAGCAAGTCTTCGATTTCGAGGGACTGCCTATGATGATGATGATGATGAGTAGGAATAGAGTCGAGTGAGCAGGAGGTGGATCTTATGGACAGGATGAGGGCAGGAGATAGGAGAGAAACTGGAGAAAGAAGTGAGTTGAGTGCTAGAGCGGGAGGATCCTTTGGGGAAGTTTGGCCCGGTGGGCTAGGGGGAAGGGAGGGAAGCAGCAGAGGCAGCTAAACAGATGGTCTCAAAGAAGTCCCTAAGCTGTGTGCGACTGTATAGCGCTCAAACTCCCGCATGGCGGCTCTCTGGCTTTTAAATGGGAGAAAACGCTGTATATTGAAAGGGCGGTGACCCCACCACTGCTCTCCTCTGTCAAACTGCTTACTATTCCAGGATCATCCTGGAATGAAAAGATAACCTCCCAGCTTCTCTTCACCACTACAAATCATCTTCTTAAACCCCTCTCGCCTGTCTCCTCCACCCTCACCTCCAACAACAAATTCAAGGAGCTCATGAACTTCTTGTCCCCAAGATTGAGACCATCTGTTCAGCTGCCTCTACCACTTCCCTTCCTTCCCCTAGCCCACCGGGCCAAACTTCCCCCAAGGATTCCCCCGCTCTAGCCCTGAACTCACATTTTTCTCCAGTTTCTCTCCGATCTCCCCTTTCCGAGCTCATCCTGTCCATGAGACCCACCCCCAGCTCACTTGACCCTATTCCCACCAAACTGCTGACCACCCAACTTCGCTTCCTGGCCCCCATGTTAGCTGATATTGTTAACGGCTTCCCCTCCTTAGGTACTGTTATCCTCCCCATAAAATCTTCCATCGTCAATCCTTTCCTCAAAAAACCCACCTTTGACCACTCGGTCCTTGCAAACTACCACCTCTTCTACAACCTCCCTTTCCTCTCCAAAGTCTTTGAATGTATTGTCACCTCCCAAATCTATGCCAATCTTTACCACAACTCCATGTTTGAATCCCTCCAATCAAATTTCCGCTCCTGCCACAGTACTGAAATAGCCTTTATCAAGGTCACATCCTATGTGACTGTTAACGTGATAAGCTATCCCTGCTCATCCTGTCTGTAGCCTTTGACACAGTTGACCACTCCATTCTCCTCCAATGTCTCTCCTCCATCGTCCAGCTGGATGGGACTTCACTCACCTGGTTCCATTTTTACCTATCCAGCCATAGCCAGAGAATCACCTGCTGGCTTCTTTTCCCGTTCTTGCACCATTACCTCTGGAGTTCCCCAAGGTATTATCCTTGGTTCCCTCCTATTTCTTACCTATATGCTGCCTCTCAGTGACATCATCTGAAAACATGTCAGGTTCAACATGTAAACTGATGACACCCAGCTCTAACCCTCCACTGTCTGATTTGTTACACTGCTTATTTGACTTTCAGAACTGGATGAACAGAAATTTCCTCCAACTAGATATTGGGAAGACCAAAGTGATTGCCTTTGGTCCCTGCCACCAAGTCCATCCCTCTTCTTGGCTCAGGATGAACCAGACCATTCGCAACCTTGCTTTCATATTTGACTTCAAGATGAGCATCCATCACAAAGACTGCCTACTTCCATCTCTATAACACCACCCATCTCTGCCCCTGTCTCAGCGCATTTAATACTGAAACCCTCACCCATGCCTTTGTGAATTCTAGACTTGACTCTTCCAATGATCTCCTGGTTGACCTCCCATCCTCCATAAACTTGTGCTCATCAAAAACTCTGCTGCCCACATCCCAACTCGCACCAAGTTTCATTCACCCATCACCCCTGTGCACGCTGACCTACATTGGCTCCCGGTCCGGCAATGGCTCGATTTTAAAATTTTCATCTGTGTTTTTAAATCCGTCCATGGCCTCGCCCATCCTTATCCCTGTAACCTCCTCCAGCCCTTTTAACCCTCCGAGATCATTGCAGTCGTCCAATTCTGGCCTGTTGCGCATCCCTAATTTTAATCGCTCCTCCATTGGTGGCCATGCCTAGTCCCTCAGCTCTGGAATTCCCTCCGTAAACCTCTCTAAGACGCTCCTTAAAACTTAACTTTTGACCAAGCTTTTGGTCACATGTCCTAATATCTCCTTATGTGGCTCAATATCAAATTATGTTTGATAACATTCCTGTGAAGCATCTTGGGACATTTTACCATGTTAAAGGTGCTATACAAGTGCAAGATGTTGTTACGGTGCTGTTAGTTTTGTAAAAATGACATCTCATTGTCTGCCTCACCACTGAAATGCATAGAATGGTGTGACATCGCTATATTTGGGTGGTAAATACAAAGTAAGCTCACCATAGAAAGTTAAGTCTTGTTCATTCCAGTCTAAGTATCCTTTAAATGGTGTGATAAGTGTGGAGTGTCATTTTTTAAATCTACAATTAAAATTTGAAGGAGTATCAATTTCAAATTAAACTTAAAAAAAAAACTCATTCTTTTCTCTTAATTCAGTCTTTCTTTCCCTCTCTATTTCTCTTTCTAGATCTGATTTGATATTGAATTCACTCACTCATTTATAGTTCCTTCTCAGGCCTTGCACTGTTGTCTCAATCCTTCAATCTGATTGGTTAAAGAGATATACAGTTGCTTGCCCTAGATGGCTGGTTTCACTTGCTGCGATGTCATCAGCTCGTACTTTCAGCAACTTGCAAAATAGTTTAAAACCTAAAAACATGCAAGGACAAGTCTAACAACAGTCGATGCCATTAGATGCCCTGTTACAGTAAAATCTGTCCCATTGTATTGAATACTGTTCATTTATCTGCTCAAAGTTAAATAAATTGGCTGATAGAATGTACATACAATTCACCTATCCAAGAAAGGGGAATCGTGGTAGCATATTGTACATTCCAGTAAGCCAGTGCACCGTGCCAAAGATTTGCTGTTTGATCGTTGGCCATTTACCTGATGTTGGGGAGGTTTAGACATACTCCAGTTTGTATGGGGTGGTTTGTGACACTGAACCAAAGTAGATTTTCTTGCACAATGTCCCAAAACATAAGTGCTGTATACAAAAAGAGCAACTCCATGAAACATTCCCATCGTACAAAGCTGAGAAAGCACAACAATCACATCCACTTAACAGGTGGTGTGTTTCTAACATCTTTACAAAACGTATTTATACTTGTGAAGTAGTGCTGAATAGATACACATTTAACACAATGGATGGCGACAATTTCAAGCACTCAAGCTCTCCCCACCCTCAGCATGAGTAATTAAAAAATATATATCACTTTGGTGTAATTGCCCACCAATCTTTTAGTAATTTAATTCAAATGCATTGCTTATTTAATTTTTTTTACTTTTCTTTAAAAAAAATGTAACTTCTGTCTCCAGGGTTCACAGAATTTCATAATACTGGGTGTTGTGCTTGCTGTTGCTCTTACTGGAACAATACTCATAGCCTTATCTAAAATAGAGGGGATCGCCTGATGCATATTGTGGAACAACAGAATAACGGAGTACTTACCACTTCTCAGAAGCAACAAAAACCCTTCTGTACAGTACCAGATAAAAATAATAAATATTTGATTGTATTCTTGTGTGTGCAATAGTATGTCATACTGCTAATTTGAGACCAACATCATGACATGGAATCTCATACTGTTAAAGGACATTGATTCTAATGATTAAACAGACTGTGTTGGATAGACAGGAGTGCATTATAAGGTAGTAATCTAGTAGAAAAGTTTTGATGTCATAATGGTGAGTGGATCTCAATCCTGATACCTGTTGCCTATGCAAATTTTCTTGTTCTAAGTTCAAAATATGCTTTATGAGTTGTATTGTAGGTTAATGAAAGGAGGAGATTTAGGGGTCTGCAGGATATCAAGCAATGACAGGAACCAGGTTACCATCTGCAGAATATACAAGTAATATCCTAAGTGCACTTTCCCCCTATATTCTATTTGGTCTCTTTTGGGCTAACATCTTCTGTAGCAGTTATTGTATTTCATTGTGTGGTCTCTTCACTTGATTGGAACAAGCTCAGATGAGTTAATACATAAATCAAGACAGGATTAGCAGGTAAAAGAAAACAGACAAAAAAAAGCAGCAAGGGTAAGGGACACAGGATAAAATACTGTAATAGTGTAAAAAGGGAACTTCAACCATGTTACGAGGCTTAGAAAATTCCCATGGATAGGCCAGCAATCTGTGCCCAAAAGGAGGTCTGAATATTCTAACACTAACCAATCATTAATAAAATCAAATCATATACACTTATGAGGTCATATGGGTAGTCAACAGTTGTTGAATTAGAATGCTGAATTTAAGGAAGTATTTAAAAATAAAGTATTTTCTTTCCGGCTGACTTTTAACCTTTGCACATTACAATGTGCTGAGCCATTCATGCAGCAACAGATGAAATCTTGAGGGAAAGCAGCAACTCTCATTGGTTAGACAAATCACATGAGCTAATTAGAGGACCATGCATCCATAATATGGCACAGCCTCCTGCTTTAGGTGCTAAGTTCTTGATATAATTAAGACAGACTGTCTAGTAGGAGGATCAACATTCCTGTTCAGTCATGGCTAGCAAGGGACAGTGCAAATTAGTAGCTAGGTGAAAATAATAAGGTTAATAGTATTATAAAGATAATTAGATGCTTTACAACAGCAAATGGAGAGGTAAGGGAGTTAATTAAGTGAGCTACTGGAAAAAAATATTTGTACCAGTTCTGCTTATGAAATTCAAAGTAATTGATCAGAAGTGATGGTCTGCCTTCAACATGCAAGGTTTAATTGGACAATGTTTTTATTGGACGATAATGCATTTAGATTGTAAGGTGAAACACCAGGGAATCATTGGTATAGGATTGATAGCTATACGATAAACTGTTGTATAGAAATTACAATGTAAATAAAGCTTATTTGAACATTGGTTTCCCAGTCTGATTCTGGCTGGAGTGCAATTGCATCATAGCTGTCCAAAGAGTTAGTTTTCCCCTTTGGTTTAATGTAAAAATTAAAGTGCAGCGGTAATTGAATGACAGAACATCCGAGAATAGCTGAACAATGTTCACGTACTCTCGAGCTTAACCAACAATGAGTCACAATGACAAATTTATCACCATCATGAAGTTTTGGCCTGGGTTGTTGCAGATCAGTATGCATAATTCCTGGTGTAAAACCACTGCCAGTAAATCAATGCATGGCCAGTCACAAACAATTTAATTGATGATGATGATGAGGAGGAGGACTTTGAGGCCTGAATAATCCAGGGCTGTGGCCATTCCTCTCTCAAAGGAGTTCACCTTAATGATCCTCAGTGTGACCCCTATGTCTATGGTTGAACCTCGGATCACATAGCACAGTACGTGATGGAGCATATCTGTGGGTGTGCATTTCCAACGGTTGGTACCCATGAGAAATATGTAATGGGTCACATATCGAAGACCAAAACTGAGATGATAGCACTGTATACAAGAAGCCCTGAAGTAGAAGAATGATAATGGACGGACTGCCCTGGAAACTGGAAGAACTTGAGATTTTGTGGTATCTATAACCAGCTTGGTTGTAATGACGGAAATTATACCACTTTACCTCCTTTTGTTGCTTGAATTTCTGCAATTATCACCATCAATAAAAATAAATAAGCACACACAACACTCCAGGTTTTACCTGTTGCAGTTCTGCAACTTCCATCTAAACATGCAATCATAAAAAGGTAACAGATAGCTAGGCAAGTATGATCAGGCAGGCCAGTGAGTTTCATTGAAGAAAAGCCTCAACAATCAAGATTACTCAGCTCTTAGTTACAAACTGATCAGATTCTTAAGAGGGAGAGTAGATTAAAGTAATTCCAGATGCACAAGTGAGAGTCCCTGACTTTCTTCTCTTTTATTTTAAATGGATAATATGCTGGCAAGATGAAGTTCTAGCATAGACTAAGGTAACATTTAAACTATGCTATATAGTGAAAACACTACTGCTGTGCTTATGTTGTGGGTTCATTTTTATGTAAAGTGCTTCTGCATGTTTTAGCTCCTGATGCTCTGGAATCCACTCTCCACTAGGAAATTGAGATACGCAGCAGCAGCGACAATGGGAAAGCAACAGAAACATGCTGTCACATTTGCAACTTACCAAAGAATCATAGAATGGTTACGGCATGGGAGGCGGCCATTCGGCCCTGGCCGGCTCTCGGCAAGTGCACCTGCGCTAGTCCCACTCCCCGACCCTTTCCCCGTAGCCCTGCAAAATGTTTTCTTTCAGGTACTTATCCAACTCCCTTTTGAAGGCAGTGATTGAGTCTGCCTTCACCACCCTTTCAGGCAGTGCATTCCAGATCCCAACCACTCGCTGGGTAAAAAAGTTTTTTATGTCGCCTTTGGTTCTTTTGCCAATGGGAAAAGTTTCTCTCTATCTACTCTGTCCAGACCCCTCATGATTTTGAACATCTCTATCAAATCTCTCCTCAATCTTCTCTGCTCTAAGGAGAACAACCCCAGCTTCTCCAGTCTATCCACATAACTGAAGTCTCTCATCCCTGGAATCATTGTCGTAAATCTTTTCTACACCTTCTCTAAGGCCTTCACACCCTTCATAAAGTGTGGTGCCCAGAATTGGACACAATACTCCAGTTAAGGCCAAACCAGTGTTTTATTCAGGTTCATTATTTCCATGCTTTTGTACTCTATACCTCTAATTATTAAGCCCAGAAACTCATAAGCTTTTTTAACTGCTTTTTCAACCTGCCCTGCCACCTTCAATGATTTGTGCACATATACCACATGGTCCCTGTTCATGCACCCCCTTTAGGAATATGCCCTTTAGTTAAATTTCATCTGCCACGTGTCTATGTCTTCCTGAAGTCTATCCCTCACCTCCTCACTATATTTCCAAGTTTTGTGTCATCTGTAAATTTTGAAATTGTGCCCCGTACACCCACATCCAAGTCATTAATATACATCAAGAAAAGCAGTGGTCCTAGTAATGACCCCTGGGGAACACCACTGTGTACCTTCCTCCAGTCTGAAAGGCAACCACTCACCACTACACTCTGTTTCCTGTCACTTAGCCAATTTCCTGTCACTTAGCCAATTTCGTATACATACTGCCACTGTCCCTTTTATTCCATCGGCTTCAACTTTGCTGGCAAGCCTATTATGTGGCACTTTGTTGAACGTCTTTTGGAGATCCATGTACACCAAGTCAACCGCACTGACCTCATCAACCCTCTCTGTTACCTCATCAAAAAACTCATCAAGTTGGTTAAAGATGATTTGCCTTTAACAAATCCATGTTGGCTTTCCTTAATCAATCCACACTTGTCCAAGTGATTGTTAATTTTGTCCCTGCTTAATGTTTCTAAAAGCTTCCCCACTGCTGAGGTTAAACTAACCGGCCTATAGTTGCTGGGTTTATGTTTACACCCTTTTTTGAACAAGGGTGTAACATTTGCAATTCTCAAGTCCTCTGGCACCACTCCCGTTTCTAAGGAAGATTGGAAGATTATGGCCAGTACCCTCCGCAATTTCTTCGTTCACTTCCTTCAGCGTCCTAGGATGCATCCCATCTGGTCCTGGTGACTTATCTACTTTAAGTACATCCAGCCTTTCTAGTACCTCATCTTTATCAATTCTTATCCCATCCAGTATCTCCTCTGCCTACTCCTTTAATATATCTATGGCACCATCTTCTTTCTTGTTGAAGACAGATGCAAAGTACTCATTTAGTACCTCAGCATACCCTCTGCCTCCATGTGTAGGTCTCCTTTTTGGTCCTAATCAGTCCCACCTCTCCACTTACTACCTGCTTACAATTTATATGTCTAAAGAAGACTTTTGGATTACCTTTTATGCTAGCTGCAATAATTAACTGAAGTTAAATTCCCCAACTGCCATGGTGGGATTTGAACTCATGTCCCTTGATTAGTCCAAGCCTCTGGATTACTAGTTCAGTAACATAACCATTATGCTACTGTACTCCCCTAACCATCTTCTGTCCCTAGATCTCTCCCTGACATTTTGGAAATGTCTGCACAGACCAGCATGTGGAAATCATATTGTAATATGCAAGCTCAATCTGACTGAGCCAGAAAAAAATGGCAGCATGAGATATCCGGCAAAATCGCCTCCACCCGACAGCAAAGGAGTTAAAAAGGCATTTCTCTGCAACTGAAAGCATTGATGCCACCTTATTTATAATTACAGCATTGCTGCTGGAGTTCGGTCTGCTTTCATGAGCATTGCTGCAACTTAAATGCAAACAACAGGTAGAGCAGAGAGTAGAAGTGCAGCACCTCTCTCAGAATGGGCCATATTTTGAACTTTGACTACACAGCATTACAAACATTACCCATTTTAGAAAGAAACAATCATCCAGCTAATAACTCTGTTTGCTTCCTATCTGATCTATATGCTTACATCTTGTACAAATGGCAAGAGAGAGTTGAGAAAGAAAAAAAATAAACCCTTCAGATTCCTTTCTGGTAAAAATTTTTTCAGAAAAATAGAATTACAGATTTTATTTTTTAACAACAAAGCAACCCTTTCTGGGCATTTCCACTTTTTTTTTTTATTTACAATTTTGGAGCATCCAGTTAATAATACGTTTAGATATGTCCAGATAAATTTGTTAAATGCAAATATGTACAAGAAACATTATAAATGAAAAGGATTTAAAAAATTGTATATTATACAGGAAATCTTTCATTGCTGTTGTAAATAGTCCCATGAAAGACATAAAATCAATACTGTTTTCATTTCTGTCTATACAGTGGTAACATTACAAGTAAGAAAAAAATGCATTGAACAGATTCCAACAAATACTACACTCTGTACTTAATGCACCTGTAATTTGGTCAACATTAGCAATATGTGTTTCCAAAGCAGCTGCTGTCATGAATTCTTAAATATTACCACAGTTCAACATTTGCATAAGGCATACTGATTTAGTAAGTTTACATTTACAATTCGTAATAGACCATAACAACTACAAAATATTCAGCTTTTGACAATGTCTTGTTTAATCCTGTTTTTTTCCTGAAAGTTGTTCTTTAAACAAATTCACATTGTCTTTGAGGTCAAAATAATACAAAGTATTTATCTATTTCTAGAATAAGGCAGGTATGTTAATGACAAGATCAGTTTTTGTTCCTGTTGTAAGGAGACAACTTTCCAGAGTTATAACCATTTTGGAAAAGTTCATTGTGCCTTTGCCGTTTCTTTCTCCTTCAGTTGAAGTTGTGTAAGAATATGTAGGATGACTTGATAGCAGAATACATACTGAGCCTAAATATAGCAAAACATACAACCTTTTAAAAGTTGTACTTTGTTGAACAAAATATCGTTACTGAGCCCAGTTGCTAAAGTTGCAAAAATGATCAGCCATGATCATATTGAATGGTGGTGTAGGCTCGAAGGGCCAAATGGCCTACTCCTGCACCTATTTTCTATGTTTCTATGTAAAACATGTAGTAGCCCACCTACTATCTACCTTAACAGCTCACAAATGACCAGTATTGGATTTGGTTTTAGCCCATTAAACTTGTTACAAAGGAATTTCACTGAAAAATGTTCAGTAACATTTAGTTGGTTTTCATTGAAGATATTTAGCAGAGTGAAAAGCATTGACACAACTGGAAATACTACTCTGTGACAATTACAGAACTGTGCACGTTTTATAGTAACAGCCTTTCGAGAATAAATGCACTTTTGTGGGTATATAATGCATCAGAGCTATGTAACCAAATAAACTCTCATCAATTTGATCTTGGGGTAAAAAAGTCTACAACATAATGCTTCTGAAATTTGTTGTAAAATTATCTGGGATATAATGATAACTATATTGGAAAAGTAAAAATTAACTGAACAAATATTTAAAATAACTAAAATATTACTCATTTTACAACAGTACCATAAGAAACTACAGCCTAAAATTATTTGTTACTGCTCTGTACTCAATTATGCATCTCAAAAGCATTCTTCATTTTTGTGGAAAAAAATGTGGTTGAAGTTCTGGGAATTCATCCTTATGTGGAAGTGTGATGGAGCTTGGCTCTTATCCATGCTTACTGAAGGCCGTAGAGTGTGCCAAAATTGAGAGATCATTATATTCGGAGTAGGTGGCCTGCATCTGCAAAGGCTCTTCAGAGTCAGAGTGACTCACAACTGTTCTGCTGTGGGATTGCAGAGGCCCTTCCTGGGCTAAGATAAAGTAAGTTACTTAACTCTTTGGAGAGAGCAAAAATCCTTTTAATTAAAAGGTAATGAATTCCCCAGATGCACCTCCTTATGTGGGGGCAGGGGCAATGGGTAGAAGTCTCACACGTGCTCTGCCTCAGCCACAGACTACAGTTGCTTCTACTTTTTGCATAAGGTGGAATCACCTCGCCTCCCTGATAAATGATATGCCCATTCTCCAACATCTCTGGTCCCCAGCATTTTGGGGTTCTTGTTTCCCCAACATAATTTTATAGGGACTTACAGCACAAGTAAAATCATAACCTGTAAGTAATTTTTGTTTTTATTTTCCCTTTCCCAAAACATGTAATTTAATGTAAATAGTGTACTGTAAAAGGACCAGAACACAACTCTGTTGCACACTTCCTGAAAATCTTTAGTTATGTTCTTTCATTCTTCAAGAGATTCCACCAGCTCACAAGATAGTATTACTCTGCTCTGAAAGCTTACCTCAGTCTGGATCATCCCATGTCGTTGGCATCTCATAGTTTCAACAATATGAGAAATGTTAAACTGTTGGCAGACAAAAGGAAGTTAGAAAATGCGTTGCAAACAAATAAAACAATACAACCTAGGAAAGATTTCAAACCAATAAAAATCCGTAAGAGCGAGCATTATCATCTCTCGCTCTCCTCTCCCTGATTTACACTGGACTCCGGTTCCATGTATGACAGCTACTTTCCAGTACAATACCCAAGCTGTCATTTTCCATGTGTGGCTAAGATAGCTGGCAGGCTGTTCAACCATTCAATGCATTTTCAGAAGGATGATGATCAGAAGCACAAACCCATCTGAATTTTCAACATGCAACCCTGGGACTTCGATCATTTTATTTCAAATAACAGTACAATACCAAAATTGTGTCCCTTATACCAAATTAAATCAAGGACAATCAAGTCGAGCCATTTTTCAAACCTAGATTTCACAATCCTGCAAATGACTGAGGTTCAAGAGATCCTGTAAGGGAGATAAAACAGCAGGAGCACCTTTGATGTTTGTCAGTTTCCCTCCACTCATGGAGTCCGTGGAGAACAGAGGGATTGATACAAATCTTCACCACCAACTTTTAGAAACAGAGAAAGAAACATAGAAAATAGGTGCAGGAGTTGGCCATTCGGCCCTTCGAGCCTACACCACCATTCAATAAGATCATGGCTGATCACTCACCTCAGTACCCCTTTCCTGCTTTCTCTCCATACCCCTTGATCCCTTTAGCCATCAGGGCCATATCTAACTCCCACTTGAATATATCTAACAAACTGGCATCAACAACTCTCTGCGGTAGAGAATTCCACAGGTTCACAACTCTGAGTGAAGAAGTTTCTCCTCATCTCGGTCCTAAATGGCTTACCTCTTATCCTTAGACTGTGACCCCTGGTTCTGGACTTTCCCAACATCGGGAACATTCTTCTTGCATCGAACCTGTCCAGTTCCGTCAGAATTTTATGTTTCTATGAAATCCCCTCTCATTCTTCTCAGCTCCATTGAATAAAGGCCCAGTCGATCCAGTCTCTCCTCATATGTCAGTCCTGCCATCCCAGGAATCAGTCTGGTGAACCTTCGCTGCACTCTCCCTCAATAGCAAGAACGTCCTTCCTCAGATTAGGAGATCAAAACTGAACAAAATATTCCAGGTGAGGTCTCACCAAGGCCCTTACAACTGCAGTAAGATCTCCCTGCTCCTATACTCAAATCCTCTTGTTATGAAGGCCAACATGCCATTTGCCTTCTTCAGCGCCTGCTGTACCTGCATGCCAACTTTCAATAACTGATGTACCATGCTATCCAGGTCTCATTGCACCTCCCCTTTTCCTAATCTGCCACCATTCAGATAATATTCTGCCTTCATGTTTTTGCCACCAAAGTGGATAACCTCACATTTATTCACATTATACTGCATCTGCCATGCAATTGCCCACTCACCTAACCTGTCCAAGTCACCCTGCGGCCTCTTAGCATCGTCCTCACAGCTCATACTGTCACCCAGCTTAGTGTCATCTGCAAACTTGGAGATATTACACTCAATTCCTTCATCTAAATCATTGAAGTATATTGTAAATAGCTGGGGTCCCAGCACTGAGCCCTGCAGCACCCCACTAGTCACTGCCTGCCATTCTGAGAAGGACCCGTTTATCCCTACTCTCTGCTTTCTGTCTGCCAACCAGTTCTCTATCCACATCAATACATTACCCCCAATAACATGTGCTTTAATTTTGCACATCAATCTCTTGTGTGGGACCTTGTCAAAAGCCGTTTGAAAGACCAAATACACCACATCCATTGGTTCTCCCTTGTCCACTCTACTAGTTACATCGTCAAAAAATTCTAGAAGATTTTTCAAGCATGATTTCCCTTTCATACATCCATGCTGATCAGGACCTATCCTGTACTGCTTTCCAAATGTGCTGCTATTTCATCTTTAATTGATTCCAACATTTTCCCCACTACTGATGTCAGGCTAACTGGTTTATAATTCCCCGTTTTCTCTCTCCATGCTTTTTTTAAAACGTGGTGTTACATTAGCTACCCTCCAGTCCATAGGAACTGATCCAGAATCGATAGACTGTTGGAAAATTATCACCAATGTATCCACTATTTCTAGGGCTACTTCCTTAAGTACTCTGGGATGCAGACTATCAGGCCCTGGGGATTTATCGGCCTTCAATCCCATCAAATTCCCTAACACAATTTCCTGACTAATAAGGATTTCCTTCAGTTCCTCCTTCTCGCTAGACCCTCGGTCCCCTAGTATTTCCGGAAGGTTTTATGTGTCTTCCTTCATGAAGACAGAACCAAAGTATTTGTTCAATTGGTCTGCCATTTCTTTGTTTCCCCATTATAAATTCACCTGATTCTGACTGCAAAGGACCTACGTTTGTCTTCACTAGTCTTTTTCTCTTCACATATCTATAGAAGCTTTTGCAGTCAGTTTTTATGTTCCCAGCAAGCTCATACTTTATTTTCCCCCTCCTAATTAAACCCTCTGTCCTCCTCTGTGAATTCTAAATTTCTCCCAGTCCTCAGGTTTGCTGCTTTTTCTCTCCAATTTATATGCCTCTTCCTTGGACTTGACTATCCCTAATTCCCCTTGTTAGCCACGGTTGAGCCACCTTCATCCCAGACAGGGATGAACAATTGTTGAAATACATCGATGTGATCTTTAAATGTTTGCCATTGCCTATCCACCGTCATCTCTTTCAGTATCATTCGCCAGTCTATTCTCTAGCCAATTCACGCCTCATACCATTGAAGTTATGTTTCCTTAACTTCAGGACACTAGTCTCTGAATTAACTGTGTCACTCTCCATCATAATAAAGAATTCTACCATATTATGGTCACTTTTCCCCAGGCGGCCTCACACAAGATTGCTAATTAGTCCTTTCTCATTACACATCACCCAAGTCGAGGATGTCCAGCCCTCTAGTTGGTTCCTTGACATATTGGTGTTATATAACATATAGAAATAAATCATATATTTGTTGCTTTTTGGTCCATTTTTGTAATTAAGTCCTAGATTCTAAAATGCATTTCTTAATAACATGACATCATGTTATTATGTCCCACCTGCATGGTCCTAAGCCCCAGGATCCCCAGCCACCTACACTAAAATCTGCAAAGCAGGTTAAAGTAGGGGCTTCAGACCTCATTATCTTATGTAAATTGCCAACACGTCTCAAGCATTTGCGATTGATGCCCCTGTTTTTGCTGAGCTGTTCTGTATATACCCTTGGGAGAGGCAAAAAAAAGAGAAAGGGATATCCTACCCTCAATTATTAAAGATTAGATCCTCAAGTAATTTTAACAAATGCAATGGACAAAGCCTCAAATTCCTAAACCGTAGATGACTTCTGTGTCTGAACAACTGGCCCGGAAATTGCAGTAGGTAGTAACAACGAACTGTCAGCTTTTGCGGTCCTTGCCCTTCTGAAACTGACTGCAACTTCAAGATTTAGCACATGCTCATCTAAACGTGAAAATCCTGAAGTTGTGTTCAGTCATTCGCTGCTCTGGCAATGGCTGCGCTGTGGACCCCCCGCTCCATAGATGAGGGTTTCAGCAGCAGGTGAGCTGAGGCAGGGGTGGAGTTGAGCAATGTTCCAGTAATGGAAATAGGCGGTCTTGGTAATGGCCTGGATACGTGGTCAGAAGCTCATCTTGGGTCAAATATGATACTAAGGTTGCGAACAGTCTGGTTCAGCCTCAGATAATTGCCAGGGAGAGAGATGAAGGTGGTAGCTAGGGAACGGAGTTTGTAGCGATCCTTCAAGTACTCGAGCTTGTTAGTGACGATTAAGTTTCTAATGACAATTTTTTCTATAAATACTTATTGTACCCAAAAATACATTGGTTTTCCTGAAATTGGACTCCTTTGGTTATTACATAGTACCCAAACTCAGTATATCTAAATCCCACTGCTCCCATCATAGTTTGTATAGCAGAGGGCGCACTCTTAATTTTCTCACCATTTACAGAGGCCTGAGCCACTAAGTATTGCACCTCAGATGTCCACTGTTGCAGCAATGCTGATATAAATGGTCTAAACCTAGGGTGGCCCGCCCCCTGGAAACTAAGTTCCAGCTGCCTTATGAAAAGAGCCATTACATTTTTTTTAATATCCTGGCAACTAAATCTTTGGGGGCCCAAGCTATAACCCCAGCTTGAAGCCCCAGGTGGCCCCTACCTCCACTCCTTGTTTGACCAGTACACCTTGTTCCACCAGGCGTACCTGCTCTGACCATACTTTGCGGCTCAATGATGACTTGGGATTTGGGAACTGTCGGAGCCCCTACACCCTCTTATGTGATGGCTTTGTAAAGGCTGAACGGAATTGCCACCCCTACAGGGCCATTCTTTGGCACTAAGCTGAAAACTAGAGTATCAGGGAGCTTGCCTATTTTCCAGCTATTCCAGTATATTCTTCTCAAAATGATGGCGGGATTACACAGTAAAAGAATGCAGATTGTCAGCCGCACAATATATAAATGAAAGGGTTCAGACACTTTGAGTAGTGATTTTTTTAATCATCCCATGGTATTCAACTTGATTTTGGCCCTAATCTTCCCTTTTATTAGTACATTTATACAATCTCACCAAGCACAAACCCAACATTCCACTACCAATACTTCCCAGTTTGGATGTAGATTACAGAGATCAACTGTGTCTAATTATTTAATAGCCTCATTGCTGTAATTTTTCACTTCTCCTAGTACCTAATTTTTTTTCTGCATATTACACACCATTGCATAATATGCACCTGAGTTTAAGGGTTAGTTTTCAATGTAAAATGGTTTGTTATATGCAAAATGATGGTATAACATGGCTTTTGAACCAAGATACCAAAGCATATGATTTTAAGTGCAGATTATTTTGGCTGGGAAAAAAGTATAGAAATAGTTACACTTATACAGCACCTTTCACATTCTCAGGAAATCTCAGTGCCAATGAATTGCTTTTGAACTGTAGTTTCATAGGCAAGCATGGCAGCCAATTTGCAACAGCCAGATCCAACAAACAGCAATGAGTTAAATGATCAATTAATCTGTTTAAAGAGCTACTGATTCAGAGATAAATGTTAGCCAGTGCACTGCTCTTCCTTGAATAGTGCCATGGGATCTTATGTCCATATGAACAGGCAGTGGGCCCTTAGTTTACTGTCTCGTTGGAAAGTTGACACCTCCAATAATGTAACACTCCCTCAGTAATGCATTGAGATGTGCAAGCCTGGATTATGTGCTCAAGTCCCTGGACAGGTGAGTTAAGAAGAATTTCATATAAATCTCTATTTTGAAGAAATACTTACATCAAGTCCTTGGCTGATGAATGCCAACACTGCATCTAGACAAATAAGGGTCCCAGAACGACCAATCCCTGCACTACAGTGGGCAATTATGGGTCCAGAACATTTGATGTGTCTCATGTAGCTGAGAAAGGCAACTAATAGTTCTGGTTTTTCTGGAGTCCCATGGTCTGGCCAGGCAGTAAAGTTCAGATGGGTTACTTGTCGTGACTCACCGCTCTGTACAAATAAAGGAATGGTTTTGGTCAAAGAATTTAATCCACAAAACAATCCCCACCCTGCAACATTAAATAAATACTCAAATGGTGATGTGAGGGTTGATTTTCCTATAGGCCCTGGAACCTGGATGCATCCCACCTGCAATGATCTGAACCCACCTGTATTTGCAGATTCAGGTCATTTAAAATGCCTGGCACTCCCCTGGAGGAGGCCTGTCACTGGTAGTGGCGAATGCCTAGAATTCGGGGATGAAAGTCAGATGTTGGGGCCTACCGGCTACTGTCCTGAAAGAGCAGATAGAAGAACTCCAGTTCCGATCTTTGAGCGGATGTCCTTATACAAACAAAATAACAGATTTACCGTGAGGCTTACTTCTTCTGGGAGCTCTTCAAAATGGACATCCCACAATGTATGAAATTGAGGCAGAAGGGATACCTCCTCCCACTTTATTTGAATGACTATCCTTAGCCTGTGCCTTTTGCCACCGGCATGAGATACACAGGAATGACTCACTTGCCAGCTGGTCCCTCCCCTAATAGAAACATAGAAAATAGGTGCAGGAGCAGGCCATTCAATGAGTTCATGGCTGAACATGAAACTTTAGTACCCCCTTCCTGCTTTCTCGCCATACCCCTTGATCCCCTGAGTAGTAAGGACTTCATCTAACTCCCTTTTGAATATATTTAGTGAATTGGCCTCAACTACTTTCTGTGGTAGAGAATTCCACAGGTTCACCACTCTCTGGGTGAAGAAGTTTCTCCTCATCTTGGTCCTAAATGGCTTACCCCTTATCCTTAGACTGTGACCCCTGGTTCTGGACTTCCCCAACATTGGGAATATTCTTCCTGCATCCAACCTGTCCAAACCCGTCAGAATTTTAAACGTTTCTATGAGGTCCCCTCTCACTCTTCTGAACTCCAGTGAATACAAGCCCAGTTGATCCAGTCTTCCTTAATAGGTCAGTCCCACCATCCCGGGAATCAGTCTGGTGAATCTTCGCTGCACTCCCTCAATAGCAAGAATGTCCTTCCTCAAGTTAGGAGAACAAAACTGTATACAATACTCCAGGTGTGGCCTCACCAAGGCCCTGTACAACTGTAGCAACACCTCCCTGCCCCTGTACTCAAATCCCCTCGCTATGAAGGCCAACATGCCATTTGCTTTCTTAACCGCCTGCTGTACCTGCATGCCAACCTTCAATGACTGATGTACCATGACACCCAGGTCTCGTTGCACCTTCCCTTTTCCTAATCTGTCACCATTCAGATAATAGTCTGTCTCTCTGTTTTTACCACCAAAGTGGATAACCTCACATTTATCCACATTATACTTCATCTGCCATTCATTTGCCCACTCACCTAACCTATCCAAGTCACTCTGCAGCCTCATAGCATCCTCCTCGCAGCTCACACTGCCACCCAACTTAATGTCATCCGCAAATTTGGAGATACTACATTTAATCCCCTCGTCTAAATCATTAATGTACAATGTAAACAGCTGGGGCCCCAGCACAGAACCTTGCGGTACCCCACTAGTCACTGCCTGCCATTCTAAAAAGTACCCATTTACTCCTACTTTTTGCTTCCTGTCTGACAACCAGTTCTCAATCCACGTCAGCACACTACCCCCAATCCCATGTGCTTTAACTTTGCACATTAATCTCTTGTGTGGGACCTTGTCAAAAGCCTTCTGAAAGTCCAAATATACCACATCAACTGGTTCTCCTTTGTCCACTTTACTGGAAACATCCTCAAAAAATTCCAGAAGATTTGTCAAGCATGATTTCCCTTTCACAAATCCATGCTGACTTGGACCTATCATGTCACCATTTTCCAAATGGGCTGCTATGACATCCTTAATAATTGATTCCATCATTTTACCCACTACTGAGGTCAGGCTGACCGGTCTATAATTCCCTGCTTTCTCTCTCCCTCCTTTTTTAAAAAGTGGGGTTACATTGGCTACCCTCCACTCGATAGGAACTGATCCAGAGTCAATGGAATGTTGGAAAATGACTGTCAATGCATCCGCTATTTCCAAGGCCACCTCCTTAAGTACTCTGGGATGCAGTCCATCAGGCCCTGGGGATTTATCGGCCTTCAATCCCATCAATTTCCCCAATGCAATTTCCCGACTAATAAAGATTTCCCTCAGTTCCTCCTCCTTACTAGACCCTCTGACCCCTTTTATATCCGGAAGGTTGTTTGTGTCCTCCTTAGTGAATACTGAACCAAAGTACTTGTTCAATTGGTCTGCCATTTCTTTGTTCCCCGTTATGACTTCCCCTGATTCTGACTGCAGGGGACCTACGTTTGTCTTTACTAACCTTTTTCTCTTTACATACCTATAGAAACTTTTGCAATCTGCCTCTATGTTCCCTGCAAGCTTCTTCTCGTACTCCATTTTCCCTGCCCTAATCAAACCCTTTGTCCTCCTCTGCTGAGTTCTAAATTTCTCCCAGTCCCCAGGTTCGCTGCTATTTCTGGCCAATTTGTATGCCACTTCCTTGGCTTTAATACTATCCCTGATTTCCCTAGATAGCCACGGTTGAGCCACCTTCCCTTTTTTATTTTTACGCCAGACAGGAATGTACAATTGTTGTAATTCATCCATGCGGTCTCTAAATGTCTGCCATTGCCCATCCACAGTCAACCCCTTAAGTATCATTCGCCAATCTATCCTAGCCAATTCACGCCTCATACCTTCAAAGTTACCCTTCTTTAAGTTCTGGACCATGGTCTCTGAATTAACTGTTTCATTCTCCATCCTAATGCAGAATTCCACCATATTATGGTCACTCTTCCCCAAGGGGCCTCGCACAATGAGATTGCTAATTAATCCTCTCTCATTACACAACACCCAGTCTAAGATGGCCTCCCCCCTAGTTGGTTCCTCGACATATTGGTCTAGAAAACCATCCCTTATGCACTCCAGGAAATCCTCCTCCACCGTATTTCTTCCAGTTTGGCTAGCCCAATCTATGTGCTATTAAAGTCACCCATTATAACTGCTGCACCTTTATTGCATGCACCCCTAATTTCCTGTTTGATGCCCTCCCCAACATCACTACTACTGTTTGGAGGTCTGTACACAACTCCCACTAATGTTTTTTGCCCTTTGGTGTTCTGCAGCTCTACCCATATAGATTCCACATCATCCAAGCTAATGTCTTTTCTAACTATTGTATTAATCTCCTCTTTAACCAGCAATGCTACCCCACCTCCTTTTCCTTTTATTCTATCCTTCCTGAATGTTGAATACCCCTGGATGTTGAGTTCCCAGCCCTGATCATCCTGGAGCCACGTCTCCGTAATCCCAATCACATCATATTTGTTAACATCTATTTGCACAGTTAATTCATCCATCTTATTGCGGATACTCCTTGCATTAAGACACAAAGCCTTCAGGCTTGTTTTTTTAACACCCTTTGTCCTTTTAGAATTTTGCTGTACAGTGGCCCTTTTTGTTCTTTGCCTTGGGTTTCTCTGCCCTCCACTTTTCCTCATCTCCTTTCTGTCTTTTGCTTTTGCCTCCTTTTTGTCTCCCTGCATTGGTTCCCATCCCCCTGCCATATTAGTTTAACTCCTCTCCAACAGCACTAGCAAACACTCCCCCTCGGACATTGGTTCCGGTCCTGCCCAGGTGCAGACCGTCCGGTTTGTACTGGTCCCACCTCCCCCAGAACCGGTTCCAATGCCCCAGGAATTTGAATCCCTCCCTGCTGCACCACTGCTCAAGCCACGTATTCATCTGTGCTATCCTGCGATTCCTACTCTGACTAGCACGTGGCACTGGTAGCAATCCCGAGATTACTACTTTTGAGGTCCTACTTTTTAATGATCTACCAAAGACTGTGACATCAACATGTTAGCTATTACACATGTGGATACATGTTCTAGCATTATTGCATAGGCAGAGTAAACTGATTGTACTATAAGCATTATTATAAAGAAATAATCACAATTTAGCTCATGTATTTTGCACATACCTGCAAGTCATTCATATCGATTTTCCGAATAATAAAGTTTTCTAGTGGTTGACAACTCTGAAGGATTATCTTAATCCTGCTGTTTACTATTATTGATTTCCCCTGAAGTTCTGGCCAGTATCTTTGACATTTGACCTTTCCTCCTTCGACCTCCAGGGTCATCATAACAATGACATTAGACTCCTGTTCCCAAACCATTTGCCAAAAGTCTGCCAGTGTGTGAGGTAGAGGTCCTTGACATGCAATGTATGTACAGACTTTCTTATCCACTGGGATTCTTATAAAGCTGGCATTAATGTATCCATGCTCTTTTCCAAGAAGAACGCGTGTGCCATCATCTACAATTAAAAAAATATGTAATTAATTGCATGTCTACATTAATTGCCATGTCTTTATGTATTATGAATACTCAACTGGAAGTAAGCATATTACATAAAAATAAATATAGAAACACAGAGCTCAAGTTTCGGCCTTCCCTTAGAACGGTGTACCTCCGAGAGGCACACCTATTTCTTCGAACAAAAAGTGCGCCTAATGCCTACCTCCGTATTCTGCAATGTTTTTCGGGCCCATTCCAGGTCAGTGCGGGGGCGGGGCCAAGGCGTGGCACCGAAGAACTGCCGACAGGAGGGCGGGGCTAGCTCAGAGCAGCACATTTATTGCCGGCAGTCCTGCGCATGCATGCGCAGTGGGACACAAACATTGGCACTCGGCCATTTTTAAAGGTAGATGAAGAACAGTGCTGTTTGCTTTTGTGAAGCTATGGAAAGGCTTGAGAGTGATTTTTGGTGATTTTTTGTATCTGAAGGAGTGCCTTTAGCAGCACCGTGGAAGAAATCACCTGCTGAAATCAGTGAGAGCTGTTTATTGCTGCTCAACTTCCAGAATAAGTGCTGCATAGGTGCATGCAAAATAAGGACCGTGTGTTTTGAAAAATCAGAGTGTCAATTCAATACAGCAATGGAACAACTTCCACCAAGAACAAAGAATTTCTTGCATGAGGAAGTGGAGACATTAGTTAACGTCATTGAGCAGTGATGGCAGGAGCTGGATACTAGCAACAGAGGTCGCACAAAAATGCCACCCAAAGAAATGAAGAAATGCTGGAACCAAGTTGCAGAAGATTACTGCGCAGTGGTGCATACCAGGAGATCTGGAAGCCAGTGTAAAAAGAAATGGCACGGCCTTGGTCAAGTAGTTAGTGTAAGTAATATTTTCATTTTTCAATGGAATCTTAATTGTAAATGTGATGATCTGTATATGTCCCACCCTGCAGAAAGACGCACTCTGTAAAAAGTTATATTTTAATCTTTACAGAAGAAATTGGCCCACAACAAAAGGGAAATAACTCAAACAGGAGGAGGCGTGCCAAATCTGCTTCCCCCGACTCCCTTGGAACAGAGGGTCGCTGCTATGATGAGTCGTACATGGAGAAAAGCAATCAGTACATCAGTACAGCACAAGCTGGGCCCACACGCGAGGGACAGGGTAAGTCCTGAAAATGCACCGTGGTCTTTCAAATCAACCTGCTGCCAGGCCTGCAATGTGTGAGAGTACTCATGCCACCCATCCTGCCCCTCCTGTGCTACTAAACATTTAACTGTTCTGATATATTTTGCAGATGATGATGCCAATCCTGAAGATCATGAAGATCCAGAAGAAGAACCAGAAGAACAAGATGCGGATGATCCAGACCAAGGGTGGCTGCAGGCGTGGACTGAAATGTCTTCAGGGGAGATCTTAGATCTTAATTTTTATGAGCCCACATCAACGGACATCAGTGTTTCAAACCCTTGCATAGGTTCTGGTTCCACATTCTATGGTTTCAGAGATTCCGACGTTGCGGGTCCCACTGGTGCTGCTGGTGTAATGCAGCAGTTTACACCCACTGCCCCACTGTCCCAGCATGCAGCTCCCACTGGAGTGGTGCCGCATGCAAGACCCAGGGCCCCACCATCGCAGCCCGTGCCTCCCACTGGAGTGGTGCCGCGAGGCAGACCCAGGCAGAGGAGGAGATTGGAAACACGCTCTCCTGAGATGCAGCATGCAACAGATGTGGCTCAGGTTGTGACATTGGGTGTGGAGAGCAATGACCTTACCCGATCACTCATGGGCAGCATCAGTGCAGTGGGTGAAGAGGTAACGGTACTGACGGGAGAAATAGCAGTAATGTCACGGGAAATGAGGGAGGGAATGTCCGAGGGACTGCAAGTGACGGCACAGGCCGTCAGGGAGGGCATGTAAGTGATGGCACAGGCGGTCAGGGAGGTAGCTGCTGCAATAAGGGCACACAGCCCGACCAATCAAATGACACTCGAATGAAGAAGTGAACATTCAACGAGATGTGGATGAGAGACGGTTGCAGACTTTCTTTGCTGCTTTTGTTCTTGTTCTTGATGTAATTGTAGTAACTTTTTTCAAATTGAAATTGTTTTGTAAGTTTTGTAACTTTACAACTTATAAGTGATCTTAGGGTTTTTAAGTTATCTTATAGTATAAATGCTCTCACATTTTGTAACTTATTTCATTTTGCACCTAAAAAGTGATCTTGACGTTTCAGTGATCTTAAGAGTGTAAGATTTTTCACAATGAAATTGTTTTGTAACTTTACAATGTACACTATTTGTCTATTTGTGTTATAAATGATATTTTATGGTTCTGGCAGCACAGAAACAATCATGTTCCAGTGAGTCAAGAAGATAGGAAATCTATAGTTGCCCACCATGTTTTGAATCAACGATGCAGTGCTTTATCCTTATTCCACATTCTGTGCTGTCTAAATCTTATTATTTTTGTTTATTTTTTTTCTCTACCACTTTCTTCCGAATTTTGAATATTTCAAACAAATTAAAATCAACCCCATTTGCTTTTTGTTTTTTGAGTTACCAGCTTTTTGAGGCTATGTTGCCATTTTTTGTGCCCATTAGTCAACTTTTCTGAGCTTTGAGGGTTGGTGATCTAATACCTTTGATATGTTTTAAATGATAGTTATAAGCAAGGCCATTGTAGGAATATTCAATTAATATAAATAAAATTAAATAGCCTCTGGTAGAAAACTTGGGTCCCAGTACTCACACGGCAGTATATTTTTATAACGGTTCTTCCGCCGGTTGTCTTTTGTTTGTCCAATCAAACAGTCATCCAAAGGTTTCAGATCTTGCAAATGCTATTAAAACATATACATTATTAATCTAGAAGAATTTAGCTCTTATACAAAATATTACATAATATCTCGACATACAAGTGATGAAAAAAAGTCAAACTGGCAAAGCATTTAAGTGGGTGCTGTAGTGTAATGGCTACATTACATCGAAACGTAGAAAATAGGTGCAGGAGTAAGCCATTCGGCCCTTCGAGCCTGCACCACCATTCAATATGATCATGGCTGATCATGCAACTTTAGTACCCCATTCCTCTCTCCATACCGCTTGATCTCTTTAGCCATAAGGGCCACATCTAACACCCTTTTGAATATATCTAACGAACTGGCCTCAACAACTTTCTGTGGTAGAGCATTCCACAGGTTCACAATTTTCTGAGTGAAGAAGTTTCTCCTCATCTCAGTTCTAAATGGCTTACCCTTTATCCTTAGACTGTGACCCTTGGTTCTGGACTTCCCCAACATTGGGAATATTCTTCCTGCATCTAACCTGTCCAATCCCATCAGAATTTTATATGTTTCTATGAGATCCCCTCTCATTCTTCTAAATTGCAGTGAATATAAGCCTAGTCGATCCAGTCTTTCTTCATATGTCAGTCCTGCCATCCCGGGAATCAGTCTGGTGAACCTTTGCTGCACTCCCTCAATAGCAAGAATGTCCTTCCTCAGATTAGCAGACCAAAACTGTACACAATATTCAAGGTGTGGCCTCACCAAGGCCCTGTACAACTGCAGCAAGACCTCCCTGCTCCTATACTCAAATCCTCTCGCTATGAAGGCCAACATGCCATTTGCTTTCTTCACCACCTGCTGTACCTGCATGCCAACTTTCAGTGACTGATGTACCATGACACCAGGTCTTGTTGCACCTCCCCTTTTCCTAATCTGTCACTATTCAGATAATATTCCACCTCCCTGTTTTTGCCACCAAAGTGGATAACCTCACATTTATCTGCATTATACTGCATCTGCCATGCATTTGCCCACTCACCTAACCTGTCCAAGAAACCCTGCAGCCTCTTGGCATCCTCCTCACAGCTCACACTGCCACCCAGCTTAGTGTCACCTGAAAATTTGGAGATATTACATTCAATTCCTTCGTCCAAGTCATTAATGTATATTGGAAATAGCTGGAATCCCAGCACTGAACCTTGCGGTACCCCACTAGTCACTGCCTGCCATTCTGAAAAGGACCCATTTATTCTTACTCTTTGCTTCCTGTCTGCCAACCAGTTCTCTATCCATGTCAATACATTACCCCCAATACCATGTGCTTTAATTTTGCACACTAATCTCGTGTGGGATATTGTCAAAAATCTTTTGAAAGTCCAAATACACCACATCCATTGGACTAGTAATTCAGAAGACTGGACTAATAATCCAGAGAACACAAATTCAAAACTCACCATGGCAGTTTGAGAATCTAAATTCAGTTTTTTTTTAATCTGGAAGTCAATAAAAGCTGTTAGCAGTAAAAGTAACCATAATGCCAGTTAGGGAAGGAGCCAGTCATCCTTACCTAGTCTGTTCTACAAGTGACTTCTGTCCCACACCAATGTGATTGACTCTTAAGTGCCTTCTCAATTGGCCTAGCAAGCCACTCAGCTGTATCAAAAATCGCTCAAGAAGGTGGCTCACTACCACCTTCTCAAGGGCAATAAATGCTGGCCTTGCCAGCAATGCCCAAATTGAGAATTAATTTTAAAAGTAATTACGCTTTTCTTTAAGAAAGCAGATCGACAACTGCAACAAACACAAATGTTTATGGTGCAGTTGAAAGATTAATTTGGAAATATGATTATTACAATTATAATTTAACTGAAATACTCAAACAAAATGCCAATACATAATCTATAAAGAGAAACATTTCCATCACAAACTTGCACTAAAGGAAAAAAGTAAACATAATTTACAAATGTACTCCCCCCGACTATCAGAAGAGGTACGAATTCAAGCCGGGCTATCCAGTCAGTATGATTCCCTCTCCTCGGAGAAGGATTGGCTGCTCTCTAGGTGATACCAAGGAAACATAGACAATGGAGACAAGTCGGTTGAAGTGAGGCTGTTCGCGAGGTTTCTTTTCATTACAATCTAATGCACAAGTGAAGTGCTCTGAACACTGATTCACTGGTACGAACAAGGTTAAATTACCTAAGTTCTGTGCTCCTGTTTTCTCTGTGAAGTGGAGTGCTACTATTACATGTATGGTCATCCCATGCTATGCATCAATATAGATTCATAGAAATTTACAGAACGGAAGGAGGCAATTTTGGTCCATTGTCTCCGCGTCGGCCAACAAAGAGCTATCCCGCCTAATCTCACTTTCTAGCTCTTGGTCCGTAGCCTTGTAGGTTACGGTACTTCAAGTGCACATCCAAGTCCTTTTTAAAGATGGTGAGTTTCTGCCTTTACCACACTTTCAGGCAATGAGTTCCAGACTCATACCACCCTCTAGGTGAATAAATTTCCCCTCAAATCCCCCTAAACGTCCTACCAACTACTTTAAATCTATGCCCCCTGGTTCTTGACCCCTCTGCTAAGGGAAACAGGTCTGTCCTATTCACTCTTGCTATTGAAGGAGTGCAGCGAAGGTTCACCAGACTGATTCCCGGGATGGCGGGACTGACCTATCAAGAAAGACTAGATCAACTGGGCTTGTAGTCACTGGAGTTCAGAAGAATGAGAGGGGACCTCATAGAAACGTTTAAATGGGGTTAGACAGGTTAGATGCAGGAAGAATGTTCCCAATGTTGGGGAAGTCCAGAACCAGGGGTCACAGTCTAAGGATAAGGGGGAAGCCATTTAGGACCGAGATGAGGAGGAATTTCTTCACCCAGAGAGTGGTGAACCTGTGGAATTCTCTACCACAGAAAGTTGTTGAGGCCAATTCACTAAATATATTCAAAAAGGAGTTAGATGAAGTCCTTACTACTAGGGGAATCAAGGGGTATGGTAAGAAAGCAGGAATGGGGTACTGAAGTTGCATGTTCAGCCATGAACTCATTGAATGGCGGTGCAGGCTAGAAGGGCCGAATGGCCTACTCCTGCACCTATTTTCTATGTTTCTACTCTATCTAGGCCCCTCATAATTTTATACACCTCAATAAGGTCTCCCCTCAGCTTCCTCTGTTCTAAAGAAAAAACAACCCCAGCCTATCCAATCTTTTCTCATAGCTAAAATTCTCCAGTCCAGGCAACATCCTCATAAATCTCTTCTGTACCCTCTCTAGTGCAATCACATGTATGTGCTTATGGCTCTGAAATGGCATTCTAAGATTTGCAGGAAACTGTAGTACCAAATATGTGCAAGCCACCAAATGCACTCTGTATTTGCTTACCAGCATTAGCTTTGGGGGAATGGGGCTGCCTTGGACTCAGCCAAGTATGCAAAGCAGTTTCACTGTAAATTACAGCATCATGATTCTTATACAGTGCAACGGAGAACTAAGTTTTCTGCATTTAGTAATAACTGAATACGCAGCACACACCTCAAACTCCTGCAATGGAATACGTTGTTCTAGTAGTCCATGCAACGTTTTAATGATTGCCTCCAGTTTGGAGTCTGTGTACTGGCTTCCAGGGGGCACCATTACAGTACAAAGTTTGGCAAGCTTCTCTTTAGTTATTGGCCATTCATCTATAATAGTTTTTTTAAAAAAAAGCTGTGATCAACTCAAAATAATCCAATAACAGTGAATAAATCAAAATACAGCAGTATCGTTGTTAAAATGGAACTCAGATCAAAATTATTATCCCACAGTTTTTAGTGCAGTTCTTAAGTACTTGGCAAAATAACTTGAGTTATTACAATTTAAAGTTTGTTGTATTTAATCAAATGCAATTACATGCACAGAAATACATACACCAAGTTATATGCTTCTTTTGCCAGCTATGGAAAGTTTGAAATCCCTCCCCAGCCTCTCCTGTGCTGACATTACGTTATTTAGGGCAGGTAGAAGCTCTGTCCGTTACAAGGCCTCGAGGAATCCTCAATGTGAGGCAGCGACTCGGCAAATCCCACGGGGTCAAAATTGCCCCCCTAAGAGGCGATAATGGAGCAGATAGGCCTCACCGACCGGGGGCAGACGGGTGGGCCGACCCATCCAAAATTTCCCCCGTTCGGGAGCGGCGAGAACAGGTTTCCGTGCCGCCCCGTGTTGCCGCCCCGTCGGGTACGCGCCGACCCCCTTCCGACCGGTGGCGACCCCTTTCCGCCCTGCGCGGGAAATTGCCCTGCGGGAGTGGAGCAAGCGCCGGTCGATGCCACTGACGGGTTTCCCCTGCGGGAAGCTGTGTGTGACTGGCCGCCCATCAGTGCTTAAAGGGGAGGGCGCATTGCGGCGGATGCCATTTTATTTTATTTGTCGTTCGACTCCAAGGTCGGCCAGACAATGGTGGCCACAGGTTCGGTCGGGCCGCCAAGAGGCAGCCCGGCATCCTCTCTTGGGTGCCAGGCCGTTGGCCTGACCAAAATCCTCATTGGTGGCACAGTGGCCGATCCTAAATATTAGCTGATTATCTCCCCTTTAAAACAGGGGAGATACGTGGTGACGCAGATGCGCAATGACATCACCACCGCTCCGCTGCTGAGCGACAGCGGCGGAGAATCTGCCCCGCCTCCACTACCGTCCCTCACCAGCACTTATCACCGCACTTCTGCCCCCTTTTATGATCGACTTTTGGTCCGCTCCAAAAAAACCGGCAAATAGATGAAAATTGATCGAGAGCTCACCTCATCGGACCCGCGGTAAAAACCTTTTAAAAATGGAATGTGAGCCAGCTTTCTGGCAGTCATGAATTTCGGCCCCACTGGTCCCTTGTTCTTTAATAGCTCCTACATAGATTCTAGCAGAGCAGAAATTAACCTCACTAACATAATGATATAACTACTAACCACATAGCATCTCAATGCCAGTAAACAGAAGCTTCCAGAATGATGGCTCAGCGCCTCTTGGGGATATCGATTTACAAAAATGGCCTTGGGGATCTGGAGTGGAAAGAGTTCACTTCCAACCCAAACTCTTTGAAAATAGTACCAAGTATTTATCAGATTTTTTTATAACTTATTTGAAATCTAAATATCTGCCGTGTATTTAAGGTGAAAATAAACTTTGAGAGATAATATGAGTTTTCATTCAATGGTTTTAATCTTAATTTAATTGCTGAAAATTCAGTAAATTTGCAATAATGGCTATAAAAGTTTATTTTAATATAGTTAACAAAATGAATAATTCTATTTTACCTATGGGTGAATGATCCTCCTGCAGCGTATCAATTGGAAGGTCATCACTCCCCCAGGAAATCTCATCTACCTCTGGGTTCTCCATGTGTGACAGGCTGGGTACCCTATCGGAATTGAACAATCACACGGCAGTCATTTATCATAGTACTGTCAGCACAAATCTGTATTTAGCACATGATAAAATAATCAGATAATCATAACATAGGAATAGGGGTTGATGTAAAATTGCTGATACAAATTTGTAGTTTTGAGCCATTCATTGAAGTACCGACAACTAACCACAATGGGATCAGAAATCACCATCTATTACAGGTCTAGTACTTTTCAAGCAAATAATATTAAGTTTAATAACCCATCATTGCCCAGTAAAACTGGCATTCAATGATTACAATTGGTATGGACTTCAAATAGTTTAATATAGTTTCAAATATGAATGTGTTAGAATATTTGTAGAGGTTATCATTCAGACAAGAGCTCTGTTTAAAAATAATAAGCATACATATAAAGTTTTCAATTTAAACATTAATTTTTGGTGGAATGAGATCTGCACCAATTATTTTATAAAAGGTTTTGATATTGTAAGGAAAGTGCTAATCAGATGGTATTGCTATTGATTTCTCTTCACATGAACTGTGTCCAGTAACTTTTCAATTGCAGCTGATCTCACTCGATGTCTAATTATCGCTTTGATATAAACAGATCCTGTAGTTAACTTAACAAGACTGAGAGTTTATAGGCCTCAGTGGGTGTGTAGACAGAACAGCTTCTTGTAGGCTATTCGTCCCCAACTTCACAGGGAAGTACAAGTGTGTAACGACAACAATTGTATTTATATAGCGCCTTTAACTTAGTGAAGTGTCCCAAGGTGCTTCACCAGGGATAAAACAATTTGGCACCGAGCCGTACAAGTAGAAATTAGCACAGGTGACCAAAAGATTGGTTATAGAGGTAGGTTTTAAGGAGTGTCTTGAAGGAGGAAGAAGAGGTAGAGAGGCGGAGAGGTTTAGGCAGGGAATTTCAGAGCTTGGGGCCTAGGCAACAGAAGGCACAGCCACCAATGGTTGAGCGATTATAATCAGGGATGCTCAAGAGGGCAAAATTAGAGGAGCGCAGACATCTCGGGGTGGGGGGGGGGGGGGGGGAGGTGTTGTGGGGCTGGAGGAGATTAGAGATAGGAAGGGATGAGGCCATGGAGGGATTTGAAAATAAGGATGAGAATTCTGAAATTGAGGCACTGCTTAACCAGAAACCAATGTAGGTCAGCGAGCACAGGGCTGATGGGTGAACGAGACTTGGTGCAAGTTAGAAAACAGGCAGCCGAGTTTTGGGTCACCTCTAGTTCACGTAAGGTACAATGTGGGAGGCCAGCCAGGAGTGCATTGGAAAAGTCAAGTCTAGAGATAACAAAGGCATAGATGAGGATTTGAGCAGCAGATGAACTGAGGCAAGGGCGGAGACGAGCGATGTTACGGAGATGGAAATAGGCAGCCTTAGTTATGCTGTGGTATGTGGTCGAAAGCTCATTTTAGGGTCAAATATGACACCAAGGTAGCGAACAGCCTGGTTCAGCCTCAGACAGATGTCTGCAAAGCTGAATGTGGCAGGAAAGGGATGTACTGATACAATAGGTTGCAAGCAAAGACAAGGCTATATCTGTCAAAGGATTATGGCCTAGGGTGGTGGGAAAGTAACACCGTTGCAGTTTGTTAGATGGCCTTTTATTAGTTCATGAATTTCTGTAACTGTCTTCAGCCTAATGATTTAACTGACAGACCAATCAGGGTGAAAACTATACCAAAATTAGGGAGTTGTAAAACTAAAATGATTGAAAAGGGACATAGAGAATTAAGTAATGCTGAAACATGCAAAATGGTCATGTAGCAGGATTGGAAAAGGGGTATATAAAAAAGAGTGGGTGTTGAGGAAATACCTCAGAATTTGTGTCATGCCTTATCAACCTGGCAAACAATCTCAAAACTCGAATAGGTTTTTGGATTCTCGGGCAAACACAAGGTTTTGCCGTAAGTGCTGCTAAGTGTATATTTAATTTTTGTCAATAAAAGTTGTCATATGCTTAATAAGTGTGTGAATATCTACTTGTAATGCTGTGAACAATATTATTTTGAGGAGTAATCTGTAAGTAAAGAACACCCATTTTCTAACAATAGAACACCAAACATTTCATGACTGTTTGAAATAGTTCCTGAGATGTTATTACAACATTATCTGGATGTTCACTTCATTAATATGTAATTGCATTTTAACACGGTTACTGGACCTCAAACATGTACACTGGTCACAAGTTCAGAAATTCATTTGTAAAATAGGTTTGCTTTTAAATTAAAAACTGCACATACCTGCACTGAATTTACAGATCGCATAAGGACTATTCATATTTTTCTTGATTGCCATGAAATGCAGAAAGCATAAAGTAGTCTTACTGTGAAATTACATTTTACGATAATGGCAAGTTAAAATATCTGAACAGACTATTTGGAGTATTGTGTTTTGACTATTTTGAGCAGGATCCTGGTTACCTAGCAGTCTAGCTCTTTATTCTTCAAATCTGTTGGGGTAGATTACCTTTCCGATGTTGCATCTTCAACAGAGCACTCTTGAACTGCTTTCTCTATGTTAGTTGAGAAATGATAGCCATTCTTTCTGGATGGCTGTATAATTTAAAAAAAAGTTTATAATATTGACCAGTAACAACAAATGTTAAAAACGCTTTTTTAAAAAAAAGGCAGTAATTCTACAAAGAAAGATGCATTGTATTTTCAATACCAAGAAAAAATACTGACAAAATATTGTAAATGAATCTTGGCAAGATTAGCAGGTTAATGAATTGACCAGTGCTGATGAAAAACTATTGGGCCTGATTTTAAAGTGGGGATGGGAACAGGGCAACCCAGAAACAGATGGGGAATCGGGGGAGTCTGTGGGCTTCCTCATCAGGCCTGAAAGAGCATTCCTGCCCAACAAAGAGACCTACAATTACATTATTCACTTACCTGTTGGTCCTCTTCTAGCCCACAATTCCTTTAATCATTGTTGCTTCCCCACTTCGGCCATCAACTAAAATTTTAAAGAATGACTTTGCTACCTTCCTGTGGGTGTTCTGCTCGCCTGCTCAAAAGAGCAGTTTAAGATCGGGACATGGTGCGGAGGTAACAGAATCAGAGGAAGTAAGTGACTGGTTTCACTTTAAACTGTTCCCTCCAGTTCCTGTCAGGGGTGGGGAGTTAAAATAGGTGCCACTGATTATCCAATAAATTTGACTGATAAATTTTACAAATTATAACTTGCATTAACCGTAATCATTGTCTGAAAGGATTTGGACCACACAAGATTGCATTATTGCAAAGTGACTAGTACACAGCTCTAAGAGTAGAACAGTATGAACCTCATATAGCCTGTAGTCAGAGAAAATAAAGGAAGCAGGAAGGTTTCTCCAGTCTAAATTGCATTAACATACTGGCATGGTAAAGAGCAAGAACAAACAAGATTTTATTTAAATTCGCTTGAGGAGAACAGAGGGCAGAAATCGGACCTCACTGCATCTGTTTTACAACAATCAGCGCCAGGGGTACAGGTGGTGCTACATTGACATAGGCATCTGCACAAGCACTCATGGGGGCCGAAATTGCCACCTTCCCTTAAGGCCTGTTACCGCCGGAAATCGGCGGCTAAACTGCGGAGTGCAATGGCCGCCGATTGTTCGTGAAATGGCCGCCATTTTGAATATTCCTCTCCTGCGGTATCCTGGCGGTGACCCGCTCCCCCCACTACTGCTGATCCAACCTATGTGTGTCATCAGTGTGCGCACTGCCGATGTTCTCCCCCGATCGCGAAATTTCGCCAAGAAAATCTTGCTCTTGCTGCTCGGTGCCACCGGCAGATTTTTCTGCCAGTGTACTGTGCTTGGAGTACTCGCAAAATGGTGGTGCGGCTGCCATTAAAGGGGAGAACCTACTGCCGCGGCCACCATCTTTTTTTTTGTCGGCCAACTGCCCTGTCGGGCCGCCAATTATGATTATGCCCCCAGGTTCGGTCGGGCTGCCAACAGGTAGCCTGGCACTCCCTCTTGGGCGCCAGGCCGCTAGCCCGGCCGAAAACCTCCCTGGTGGCCCAGTGGACCTAACTTAAATAATCGCACCGGCTCTCCCCTTTAAGTGAAGGGGAGAGACGGGGTTTCGTGGCACCGTGATGACATCATCAGCGCTACGCTGATGAATGACAGCGGCAGACACTCCACCCCGCCTCCAACTTCTGCCCCTCTAGTGAGAGAACTTCCGCTCACTGCCACATATCTGCCCCCATTATGACAGACTTTCGGTCCGCTGGAAAAAAAAAGCCAAAGTGCTGAATTTTGCTCAAGAGGTCAATGCGTCCACTGCACAGATAAAAACAACTGAAACAGGGTCGGTGTGCCCCGTTTCTGACGGTGGGCCCAAGACTCATTTCAGGACCCCTGGACTAAATAACCGCAGGCCTGATCTGCTCAGGTTCCTTCAGCAGTTGCCTTGGCCGAAGCAGCCACTGCCACCAAAAGGTAAGATTAAAATAAAGGAGAGCCACGACGAGATGCAAGGCATTCCAGAACAGAAGAAGCCATCACTGTTACAGAAAGACCTTGCATTTATATAGCGCCTTCATCAAGATATCCCAATACAATTTACAGCCAATGAATTAATTTTGAAGTTTATTCACTGTTGTTATGTAGACAAATATAGTAGCTAAGTTTAACATAGGAACATCTCACAAACATCAAGATAAATGATTGTATAATCTGTTTTGGTGGTGTTGGTTGAGGGGATTAAATATTGGTCGGGACACCAGAAGAATTACATGCTCTTCTTTGAATAGTGCCATGGGATCTTTTATGTCCACCAGAAAACCCAGACCTAGCCTCATTTTAAGGTCTTATCCAAAAAACAGCACCTCTGACAATACAGCACTCCCTCAGCACTGCAATGATTATGTATTGAAATCCTGCATTAGGGTTTGAAGCTCCAAATTTCTAACTCAAAGACAAGAGCCATTACACGAAGCTGACACAGCAAATATAAAGGGCTCAATTTTCACCACCATTCTGCGTTGCTTTTTGGTGTCCGCTGTTTTTTTTTGAGCAAACTAAAATCTGCAAGTTTTGCTATACTTTGTGCCATCATAAACTGCCATTGTTTTAGCGGAGCAGAGTTAGGTTTTGGAGGAGGGAAGAAGACATTAATTTCAGACACAACTGCATGATACATGTTTCTTTTTGTAGAGGGGAAAAGAGAAACTAAATTTATTCAAGTTGTAAATAGAAATTGTGACTTGAAGTTCCACCCCACCACTGAACCTCTGCTCACCGGGCTCGAGGCACACAGGGTCGGAGCGCCGGCCGGCAGGATCGCTCCCTCGGCCGGACACAGGAGCTTGGCGCTCAGCTTCAAAAGAAGGAAGGGATAGGACAGCATTGACATCAGGGGCAGGAGGGGGCCTTTCGGCCTGGGATAGGAGTGGAATCTGCACCCGGGGAGGGGGGCATTCGGCCCGGCATAGGAGTGACACCAGGGCTCTACAATTGCTTGTCTTGTTCATGTTTCACTTTCCAGCCTCAGCCCTTCAGTGTGTCCCTCGTTAATCTGGCAACCTGTTTTTTGCCGCAGACCTTAAGCTCCACCCACAGAGTTCAAGCACAATCTATGCCGCATCAAATTCCAAATTTATTACGGCGAAACTTGCATCTTTTTTTTGCCGCAGTCGGCCACTAAGAAAAAAATCGGATGTACCTCTACAACTGCGCCAAAAATTGGCAAAGTGGAAAATTGGCCCCAAACAGTTGTCATAGTCCACCATGATTTGGGGCCAAATGCAAGTTGAGCACACATCATGCCAAAATGCTTGTGTGTTTGAAACATAGGGAAGGTCAAGAATGAAGTCATAAATTATGCCTTTCAAAATGACTCGATTAGCCTCCTCCTTATAAAAAAAATACTTACAACCCTTTTCCAACGACTGACACATATTTAACTTCCATTTCATCTCCAATGTCCCTGAATATGATGTTACCAACCAATTCCTTGTTCAACAACAACAACTTGTATTTATATAGCACCTTTAATGTAGTAAAACGTACTAAGGTGCATCATAAGAGGGTGAAAGACAACATTTTTTGACACTGAGCCACATAAGGAGAAATTAGGCCAGATGACCAAAAGCTTGGTCATAGAGGTAGGTTTTAAGGAGCGTCATAAAGAAGGAAAGAGAGGTAGAGAGGCAGAGAGGTTTAGGCAGGGAATTCCAGAGGCTTAGGGCCTGGCAACAGAAGGCACGGCTGCCAATGGCTGAGCGACTATAATCAGCGATGTGCAAGAGGGCAGAATTAGAGGAGCGTAGATATCTCCGGGGGGGGGGGGGGGTGATTGGGGGGCAGGGGTGCTGCAGGAGATTACAGAGATAGGGAGTGGTGAGGCCATGAAGGGATTTGAAAATAATGATGAGAATTTTGAAATCGAGACATTGCTTAACTGGGAGCCAATGCAGGTCAGCAAGCACAGGGGTGATGGGTGAGCGGGACTTGGTGCGAGTCAGGCCACGGGCAGCAGAGTTTTGGGTGACCTCAAGTCTACGTAGGGTAGAAAGTGGGGGACCAGTCAGGAGTACATTGGAATAGGCAAGACTGAAGGTAACAAAGGCATGGGTGAGAACGTCAGCAGCGGATGAGCTGAGGCAGGGGTGGAGATGGGCAATGTTATGGAGGTGGAAATGGGCGATTTTAGTTATGCCGCGGATATGTGGTCGAAAGCTAATTTCAGGGTCAAATATGACACCAAGGTCTACGTTTGGTTCAGCCATAGACAGATGCTACGGAGAGGGTTGGAGTCAATGGCTTGGGAATGGAGTTTGTGGCGGGGACCGAAAACAATGGCTTTCCTTTTCCCAATATTTAATTAGAGAAAATTTCTGCTCATCCAGAACTGGATGTCGATTAAGCAATCTGACAATTTAGAGACCGTGGAGCAATCGAGAGAAGTGCTGCTGAGGTAGAGCTGGGTGTCATCAGCGTATATGTGGAAACTGACTCCGTGTTTTTGGATGATCATAGAATCATAGAAATTTACAGCACGGAAGGAGGCAATTTCGGCCCATCGTGTCCGTGCTGGCCGACAAAGAGCTATCCAGCCTAATCTCATTTTCCGTAGCCTTGTAGCCACTTCAAGTGCATATCCAAGTACTTTTTAAATGTGGTGGCTAGACTGATTGGCTGGCCGGCGAGCGGGAGCACAATCAAGCAGCAGGAAGCCGCAGCTGGGGACTTATGGGGAACAGAACCCTGTCTGTCCATAATCTGGAGATGCAAAGAAACACTGTCCCAAATGGGATCACGTGCGTGGCCAGGCAGGTGTAACAAATCTTCATGGGCAGTTCAGCAGTGCCCAAACTGAACCACTGGTCGGAATGTCAGAGCAGCACCAAGGCATGCTAAAAGTAGAAAGGGTCCCACTGAAAATGTTCCTCTTCCAGTGGAGCAAAGTAGTCTCTTGAGGCAAGTAATCAATCCACTCCAGGATTAACTACTATTTCCTAGTGAAGGTGTGGGGCTTCCTTAAGCCCCTCAGTGGGTTTCAGGTCAATTGACTATGCTCTTAGGCTTTATAGGGGCAACATTTCTCTGAGGAGCCCAAGAACTCCCCAGATATGTCCTCTTGAAGTGGGGAGAGGAGAGGGGCAGAAGATACACTCAAGTTCTAACCAGAATTTGAAGGGCCACTCTAAAATTCCTGCCACTCCCCTATCCCCCAGATGGAAATCTTCCATTCTGCCCTTCCGAACTGCGAGAATTTCAGGGCCATTATCTGCAGACAGAGGAACAATTTTCATATGTATTGTGGATGATATCCAGTTCTACCACAACTCTCGTTTCCACAACCACGTTCACATTGTCAGGTTGACTATGACAAGTTGTGGATGAGCTAAAGTTTCGGTTAAACACTGGGAAAACTGAAACTATCTTATTCAACTCCCACCAAATGCTCAAGTATGCTTGCACTCAAACTCTATCTCCTTCCAGGGTGCTCACTCAGGTTGAACTATATGTGCCTTGAAACCTTGAAACTGTGCTTTAAACTTCACACCTTATCCATCATTAAAACACCATATCGCAGCTCTGCAGCATTACAAGCTTTTAGCCTAACTCACTCCATGCCACCAAAACCCTCATCAACATTTTCAGAGACTCAACTTTCTGAACGCTCTACTCCCAATACAAATCCTAACTCGTCCAAAACTCAGTCATTCATCGCGCCTTCAACATTTGCTGCTTCCCCATCTTCCAACAATAAAAAAAGTATCCTTCTCCATATTTAAAAATCTCTTCATGGCCTCAACTCACTCTACGTTCCAACTCTTGGGCTTTTCTGCACCCCATCCCAAACCCACATGTTTCCTACCTGAGCAGTACTTTCAGCAGTCTTGGTCCTTCCCTCGAACTCCCTTTCTAAATGCTCTTCCTTGCTCCTTACCATACCTCCTTTAAAATCTCCTCAAAATCAATCTTTCTGATTACGTATTTGGCCACGTCTGCTAAATCTTCTACTACCATTCACTTCATTCTTAGTTTATGTGAAATACCTTTAAATGTTTTATTATGTTAAAGGCGCTATACAAATGGAAGCAGTAGCATTATTGACTGTCCTCAGGATAAGGGGTTGGCTATTTAGGACTGAGATGAGGAGATTTCTTCACTCAGAGGGATTGTTAATCTTTGGAATTTTCTACCTCAAAGGGCTGTTGATGCTCAGTCGATGAGTATAGTCAAGACGGAGATCGCTAGATTTTTGCACACTAAGGGAATCACAGGATATGGGGATAGGGTGGGAAAGTGGAGTTGAGGTAGAAGTTCAGCCATGGTCTTATTGAATGGTGGAGCAGGTTTGAGGGGCTGTATTGCGTACTCCTGCTCATATCTCTTATGTTGCTATGTGCTTTCCTGCAACCAGTGCTTTAGAATCTTCCCCACAACATAAATGACTGGGTTCCACAGCTCCGCATATTAAATAATCACTTGTACTAAAATTAAAGGGGTACAAGAGTACTTCATCAAAAACTAGGTCATAATAAAGAAAGAAAAAAACTTGCATTCAAATAGAACCATTCACAACCTCATAGCCAACAAAGTATTTTTGAAGTGTAGTCACTGTTGTAATGTAGGAAAACATATCAGCCAATTTGCACATAGCGAAGTCCTACCAACAGCGGTAAGATAAATGACCAGATAATCTGGTTTTGTTGGGTGTTCCATGGGATCCATTACATCCACCTGAGGGGGCAGATAGGTCTTGGTTTAATGCATCATTCCTCAGTACTGCAATGAAGTGCCAACCTAGATTGTGCCTTCAAGTCCAGAAGTGGGGCTTGAACCCACAATTTTATGATTCAAGAGTTGAGTGTTACCACTGGGGCAAGTCTGACATCTGTCAGTCCTAAGGTCAAATGCTAAAGGACATCTTATTTACCATGGTAAAATGTACTCGGTGCAGTTTGTACATCATCCTAAAACGCATTTGTACAAAAAGGGCTGCAAATTAGAACTGTTAATTACCTCAGGAGAGTCTTCAGGGAGCGAAAAACCTTCACAATCCGTATCCTCAGATTTAACAGACTTTTCTTCTTCCTTCAGTTCACCTATACATTTAGCAGTACCAGGTCCCTTCACAAGATTTTCATCTTTCTCTGTCCAAAAAATAAAACTAGTTTTTCCTTTAGAAGATCAATATTTGGTACAATGAGACTTTAGATATAGATTTATGGGCCAAAATTGCCCCAAACTAAAAAGTTGCGCATCTACCGCTTTTTTAGTTTTTTGGGTCGGAGCTCGAGCGATATTCAGCTCTTTAACTTTTTTTTTTGGTTGGGGCGGTGTTGGTGGCGGTTGCGGGGCAGAAGTGCCCTTGGATCAGGGCGGACGTCGGTCGGAATCATCAGCGCCGCGCTGATGCATCACAACGTCCCTCCCCTTCAGTTAAAGGGGAGGGCCACTGCGAACTCTGCAATCATGTTAGTGGCACCCACTGGGCCATCAGGGAGCGTTTTGGTCGGGCCAGCGGGAGTGCCGGACTGCCTGTTGGTGGTCCGGCCGTACCCATGGCCGCCATTGTCGGGCTGACCTGAGTCGACCGACAATTAAAATAAACTGGTGGCCACGGCAATGCGCCCTCCCCTTTAAGGGCGGACATGCCGCCCAGCCACACACAGCTTCCTGCGGGGGAAAGCTGTCGGGGACACTAAGCGGCGGCCGATCTGCTCCCTTGGGGAAATTTCCCATGCGGGGTGGAAAGGGGTCGCCACTGGTCAGTAGAGGGTTGGCGCGTGCCCGACGAAGCGGCAACACGGGCGGCGCTGTGATGAGCACTGCTTGAAAAAAAAATGGAGGGCAATTTCAAAAATGTCGGTGACGCCACACCGACTGAATGGCGAGTCCTTACTAACCCATGGCTGCCTCTTTAGTCACGGCTCGTAAAGAAAGGGGCAATTTTGGCCCCTTAGTCTCCCCAACTGCACTTTCACCTCTAGGACCTGTCCAGATTAAAGGGATGGAAGTCACCTCTCTCTGTTAGCTGCAGTCCTACAGTTAACAGTTTTTATGCAGCATGCGCCCATTTATCAAAATGGCTAGTCCACATTTCTTTGGGTATGAGAGAAAGGCTATTTGTCCCACTAAACGTTGTTTTAATTTCTCTGATATCCCTCAATTCTTGAAATGGCTGGTGAGAATATTCTGAATATATTTAAAGAACAATTTTTATTCTCTATCCTAAAGCTTCTTGAATAGTTTTAAAAAAAAAACACTCTGCAGCTAAAATCTTTTCACAACATGTTTTACCATAAATATATATTTCATACCACTTTACACAACTTTTCACCCATTACCTTTTACTTGCTCTCCCATGATTCATTACTTGTTTTTTTTAAAAAAACTTATAAGTGAACAGTTATTCAGGAGATTCAAGTGCTAAGTGTATTCAAGATTCTGGCAAATGTCAATTAAAAAAAAGTTAGAACATAAAAGGTATCCTGGTAAACACTTATAAATTAGTTATGATGCAACAATGTTTTAGAGTGTGGCATGACCATACAATTCGAAAAGAAACTGACTGTTACAGTTTAAACTAATTTGGTGATTTTTTTGCACTTTATCAGGGTAATTGAACAATTGTCCACTTTCTGTATCCACTTGCAGTAATTGAGCAGTCCTTGGTCAAATATAGAATAAGCCAAGTAGAGACTGAAGCTCCCCCTTTTCCGTCCCCACAAATGTGCCTTAACCACAATCTGGGAAGAGCTTCTTGTAATACATTAGTGCAAATTTTGCATTTCCGACAAAAGCTGATTCATGCTCTGGACCCTCATCCAGCAGGTTTACATACAATCCACAGCACAGGAAAAGGCTATTTGGCTCAACTGGTTTATGCTGATGTTTATACTCCATGAGCCTCCTACTCGAATGACCTCTTCCCACCCTGTCCCATATTCCTTTATTCCCTTCTCCCTCATGTATGCATCGAGCCTCCTCTCATCAGCATCCTTCAAAAGAAGGAAACCCCACTATGCTTTATACCTGAAAGCTTAAAAATGCAAATTTGAATCCACAAGGTTCAATCTCTTCAACCCTACAGTTCTGTCCCTCTGCAGCCTGCTTTAATATATTCTGAGGATTTTGCCTTGCCATATAAAATGCAGGAACACAAGTTTAAATTTACTGAATCAGTGCATTTGCATTATCATGGGAATTACACTGAAATATATAGTTCAACCTATGCATTATGTTCATCTTAACACCTCATCTAATAATTTTATTTTTTATTTTTAATCCAATTTCGTTCCAGATCAACTCTAACGCCAAAGATCACTTTGCGCCAATGTGTTTGATCTTAGGCCAAAAGGCCGAGAGGCAAAGTTGCACCGTTCCTGGAAATATTGCAATACCAGGTCGGTGCATGGAATGGACGGGGCATGCCCCTGATCCAGCTCCCTGTCCAAAAATCAATTCAATATCATGTCCCCATAGGGGATATTAAACTGATAAGAACAGGTACTACACTTGATCTTAGCCAAAAGGTCCGGGGCATCTAATAATGAAACAGAAAGAACGTTCCATCTCTCAAGGTCCTTCCTAAGGCTTACCATTACTTTGGACATATCACTGTCCAGCCTCTGGATAATGGTTATTGTGGTTTCTGTTATGTATGGAGAAAGAGTCAGATTGAACACTGAGCTCAAAGTAAAGTGTGACCGTAGTCTTTTATTGCAGGTCTCCAGAGTACATCTCCAACCTGTGAGGCCTCCCTAAATACCTGTGCTTCCAAGGGATTATGGGATCCCTTGGGACTCCAGGGGATGAGCCTTCTGGTGGCTGTACAGAGTATACATGAGTTTACATATATAAATATATATAACAGTTTCCTTCTCTCAGCAGTTCTTAGTACTGTTTTTGACTCGAACAATATACCCCATTTAATTTGGTTACTTTTCTACTTGCTGTATATTTTCTGCCTCTTGTTCTCACTAAATATTTTCTACTCTTTTAGTTTTACATCTCAGCTGTTTTGCTAGTTTCAATAAATTGCCTTCATAAAGTACAAAAAGACTATCAAAACTCACAAAAGAGAACTGATGTACAATGGAACTTGGACTTTGTGATGCACTAACCAATGATTGAGACTGCTGCTAACAAGGTAAACAAATGTAAGGCTCTCTTTACAAGTGAGGGTGGATGGATTATCATGAGGAAAATAATGCAAAATTATTTAAAATGACAATATCTCTAGGTGACACTTTTCTTGAAGATGGCAAAATGTCTTGGGTGTACAGGAATACTGGAAAGTGAAGGAGAATGGTAGCCGGCTATAGTTCCCTCTACTCCAGGGGTTCCTGGTGAGATGCAGGCATGCAATTTAATCTTCCGCAATCAGCTCCTCTGTTTGATTTCAGATTTCCCATCGGAAGAGCAGCAGGTAAGATTCTGACTGAATCAGTGATGGTGACTAGTTGTACGAGACTATCCATGCACCAAAAAGGAGTGTCAAGGCTAATCCATCAGCATAGATATCAGTGCTTGCCTACTCCAGACCTCAGCCACTAACTACTCTTGACCTCTCCCAGCAGCTGCTTGCTCCACTACTGATGTCTGCTTCTTCTGACAGCCAACTTTGTCTATCGTTAAGACATATCACCCAAAGGCACAGACATCCCTGGGCAAATCCAGATTACGTCAGATAGCGACACAGATATCACAAATGGGAATCTATCATGAAAAACCTCCAAGTTGTAGTCAGTGAAATTACCCTTCACCTATCTTGAAGGTCTCTCGGCCGCATAGTAGTAGCGCAGAACACATTTCGGGAACTATCGGATAAGCCATAACTTAGTAATTTGTCCGGGATCTAGGGGCCACTGGAGTTATGAAGTTAATTAAATCTCCTAAAGAATTCAGCATACCTTGGCAAAGCATGAGTGTCAAATGTTTCTGGCTCAAAACTTCAGGGAGGGCCATAATCAGAATAAAATCTTAAATTAAATGAATGAGGGGAATCATTTTGGGTCAGAATTTTCAATATGTCCACAGTACCAAATGATCAGAGTGTTAAACCAGTGTTTGCAAATGGGTTGATAGCTAAAAATTGATTGCGACGTTACTTTAATTAGCCACATAAACAATTATATGGCACAATTCTATGTTACAAATCCCAAAACATCATGCAATGGTTATTTTAATTCAAAGGAAACAGACTAAAATTAGAACAAATGTAAATTACTGTCCCTCAACCCTGAGAAGTTACCTGGCGTATCTTTTGATGTGGAGTTCATTGGATTCAAAGACAAATATTTATTAACTTCCTGCTGACCAATATCACTCAGAGATTGCAGAACTTCAGCTTCTTGGTCAATGATATCTACATTAAACACGAGGGGGAGAAAAAGACAGATTTAGCAGAGATGGGGGTGGAATAACACTGGGATATGCAGTGGCTTCATTTTAAGGCCATTTCCCAGTCCTGCGGCCATTAAACCATATTGTTTATCTTCCAGTTAAGACAGCTGCACACTGTGTACAACTATCTTGTTCAATGTTGCTCCCTTCCCCAATGGCTGCAAATGGTACATACAGGGTAATTAAACTTTGATGTTGTCCTTATGGTTTTGGCCACTCAACTTGCCAGTTGTCAATTTTTGGGCTGCCCATCTCCATCTGCATTTACTTTATGAAGTGCAGCTGAGCAGTTCTGCTTTTAAGAGAGACTGAAGAAATGGCACAGACAATTGATAAATTTAGAGGCACAGATTTTAAGAATGATGGAAGGGATACTTTCAAAATTAGAATGTTGAAGATCTGAAAGATGGGGATAAAACTTGATGTTATACGAGTAGAACAGAACAAAGCAATAAAGGTTCTTTACAAGAATCACCAAGAATACAACTGGAGGATTAAAATGAGCCAAAAATATCACCTCTTTAGGACAGTTAGCAGCTATACCTTCGGGACATGGAGGGGTGGGTTGTAGAAGGAAAGGAGGAGTCTCAGAAGTTACGACACAGCTTTAGGGAGAGACCAGAAGGAGTGGCTACTGCAGGTGCAGGAAGACAGCAGTTGATATTTTTCAATAAATTTTACATTTAGCAGTTCCAATTAGTAGATTTATAGAAATCAAGAACAGAGGTAAAGTTGAAATAATCAAGACACGTGTGATATAACTCAACCAACATGCAGTACCAGATCTGACAGAATAGCAGGAGTGAGGTGTTAAAATGTTCATGCCAAAATATCAATAACTTCACAGACATAAATAATGCCCATAAGAGGTAAATTCAAAGTTTTAAAATACAGATCAATCAAACCTATTGTTGCAGAAAAGTAATTTTTCTTAGTTGGGTGAATTGCAGACTGGCAGAAAATCAATTCACAAATGAAAAAAAAAAACACATATTGAACGACTAGAAGCCAATGACACAGCTCTCTTGGTGCTAGAAAGCAGAAGGAATGCAATTTGTGCATTTCTCCCAGGATTCTGTTTCAGGACAGCAACTTCCATTGGCTGTTCTGCTGCTTGAGTGGAGCCTCGGAACTTGGTTTCTGTTGTATTGCTGGGCTCTGCTGTGTAATGCAGAAACTCAGAGTGCAAATGTAGGACCACAGAATATAGCTCCTTTCATCCAATGGAACATTGGTCTACAATCCTAATGGCTTCCAGAACTGTTGCATTTTTACATTATGGAGTGAAACTTGTAGGAGGAAAGAAGGAGCCTCAGAAGTTACGACACAGCTTTAGGGAGAGACCAGAAGGAGTGGCTACTGCAGGTGCAGGAAGACACGTTAAAGGGGAGAGAATCAGGCATTTTTTATCTTAAGCCACTGGGCCACCAGGGAGGGTTTCAGCCAGGCCAGCAGCCTGGCACCGGGCCACACAGTGAGGAGAAGGTGCACTGACACAAAGCGCACGGAAAGACAACAATTTTTTTCATTACATTTCGGGCGGAGTATTGTGCCGGTTCGGGAAGTGGCAGTGCGCGTTATGATGACGCGCTGCGGCGTTCAGCAGCAGCAGGGCGGAAGTGAGAACAGGCTGAAAAATCAATGACCTGAATTTGGGTCAGGGCGGCCATTGGACTGCAACGCGGCAACCACTCGATTCCGCCACAAAACGGCGGAAACGGGCTTTATCTGGACCCTGAATTTCGGCCCCAAAGAATTGTATAAATTTAGCCCAATCACTCTCAGTTTTACTCATACCTGCATCGCTCTGCGTCTTGGAGAAAGAACACACTGCATCAGCATCCTTGCTTGCACTTCTCACTTTGCTGGAGGATTTGACTCTGGAGACAGTTAAATTCAACAGTCCCTTAGCTCTGCGGATTGTTGTCACTGCTTTAGTGTGGGAGATTCCAACTACACTTTCCTCATTTACCTGTCATTAAAGAATATAGATAATGGTAGGTGTATGCAAGTTACTAATGCAAGACCTTTCAATCACTGGAAGCTTTTTGTTGTTTTATATGGTGACCACCCCCACAGTTACTTTGTATGAGAGAAAGCGAGGTTAAGACATTGTGATAAAGTGTGGCTCCGTGTGCACAACAATATTATTAAAGGCTTATTAATTGCTAGAAATGTGTTAACCTAGTCTATATGCAATTATAATAATTTTGCATATTTGTTTTCTGTTACAAACTACCAGCTAGCTCCTAAAGGAAAACAATTAACTGATTTCCATCTCCTTAAAAAAAGTTTGGTTTAAAACATGTTATTTTATAATTCCCTATTTTATCCCAAGCAACAATAACTTCCCAGATACTAAAAAAAAGCACATCGTTGGTATTTGATATCAATCATTTCCCCTTCGCACCCTGAGGAGAAGTATACTGGGAACTGAATACTCAGGGGTATTTGACAATTCAGAAGGATAGACAAAGGAAAAGGAGGTGGGGTAGCTCTGTTAATAAAGGATGAGATCAATGCAGTAGTGAGAAATTATATTGGCTCAAAAGATCAAGATGATGAATCAATTTGAGTGGAGATAAGCAATAATATGGGGAAGAATTCACTGGTGGGCATAATCTATAGGCCCCATTAACAGTAGCTACACTGTCGAAGTATAAATAAATAAATAACGGAGGCTTGTAAGAAAAGTATGGCAATAATCATGAGCGATTTTAATCTTCATATTGATTGGACAAATCAAACTGGCCAAGGTAGCCTTGAGGAAGAGTTCATAGAGTGTATCTGAGATGGTTTCCTTGAACAGTACAATGCAGAACCAACCAGGGAGCAGGCTATCTTGGATCTGGTACTGTCTAATGAGACAGGATTAATAAATGATCTCATAGTAAAGGATCCTCTAGGAAAGAGTGACCATAGCATGGTTGAATTTCAAATTCAGTTGGAGGGTGAGAAAGTTGGATCTCAAATCAGTGTCCTGATCTTAAATAAAGGCGACTACAAAGGTATGAAGGCAGTGTTGGCTAAAGTGGACTGAGAAAATAGAATAAAGTGTAAGACGGTTGATAAACAGTGGCAGACATTTAAGGAGATATTTCATAACTCTCAACAAAAATATATTCCAGTGAGAAGGAAAGACTTTAAGAGAAGGGAGAACTATCTGTGGTTAACTAAGAAAGTAAAGGATGGTATCACATAAAAAAAAAGCACACAAAGTTGCCAAGATTAGTGGGAGGCCAGAGGATTGGGAAATATTTAAAAATCAGCAAAGGATGACTAAAAAATATACAAAGAGAGGGAAGATAGAGTATGAGGGTAAATTAGCAAGAAATATAAAAATGGATAGGAAGACCTTCTACAGCTTATATATATCTATAAAAAGAGAGTAGCTAAAGTAAATGTTGGTCTCTTAGAGGACGAGACTGGGGAATTAATAATGGGGGAACCAGGGAAATGGCGGAGACTTTGAACAAATATTTTGCATCGGTCTTCACGGTAGATGACACTAAAAGCATCCCAATAATAGATAATCAAGGGTTTATAGGGAGGGAGGAACTTAAAACAATCACTATCACTAAAGAAAAAGTACCAGGTAAAATAATGGGACTAAAGGTGCTCAAGTCCCCTGGCCTGCATTCTAGGATCTTAAAAGAAGTGGCTGCAGAGATAGTGATGCTTTGGTTGTAATCTACCAAAATTCCTTGGATTCTGGAGAGGTCCCTCGCGGATTGGAAAGCCGCAAATATAACGCTCCTATTTAAAAAAGGAAGTCAGAAAGCAGGAAACTATAGACCAGTTAGCCTAACATCTGTCGTTGGTAAAATATTGGAATCCAATATTAAGGAAGCAGTAGCTGGACATTTGGAAAAGCATAATACAGTCAAGCAGAATCAGCATGGTTTTATGAAAGGGAAATCATGTTTGACAAATTTGCTGGAGTTCTTTGAGGATATAACAAACAGGGTGGATAAGGGGGAACCAGTGGATGTGGTGTATTTGAATTTTCAGAAGGCATTCAATAAGGTGCCACATAAAAGGTTATTGCACAAGATAAGAGCTCAGTGTTGGGGGTAATATATTAGCATGGATAGCGGATTGTCTAACTAACAGAAAACAGAGAGTGGGGATAAATGGTTCATTTTCTGATTGGCAAACGGTAACTAGTGGGGTGCCACAGGGATCGATGCTGGGACCTCAACTATTTTCAATCTATATTAATGACTTGGATGAAGGGACCGAATGTAATGTAGCCAAGTTTGCTGATGATACAAAGATGGGTGGGAAAGCAAGTTATGAGGAGGACACAAAAAATCTGTAAAGGGATATAGACAGGCTAAGTGAGTGGCCAAACATTTGGCAGATGGAGTATAATGTGGGAAAGTGTGAGGTTATCCATTTTGGCAGGAAAAATAAAAAGGAAAATTATTTACATGGTGAGAAACTACAAAATGCTGCCATACAGGAGGGACCTGGGGGTCCTTGTGCATGAAACACAAAAAGTTAGTATGCAGGTACAGCAAGTAATCAGGAAGGCAAATGGAATGTTGGCCTTTATTGCAAGGGGGAATGTAGTATAAAAGCAGGGAAGTCCTGCTACAACTGTACAGGGTATTGGCGAGGCCACACCGAGAGTACTACATACAGTTTTGATCTCCTTATTTAAGGAAGGATATACTTGCATTGGAGGCAGTTCAGAGAAGGTTCACTAGGTTGATTAAAGAGATGAGGGCATTGACTTATGAAGAAAGGTTGAGCAAGTTGGGCATATACTCATTGGAGTTTAGAAGAATGAGAGGTGATCGTATTGCAACATATAAAATACTGAGGGGGCTCGACAAGGTAGATGCAGATAGGATGTTTCCACTCATGGAGGAATCCAGAACTAGGGGGGCATAATTTAAGAATAAGGGGTCGCCCATTTAGAACTCGGATGAGGAGGAATTTTATATCTCAGATTCTTGAATCTGTGGAATTCTCTGCCCCAGAGAGCTGTGGACGCGCGGTCATTGAATATATTTAAGGTGGAGATAGAGATTTTTGAGCGATAGGGAATAAAGGGTTATGGGGAGCGGGCAGGGAAGTGGAGCTGAGCCCAAGATCAGATCAGCCATGATCTTATTATTAAATGGCGGAGCAGGCTCATGGGACCAAATGGCCTACTCCTGCTCCAAATTCTTATGTTCTTATAGCACTATTGACATGGGGAAAAAATACAGGTTGTAAGATAATGAGTATTTTGTATTTTCCTTTGTATTAAGGCAATTAAGTTGTGAACGTTCATTATATATTTGAATTTAAAGACTTTAGTAACAAGTATAAAATCTATTTGGGTTGTTAAAAAGTTGTGTCTGTCTGATACCTGTCTACTTAGTTTAATCCAGTTGCTGGAAAGCATGTGGCATTACAGGTCATATGATTACTGGGAACCAATCAGATCAAAGAATCACAAACAAAGTGGTCACATTTGATCCTACATCAGCTTCCCTGCTCCCGCCTGACCCTGCTCCTTGCACTCTTCTAGCCCAATCCTACTACCATCAGCTTTCTCCCTGTTCTCAGCCCAACTCTATCGACACTCTCCCTATTCAACAGCTGACCATCACTCCTACAGCTCACCGTGAATCTTAGCACAGGCCTACAGTCCACTCCAATCCGCCATTCTTGCACCAATCCCAGGCAACTGTAGAGATATTTTCCACTTCTTCATCCCATGCTGCCCTAACAACCAATCATGCCACATCTCAAACTGGGACCTAACCCTGTCCCACCCTAACTTGTAGCCAATAGTTGAGGCCAATTCACTAAATATATTCAAAAGGGAGTTAGATGAAGTCCTTACTACTCGGGGGATCAAGGGTTATGGCGAGAAAGCAGGAAGGGGGTACTGAAGTTTCATGTTCAGCCATGAACTCATTGAATGGCGGTGCAGGCTAGAAGGGCTGAATGGCCTGCTCCTGCACCTATTTTAAAAAAAAATAAAAAAAAAAAAAAAAAAAATACCCCATCCTCCTACTGAAGCTGAAACCACGCATGCCTTGTAAGAGAAAAATCTGCAAATACAAATAAATAATATCTAACATTCAAAAACACAGGCTGAAAATTAAAAGACAAAAGTCTTTCATTTGCAATATGAACGAACAGGAGAGCAGAACCAGGCTAAGATGGATTACAGTGGCATCCATCACAATGACTTAAAGATAAGCCACTATTTTTAATCCTGGTAATTGTAACATATTTCTAGTCAATATGCTGCCATAGGGAAGAAAGTACCACTTGAACTGGTTCACAATAATGAAATGCAGCACATAGGTGATCTAAAAATCAGGGAACATTTAGGATGTAGTAACTACAATAAAATTAGACATACTATATCTCTAGTTCAAGAATAGAAAAGAAAAAAATATATATAACGAGATAAAGAGGGACGTTTCCTAGATTAAATGAAAGGAAAAGTGGCAATAGAACCATAAATCAGCAACAGGAAATATTTAAACTGGAGATTTAAAGTATAGTCCAGCAAAAACAATTGTCTATCAAAGGCTAGGGTTCCATGGATGAACAGGGAAATTAGATCAAATTAGTGCAGCAGCTCAGAGTGGGAAACCTGAGAGTTTGGTAAGTGGGAGAGTTCAGTGAAGTGGGGGCAGGAGGTGTTGCTTTGTCTTGTTTTTCCTAACTTTTTCTGCAGAGCGGCAGTGTACCTGAGTGGGAGCAGACCGAGGCCTGAGAGTGGGGATAAAAGCCACAGCAGACCTGCAACTTCAAGGAATCTAATATGGCCAGTGTGATTTCAATCGCCTGGTTGGGTCGGAGTAGAATTTTCCCAGATTTTTTCCCCAATTGGCGTGGGGTTTTCTCTGTTTTTTTGCCTCTCTCAGGAGATCACACAGCTCCGGGTGGGGAGAACTCTGCAGTGTGACATCATAGGTAAGGCTGGTAAGTGATTGGTAGTGATTGTGGGCTAAGTTGTTCTTTTAAATTAACATATAGCATATAACTAAATTCTAAAAACTAACCTTTATTTGTTTAACTAATTTAATAAACTACATAAGGTAAATACTTGATTAACACTAAACTAATTAATTCAATTAAATAATGGGAAAACAGGAGATGTGTTGCTACTACAATATAGAAACATAGAAAATAGGTGCAGGAGTAGGCCATTCGACCCTTCGAGCCATTCCCTCAGTATCCCTTTCCCTTTCCTGCTTTTTCTCCATACCCATTTGATCCCCTTAGCCGTAAGGGCCATATCTAACTCCCTCTTGAATATATCCAATGAACTGGCATCAACAACTCTCTGCGGCAGGGAATTCCATAAGTTAACAACTCTGAGTGAAGAAGTTTCTCCTCATCTTAGTCCTGAATGGCCTACCCCTTATTCTAAGACTATGTCCCCTGGATCTGGACTTCCCGCATCTAACCTGCCCAGTCCCGTCAGAATCTTATACGTTTCTATGAGATCCCCTCTCATCCTTCTAAACTCCAGTGAATAAAGGCCCAGTTGATCCAGTCTCTCTTCATATGATAGTCCAACCATCCCTGGAATCAGTCTGCTGAACCTTCGCTGCACTCCCTCAATAGCAAGAACATCCTTCCTCAGATTAGGAGACCAAAACTGAACACAATATTCCAGGTGAAGCCTCACTAAGGCCCTGTACAACTGCAGTAAGACCTCCCTGCTCCTACACTCAAATCCCCTAGCTATGAAGGCCAACATACCATTTGCCTTCACCACTTGCTGTACCTGCATGCCCACTTTCAATGACTGATGAACCATGACACCCAAGTCTCGTTGCACCTTCACTTTTCCGTATCTGCCACCATTCAATATTCTGCTTTCGTGTTTTTGCCCCCAAAATGGATAACCTCACATTTATCCACATTATACTGCATCTGCCATGCATTTGCCCACTCACCTAACCTGTCCAAGTCACCCTGCAGCCTCTTAGCGTGCTCCTCACACTCACACCGCCATCCAGTTTAGTGTCATCTGCAAACTTGGAGATATTACACTCAATTCCTTCATCCAAATCATTGATGTATATTGTAAAGAGCTGGAGTCCCAGCACTGAGCCCTGCGGCATTCCACTAGTCACTGCCTGCCATTCTGAAAAGGACCCATTTTTCCCAACTCTCTGCTTCCTGTCTGCCAACCAGTTCTCTATCCACATCAGTACATTACCTCCAATACCATGAGTTTTGATTTTGCACACCAATCTCTTGTGCGGGACCTTGTCAAAAGCCTTTTGAAAGTCCAAATACACCACATCAACTGGTTCTCCCTTGTCCACCTTGCTAGTTACATCCTCAAAAAATTCCAGAAGATTCGTCAAGCATGATTTCCCTTTCATAAATCCATGCTGACTTGGTCCGATCCTGTCACTGCTTTCCAAATGGGCTGCTATTTCATCCTTAATGATTGATTCCAACATTTTCCCCACTGCTGATGTCAGGCTAACCAGTCTATAATTACCCGTTTTCTCTCTCTCTCCTTTTTAAAAAAGTGCTGTTACATTAGCTACCCTCCAGTCCATAGAAACTGATCCAGAGTCGATAGACTGTTGGAAAATGATCAGCAATGCATCCACTATTTCTCGGGCCACTTCCTTAAGTACTCTGGGATACAGACTATCAGGCCCCGGGAACTTATCGGCCTTTAATCCCATCAATTTCCCTAACACAATTTCCCGCCAAATAAGGATATCCTTCAGTTCCTCCTTCTCACTGGACCCACTGTCCCCTAGTACATTCGGAAGGTTGTGTGTGTCTTCCTTTGTGAAGACAGAACTGAAGTATTGGTTCAATTGCCATTTCTTTGTTCCCCATTATAAATTCACCTGAATCCGACTGCAAGGGACCTACGTTTGTCTTCACTAATCTTTTTCTCTTCACATATTTGCAGAAGCTTTAGCAGTCAGTTTTTATGTTCCCTTCAAGCTTTCTCTCGTACTCTTATTTTTCCCCTCTTAATTAAATCCTTAGTCCTCCTCTGTTGAATTCTAAATTTCTCCCAGTCCTCAGGTTTGTTGCTTTTTCTGGCCAATTTATATGCCTCTTCCTTGGCTTTAACACTATCCTTAATTTCTCTTGGTAAACGCAGGCATGTATTGCACGTTGAGAGATGGCACACACATCCCCAGTTGTAGCCTGAAACGATCCCGAGGCATAGAAAGAAAGTGCAGCTGTTACCTTCACTTCAACAGACAAGGCAGTTGTCCTTCTGCTTCTGGGCTGCAAATCTGCTCTCACCATATCACAGATCTTAGTGACAACTTCTCTGCGAAAACGCAGCCTTTTCACACAATCAGCCTCGCTCATGTCCAGGTACGAGCACCTGGTTCGATATTGTCGATGTGGGTAAGGTCTCCTGCCCATCAACCTACGGGCTACGACGTTCCTGGTGCGGTGAGCTCTAATCAATTCTCTCCTATGCAGTGAATTGATGGCAAACCATTGCATAATACGTGGTGTTGACAATGCAGCACGCATTCTGCAAATTTAAATATAAAACTGTCGATGTGGCTGCCTCTCCCTATCCAAATGGCCTCAGTCCCCCTCACAGCTCGAAGGCTACTGCTGTATCTTCGGCTGCCGTCGAGCCACTGACGCCGCCCCTAAAGCGTGGCCGAATGGCCTCAAGCATCATAAAGAGCTGCGTGTGTCAGGTGTTGATTCTTCGGCTGCCGGCCAGCCACTGACGCCGCTGATATCCTATGGCCGAATGGCCTCACGTCGGTCCGCTGCTGATTCTTCGGCTGCCGGCCAGCCACTGATGCCGCTGATATCTCATGGCCGAATGGCCTCGGGTCCGTCCGGTGCTGCTTCTTCGCGGCCAGCCACGAAGAGAATGAAGGCCTGCCTCAAGCACTGCAGCTCAGCTCGAAGCTTGCTGCCGCTGCCGTCGAGACACTAACGCCACACCGCTGCCTGTCTCCAACATGAAAGGCCTGCCTGAAGTACTTTCACATAGGTAGGAACATGGTTTATTTAATCTTTTATTTGCTTATAAATTTTTATTCAGGTTGGATTTATTTGTATAATATTTGTATAAGTATAACTAAGGATTGATTGTAAAATTTAATGACTTCCCTTCCCCCCCCCCCCCCCCCCACCATTCCCTACGCCTAATTTGTAACCTACGCCTGATTTTCTAAAGTGTAGACAAGGTGTTTTAGAGCGTACAAAAATCTTCACTTACTCCATTCTAAGTTAGTTTGGAGTAAGTTTTCACTCACGAAACTTTGAAATCAGGCGTAAGTGGCCGGACACGCCCCCTTTTGAAAAAAAAACTCTGTTCCAAAGTGAAACTATTCTAACTGACTAGAACTGGAGCAAACTAAATGTCGAGAATTCCGATTTCTAAGATACTCCGTTCTACACCAGTTGCTCCTAAAAATCAGGAGCAAATCATGTGGAAACTTAGGGCCTATATAGGGTGCGAAACATTTATCGATTACTCAGACAGGCTAACAAATTGCTTATTTACTGTCTATGGGGAAAACAACAAAGCTGCATCAGTAGCATTTTAATCAGCCATCATTAAAAAGCATAATTTAAAAGTCTTTCACCCGCCCCACACCCACCTCAAAGAAAAACATTTCTGGGGAAAACCAGTCTTAAAAAGGATCACAATCACAAGAGTGTGTGGTAAGTGTGCAGCAATGCCAAGAGACCGACGGCGCGAAGAAAGCAAACTAAGTGTGGATAATTCCGATTTCTAAGATACTCCGTTCTTCACCAGTTGCTCCTAAAAATCAGGAGCAAATCATGTGGAAACTTGGGGCCTATATAGGGTGCGAGACATTTATCGATTACTCAGACAGGCTAACAAAGTGGTGATGAGAACACAGTGATTTTAATGATTTTCGGGCAGAATGGATTTTACCGAAATATCCTAGATTTATGCGGTTTTAGAGTTTTTCCTACGTGATGCAAGAATGGACTAAGTGCACAATCAATTAAAATGTTGACATTTTGGATCCTGCCGATGCCCAAGGGAACATTGCAGAAAGCCACGAAACATTTATAAATGTTTCTTCCTGACTTCATTCAGCGGGAATGCTTATAATCGCTGTTTTTCGCCCGGCGCCATTTAAAAAGATAACTCTTTCTGTCGCTTCTTTTGCTGAGCGTGGTATTTGCTCGGCATACCTAAATATACCCCGTGGCTAACCCTGCCAGCATATTCCAGGCTGATGTTACAGCGTAGAGGATCAGCAACAAGGTTTTCTTTGAAACTGGACTGAGCACACAACACAAACTATCGCAGATCAGTGGTTTGCCATTTTCCAACCCAGACTTCTGCTTCTGCTTGAGAAGGTTTCTTTTAAACATAGGAGCTTTAATGCATTACTGTGGGAGCTTCTGGACGTTTTGGTCCAGGGCGACTACATCTGCGGCTCGACGAACATTGGCTCCGAGTTGAGGAGCTGGAGTCCGAGCTGCAGACATTGCGAGACAACAGGGAGGTGAAATTTACCTGGACCCTTTGCACCAGGAGGCAGCCACACCCTCTAGATTAAATACTTTAGAATTTACTCGTGGTCAGGGACAGGAGGGTGTGACTTCGAGTGAGGCAGGTATGGGGATCCAGGAGGTAGTATTGCAGGAGCCTCAGTCCCTGCACTTGTCCAATAGATTTGAGGTTCTTGCAACCCTTGTGGACAAGTGTGCAGATTGCGGGGTGAACGAGTTGACTGTGGTGCAGAAAGCCATTCAAGCTGGGGGAGTAAAGAGGAAGGTGGTTGTAGTAGGGGACAGTATAGTTAGGGGGATAGATAGGGTTCTCTGCAGCTGAGAGTATGGGTCCTGAAGGCTGTGTTGCCTACCCGGTGCCAGGGTAAAGGACATCTCCTCCGGGCTGGAGAAGAACTTGGAGTGGGAGGGGGAGGATCCAGTTGTTGTGGTACATGTAGGTACCAATGACATAGGTAGGACTAAGAAAGAGATTCTGCTGAGAGAATTTGAGCAGCTAGGGACTAAATTGAAAAGCAAAACCACAAAGGTAATAATCTCTGCATTATTACCTGAACCATGAGCAAATTGGCATAAGGTCAATAGAATCAGGGAGATGAACACATGGCTCAGAGGTTGGTGTGGGAGAAGTGGATTTCAATTTGAGGGGCACTGGCACCAATACTCGGGAAAGAGAGAGCTGTTCCGTGGGGATGGTCTAAACCTGAACTATGCTGGGACCAGAGTTCGAGCGAATCGAATAACTAGGGAGATAGACAGGGCTTTAAACTAAAATGGTAGGAGGGTTTGGGGGGGGGGGGGGGGGGGGAAAGGAAAGTGGACTGTTCCAGTGGAGAGAAATCTAGAATGCTGAAGAGAAAAGAAAAGGAAGCAATGCAGGAAAGTGATTGTAGTAAGGATAACCAGATTATGTCAGGAAGGGACAGAGCATACAAACAAAAGAATGCACTAACAAATAGGTTCCAGGTAAGAAAAAAAGTGATAAGATAAGACAAATAGAACTATAGTCCAAAATAATGTTAAGTTGTCTAATAATGTTAAAAAGACAAATCTAGAAGCACTGTATCTGAATGCACGAAGCATTCGTAAAAAGGCAGATGAATTAACAGTGCAAATAGATGTAAATGGATACGTTATAGTTGCAATTACGGAGATATGGTTGCAGGGTGACCAGGGTTGGGAACTGAATATCCAAGGATATTCGATATTTAGGAAGGACAGGGAAAAAGGAAAAGAGGGTGGTATGGCGTTGTTAGTAAAGGATGAAATTAGAGTAATAGTGAGAAAGGATATTGGTAAAAAAAACACGATGTAGAATCAGTCTGAGTGGAGCTAAGGAGCACCAAGGGGCAGAAAACATTGGTGGGAGTTGCCTATAGGGCTCCAAACAACAGTAGTGGTAGTGTAGTGGACGGCATCAAATGGGAAATTAGAGATGCATATAACAAGGGTACAAGGGGACTTTAATATACATATAGACTGGCCAAACCAAATTGGTAATAATACTGTGGAAGATGAATTCCTGGAGTGTGTGCAAGATGGCTTTTTAGACCAGTACATTGAGGAGCCTAGTCAGAAACAGTCTATCTAGATTAGGTATTGTGTAATGAGAAGGGGTTAATTAACAGTCTTGTTGTGCGGGGAAGAGTGACCATAACATGATTGAATTCTTTATTAAGATGGAAAGTGAAGTAGTCCAATCCGAAACTAGGGTCCTAAATCTAGACAAAGGAAACTACGAAGGTATGAGGAATTAATTGGCTATGATAGATTGGGAAGATTCATTAAACGGCATGATGGTGGATAGGCAATGGCTAACATTTAGGGAACGAATGCATGAATTGCAACAGGTATACATTCCTTTCTGGCACAAAAACACAAAAGGAAAAGTGGCCCAACCATGGCTAACAAAAGAAATTAAGGATAGTCTTAAATCCAAAGAGGAGTCAAACAAAGTTTCCAGAAAAAGTAACAAGTCTGAGGATTGTGAGCAGTTTAGAATACAGCAAAAAAGGACCAAGAGATTGATTAAGAGGGAAAAAAATAGAGCATGAGAGTAAACGTGCAAGGAACATAGAAACCGACTGCAAAAGTTTCTACAAGTACGTAAAAAGAAAAAGTTTAATGAAGACAAATGTAGATCCTTTACAGTCAGAAACGAGAGAATGTTTAATGGGGAACAAGGAAATGGCAGAACAATTATTACTTTGGTTCTGTCTTCATGGAAGAGGACATAAATAACGTCCCAGAAATTCTAGGGAACCAAGGGTCTAGTGAGCAAGAGGAATTAAAGGAAATGATTATTAGTAAGAAAATAGTGCTGAAGAAACTAATGGGACTGAAGGCTGATAAATCCCCAGGGCCTGATAATCTGCATCTCAAGAGTACTAAAAGAGGTAGCCTTATCATCATAGGCAGTCCCTCAGAATCGAGGAAGACTTGCTTCCACTCTTAACATGAGTTCTTAGGTGGCTGTTGTTATGTATTGATGCTTGGGGTCACCAGATACCAGAGGGCGCCACTGTCAGAGGTTATCGGGCTGTATGCGCGTGTATGTGTCACTGGTATATAAGCGCGGGTACTATGGGCGCGAATCAGGTTTACACCTGAAGCAGTTTACAGTAACAAAACTCGAGTCATTACAGCTGTACAGTCCAATACGAGAACCAGTCTGTCACAGGTGGGGCAGATAGTCATTGAGGAAGGGGTGGGTAGGACTGGTTTGCCGCACGCTCTTTCCACTGCTCGCACTTGATTTCTGCACGCTCACGGCGACGAGACTCAAGGTGCTCAGCGCCCTCCCGAATGCACTTCCTCCACTTGGGATGGTCTTTGGCCAGGGTCTCCCAGGTATCAGTGGGGATGTTGCACTTTATCATGGAGGCTTTGAGGTTATCCTTGTAACGTTTCCGCTGCCCACCTTTGGTTCTTTTGCCGTGAAGGAGTTCCGAGTAGAGCGCTTGCTTTGGGAGTCTCGTGTCTGGCATGCGAACTATGTGGCCTGCCCAGTGGAGCTGATCAAGTGTGGTCACAGTGCTTCGATGCTGGGGATGTTGGCTTGGTCGAGGACGCTAATGTTGGTGCATCTGTCCTCCCAGGAGATTTGTAGGACCTTGCGGAGACATCGTTGGTGGTATTTCTCCAACGACTTGAGGTGTCTACTGTACATGGTCCATGTTTCTGAGCCATACAGGAGGGCGGGTATTACTACAGCTCTGTAGACCATAAGCTTGGTGGCAGATTTGAGGGCCTGGTCTTCAAACACTCTTTTCCTCAGGCGGCCGAAGGCTGCACTGGCACACTGAAGGCAGTGTTTGATCTCGTCATCAATGCCTACTCTTGTTGATAGGAGGCTCCCGAGATATGGGAAGTGATCCACGTTGTCCAGGGCCGTGCTGTGGATCTTGATGACTGGGGGACAGTGCTGTGTGGTAAGGACAGGCTGGTGGAGGACCTTTGTCTTGCTGATGTTTAGCGTAAGGCCTATGTTTTTGTATGCCTTAGTAAATACGTCGACTATCTTCGGGAGTTCAGCCTCTGAATATGCGCAGGCACAGGCGTCGTCTGCGTACTGTAGCTCGATGAGAGAGTTTGTGGTGGTCTTGGACCTGGCCCGGAAACGGCAAAGGTTGAACAGATTCCTACTGGTTTTTAGTTTACTTCCACTCCAGCGGGGAGCTTGTCAACTGTGAGGCGGAGCATGGCATGGTAGCCATGGAAATTGTGGATGCATTGGTTGTCAAGAAGTCTAGAACAAGGGGCCACAGTCTCAGGATACGGGGTAGGAAATTTCAGACTGAGATGAGGAGAAATGTCTTCACTCAGAGCATGGTGAACCTGTGGAATTCTCTACCACAGAAGGTTGTGGAGACCAAGTCACTGAATATATTTAAGGAGATAGATAGATAGATTTCTAGACACAAAAGGCATCAAGGGGTATGGGGAGAAAGCAGGAATGTGGTGTTGAGTTACAGGATCAGCCATGATCATATTGAATGGCGGTGCAGGGTCGAATGGCCTACTACTGCTTCTATTTGTCTATATTTCTATGAAACAAAAATAAAGTATTTAGCATTTATAGGACAGATAAAAAAGAAAATCAGGGCAGACACAAGGAGTACATTGGTTAGATTATTAGTAAAGAAAAGAGGGAGTACAGGAGAAAATTAGCCAAGAAACATAGGCAATAATAAAGCATTCTATAAGTACATTAGTAGTAAGAGGCTGTTCAAGTGGCAGGCAACTGGAGATGAAGGTAAAAAGCTTGTATTGTAGAGATACCAATTAAGTACCTTCCTTCAATTTTCACGGAGAAGGCTGTAGAACAATTAGTGGAGGTTAGTGTTTAAAAGAAAAATTGTACTAAAGAAATTAATTAAATTTAAGGTACAAAAAGGATCTTGAGGGAAGCTGAGGTAGAAGTAGCAAGGGTCTGACTAGAATTTTCCAAAATTTTGTGGAAAGGAAAATTGTGCTAGAGAACTGGAGGGCGGCAAATTTAACACCCATCTTCAAAAAAACTCAGGGATAAGCCAAGATATCATAGATCAGCCATGATCATATTGAATGGTGATGCAGGCTCGAAGGGCCGAATGGCCTACTCCTGCACTTATTTTCTATGTTTCTATGTCAGTTAGTCTTCAGTTGTTGGTAAACTACTGTAGTCTCTAATGTGGGATGGCATTATGAAGTACTTGCAGAAATATGAATGGCAGTATCGATATGTCCTGTTTGAAATGGGATGCTCAAAACTATACACAATATTTCAAATGTGGCCTAACTAAAGTTATGTACAAGTTCAACATTAGCTTCTTGCTTTTATATTCTATATAGATCCTTGGTTTTGTATCATGGAGCATAAAATACAAAAACAAGGAGGTAATGCTGACCTTATAAAATATCTTTGTTATGTCATAGTTGGACTGTATTGTACAGGTTTTGGGTATTTCGTTGGGAGAATATAAAAGAAACGGGAACGTTGCAGTGCAGATTCACTCGGTTGTTACCAGAGATGAGGGGGTTGCAGTTATGTGGAGAGACTTGAAAAATTGGGAATCTTTCACTGGAGCTCAGAAGATTAAAGGTGATCTGATACAAGTATACAAGATTATGAAGGGTTATGATATGGGAAATAACGATTATTGTTATTGGTGAGTGAGATGAGTAATAAGACAACATAAATTTAAGATAATCACAAAAAGTAATTAAAGAGATTAGAAAATAAAATCTTTACACAGAGGGAGGTTAGAATGTGGACTTCTCTGCCACAAACATTTCTTCAAGCAGTCTATACTTTGTTTGAAAGGAAACTGGAGGCTTATTTGAAATAGAAATATTAAACATATGAGGAGGAAGCAGATGAGTGAGATTAAATTAGTGGACAAAAACACAGGCCAGATAATGAGCATTTTGCTTGTGCTGTAATGTTCTATGATTCTATGAAGTTGACTTGCCTGAAGTAATCGGTCACCAACTTGGAGCCTTCCATCTATAGCAGCTGCACCACCAGGATGAATACACTTTACAAAAATACCAGTCTCACCACCTACGAGGGAGAACCCTAATCCTCCCGAGATAGGTTTCTGTAGCTCCAGGTGCATCATATCATTCTGTAGAGAGAAATAAAAGTCACTGAATTTCCCTATGCAACAGTGACTGCAGATTAAAAGAATTAAGTGTGTCTGAGATGCTTTTGGATGTTTGAGAGTTATAACAAGATGTTATAAAATTGCAATTCTTTGTTTCCATTTGTTGAATTTTGATGCCCTCCTGACACCTATCATGTTACATACTAGTTCCTAAGAGATCAGAAGTTCCAAGTTTGACTAGTGTCCCAAATTCTGATTGTAATTCGCACAGGAAGTTAATGTCCCACAACAAAATTATGTATAAAAAGCTTAATTTAATATCAAATTTATTGAGAATATGTGTTGTACACCAGCAACAGGCATATATTTTGAAACATTTAAAAATGTATTAGTTGGAATAACTAATGGACCCTCGGATGAGACAAATATCATAATATTTACTTTAACAAAATATAGTCCATTATTGGAGCTTGATTTCCAACCAACCCCCCCCCCTCACAACAGCCCCCCAACCTCTCCTCCCTCCCGTCCATTTTCATATGATCACCTTATCCCTTCTATTTTGCACTGTGAAATGTACAACCTTTTAACAGGGCCCCCAAAAAATACAAAACTACAAATTACAACACTGATAGAACATCAATGATGCATGACAAAAGCAGCCAGACTTAACTAAGGCTAGTTTTATCAGTCATCATGCAAGATAATGTCAATTTTGTTTTGAAATTTTAGGACAAGTATACCTTAAGCAATCATGTTGTGGGTCAATTATAAAGAAATAATCTGTATTGCATAATCATTAATTTTCACAAAAATGATTTTTCTCATCAATGTACATACTGATAAATTGCATTCTTACCTCTGACATATTTATATCACACACTGGATCATATTCACTTCTCTTGGTTCCATGCAGATGTCCTGTAGACAGAAGTGGTACTTAGAAACTAAACTGAGATGAGGTTAGTATCTTTAAAAAAAAATCCCAACCACCAACAACATTACACTCAATTAAGTACAAGCCTCTGGGCAAATATGTACTTTGGATTTAGCTTCAGACAATCTGAAATTTGAGCCTTCAGAAGCGCTGGGTAAAGCAACATACTGAAACAGTCCCTGCCTTTCTCCGAACCTCCAATTTATCCAAAACACCACTGCCAGCATTTTGTCTGGCACCAAGGCCAGCTCAGTTCTTGTTCTTGGGAATTTAAAATCCTGGTCTTAATTAACAAATTCCTTCATGGTTGTGCCACACCCTACATTTGCAACTTCCTCCTCCAGCCTCATGTTCCTTCTGCTCCTATATACCTTCTCTGCATCATCATTTGTGGTAGAATCTTTAGCCATCTCATCCTTACTCTCTGGAACTCCCTCCCAAAAGTCCTCTGCCTCTCCATGCCTTTATAATTTTTCCCAAGATCCCTGAGCTTTCAGCTTAATTCTTCCACAAAGGCTCACATACATTCCTTTATTCCTCTGTGAAGTGCCATGGGATTTTCTGTGATAAGTGGAGATTGTTGTTGAAGCTGCCTTCCTTTGCCTACAAGGGACAAGGACTCACGTAGTTGGTATGCAAGCCCAAAGATAAATATTTTGTACCTAACCAAAACTATTCTCCAAGGATATAGCATGATTTCACCATCATTAACAAGCAGGGATAAGGATATCTGACATTCAAACTTGTGCACTACATGCTCTGTAATATAACTGGATTGTTCTTCGAAAGAGCCGGCGCAGACACAATGGGCCGAATGCCCTCCTTCTGTGCTGAACTATTCTACGATTCTAGGATATGCAAAACCATTTTACAATATAATAGTTTGAACTGTGCTCAAGAGTCGTAAATGGTTTCATCCTGAGATCACAACAGTCGTTCTTCAATTGATAAGTAGATGCATGCTACCTTCACATATTTTTCACCTTCTGTTACCATAAATTTAGTCAGATGGTTGTGGGCTCAAGTCCAGGGACTTGAGCACAAAAATCTAGGCCAACACTCCAGTGCAGTGCTGAGGGAATGCTGCACTGTCGGAGGTGCCGTCTTTCAGATGAGACGTTAAACTGAGGTCCCGTCTGCTCTCTCAAGTGGATGCAAAAGATCCCATGGCACTATTTCAAAGAAGAGCAGGGGCGTTATCCCCGATTTTTTGGACAATATTTATCCTCAATTAACATAACAAAATCCAGATTATCTGGTCATTATCATATTGTCATTTGTGGGAGCTTGCTGTGTGCAAATTGGCTGCCGTGTTTCCTACATTATAACAGTGACTACATATATTTACACAGCCCCTTTATAAAAAGCAGTATGTGCATTCAAATTTTCTGAAGATAAAGATAATGATTAAATTGAGATTTAGACTTGTATTGAAAAAGTTTGCAATTGATAAATCTCTCAAAATACAACCCAAAACATGGGTAAGAGACTGAATTTTGAGGAATGAGTGGTATAGTAGTACTCTGGTTCCTTCACTTCTTGCACTTAGCCTCAGCTTTGTTGAAGAACAGCACTCTTTCTTGACTCTTGGGCGAGAAGATTATGGATTCAATCTCCACTCCAAGATTCAAGCACATAATCTAGGCCAACACTTTGTCAAAGGTGCTGTTTTTCTTTTGGGAAGTTAAACCAATGTCTTGTGTGCAATCATACCTTTTGTCATTTAATCACTCCTGCCTTCCACCATCACAAACCTTCCCTTTTGTTCTTTCCTACCCTCCCCATGTGTACAATATGTAGGGAAATACATTAGGTGGGGTACTATTTTTAGCAATTAACCATCAAACCAATGCATGAGTAATTTTAATGTACAACTATAAAATTAGTCCCACAGCAAATTGCCAAAATAAGCCTATTCTGCATAGTACTGTGCTTGCTGGTATCTCTGAACTACTTATGGAACATGTACAATTTGGGTCTACTGCAGTGTTCAAAGAAATAAAGTGGAGTAGAGATTAACAACATTCAACATGGTGGGCTCAATTTTCCCCAGTGATTTGTGCCGTTTTTTGTGGCGCGCGCCATATTTTTAGGCCTAAGTTTCCCCAATCAATTTGCACCAATTAACTCAGTTAGTTACGATTTTTTTTTAGGTTAGTTTTTTTTTGAGTCAAAGGGGGCGTAACCTGCCTCCCGCACCAATTCTGGCCAGTTAGGCAAGTTTGGCCAGTTCAGAGTTACTCCAGTTCTTCTTAGGTCGGCGTATGTGGCCTCTGTAGAAAAACCTTCTGGTGAGTTAAGAAAATCGGCGCACGTAAGTAAATCAGCGCAGCAGATGCCTGCACAGCAGCAGGAGAGGCAAGAGAGAGTGCGGGGGCCTTTCGGGTATAATTAGGAGCGGGGACCGGGAGGGAGGAGGCCGTTCGGCCAGGGATAAGAGCGGGGACCGGGAGACCATTTGGCCATAGATAGGAGCGGGGACCGGGAGGCCATTCGGTCACGGATAGGAGCAGGGACCGGGAGGCCATTCGGCCAAGGATAGGAGCGGGGACCAGGAGGCCATTTGGTCAGGGATAGGAGCGGGGACCAGGAGGCCATTCGGCCAGGGATAGGAGCGGAGACCGGGAGGCTATTCGGTCAGGGATAGAAGCGGGGACTGGGAAGCCATTCGGCCTGGGATAGGAGCGGGGACTGGGAGGCCATTCAGCCAGGGATAGGAGTGGAGACCGGGAAGTCCCTCAGCCTGGGATAGGAGCGGGGACCAGCACCAGCATGGAGGGTGGGGGGGATTATAATAATTTAATGGAAATAAGTTGCTGCAATGTTTAATGTGCTTGTGCTTGGTAAGTTGCTGTAATGTGCTTGTGCAGGTTGCTGTGAGCTGGCTGCAAGTGTCCCTGGTTACAGTGGCAACCTGAACTTTTTGGCGCAGATCAAGACTCCATCCCCAAAACTAAACGACAGGTTAGGAGGCGCCAAAATGAAGAAATCAAATGGGGAAACTTGGAAGATTTCTTTTGGTGTACTTAGGCCCCCAAAAAACGGGTGTAACTCTTCAAGTACGCCAAAAAACAGCTTTGGGGAAAATTGAGCCCGGTGTTTGTAAAAGTTTCAAAAACTCAACATAGGTTTGAATTTGCAGGTTTCACAAGTATACTCTTCTGCTCTGAATTCTAGGGGGCCGAAATTGCCCCTTCCAATAAGGCCTCTGGCCACCTGAAAGCGGCAGTGCGCAATGGCCGCCGACTCTCCAGGGAGGGGCCGCAATTTTGGAAATTACCCTTCGGGAATTTTGGAGCGAGGCCCGGGACCGCTCTGCTCATTTTCCTGCCGCGGCGTGCACGTGCCAACCCCTTACCGACTGGCGGGGACCCCCTTGCGAAATTGCCCCTCGGGAAATTGCCCCTTTATGGTATTGACCCGCCGCCGATCTGTTTTTGCTGTTGGTACACTCTCTGTGACATGGCAGCCCGGCCGCCCTTAAAGTGGAGGGCACACTGCATGCGGCCGCCATGTTATTTTTTTTGTCAGCCAACTGCCTGGTCGGTCCGACAATTATGGCCGCGGGTTCGGCCGGGCCGCCAACAGGGTGCCAGGCCGCTGGCCCAGCCGAAACCCTCCCTGTTGGCCCAGTGTTTGCCACAAAAGTGACTGCAGAGTTCCCAGTGGACCCTTTAACTGAAGGGGAGAGATGGTCATCAGCGCCGGCGCGTAACCACAACAGCCTCGGCTACTCTGCCCTGCCCCCACTTCCACCCTGCTATTGACGGTCACTCTGCCCAAACTACTGTCCCCATGATAAGGCCACTTCCGCCCCACTCCAAAAAAATCCCGGGAACTGAATTTCAACGGTTAGGCTGCCGCAATGCAAGGGGCGGCCTGAACACATCGAAAACGCTAAGTGCGCCTCGTTTCTGGCAGTGGGCAATTTCGGCCCCTAGATGTTTAATGTGTATCTTCTATAAGGTAACATTAAGGGAAATGAAACATCCTTTGACAGCAGTTATTCAAATTGCATCACATGATTCTAACCTTGTATAGAACCATGGTTCGACCATATGGAGTACAGTGCACAGTTCTGGTCTCCATGTTATAAAAGGGATATAGAGGCACTGGAGAAGCTACAAAAAAGATTCACAAGGATGATACCAGAACTGAGAGGATCAGGAAAGGCTGAACCGATTGTGGGCTTTTTCCTCTTGAAAAGAGAAGGCTAAGGAATGTCCCGATAGAGGTCTATAAGATTATGAAAGGTTTGATAGGGTAGACGTAGAGAAAATATTTCCACTTTGGGGTGGGGGGGGGGGGTGGGAGGAGGAGAAATCAAAAACTTGGGGCCATAAATAATAGTCACTAAGAAATCTAATAGTGAATTAAGGAGAAACTTCTTTACCCAGAGAGTGGCAAGAATGTAGATCACACTACCACAAGCAGAAGTGGAGATGGATAGCACACATTTCTTTTTATTCGTTCCGGGATGTGGGCGCCGTTGGCAAGGCCAGCATATCCCCTTCCCCAATTGCCCTTGAGAAGGTGGTGGTGAGCCGCCTTCTTGAACTGTTTCAGTCCTTGTGGTGAAGATACTCCCACAGTGCTGTTCGGGAGGAAATTCCAGTCCTTTGACCCAGCGACATTAAAGGAACGGCAATATACTTCCAAATCAAGATGGTGTGAGCTTAGAGGGGAACTTGGAGGTGATGGTGTTCCCATGCACATGCTGTCCTTCTAGGTGGTAGAGGTCACGGGTTTAAGGTGCTGCTGAAGATACCTTGGCGAGTTGCTGCAGTGCATCTTGTAGATGGTACACACTGCAGCTATGAGGGAGTGAATGTTGAAGCTGGTGGATGGGGTGCCAATCAAGCACAAGAACACAAGAAATAGGAGCAGGAATAGGCCACTTGACCTCTTAAGTCTACTCCACCATTTAATAAGATCATGGCTGATCTGATCATGGACTCAGTTCCACTTCCCTGCCCGCTTCCCAAAACCCTTTATTCCCTTATCGCTCAAAAATCTGTCTATCTCCACCTTAAATATATTCAATGACCCAGCCTCCACAGCAGTGAATTCCACAGGTTTACAACCCTCAGAGAAGAAATTCCTCATCTCAGGTTTAAATGGGTGGTCCCTTATTCCGAGGCTATGCCCCCGAGTTTTAGTTTCCCCCATGAGTGGAAATATATTCTCTGCATCTATATTGTCCAGCCCTCTCATTATCTTACATGTTTCGATAAGATCACCTCTCATTTTTGTGAACTCCAATGAGTATAGGCCCAACCTACTCAACCTATCTTAAGTCAACCCACTCATCTCCAGAATCAACCTAGTGAACCTTCTCTGAACAGCCTCTGATGCAAGTATACCCTTTCTTAAATATGTAGACCAAAACTGCACGCAGTACTCCAGGTGTGGCCTCACCAGTACCCAGTTGTAGCAGGACTTCTCTGCTTAAATGCATCCCCCTTGCAATAAAGGCCAACATTCTATTTGCCTTCATGATTACTTGCTGTACCTGCATACTAACTTTGCATACAGGCTGCTTTGTCCTGGATGGTGTTGATCTTCTTGAGTGTTGTTGGAGCTGCACTCATCCAGGCAAGTGGTGAGTATTCCATGACACTCCTGACTTGTGCTTTGTCGATGATGGAAATGCTTTGGGGAGTCAGGCGGTGAGACACTCGCCGGAGAATACCCAGCCTCTGACCTGCTCTTGTTGCCACTTTATTTATGTGGATGGTCCAATTGAGTTTCTGGTCAATGGTGACCCCCAGGATGTTGCTGGTGGGGGATTCGGCAATGGTATTGCCAAGGGGAGGTGGTTAGACTCTCGCTTGATGGAATAGTCATTGCCTAGCTCTTGTTTGACGCGAATGTTACTTGCCACTTATTAGCCCATTCCTGAATGTCATCCAGGTCTTGCTGCACACGGGCATGGACTGCTTCATTTTCTGAGGAGTTCTGAATGGAACTGAACACTGTGCAATCGTCAGAGAACATCTCCATTTCTGACTTTATGAAGGAGGGAAGGTCATTGATGAAGCACCTGAAGATGGTTGGGCCTAGGACACTGCCCTGAGAAACTCTTGCAGCAATGCCCTGGGGCTGAGATGATTTACCTCCACCAACCACAACCATCTTTCTTTATACTAGGTATGACACCCAGTGAAGAATTTTCTCCGTTTCCCATTGACTTCAATTTTACTAGGGCTCTTTGATGCCACACTTAGTTAAATGCTGCTTTGATGTCAAAGGCAGTCACTCTCACCTCACCTCTGGAATTCAGCTCCTTTTGTCCACGTTTGTAAAGAGGTCTGGAGCAGAGTGGTCCTGGCAGAAGTGAAGCTGAGCATTTTTGAGCAGGTTATTATTAATGCTGCTTTGTAGCACTTTCGACGATACCTTCCGTCACTTTGCTGATGATTGAGAGAAGACTGATGGGGTGGTAATTGGTTGGATTGGATTTTTCCTGGTTTTTGTGGACAAGGTATATCTGGGCAGTTTTCTACATTGTCAGATAGATGCTAGTATTGCAGCTGTACTGGAACAGCTTGGCTAGAGGCGCGGCTAGTTCTGGAACACAAGTCTTCAGCACTACAGCTGGGATGTTGTCGGGGGCCACAGCCTTTGCTGTATCCAGTGCATTCAGTAATTTCTTGATATCACGTGGAGTGAATCGAATTGACTGCAGACTGGCTTCTGTGATGGTGGGGACCTCAGGAGGAAGCAGAGATGGATCATCCACTCGACACTTCTGGCTGAGGATGGTTGCAAACACTTCAGCCTTGTCTTTTACACTCACGTGCTGGGCTCTGCCATCATTGAGGATGGGGATAATCATGGAGCCTCCTCCTCCTATCATTTGTTTAATTGTCCACCACCATTCACGACTCGATGTGGCAGGTCTGCAGAGCTTTGATCTAATCCGTTGATTGTGGGATCGCTTAGCTCTATCAATAGCATGCTGCTTCCATTGTTTAGCATTCATCTAGTCTTGTGTTGCAGCTTCCCCAGATTGGCACCTCATTTTTAGGTACACCTGGTGCTGCTCCTGGCATGTTCGTCTACATTCTTCATTGAACCAGGGTTGGTCCCCTGGCTTGATGGTAATGATAGAATGAGAGATATGCCGGGCCATGAGGTTAGAGATTGTGGTGGAATACAATTCTGCTGCTGCTAATAGCCCACAGCGTCTTATGGATGCCCAGTTTTGAGCTGCTAGATCTGTTCTGAATCTATCCCATTTAGCACGGTGGTAGTGCCACACAACATGATGGAGGATGTCCTTAGTGTGAAGATGGGGCTTCATCTCTACAATGACTGTGCAGTGGTCATTACGACCAATGCTTTCATGGACAGATGCATCTGCGACAGGTAGATTGATGAGGACAAGGTCAGGTAGGTTTTCCCTCGTATTGGTTCTCTCACCACCTGCCGCAGGCCCAGTCTGGCAGTTATGTCTTTCAAGACTCGGCCAGTAGTGGTGCTATCGAGCCACTCTTGGTGATGTTCATTGAAGTTCCCACCCAGAGTAAATTCTGTGCCCTTGATACCATCAGTGCTTTTTTCAAGTGGTGATCAATATGGAGGAGTACTAATTCATCAGCTGAGGGAGGGCAGTAGGTGGAAATCAGCAGGTTTCCTTGCCCATACTTAGCCTAAAGCCATGAGACTTCATGGGGTCCAGAGCCAACGTTGAGGATTCCCAGGGCCATTCCCTCCCGACTGTATACCACTGTGGTGCCACCTCTGGTGGGACAGGACATACCCGAGGTTGGGGATGGAGGAGTCTGGGACATTGGCGGAAAGGTATTATTCTGTGAGTATGACTATGTCAGGCTGTTGCTTGACTAGTCTGTGGGACAGCTCTTCCAATTTTGACAAGTCCTTGGATGACCTCAGTGAGGAGGTCTTTGCAGGGTCGACTGGACTGGTTTGCTGTTGTCGTATCCAAAGCTGGTGCCTAGGTCGATGCCCGATGGTCCGTCCGGTTTTATTCTTATTATTGTTTTTCATAGTGGTTGTGTACAACTGAGTGGGTTGCAAGGCCATTTCAGAGAGAAGTTAAAAGTCAACCAGATTGCTGTGGGTCTGGAGTCACATAAAGGCCAGACAACGATGGCAGATGACCTTCCCTTAAGGACATTAATGAACCAATTGGACTTTTATGACAATCCGGTAGTTTCATGGTCACCATTACTGAAACTAGTTTTTTTATTCCAGATTTATTTAATTAACTGAATTTAAATTTCTCAACTACTTTGGTGGGATTTCAATTACTTTGGATCATTAGTCCAGGCCTCTGGATTACTAGTCCAGTAACATAACCACTATGCTACTGTTCCCAGTGATGCGGGTGTAAAGGGGGTGGGTTGCAAGACTGTGATTCGTCTTACCATCTGGATCACATTCTTCCGCCATACCTACTGTGCTCTCCATGCTCTTTACCCACCCCCCAAACAGAGTTCCTGACCTCCTCTCCCCTCCCCCTCTTCTCTGTGAACTCCTTTCCCCCATCCCCCTCTCTCTGCCTCCTCCCAGACTCTCTCTCTCTCTCTCTCCCATCTCTCTTTCTGCCCCAGTCTCTCCCTCTCTGCCCCAGTCCCTCTCTTTCTCTCTCTCCCTGCCCCCCTTCTCTACCATATCCAATTTACTCTCTCAGAAGGTTGTGAAAATGGTTATGTAGATAAACACAGTGATATTCTAGACAAAAGTTGCGGAGGCTTCCTTAATACAGCCATTGATTTTTGAAAGATATCCCAAAAACCCTAGTAGCAGGCTCAGGCTCGAGCGGCAACATGATTCGGTCCCACTTCCGGCTTCCTCATATATCGTACAGCACTTGCACGACTGGATCAAGTGCGCATGTGCAAAAGGACACAAAAATGTTCGTGCGCATAATCACTTCGATTAATATATTGAAAGAGAATTTTTTTGGTGAACAATGGAATAAAACTGTCCACCCACATATAAATGTATTTAAAACAACTTGGATCTGAATTCCTAAACGGGATTACTCTTTGTAACACATTCGTGATATATATATATATATATACACAAGCAGCTAGCCGCATGATTTTAATTTAAATGCCAACTGAAAACAAACTTGGATTTTTTTTTAGATAAAATATCTATTTCATTAAAAACTTACCATTAACTTCAACAGATTCATTACATTTAGTATTTTTGTCATCATGCTGAAAGGGAGAATCCATTGTTTTTGCAAATACAGGCTCTCCATCTCTGTAAAATAAAAAACAAATCCCTAAAATTATGCAGAGACTTTGTGGAAATTATTCATAAAGGAAACCTTCATCTGATGTTCTGCACCATAGCAAAAACTGAATTTACTCTATATTTACTTTATATTAAGTGCCTGGAGACATTTTACGACGTTAAAAGCGCTATATAAATTGCAACAAATGCAGTTTTCAGCAAAACATTTATCCTTCATGAAACTGATGTCAGTGAAGGTTTTTTTGTGGGTAGATATCTTTCTAGTCTCTTAACACTAATAAAATTGTTAAAATTTAGGAGCCACAACTGCCAGGAACACTGTGCTATAAAATTATGTAATTGCAATGTAAAGACTTACATTTATTCCATGTACCAGTGAAATTTCAAAAATGCAACATCACTCTCATTTCATTGTTCAGTCATCTGTGTAACATCTAAAACTCATGCTGACTTTGGGTGATAATGTAAAACGGGCGATAGTGTGAAACGGGTGATATCGATTCAGTCACCCGTAATAGGTCTCTCCCCATTTTCATTACATGGAAATGAAAATCAGGAGAGATGTATAACAGGCGGCTGAATCATTAACATCCATTTTACAGTAATCAAAATTACTCCAGAGAATTTTCTCTCCAACCCCTGAAAGCAATCAAGCAAGCTCCAGAAGATCAAAGTGACTGGATATGGCAGTGCAGGTAGGGTTAACTTGCCATGTGACAATACTAGCATGGCAATGGTGGAGTGTGGGAACATTGGGGAGTGGAACATTGATGCTGCTGACAAAAGTGGGGTAAGATCAGCAGTGTGAGGAAGCAGCGAGGAGCCAAAATCTGTGGTCAAATTTTGGGAGTTCCAAGGTAGGGACCAATACTTCCGCTCTTGCAGATACAGCTGATACAGTGCCACCTACCTTGTTGACCAATCTTAAAGGACTCAGAGATAAGTAAAGTGAACAGGTTTAATATTAATCACAGTAGGAAAGCTTTACAGATAGTTATCACAGAAATAACATGACAGAAAATAGGTGTGATTGGAAAATGTTACAGGAAGTAAGTGTTACTGGGCAGGACACACACACTTGAGGCTTGTGATACAGTTCAATAGATATAAAAAGTAATATACAATAATTAAATGTGACTATGTATTGTATAGCTTCTATTATCAGTAGAACTGAAAAAAGTAAACAAACACAATGAAATTACTATTATACATTTTGTAATGTGATTCATACTATATAAACAACCTCCTTGGTACCTTGTGACTTTTAAGGTGATGGCAGGATCTGCATTTTGAAGAGCTCTGCTTGCGTCATTTATTGTCATTCCATGTGTGCTAACCCCATTAATATAATGGATAAGGTCTAGCTGTTGCAGACTTCCTTCTGTATCAGCAGCTGAACCTGGGGTAATGCCACTTATGTAAATTGTCTGGTATGCAGTATCACTGCCTCCTGCCAGAGACAGGCCTGTACAAAAAAATAGGATCAATTATTTAATCTTTTCCAAACTATGACCAGAATCTACATTCTGTAGAATTAACTTTTTAAATTAATAAACGATTCAGAATATAAACAAAAATGTGGGTAATTTTGACTGTGTGATAGTGAAAAAAGGGCGATAGCGAATCGTTAGCCTCGCCGATTTTTATTTTGATTAAAATCAAAATTACCCCATTGTATGCAAAGTACGAGGCACACGGGGCTAAAATTTGATCAAAATCCACCACCGCCAGATTGCCGCCCAAAAAACTGCTAAGATTATTAAATTAAGGCCGGCAAAAAATTGAAAAAATTCCTTCCGGCTGGAAAATCGATCTTACACACGGATTCTCCAGTGGAAAACACGATCCTGGTCAAATTGGGCAGTACTTACTCAAAATTTAGTGTGGGTTGGGTCTAGGGAGGGGGGAAAACAAAAAATATTTTTCCCCCAAACTTTTTTTTTTTTTTAAATCGGAAAACATTCTCAGGTCCCTTTTCCATTGAATCGCTGTAAAATAATGTTTTTTTAAAAACTTTAACTTCTCTTTTTTTGCAGTGTTTCATATCTACCACCCAGCTCCGGCTGGTTTCTCATGGTTGTTTTTTTCTCCTCACCGATGGATCTCCGCTGTGACCAAACTTGGGCGGTAGCATTTTTTCCGGCAGTGCATGTCGGTGGTCTGCTCCCCAGCAGTATTTTGAAACCACCGGTGGAACTCTGATGAAATTCGCGCCGGGAGGTTTTCTGCCGAAAATGAATACCACCGAAAAATCCGGTGGAAATGCTCACCAAATTCCAGCCCATGATCTTCCTCATCCAACACAATTAAGGATCATTAAAGTTTGTTTTTACCGTTTTAAATCATAAATTCCTGGATTTTGTTTGGATTGTTAAAAAACAGATCTCTCTTGATTAAATTCTGGTCCCATACCATTAATGTTACTATCAATAACTATGCAAATATAATCAATTCTCTATCCAACTGTGCCACCATTTTGCAAGATGCAATCTTATTGGTAGCCTTTTGTGCAACATCTCATCAAAGGCTTTTTGAAAATCAATTTGATCACGTCCAAAAAACAGGTGCACACGTGGAGCCAGGCAGCACGTTATGTTAGTGCTGGGATCTCATTAAAATGATACAAGCGTACAGTTAGCGCTACCCGCCCTGTTCATTGGCTGCACACCTGTTTATTGGCTGCACACCTGTTTATTGGGGGTAGGGGGCGGAAATCAGGTGTCTCTGATGCAACTTAAAGACAGCCAACACTCTTAAAGGAGAGGTGCACTCTGGCTCCAGACAATAGGGAAAGCGTCTGATGAAACAAATGGCTGGTAGAAGCACTGAAGGGGCACCAAGATTCTCCAATGCTACTTTGAAGGACCTGGTGTAGGTGGTGGACTGGAAGAGGGAGATCCTGTATTCCACGGGGGACAGAAAGCCCTCCAGCAACAGCTCCACTGCTAATGGGAAGAGATCGCAGAGGTCAATGCAAGGAGCTTAGCTGCAAGGACATGGCTGAAATGCCGCAAAATGTTCAATGACCTCACCAGAGTTGTCAAGGTTATGTATACTGCTCTCTTACTCTCTGCTCACATCTCTACTGTCATTACTCACAATACTCCTGCCCTCCACTTCCTTTTACGCTCCTAAAATCACTGAACCACATTTCCCTACACTTCCTTCTCCTCATACTTGTACATTCACCACTATTGCACAAACTGTTGTGTCCTTTGATGCTCCAACAATGACTCCACGAGGCAGTGTTGTATTTGAACTTAGTGACCTTCGTCCTTTATTAGTTAACTCCAGAGTGAGGATCACACCTGGTGGCCTGCCTTTTATACTAGGCCAGGCACACCTGTACAGGTAACCTACGAGTCTCCCACTGCTGTGCTTTCTAGTGGCACACCCCGAGATAGTACCAACAGTAGCCATGTAGAATACATGACATCACTCCTCCCCCCTGAACCCTCAGTGCAAATCGCCTCTGCCTTGACTATGCTCTGGGTTTAGCTCTATGTGTGTTTTGTCTGGTTGACCTCTGGCGGGCCAGCTCAACCTTGGGTGGGTAGTTGGTGCAGTAGCGTGCTGGTGGTTGCTGTTTGTGTGTGTGTTTTCCTAACCACTCCATTCTGCCCCCCTCCCCTCCACCCCCACACTGATGTGGCGGGGGCTCCTGACATTCATGTACATTCAAGTTCAGGTAAGTGGGTTTTGCATTTTTGTTGTTGTTCCATGGTGCGACAAGTACGCTAGATGCCTTGTCAATGCGGTGACCGGTGCGTGAGAACAAGCAAGTTCCGGAGCTGCTGGGTTGTGTCCCCGAAGTCTGGTGGCGGCTCAGTGCCCGGTGCTGGCAGTGGGAACCTGGTTGGCTCACGTAGCCTGCTCTCAGGGCTGTTGCCGTGATTCCGAGCATCGGGCAGGTGCACAGATGTCTGTGACCCCCACTGTCCTTTCTTTACACCCTGGGTCACAGCTGCTCCCTGAGGAGCTGTCGTCTAACAGTGCACAGGGAACTGCTGACTCGCTGGCCTGAGCGTCGTTTGGTTTGAGATCCTGGCTGGTGTTTGTTTCCTCTGGGGGAACAGTGGCGGGTGACTCTACATCTAAGGGTATGGCCTTGGTGCAGTCTGCTCCTTCAGGCTCGTGGCAGTTGGTGCCATCGGTTCCCGAGAGGTGGAGCCGACCCAGAACATGGTATCACCACCGGTGCTGTTGCCCTGCTGAGGTCGCTTGCTCCGCAGCTCATGTGTGTTGGCTGCTTGTGGCCACACTTCATGGTGCATGACTCTGGTCCCTGGGACGCAGGCTACAGCATTGGGTAGCTTGCTGGACCTGTGTGCCCAATGGGTGTCTGCCCGCTGCATTGGCTACATGCAGTGGGAACCTTGCATCGCACAGCTTTTCCTTACTTATGATGGACACTCTGGGGGGTCCGATCACGATTGCGCGACTTTTCCTCGCTGGTTGCATATGCACAGTTCAGATCATCAACGCACATTGTACATAATCGCACGACTTTTCCTTGCTGGTTGCATGTATACAATTCCGATGATCAGTTACACATTTTACATGATCAGTTACACACTTTACATAATCCGTAGCACCTTTTGTCTCTAGCTTACAATTACTGTTACATTGCTTAAATGTATGGAACTGTCCCTTTAATTGTAATGGGTTGCAGACCTCCTTTAAGAGAGCCTTGCTTGCTTTACCCCAATCCGCTTCTCCGATTTGTGCCACGTGTTGCTCCATCAGTGCTGCACCTCGTGGTTTGGCCGCGGCCATCTTTGTCTTCAGCGCATCACCTTGTGGTTCAGGCGCCATCTTTCCTTCGTCCACGATGTCGACTGCGGTGATCCTCTTCTTCCCAGGTTCCGCCTCCGCAGTTGGGAATTCGCTTCTGGATCCAATTTTCTTCCTCTGGAGTCCTGCCACTGGAGCCTGGACAGTGCGTTCAGGTCATCTCAGCTGGATCATCTCCACGCAGTCGTGCTGGGCGGTCTGTGCCTCGGGTGCCGTGCTGGCCTGTTCTCCGGTGCCGGGTCCACTCTCAAGTGAGGGCTTCGATTGCTGGAGGGATGAAGTCTTCCCACTTACAATGGATCTTCTCCATCCACCTTCTGCCGAGCACCATTGGTCCATCACCTGCAAAAATCCACAGAGGTAACTTGTGCACCGCGCCATCATGGAGTACCTTTTCATTCACACTACCATCGACTGGGATGATTTCATTGGTTGCCTGGACCGGGGCCAACTCGGGTTGTTCAGCCGGATTGTCCCATAGCCTCTGAAAGGCTCCTTGATTCATCACTGACTGGCTCGCCCCCGTGTCCACTTCCCTGAAGACTGGACTTCCCTCTATCTCGACTTCCATCTTCAGCAGGGAGCAATCGGTGGTGCGGGTAAACATGCTATGTACCTCCCCATGCGACTGGGCTGTCTCTCTGTAACACTTCATAATCCACGCTGGATTCATGGTCATCTGCGGACTCCTCATTGACACAGTGAGTCCTATTTCTCTTACACATTCACTGGAGGTGGCCCTTTGTGCTGCAACCTTTGCAAACATAGTCTTTAAAACGCCACTGGTGAGCCCTGTGATTCCCTCCGCATGGTGCTACTCGATTAGCCCCCCTCGGTGGATTCTGAGTTAAGGGACTGGGGGACCTGTTCTCTCTTGCCTGAAAGGATTTGCGCTCTACAGTCCAGCCCCTGAATGGCGCCACTCTGTGCATAGTATCTGCTGGGTTTGAGTCCTGAGGGTGAGACATCTGCCTAGAACCACAGGTCGAGATCATGACTGATTGGCTCACAGAGATGGCCTTCTGCAGTGTGACTGTGGTATCCGCCGACAGTAGCTTGTGAAGGTGGCCCTCATGGCCGATTCCAATGACAAAAATGTCCTGTAGCGCTTCGTTGAGGTGGGTGCCGAACTTGCACAGTGCCACCAGTCTCCTGAGGTCTGCGACGTACTTCGCGATTTGCTGGTCTTTCGACCGTCGGTGGGTATAGAACCGGTGTCTGGCTGTGAGTATGCTCTCCTTGGGCTGGAGTTGCTCCTGGATCAGGGTTACGAGCCCCTTGTACGACTTGGTCATTGTCTACGCTGGTGCCAGCCTTGATGAGGCCAGAGACGTTGGGCACACAACTGGTTAGCAGGATAGAGTGGCGCTTATCAGCCAGTGCAGCCAGGTCATCTCCTGCCAGGTCGTTTGCTGTGAAGAAATGTTCTAGCCTCTCCACAAAGGCGTCCCAATCATCACCATCAGTGAACTGCTGCAACGTATCAAGGGTAGCCATTTCCGCGTGAAAGTTGTAATCTCGTCGCCGGTTGTTGTGTCCTTAGATGCTCTAACAATGACTCCACGAAGCAGTGTGTTGTACTTGAACTGTAGTGACCATAGTCCTTTATTAGTTAACTCCAGAGTGAGGATCACACCTGGTGGCCTGCCTTTTATACTAGGCCAGGCACGCCTGTACAGGTAACCTACGAGTCTCCCACTGCTGTGCCCTCTGGTGGCACACCTCGAGATAGTACCAACAGTAGCCATGTAGAATACATGACACAAACCTCACTTCCCCACTCCTCACATCTTAGACACTGCAAATGAGCTATTTGACCACAATAGGAACATTCTCTAAACTCCTTACAAGGATGTCACTACTTTCTTGTAGGAGTAGCTCGCCCACAACTCCAGCCAGTGGAGGAGGCCAAGTTCGCCTGCACTTCTCACCATTGAAGAAAGTGTGCTGACCATCACGGGCAGATGCAGAGTAATGACGTTGGGTGACTGACCATGCTAGAGGAGATGTCGTGCAGGGTTTCTTCAAACCATATCCTCTTTTTCTATTCTTACTGCCATCTCATCCTACACACACTGCATGACAAACTGTAGCTGCTTTCAGCAGCGACTTCTTTCTTTGCTAATCCTCGTTCCCCCTTTTTCATTGCAGGTGCAGAAAATGTGGAGGCCTCTGTGCTATTTCAGGAAGAGGAGCCCAACATTTCTGAAGATGCAGTCACTCAATCTCACCCTCGCAAGCACCAGCTCAAAGATTGGCACCACGTGCACTTTAAAGACTAGGTGATGCATTTCTAGTATGATACACTTTAATCGTGGCTCAATGGGTAGCACACTCACCTCTGAGTCAGAAGGTTGTGGGTTCAAGTCCCACTCCAGGAACTTGAACACGTAAATCTAGATCAACACTCCCAGTGCAGTGCTGAGGGAGTGCTGCACTGTCGGAGGTGCTGTTTTTCGGAATGAGACGTTAAACCGAGCCCTCCTCGGCTCTCTCAGTGGACGTAAAAGATCCCATGGCATTATTTCGAAGAAGAGCGGGAGAGCTATCCCCAGTATTCTGGCCAATACTTATGCCTCAATCAACATAACAAAACAGCTAGCTAATCATTAGCACATTGCTGATTGTGGGAGCTTGCTGTGCGCAAATTGGCTGCCACGTTTCTCACATTTCAACAGCGGCTAGACTTCAAATATACCTTATTGGCTGTGAAGTGTTTTGGGATTGCCCAAGGTCATGAAAGGCGCACATAAATGCAAGTCTTTCTTTTCTCTCATTTTAATTGCTGTGAAGGTAGCCAAAAAGAGTGCAGTACCAGCAACATTCTCTTCTCAGTAATCAGAATTAAGATTTTTTTTTGTCATAAAACAGACCAAAAAAAATGCCCAGAAGTTAGCCTAAAAGAGTAAACCAGCGACTAAGATGTAAATAATGTGTGAAGCCTTTAAATAGCACGGCTGAAAGGTCTTTCCTGCCTGTTAGTGCCACGAGTTGCTGGGCAAGTTTATCACGTGGCGAGTCAGTTACTGGGGTAGGAGAAATGGGTCCTACAACAAGCACAGGTGCCTTATTTAAGTGTTCGAATCAGTAATTTTAATAGTTCTGGCGTGCGCGCTGGGTGCCTATGGAGCAGCCAGATTCACTATTTCCACCTTGTAATAAGCCTGCCATGTTTGATGCTTAGGTGCCTGTTTTGCACCTGAAAAAAGGGTGCAGTGCCATCAAATTTCTAGGCCATAGTTATAGTATCTACTAGGTTTCCATCATCCTCCTTTGCAACCTCCTCAAAACTTCGATCAAATTGGTGAGACAGCACCTCCTCTTCCAGAAAATATATTGGCATTCTCGAATAGCCGCTTCGCTTTCAGATGAGCATACAATGGCATCCTACTAATTCCTTTCAGAAACTTGTTTAGAACTTAAGTTAAACCGATGACACAATAGATTCTTGCTTCGGACTTACTGCCCTTTTTAAATATGGACACCACATGGACCTGTCTCCAGTCACAGGGAGCAATCCCAGACTTTTCAAATCCTTTGCTTGTTTTCTTGACTCTTAGCAATGTGCAAAATAGAAACCGATGTTTTACTAATTTTCTCTGACTTTGCCTAGGTTTATTGGGGTCCAATTACACCCATACCGCTCCCCCCCCCCCGATTCTCTCCTGGATTTAATGCAAAAAAAACTGAAAAACACCCTAAAAAACTCAAACTTTTAAAATGGCAACAAAACCCAACTTTAATGACTTATTTTTTTTATTTATCAAAGATAAAGGGGGGGGGGGGGGCGTGAAAGAGAGGGGAGAAATTGTTGCCCTCTTTAAGGCAAATTACCGATTCTATTGAGGCGGTAAAGCCTTTCCGCCTAGGGGCTGACCCATCCGCAATTGCCCCCGAGTCGGGGGCAGCGGGAACAGGTTTCTGTGTTTCCATCCCGCCCATCGGCGACCTCATCACCTGATGGCGATCCCCTTACCACCCAGCGGCGACCAGTTATCGCCCCACAGGGGAAATTGCCCCGCGGGAGCGCAGCCGTCACCAGTTGGTGCCTCCGACAGCTTCGCAAGGTGGGAAGCTGACAGTGGCTGGGCAGTGTGGCCACCCTTACCGCCATTTTGTTTTCATTGTCGGACGACTCCTGAAGGGGAGGGATGTTGCGACGTGTCAGCGCGACACATCCACATCGCGCTGATGTCATCACCGCCCTGCTCCCTCGCAAACCCGTCCCTACACCACCTCAAACAGCTTCAAAGCGCTGGGAGGCGATGTCAGAGTTAAAGCGCCGAATTTTGTGGTTCTTCCCTCGGACTCCTGCCTGTAAATTTCCGGTTAAATCAAAGTGCCCTCCCCAATTTCGGCCCCAAAGATTTTAACTAGGCTTTAATTTTGGACCCAACGCAATTGTAACAGAAGAACTTATAACAAAATTATAATGTTTCCTGGACCTTTACTTTCATCTAAATAAAGACTGCTTAGTTACTTTACTGTTACATTTTAACACATGCATTTTTTTTTTTAAGTACTATGTTCAATTTAGAGTATTAACTTTTAGACAGCCAGGTTTAAAGCACTTTTTCAAAGTTGCAAAACAGCATATGATGAGTTAAATATACAAGCTCACTACAAGAGGTTCATTTCCAGGCACATTCTATACTGTGGGAGACAGAAAGGACAGAAGGTCCAGTAATAATTACATTACATTAATTACAGTATCTCATTTAAATGTACTCACAATAAACACTGTTCAAACACTGGTCTATTATTATAAACACAAGAAACAGAATAGTTTAAAAAGCTTTACCGAGTTCATGCTCGTGGCACATCATTGTGATATCAGGGAGCATATGTGGCTTTATTGGAAACTCTGGTATTTCCAGGACCCGTCCAATTACTAAAGTGACTGTATCTGGGATAGATCGAAGAAAATCCACTGCTTCTGCATGACTCATGCTGGTGATGTCAACATCATTCACCTATGGCAAGCAGTGGCAAAAGAAACTAAAGCTGTTATCATGTAAGGCACATCTTCCAAACACGTGAGTCATCCAACTAAATGCCCATTCGCACGCTTACTGAATCTCTGCTTGTGCTTGGACTTGTTTTGTCTGGAAGCTTTTGCTCATATGAAGCCAACTTTGCAATCTGATTCTGTTAGTTACTCAACTAATAATGTGAAATGCTGTACCCAACCAATAACATTTATTAAACAGTAATTGCTTCACTGATACTTTATACTTTAGATATAACAAAAGCTCTGCTAAATCGTCTATTTAATGCCATTTAGGAAGTATTTTGTTGCATTGTAAAAGGACTATTTGTATAGGCTTGCTCTGGTAAAATAGTTCAAGCTAGTATCTCTCAATATAGGATATCCTAGAATGAACACACCAGCATATAATTTAGATTTTACCCAGTTATAAGAACACTACTAAATACTTAAAGGTGAGAGATTTGGAAATTGGACATTTCTTATTTTTCATTCATTTTTAAAAGACTTGAAAATTAAAAAAATAAACACTTGGATCCACCCCGTAACGTAACACTGCTAGCCTAGTCACTACACTGCATAGAACAAATGTAGTTAGGACAAGAGGAGACAATAATGAAGTAATGCCCTATATAGTTTATCTCAATTAAAGATTTGGAGAAGAGTTTGTTTTAATGTAGCAGTTTTGGAGCAGTCACTTAACATTTAACCATTTCGAGACATTCTTTCACTAGAAGATCACAATATAATTACAGATTGGGAGGCCATTTGGCCCATCTTAGTTCATCTATCCAGAAAGACCCTATATATTTCCACCCCACCCCCCCCCCCAATCTTATCATCTTAAACAATTATCTGATACTCCCCTGCAATACTCTATCTGGAATCCATTCCAAATTCTTCCTGATATCAGTTGTCAACACTTTTATTAGTTTGAACCTGCATCATCTTGTCCTACTCTCGCAGTTTAAAGTAATCCAGATTTACTTTTTCCAATTCCCTCAACCACCTTATATAACTCTGTAAGATCACCTCTCAGCCACATCCTTTTCAAGCTGGAAAGTTCAGATTTCTCGAGTCTTTTCTCATAGCCCGACCTCTGACACTGGGGATCAGCCTTGTGACTCTTCTCTGCACTGCCTCCGATGCATGATTATCTCCTTTATTTCTCAGTGACTATAACCAGAGTACCCAAGATGTAGGCTGACCAGTGCACTTATACAGTTTGATCATGACTTCTTGCGACATATTCTACTGTTTTGGCTATGCAGTTCAACATCCTATTAGCTTTTTTGACTGCTGCTCTGCAATGGTTGGACCTGTTGAGTATTGAGTCAACTAAGACTCCAGGTCTCCTTCAACTTCTTCCGGAGCTATTTCAACACCATTCATGCAGCAGATGTGTCTCCCACTTTTCTTTCCTGTATGGAACACTTTACTCAGCAGTAAATTTCATTTGCCATTATTCTGTCCACATATATATTCTGTCCGCCTCATTAATTTCTGAGCTGCTTCCTGAGATTCCCTGCTCCTCCGACTTTGGAATCATCTGCAAATTTTACTGATGAGTTTCTGAATCCAACTCATTGACATAAATTAGAAACAGGAGTAGTCCCAACACAGAGCCCCAGGCCCCCAAACTCAGAACGTTCCCCACCCTGATATAATTTTTCTTAACAAGCGTCTTTTATTTTTTACTTTTCAGTCCATTTCTTATCCATTTCCATGATTTATCATAAATCCTTATAGTTTTGATTTCAACTAATAACCCCACGTGTGAAACTTTGTCAAATGCCATCTGGAAGTCGAGATATACCACGTTGTATAGTTTCCCAGTCCACTTGGGTTGTCACTTCTTCGAAACAGTCTAGGAGTTGTACAGACATGATCGTCCCCTTCTAAACCCACGGTGACTGCTGTTTATTAGATTATCGTTATACATATAATTCTCAAGTTTATACTTATTGGAGCCGAAATTCAGCTCCTGAATAAGGCCAGTTACTGTCAGATTGCGGCGGCTATACGGCGGAGTTGATTGACTGCCGATTTCTGGTTGAATGACTGCTGCTAGCTAAATTCAGTCGGGGGGGTTTTCTGGCGGTCCCCACTTCAACCCCGCCGCTGCTGAGCGGCCGTGAGTGCGTCATCAGTACGCGCACTGCCGGGACCCCCCATCTCCCTCAAAATTCAGCCCAAAAAAATCTTATGTCTGCCGAGCAGTCCCCCAGACAGCATTTTCTGTCAGTGCACCTTTCATTCCCTCGGTCAGCCCTGACTGTGCAGTGGCCATTAAAGGCAAGGGCCCAATGCCGCAGCCACCACTTACTTTTTTTTGCTGGCCGACTTCCATGTTGGCCGGACTATTGTGCCCCCTGATTCAACCGAGCTGCCAACACGCAGCTTGGCACCCACTCTTGGGTGTCAGGCCACTGGCCCGGTCAAAATCCTCCCTGGTGGTCCAGCGGTCGATCCTAAATAATCACCAATTCTCTCCCCTTTAAAGGAGGAGATACGTGGTGACGCAGATGCACAATTACATCACCACCGCTCCGCTGCTGAGCGACAGCGGCGGAGAATCAGTCCCGCCTCCACTTTCGCCCCTAACCAGCACTTACTGCTGCATTTCCGCCCCCATTATGACTAGCTTCCTGGCCGCTTAAAAAAAAGGCAAAGAGCTGAATTTTGGGAAAGGGGCGACCTCATTCGAAATAGGCAGTAAAAACACTTTGAAAAAGATAGGTGCGCCAGGTTTCTGGCGGGGTTGAATTCCGGCCCCATTATGTTGATACACATTTAGGTTAATTATTTTCATACTGATTAGACATACCGTTATCAGCCTGTCACCGGGTCTTAGTCTTCCATCACTTTTTGCAGGATCCTGGATGATGTCATGGATGTAGCAACCAATGTTATCATCCCCTTTTGTCACAGTGAATCCCAGACTCCCCTTTTCTGATTTCTTCAAAGTAACATGCAACTCTGCTTCCTATAGCAAAGGAAATGCTGATTATTTGAGAGCCAGGAGCAGGTATCGACACGCAAGAAATATCTACTATATGTGAACTGTATAAGAGGGTCTGAAATTAATTGAGTAGACTGGATTTTCATTCTCTATTCAAACTGCGAGATGGTGATTGATAGATCAATCACAAATTAAATTAATTGTAGTGATGACTTCAAAACAACCATTATTTTGTCAGAAAAGATGTATAATTAATATTTACAGGCTGTAATTCGGCTTCTTCCCCCTCCTCTTCAAGATTCTTGTTGTTCTGATGCTGTACTGAAGTGGTTATTACATCTGAAGAGGCTGAAGATTCCATTTCAGATCTTGAGCTGGAAATAATACAGTTCTCATCAACAGGAGTAGGAGAGGGAACCTCAGGTTCAAGTCCACAACCTTGCTCCAGTGAAAGGTCCAGAAGCATCGGTGAAGGTGGCTTTCTAGAATACAATTAGAACGAAGAACAGCTTAAACTAGGAAAGTCTATGTTAACAATCCAAATCACAAGTGAACCTTCTTCAATAAAGGAGTGTCTTTTCATGCTCTGACTTGTTTTTTTCACTGAATTGCTCAGATCAACAGCTAAATTTGAAATATGGAATGTTTAAAAAAAAAAGTGACATAGGAATGAAGAAATTCCTTTGGCAATTTGAACAAAGACATTAGTACTAAATTCAACCTTGCAATGATGTAATGGCATTAACCCATTATGTGTTCATATTGTCTGACCCCATACCCTCTCCATCACCAAGACTGCCTTTGTTGTTGTTGGTGTTGTAGGAAAAAGCTGACAATTTCTACTCAACAGTTGCCAACATTTTGTATAAAAATCAGAACCAAAGAACAAAATTAGCTCCCGTACTCGGTGTACATCTTTGCGCATGCAGATTGTACCTGAATTGTGCGCGTGTGTGTGCAGGTGAATCGGAGTTATTCCTTTTCCTTTATCATCTTCTACACAGACACAGAATGAATTTTACTTTAACAATACTGTTTTCAATTTAGAAAGAAAAAGGAACTTGCATTTATAGAACACCTTTCACAATCTGCAGGATGGTCCAAAGTGCTTCAGTTAAGTACTTTTGAAGTGTTGTCACTACTGTATTGTTGACAAATGTGGCAGCCAATTTGCACACAGAAAGACCTCGCAAATAGCAATTAGATAAATAGTGAGATATTCTGATTTAATAATATTGGTTGAGGGTTAAATGTTGGCCAGGACACTGGTATAACTTTCTTGCTTTTCTTTAATTAGTGCTATGGGATCTTTTACAGCCACCTGAGAGAGCAGATGGGCCCGTGGTTAATTGTCTCATCCGAAAGACTCTTGACTCTCGAGTCAGAAGGTTGTGGGTTCAAACCCTGCTTCAAAACCTGAGCACATATTCTAGGCTTAACCTTTAGTGCAGTACAGAGGGAATGTTGCACCATCAAAATTGCCATCTTTCAGATGAGATGACTAAATGGAATCCCATCCACCTGTTGAGGTGGATGTAAAAGATCCCAGGGCAGGGAGTTCTCCCAGTGTTCTGGCCAACTTTCTTTTATCAATCAACACTTACCAAAAACAGATTATTTGCTCATTCATCTCAGCTGGCATGCAAGATTGGCTGATGTGTTTGCCTACATAACCATAGCACTTTACTTTATCTAATGAGAGCAAGCTGGGGATTGTACAATTTTGTTTTACACTTAAATTGATAATGAACTAAAGGTTTTCAAACAAATCAACTATCCTGTACATTATTGGAAGAAATAGAGAGATTGGAAGAAGCAGTTTTTTAAAGAATGCTGCCACTGAAATTCCGTGAGAGTGCTCCTGATCTCCTGCTGTGTAATTCCAATTGTAGGTTGGCAGAAACTTAAGAGAAATAGCTGGAAATGATTGCTTATGTTATTTCACTTATGGGTCTCCTGCTGAAATTATTACAGGAGATGTAGTATGGAAGCTGAGTGAAGAGACCACTACTCTGCATCTGGCCATGATATACTTGACCTGGGAGTGAATCATGGTGACACTCGTACCCAATAAGTACCAGACCTGATCACAGATATTCCTTTCTTTGATTAGCAAAGAAACATCACCAAAAATGTTGATCGAATATGTAAAATATGTAACAGGATAAAATATTGAACTTACAAAATCACTATTAGAGTTGGATCATGGCCTTGATTGCTGTATTAATTATAAAGATTTTATTTCTTTCTGTTATTTATAACAATTGTCAGTTATTATACCACAAAACCTGAAAAAGTCCTGCTGTTTTTCACTTGAACCATATAGGCTGATTATTTGTACAAAATGAAACAGAAAAGGTTGGAAGGAGCATAAAGGGCTCAAGTTTCCACATGATTTGCGCCTGATTTTTAGGAGCAACTGGTGGAGAACGGACTATCTTAGAAATCGCAATTCTCCACATTTTTTTTTCTGCAGTTCTAGGCAGGTAGAACAGTTCTACTTTGGAACAGAATTTTTTCTTCAGAGGGCGTGTCCGGCCACTGACGCCTGATTTGAAAGTTTCCACAGTGAAAACGTACTCCAAACTAAAGTAGAATGGAGCAAGTGAAGATTTTTGTAGAACTGAAAAAACCTGTTCTACACATTAAAAAATCAGGTGCAGGTTACAAATTAGGCGTCCAGAACAAGGTGGGGGGGGAAGGGAAGTCATTAAATTCTATAATAAATCCTTATTTATACTTATACAAATATTATACAAATAAATCCAACCTGAATAAACATTTATAAGCAAAGAAAAGATTAAATAAACCATCTTCCTACCTGTGTGAAAGTGCTTCAGGCAGGCCTTTCGGGACCGAAGGCTGAACGGGCCGGCCCGAGACTTCGGGCAGGGCCCGTCCCAGCACCAGATTTACAGGTAGGTGGCGTTGGGTCGGGTCGGGGAGGTTTGGTTCGGTTCCGGGGGGGAGGGAGAGAGAGAGGGGGTGGAGGGAGAGAGAGAGGGGGTGGAGGGAGCGAGAGAGGGGGTGGAGGGAGAGAGAGAGGGGGTGGAGGGAGAGAGAGAGGGGGTGGAGGGAGAGAGAGAGGGGGTGGAGGGAGAGAGAGAGGGGGTGGAGGGAGAGAGAGAGGGGGTGGAGGGAGAGAGAGAGGGGGTGGAGGGAGAGAGAGAGGGGGTGGAGGGAGAGAGAGAGGGGGTGGAGGGAGAGAGAGAGGGGGTGGAGGGAGAGAGGGGGGGAGGGAGAGGGAGGTCAGGTCGGATCCAGTCCGGGAGCGGGAGTCGAGTCGGGTCAGGTCCAATGGGGGGCGGGCCGGGAGCGCGGGTCGGGTCGGGTCCAGTCGGGGGGGCGGGGAGCGGGAACAGGAGCGCGGGTCGGGTCGGGTCCAGTCGGGGAGGCGGGGAGCGGGAACAGGAGCGCGGGTCGGGTCGGGTCCAGTCAGAGGGGTGGGGAGGGGGGAACAGGAGCGCGGGTCGGGTCCAGTCGGGGAGCGGGAACAGGAGCGCGGGTCGGGTCAGGTCCAGTCGGGGGGGGGGGGGGGGAGGAGCGGGTGTCGGGTCTGGTCCGGAGGCAGTGGGGGGGGGGGGGGGGGGGAGGGGGAGCGGGTGTCGGGTCTGGTCCGGAGGCAGGGGGGGGAAGCAGGAGCTGGCCGTGGGAGGAGCCTTATTCACGCAGCCCCAGTGAGGCCATTCGGCCAGGGCTAGGGGCTGCGTGCTTCGGGCCCCTCCCACACAGTTCGGCACCTGGAGCTACTGCACTTGCGTGCCCACTGTAGCGCACATGTGCAGAGGTCCCGGCACTGTTTTCAGCGCAGGGACCTGGCTCCGCCCCCCTACAGCTCGTGCTGCGCTGCGCCGAGGGCCAGAGGACCTGCAGGGAGGTGGAGAATACGGAGGATTTGTTTAGGCGCACTTTGTGGCGCGAAAAATGGGCGTCCAGGTCGGGACTGCGCCGTTCTAGACGCGTGTGGAAACTTGGGCCCAAAATGTTGACATTTTGCTTTAAAAAAATGTTGAACTGTATGCTTCAAAACCAACCTGTTAATTAGCTCCGGGTTAGAAGATTCTTGTGGGGAAAAATAAATATTTTGGATGGTTTCTTCCTGGTTGCATGGCATTTCATACTGGTTGCTGCAGAAAGATATCGCACTCCCAGATATTTGACAAAGGGTGATTCTTTTGTTGAGACTAACATCCCCTTTTAACATGGAATGCTTAGCAACATCATCACAGTCTGTGCTGTCACTATAGCTATCCCTTCGAGATGGAGACTTCAATCTTGGATTCTGAAATTCATTTTCAATCTCTGTGCCATCTTCATCCACAGTGCTGGTATCTGTATTCATCTTTCCAGATATCGGCACGCTGTCGAAGCACTCTTTCTCTAATTTAGTTCCATATATCTCTTTTGTCAGGGAATCATTTACACTCTGTAACAATCACAGACTGCACTTTAGTCATATTATAGATACATATATATATTTAAAAGCAGTTGCACAATCTGAAGCTTTGTTTTTACCTTCTAAGCGTCTAAGGGATTGCATTCCCTTGTTAATTATGCAGTTAACATCCACTGCAATGCAAAAGCAGAAAATTCTTTCATAAAATGCCAAATGCTTTATGGATACAATTGTATTGAAAGCTGCATAACTTAGAAGACTATTATAAAGAACAATGGGGACAGACTATTGATGAAGCATTCCTAGCCAATGCAAATTTTAGGGAGGAGCGATTGCAACACCAATAACAGTTGGAACAACCACAATGATCAAAATATCTAAAATAAAGTTCAAGTACAAACTTATAGGGGCTGAAATTCAGTGCCACCAGAAAGCTGGCGGTGTTAATGCCTTTTCCCCCCCATTAGCAGTGCAATGGTTGCGGCGGCCATTGGATCCAAATTCAGCTTTTTGACCCCAAAAAAGTCCTCCAGCGCTAATTGCCCTTAAAATCTGATAGTTTGCAGTGGTATGGGTGGGTTGATTGGGGCGGCATTCCCACAGGGAAATTCACCCTTAGGATGATTGGTAGCCAACGAGCCAACTGCTTCCCGGCCTTCTTAAAGGCCAGGGTTTGCAGCTAGGCCCTGAGGTGGGAATGAGTGGTGTGCAAGGATGGTTGGTGCTGCTGTGGTAGGAAGGGCTATGAGATTTTCCAACGCCCATCTGGAGACCCTGATGCAGGGTTTGGAATGAAGGCGGTGAGTCCTCTACCCAGATGTAGGGAGATCGACTTGCCAACAGTTTAGTAATGCCTGGAGGGAGATAGTGGAAGAGGTGTCGGGGATCTCCATCCATAATAGGACGGCGACCCAATGTCGAAAAAGGATGAACGTCATCATTCGTTTGATGAAAGTGAGTACATGTTCCACCAAATGCTAACCTTCCATCTGCGAGCCTCTCCTTCATCCTTCCTTTATTTCCTACCTTCACTCTTCTAGTCACTGATGCAGCATTTCATTGTTGAAGCCTCTCTCTCTCTCTCTCATATTATATATATATTTGCAATGGAGGCCCTCTTATTGACAGCTGCATGTCACGGACACACACTTGTGCTCTCATTTCTGATGCATTATCACGGTGCTACCAACCATTTTGCAGGCCAAATTAGCTCATAATTGCTTTGAGCAAAAGAGAACGGGTGGTAGCGAGACTGACATACAAGTCCTCACATCCTTGGAGGTGAGGATTGAGGCGTTCGTGGGCAGGCATGGTGCCTTCCCTGTGGACCAGGGCACTGGCGATGCCGATGAAGATAAGTGAAGGCCGTTCTTTAATGCTATCTCTCCCTGAATGCTGCAGCACCTACTGTGCCGTTGCCTCAAAGTCTGCTACTTGTAGGCTCCATGCGTAAATTCCCCACCTCCCCTTCACGGCAGGGCTTCTCTCATTTATGTTTCCAGATGAGACCCCGCCCCCAACTGTGGGCTCCAGTACTGGCGATGCCGATGTAGGCAGCATAGGTAAGTGAAGGCCTTCCTTTAATGCTATCTCTGCCTGAAAGTGACAGCGCACACTGTTCCATTCCTTCTGAAAGTCTGCTATTTGCAGGCTCCATGCGTCAATCCCCCACCATTTCCTCACGGCAGCTATTCTCCCATTGATGCTTGCAGATGAGAGGCCAAGTGGCAGCCGAGGTGAAGGAGAACATCCTGCTGAAGGACCGTCACCAGGCCTGGAGGAGACCATAGTGAGCAGTGGCAGCCGAGGCGAGGGAGCTGCTCCTCCTGAGACACCAGATGATGAGAGACCATCGCAAGGCCTGCACGAGACCCTGGATGAGAGCCAGCCAGATGAGCATACTGACAGCATTGAGGACACTGAGTTTTCGAGCATTACTGACACCCTGGATCTGACTCCATCTTTTGGCAACCTCAGTGATAAGGAAGAGGAGGACAGAGCTGAGAGCACTGCATCACTGCTTCCACCTACACGCACTAGCTCAGATACTGGGAGTGCGCGGTCCGATATAGTTAGTATAGTAGAGTGGTCTGCACTGGGTGATGCACCGGGGAATAGTGGGCTGCAGCATGGTGACGGGGCTAGGCAACCTCAGGTGCCACCTCTCGCGGGGGGGGGGCGGCGCGATTCCACATGAGTTCTGCTGAGGAGGACTCAGACAAGCCCATCAATATTGCGGCTTACGAGACAAGGGTGGAGGCCATGTATTCCCAGATGTTGGGGGCACTGGCAAAAGGGGCCAGAGAGCCTGTCGGAAGTGGTGAGGAGCACAGAGGAGTCCGCCTCCCGTGGTGTCGACAGCTCTGCGCACTCCATGGAGCCCATCATTGCCAGTGTGCAGGCAATGGTGGACTCCCAGAATGTCCGTGTGGATCCTGTTGTGATGCCGCAACTTGTAAGTGATGTGGCAGCTGCCATTGCAGCACAGGCGCGAGGGAACGAGTGTATCGGTGCTGCTTTGGAGATGATGGCGACAGCTCTGGAACATCTAAGTGCTGTCACATCTGGTGGCTTTGACACTCTGGCTGCTCTCATGCAGTCTCAGGTCAATGCCACCCGAGACCTCAGTGTTGCTTTCGTGACTGGGTCCACGGGGGACCTTCCAGTGTGGTGCCACAGCACTGACCTGAGCTCTCTCAGATTGGTGGTGGTGATAATGTGCTGCCCCCGGTGAGTGACTCAAGCTCTTCGGGCCAGGATACGGATGATGTGCTCCTTCAAGCCAAGCCAGACTGATCCCTCCCAGGAGGGTGACGACCAGTCTCCAGCCGAGCCTTCCAAGCCCAAAGCTGCTCGCGTCCTAGAAGGACATCTGCAGCTTCCACACAGGGAAGACAGCAGCCTTCGCAGACCCATGAAGCAGCCACAGGGGAGACACTGAGGCGAAGTAGTTGGGTAGGCACACACAAGAGGCGTTATTTGGAGATGCACAAGGATGACAAATGATGTTTATATGTTACTTTTCTGAATTTTTTAATGTTCTGTTAGTTGTTTGGAGTGATATTGATAATGTATTAAACCTTTATTTTTCACACCTATATCTGGGCTGGTGTATAATGTGATGGTGGGCAATGATGTATCAAGGCACTTATTGGGATGGCCATGGAATTTGAAGGGTCATGTGGGGATGAAACTATCAGAATAGAGCAGCAATCAGATGTGCCTGGACTTCCCTTGCAGGGTTGGGATGGCAACGACGCCTCCTGGGTGGCTCAGGATGCTTCACCTCCACCTCCTCCTCCTCCTCCTGCTGCTGCGCCTCCAGCGGTGGTATTGCTGGTTCGGCCTCGAGATGCTGTCCACTCATGACAGCCAGGTTATGCAACATGCAGCAGATGACCATAAAGATGGAGAACCATCCAGGTGAGTACTGCAATGGACCACCAGAGTGGTCCAGGCAATGGAATCTTTGTTTAAGCATACCAATGCAGTGCTCAATGATGCACCTGATCCCAGAATGAGCGTAGTTATAGGCATGCTCGGCCGCAGTCCTGCGGTTGCGAAGTGGAGTGAGCAGCCAAGTGGACAGGGGATATCCCTTATCCCCAAACATCCACCCACAGTCCTGGTATGGGCCGGTGAAGAGAGTGGGCACACTGCTCTGGTGCAGGATGAAGGCATCATGGCTGCTGCCTGGATACCAGGCATCAACTGCCAGGATCCTTCGCTGGTGATCGCATACCAACTGAACATTTAGGAGTGGCACCCCTTTCTGTTGATAAATAGTTCAGGATGGTGTTGTGGCGCCCTCGGTCCGACATGTGTGCAGTCGATGGCCCCCTGCAACCTGGGGAACCCTGCAATCCAGACAAATCTGGCCTGGCGCTCCACCTGTTTCTCCCTAGTCATGAGGAAGGAGATATATTGCACTCTTTGCTTGTACAGCGCATTGGTGACCTGTCGGATGGAGCGATGGGTGGAGAATGGGAAGATGTTCGAGATGTCTGCACTTGCAGATTGGAATGATCCCGTTGCGTAAAAGTTCAAAGCTATCGTTACTTTGGTCTCCACGCTGACCGCTGTCCTCAGCCTTGTGTGAGGCTCCAAATCTGGCCGCAGGTCATGACAGAGCTCGGTCAAGATGTCTTTCATGAATCTCAGCTTCTGCACACATTGCTCGTTGCTGAGATAAGGAAGGAGAACTAATGCCGGTAGACCCTAGCACGGTAGGGCCTCCTTGGCATAGTTATGTGCTGGGCCCCTCCCATGCCAGCTGCATGGGCACCTTCTCCCTCTTCCTCATCATGTTGTGGAGTCTCTGCAGGCTGCTGCTGGCAAGGCTCCTCGCCCACTAACTGGTGAGAGAGGTCAACGTACCTCACCCTTCTCCTCATGCCATCTCCCTGCTGTCCAGCCTTTGGACGTTGATGTCTGCGAACATCTACAGGCCCTTCTATATGTTGGGCAGCCATGGTTGCTGCCTCCCTTGCCCGCTGCCTCAGGACTTATTGGTGACAACGACACCTCCTCCTGCGTGCCTTCCTGCCACTCTCAATCTGGAGCAGGCATTCCCCTGCTAAAACTTAGCCCGTTATGGGCAGTAGAGATTTACTCCCAGCAGCCACGATTAATGAGACAGGGAAAATGTTTCATCACTCAGCAACAGTTTTCAGAATCCTGCTGCCGTTTTTGAAATGTTGAACAAAAAGCTCCGAGAAATTTTAATGAACAAAAAACCCCTCAACACAATTCCAGCTGGTACTCTTCCACTGTGCACCAACCCTAAAAGCTAGCGGGGACTGTCAGTAAAAGGATCGGCTTTTTAAAGCTGAAAATGGTTTTGGGGCGGAGCAGCAGCGGTGCACACTTTGATCACGTCATCACTGCCGCAAGCCTCATGCTGCCACAAAACTCTGTCAATCCGGGTGGAGGTCCACACCGTCACAAAACCTCCCGGGCCAAATTTCTGTCGCGATGGCCAGTTGACTGCAAAGCGGCGACCACAGGATCCCGCCGCATGGCTGCCGCTAACGGGTCTTACCGAGACCCTGAATTTCGGCTCCATAGTGTCTGAGAAACAATCAATTGCAAGAGAGAAAATTCAGAAAGAATTTAAGCACAGAATGCAAAAATAATATTAAGAGTTCACAATTAGAATTTAAAAAAAATGGGAACAAAATAACTTGATTGTAATGGAATTGTGTTGAGGTTTTTTGTTCATGAAAATTTCTCGGAGCTTTTTATTCAACATTTCAAAAATGGCAGCAGGATTCTGAAAACTTTTGCTGAGTGATGAAATATTTTCCCTGTCTCTCATTAATCGTGGCTGCTGGGAGTAAATCTCTGCTGCCCATAACAGGCTAAGTTTTAACAGGGGAATGCCTGCTCCAGATTCTGAGAGGCAGGGAGGCACGCAGGAGGAGGCGTCGTTGTCACAACAAGTATGAACGCATGGATTTATAGGAAGGGAGGCAGATACAATTTCCCCAGTCTGCTAAGATTCTGATTTCTGCCACACTGTTGCACATCAACAAGTATGGCAGAGGGAAAAGTGGAGGGAACGTTGCCATTGAATCATTATTGCATGCCTCCTATTGATCAACTAGTGAGGTCTGGGAGCAGCACATCCTCTAATCTGCACTGAGTGCATGGCCAAGCATGTTCTTTCGAGGAAGGAAAGGGGGAAACTAGTACTTTGATATTACCCCCCCCCCCTCACAATGAGCGGGAGGGAGTTGGGGGGCTTAAGAATGAAAGAACAGTGAACGCGTAACCCAGCCCGCTGCATACGTGCCTGCTGCTATTTTCATGAAGGTGGGTTTCGTGCCAAGCAAATATTCTGCCTCGGAGAAGCAAAACACTTCATTAACATATTTACATTCAGTTTCCACAGTGCAACTGGGGGCCCGATTTAAATTTAACAGTTGCTGGCAGGGTTTCCCAGGGTTCAGGAAACCCGGCAGTAGCAGCACTCCTTGAGGGGCAGGAGGCCTTTGGCCTCCCCTCTATCAATCACTGGCTCTCTCGATCCATTGACGCGATCACTAACCTCTCCTTCTCTAGCCCCGATCTTCAGGTCCCAATTGCCATTCTCTTCCCCCGCCACCAAGCCCCGAGCTCTTGCTCTCTCCCTCCCAACTGCTGCTCTTTTCCCCTCCACCAACCAAGCTCCGATCTCTCGCTCCTTCCCTATGGATTGCTCAAGGATCGCCGGCTGTGGCCTCCTGCCGTTGTTTTTTCTGCCCGACAACATGCGTCGGAAATGGAAGAATAAAATGATAACTGGGTCCTGCCATTAAATTCGGCAGGACCTCCACATCCTCGGCCATGCCAGGTTTTCCCCGCGCTATTGCACATCCTCCCCATAAATAGTGCCTAGGATTTCACATGTTCAAAGAAAAAATACTTCTGCCATCCATGCATAAAACTGAACGCATGTCAGAGTAATACAGAAACAGCTCAGCTGGAACTCTAATTTCTCACCAGTAAACTTGCATACAAGTTGGGCGGACTGTCTTGATATAATTTATATCCGCTTCTCCTGCCCTTCCATTGCTTTGTCTCCATTTTTTTCCTACCCTATCAACTTTTTTCATTAATTTTCTGGTTTCTAACTTTTGATTAAAGGGGAAAAATACCATAACTGTTCCATTTTAATTGAACATTACATGGAACTGCTAAGGCAAGCAAAATCAGCTAATTTACCAGTTTGAGAGAAAAATGCAATCCCACCTCAAGCACAACCTGAATGCCACTATTTTAACAAATTGTAGGTTAGAGGAATGAAATAGACTGGAGCTTAGCAGAAAGGCAAAATGGCACAAAGCAAGCACAAACCCAGATTCAGCACACGAGCTGCCATATAAAATTTAGGAAGACTATTATTCCTCATTAAATTGAATGTAATGCCTCCAGGATTGCGGTATGAATAAAGCACAATACATTTTGGAAGTGTAGTTAAAACCTTTGAGGTGCGTTGAGTTTAGTGAGGTTAGGTTAGTGATTCAGAATTACAAAGCACCATTACGCATGCAGAAACATGTCCTGGCTGTGTTAGGCTTACTAAATTGGGCTTTCTTCATTACATTGAAAAGGTTTGTATGATTATACCTTTCTAAAAGGTAGTTTAAAGGAATAAATACAAATGGATTTGATAACAAAATATTTTTTTCCAGGCACAGGTATAATTGTGTACTGATTTCCAAGAGGAACCACAAGTCAATAAGTTACTTTACAATTTTAGTGAAAATCTAAAAAAAATTGGTGCAAGTTACTTAAGTAAAAGTCAAAATGTGTAGATCATTCTATAAATAAGATTACATCATAGATGTGTGGTTATGTATTCTTAGGTACAGTAATTTTTAGAAAACATATTGATGATTTTCTAGTTTCTCAAAACACTAGCATTTAGAAAGGTACGTTAATGTAGGAAAACATCCCAAGGTGCATCACAAAGCATAATAAAACAAAAATGGATACAGTGCCGAAGAAATATTAGGAAGGGTGACTAAAAGCTTGGTCAAAGATTTGGGTTTTAAGGAGGGTCTTAAAGGAGGAGAGACAGAGAGGTTAAGGGAGGGAATTCCAGAGCTTAGGGCCCAGACAGCTGAAGGCATGGCCACCAATGGTGAGGCAAAGGGCTGGGGTGCACAAGAGGCCAGATTGAAATGAACGCAGAGTGCTTGGGGGGTGTTGTAGAGGAGGATACATGATAGAGCGAGGACATGAAAGGATTTAATTTTAAATTTGAGACATCTGGGGAGCAGGAAGCCATGTAAGTCAGCAAGGACAGGGGTGATGGGTTAGCGGGACTTGATACGGAATAGATTATGGGCAGCAGAGTTTTGGATGAACAGTTCTATAATTGCTGACCATGAATTTCTAGCAATGGAACTCACCAAAGATGAATCAATATCTGGTAACACACCACATTCAGGCCTGCAAAGTAACAGAGTGACCTCTTGAGATGTTCGTCTGAGAACAGACACTATTTCCTGCAGAAAGAGGGAATAATTAAAGAGTGTACAGCCAATTACTACTTTAATATAGGGGAAAATGTGTGCTCATCAAGGTGAACAACGTTAGTGCTCCTGCTACCCTACCCCAATAATGTGCCTTCGGCTCAAGAACACCCTAAGCCTACCTAAATCAATTTCGGAAACGTCGCTTAAAGCAACTAGGTGGGAGAGACCATCATCTCAGATGTGAAACCTAACCCCACTATGCCTTTACCTTCAAACTAAGATGTGCTCTATAGTGCCCCAGTAATACATGGATTTCTTCTTCCCCTCTGCCGATGATCCTAGAGACTGGGAACTTACTGCAACTCACCATGTAAGATGTCATAATGCCTTCTCTATTAATACTCTTGGATCAGATATACAAGTTCAAACATAACATGCACATTCAGTCCTCAGTATATGGATTTACACATTCCAGGCTCAAGATAAAAAAGTTATGGGCCTGTTCTAACTTAGGAGAACAAAGTTAGATGTGTTTATAAATGACATCTGAACCCAGTCATTATATTACAGACATTCATCTCCTCCCTTGGATCGTTATTTTACAGAGAATGCACACAGCTTGACTACAGTGCTTAACTAAAAATTGACCTGACAGAACCTCATAATTTGAGTCATTCGGAGTGTATGATGTTGGATTTGCTCATCCGACAAGTTGCTGCATCTTACTGGGAATATGATTTCCGTTTAGATTACTATTCATATTTAAAGGGAAATTTTCAAAAAAGCTACTTTTAATATCTTTAAATAGGGATACTGTTTAAATAGAAGCTCTACTTGCAGCAGAGGATGAAATACTTTGTGATACAAGATAAATTTGTACAGCGTGTTTAATGTAATGAATGTCTAAAGGTACCAACGATATAGGTAAAAAAATGGGATGAGTTACTACAAGCTGAATTTAGGGAGCTAGGAATCAAATTAGGACCTCAAAAGGTAGCAAATTGCTACCAGTGCCACCACGTGCTAGTCAGAATAGGAATTGCACGATAGCTAAGGTGAATACATGGCTTGACGAATCGTGCAAGTGGGAGGGATTCAAATTCCTGGGACATTGGAGCCGGTTCTGGGGGAGGTGGGACCAGTACAAACCGGACGGTCTGTACCTGGGCCGGACCGGAACCGATGTCCCAGGGGGCGTGTTTGCTAGTGCTGTTGGGGAGGGTTTAAACTAATATGGCAGGGGGATGGGAACTTATGCAGGGAGACAGAGAAGTAGAATGGGGGCAGAAACAAAAGATAGAAAGAAAAGTAAAAGTGGAGGGCAGAGAAACCCAAGGCAAAAAACAAAAAGGGCCACATTACAGCAAAATTCTAAAGGGGCAAAGTGTGTTAAAAAGACAAGTCTGAAGGCTCTGTGCCTCAATGCGAGGAGTATTCATAATAAGATGGATGAATTAACTGCGTAGGCAGCTATGAACAAATATGATATAATTGGCATTATGGAGACATGGCTCCAGGGTGAACAAGGCTGGGAACTCAACATTCAGGGGTATTCAATATTCAGGAAGGATAAACAGAAAAGAAAAGGAGGTGGGATAGCGTTGCTGGTTAAAGAGGAAATTAATGCAATAGTAAGGAAGGACATTGGCTTGGATGATGTGGAATCTGTATGGGTCGAGCTGCGGAATACCAAAGGGCAGAAAACGCTAGTGGGAGTTGTGTACAGACCACCAAACCGTAGTAGTGAGGTTGGGGACAGCATCAAACAAGAAATTAGGGATGCATGCAATAAGGGTACAGCAGTTAGCATGGGTGACTTTAATCTATATACAGATTGGGCTAACCAAACTGGTAGCAATACGGTGGAGGAGGATTTCCTGGAGTGTATTAGGGATGGTTTTCGAGACCAATATATTGAGGAACCAACTAGAGAGCTGGCCATCCTAGACTGGGTGATGTGTAATGAGAAAGGACTAATTAACAATCTTATTTGCGAGGCCCCTTGGAAAAGAGTGACCATAATATGGCAGAATTCTTTAAGATGGAGAGTGACACAGTTAATTCAGAGACTCTGGTCCTGAACTTAGAGAAAGGTAACTTTGATGGTATGAGACGTGAACTGGCTAGAATAGACTGCCGAATGATATTTAAAGGGTTGACGGTGGATAGGCAATGGCAAACATTTAAAGATCACATGGATAAACTTCAACAATTGTACATCCCGGTCTGGAGTAAAATTAAAATGGTGAAGGTGGCTCAACCATAGCTAACAAGGGAAATTATGGATAGTGTTAAGAACATAAGAACTTAAGAATTAGGAACAGGAGTAGGCCATCTAGCCCCTCGAGTCTGCTCCGCCATTCAATAAGATCATGGCTGATCTGGCCGTGGACTCAGCTCCACTTACCCGCCCGCTCCCCGTAACCCTTAATTCCCTTATTGGTTAAAAATCTATCTATCTGATGATTGGTTAAATCCAAGGAAGAGGCATATAAATTGCCTAGAAAAAGCAGCAAACCTGAGGACTGGGAGAAATTTAGAATTCAGTAGAGGAGGACAAAGGGTTAATTAGGATGGGGAAAATAGAGTATGAGAGGAATCTTGCTGGGAACATAAAAACTGACTGCAAAAGCTTCTATAGATAGGTGAAGAGAAAAAGATTAGTGAAGACAAACGTAGGTCCCTTGCAGTCAGAATCAGGTGAATTTATAATGGGGAACAAAGAAATGGCAGAAGAATTGAACAAATACTTTGGTTCGGTCTTCACTAAGAAAGACTCAAATAACCTTCCGGAAATACTAGGGGATAGAGAGTCTAGTGAGAAGGAGGAACTGAAGGAAATCCTTATTAGTCAGGAAATTGTGTTAAGGAAATTGATGGGATTGAATGCTGATAAATCCCCAGGACCTGCTAGTCTGCATCCCAGAGTACTTAAGGAAGTGGCCCTAGAAAGAGTGGATGCATTGGTGGTCATTTTCCAACATTCTATAGACTCTGGATCAGTTCCTATGGACTGGAGGGTAGCTAATGTAACACCACTTTTTAAGAAAGGAGGGAGAGAGAAAACGGGGAATTATTGACCGGTTAGCCTGACATCAGTGGTGGGGAAAATGTTGGAATCAATTATTAAAGATGAAATAGCAGTGCATTTGAAAAGCAGTGACAGGACCAGTCCAAGTCAGCATGGATTTATGAAAGGGAAATCATGTTTGACAAATCTTCTAGAATTTTTTTTGAGGATGTAACTAGTAGAGTGGATGGGAGAACCAGTGGATGTGGTGTATTTGGACTTTCAAAAGGCTTTTGACAAGGTCCCACACAAGAGATTGGTGTGCAAAATTAAAGCACATGGGGGTAATGTATTGACGTGGATAGAGAACTGGTTGGCAGACAGGAAGCAGAAAGTCATGATAAACGTGTCCTTTTCAGGATGGCAAGCAGTGACTAATGGGGTGCCGCAGGGCTCAGTGCTGGGACCACAGCTATTTACAATATACATCAATGAATTAGATGAAGGAATTGAGTGTAATATCGCCAAGTTTGCAGATAACACTAAGCTGGGTGGCGGTGTGAGCTGCGAGGAAGATGCTAAGAGGCTGCAGGGTGACTTGAACAGGTTAGGAGAGAGGGCAAATGCATGGCAGATGCAGTATAATGTGGATAAATGTGAGGTTATCCATTTTGGTGGCAAAAACACGAGGGCAGAATATTAACTGAATGGCGGCAGATTAGGAAAAGGGGAGGTGCAACGAGACCTGGGCGCCATGGTCCATCAGTCATTGAAAGTTGGCATGCAGGTACAGCAGGCAGTGAAGGAGGCAAATGATATGTTGGCCTTCATAGCTAGGGGATTTGAGTATAGGAGCAGGGAGGTCTTACTGCAGTTGTACAGGGCCTTGGTGAGGCCTCACCTGGAATATTGTATTCAGTTTTGGTCTCCTAATCTGTGGAAGGACGTTCTTGCTATTGAGGAAGTGCAGCGAAAGCTCACCAGACTAATTCCCGGGATGGCTGGACTGATATATGAGGAGACACTGGATCGACTGGGCCTGTATTCACTGGAGTTAAGAATGAGAGGGGATCTCATAGAAACATAAAAAATACTGACGGGACTGGACAGGTTAGATCCAGGAAGAATGTTCCTGATGTTCGGGAGGTCGAGAATCAAGGGATATAGTCTAAGGATATGGTGTAAGCCATTTAGGACTGAGATGAGGAGAAACTTCTTCACTCAGAGTTGTTGACCTGTGGAATTTTCTACCGCAGAGAGTTGTTGATGCTAGTTCATTGGATACAGAAACATAGAAACATAGAAAATAGGTGCAGGAGTAGGCCATTCGGCCCTTCGAGCCTGCACCGCCATTCAATAAGTTCCTGGCTGAACATGCAACCTCAGTACCCCATTCCTGCTTTCTCGCCATACCCCTTGATCCCCTTAGTAGTAAGGACTATATCTAACTCCGTTTTGAATATATTTAGTGAATTGGCCTCAACAACTTTCTGTGGTAGAGAATTCCACAGGTTCACCACTCTCTGGGTGAAGAAGTTTCTCCTCATCTCAGTCCTAAATGGCTTACCCCTTATCCTTAGACTGTGACCCCTGGTTCTGGACTTCCCCAACAATGGGAACATTCTTCCTGCAGCTAACCTGTCTAAACCCATCAGAATTTTAAACGTTTCTATGAGATCCCCTCTCATTCTTCTGAACTCCAGTGAATACAAGCCCAGTTGATCCAGTCTTTCTTGATATGTCAGTCCCGCCATCCTGGGAATCAGTCTGGTGAACTTTCGCTGCACTCCCTCAATAGCAAGAATGTCCTTCAAGTTAGGAGACCAAAACTGTACACAATACTCCAGGTGTGGCCTCACCAAGGCCCTGTACAACTGTAGCAATACCTCCCTGCCCCTGTACTCAAATTCCCTCGCTATGAAGGCCAACATGTCATTTGCTTTCTTAACCGCCTGCTGTACCTGCATGCCAACCTTCAATGACTGATGTACCATGACACCCAGGTCTCGTTGCACCTCCCCTTTTCCTAATCTGTCACCATTCAGATAATAGTCTGTCTCTCTATTTTTACCACCAAAGTGGATAACCTCACATTTATCCATATTATACTTCATCTGCCATGCATTTGCCCACTCACCTAACCGATCCAAGTCACTCTTCAGCCTCATAGCATCCTCCTCACAGCTCACACTACCACCCAACTTAGTGTCATTGCAAATTTGGAGATACTACATTTAATCCCCTCGTCCAAATCATTAATGTACAATGTAAACAGCTGGGGCCCCAGCACAGAACCTTTCGGTACCCCACTAGTCACTGCCTGCCATTCTGAAAAATACCCATTTACTCCTACTCTTTGCTTCCTGTCTGACAACCAGTTCTCAATCCATGTCAGCACACTACCCCCAATTCCATGTGCTTTAACTTTGCACATTAATCTCTTGTGTGGGACCTTGTCGAAAGCCTTCTGAAAGTCCAAATATACACATCAACTGGTTCTCCCTTGTCCACTCTACTGGAAACATCCTCAAAAAATTCCAGAAGATTTGTCAAGCATGATTTCCCTTTCACAAATCCATGCTGACTTGGACCTATCATGTCACCTCTTTCCAAATGCGCTGCTATGACATCCTTAATAATTGATTCCATCATTTTACCCACTACTGATGTTAGGCTGGCCGGTCTATAATTCCCTGTTTTCTCTCTCCCTCCTTTTTTAAAAAGTGGGGTTACATTGGCTACCCTCCACTCGATAGGAACTGATCCAGAGTCAATGGAATGTTGGAAAATGACTGTCAATGCATCCGCTATTTCCAAGGCCACCTCCTTAAGTACTCTGGGATGCAGTCCATCGAGCCCTGGGGATTTATCGGCCTTCAATCCCATCAATTTCCCCAATGCAATTTCCCGACTAATAAGGATTTCCCTCAGTTCCTCCTTCTTACTAGACACTCTGACCCCTTTTATATCCGGAAGGTTGTTTGTGTCCTCCTTAGTGAATACCGAACCAAAGTACTTGTTCAATTGGTCTGCCATTTCTTTGTTCCCCATTATGACTTCCCCTGATTCTGACTGCAGGGGACCTACGTTTGTCTTTACTAACCTTTTACTCTTTACATATCTATAGAAACTTTTGCAGTCCATCTTAATGTTCCCTGCAAGCTTCCTCTCGTACTCTATTTTCCCTGCCCTAATCAAACCCTTTGTCCTCCTTTGCTGAGTTCTAAATTTCTCCCAGTCCCCAGGTTCACTGCTATTTCTGGCCAATTTGTATGCCACTTCCTTGGCTTTAATACTATCCCTGATTTCCCTTGATCGCCTACGGTTGAGCCATCTTCCCTTTTTTATTTTTATGCCAGACAATTGTTGTAGTTCATCCATGCGGTCTCTCAAGAGGGAGTTAGATCTGGCCCTTACGGCTAAAGGGATCAAGGGGTATGGAGAGAAAGCAGGAAAGGGGTACTGAGGTGATGATCAGCCATGATCTTATTGAATGGCGATGCAGGCTCGAAGGGCAAAATGGCCTACTTCTGCACCTATTTTTCTATGTTTCTATTTCACAGGTTGGCATAGGAAATGGAAATGGATGTTGATCCAAGAGAGATATTAAGAGGTGACGGAAACCTTGATTAAAAAAGATGGGTTTTGAAAGGGTACTTAAAATGTAGAAAGAGGTAGAGTGTTCTAGGAAGAGAACTCCAGGGAGGAGGCCCAAAGCAGCAACTGGTGAAACTAAGAAATAAAGCTCGAATCAGAAAAAAGGAGCATTTGGAAAAGTTTATTGCGTTGGAGGAGCTTCCAGACATAGGGTGGGGGTGGGGCAATGCCTTGAAGAGATTTGTAGATAAGGATTTTAAATTTAATGTATTGGGGAATGGGGAGATAATGTGGATTAGTGAGAATATGGGTGATGTATGAATGGAATTTGCTGCAGCACACATGAGTTACAGAGTTTCGGACACTTTGAAGTTAATGGAGGGTGGAGAAGGTGTCATCAGCATACATGTGGAAGCTGAATCTGTGCCAACTTAGCCTCCAGAATAATTCTGAAGTAATTCTCCCCAAAGTAGAGGAGACCACATCATGAGCAGCGAATACAGTATACTAAATTGAAAGAAGTACAAGTAAATCGCTGTTTCACCTGGAAGGAGCATTCAGAGCCCTGGATAGTGGAAAGTGAGCAGGTGAAAGGGCAGGTGCTGCATCTCGTGTGCTTGCATGGGAAGATACCGTGCGAAGGGGAGCGGGATTTGGGGGTGATTAAAGAGTGGCCCAGGGTGTCATAGAGGAAATGGTCCCTTTGGAATGCTGAAAGGGGAGGGGAGGGGAAGATGTGTTCAGTGGTGACATCACGCTGGAGGTGGCAGAAATGACAGAGGATGATTTGTTGAATGTGGAGGCTGGTGGTGGTGGTGGAAGGTGAGGACAAGGGGAACCCTATCGTGGTTCTGGGAAGGAGGAGGAGGTGAGGGCAGAAGTACAGGAAATGGGAGCGACATGGTCGAGGGCCATGCCACAGTGGAGGGGAATCCTCAATTGAGGACAGAGGAAGACATATTGGAAGCACTGGTATGGAAGATGGCATCATCAGAATAGATGCGACAGAAATGGAAAAACTGGGAGAATGGAATAAAGTGCTTACAGGAAGCAGGGTAGGAGGAAGTATAGTCAAGGTAGCTGTGGGAGTCAGTGGGCTTATAGTGGATATTGGTTGACAGTCTATCCGCAGAAACAGAGATAGAGAAGTCGAAGAAGGGAAGGGAAGAGTCGGTGTTGGACTATGTATAGGCAATGGAGGGATGGAAATTTGAAGCAAAGCTGATGAAATTTTCTAGATCGGGGCAAGAGCATGAAGTGGCACCGATACAGTCATCAATGTACCAGTAAAAGTGAGCAAGGGGACCCGAGTAGAACTGGAACAAAGAATGTTCCACATGTTCCACGAAAAGGCTGGCATAGCTAGGACTCATACGGGTTTCCACAGCAACATCATTTTATTTTGAGGAAATGAGAGGAGTCAAAGGAGAAGTTGTTGAATGTAAGAATAGGTTCAGCAAGGTGGGGAAGGGTGGTGGTGGATGGGGACAGTTGGGACTCCATTCAAGGAAGAAGCAGAGGGGCTGCAGGCCCACCTGGTAGAGGATGTAGGTGTAGAGGAACTGGATGTCCATAGTGAAAAGGAGACGGTTAGGGCCAGGAAACTGGAAACTGTTAAAGTGGTGGAGGCCATCGGCAGAGTCGCGGATATAGGTCAAAGGAGACTAGAAAAGGGGAGAAGAGAGAGTTGAGATAGGAAGAAATCAATTCTGTGGGGCAAGAGCAGGCTGAAACAATGGATCTACCAGGGAAGTTCTGTTAGTGGATCTTGGAGAGGAAGGTTGTGGAACTACGAAGTTGGAGGCCATGGGGTGGTGGGGGGGTGCGGGAGGATCTCCAGAGGGGACGAGGTCAGTGACGGTCTGGCAAATGATGGTTTGATGTTCAGTGGTGGGGCCATGGTCTAGGGAGAGGTAGGAGGTGGTGTCGGAGAGTTGCCATTCAGCTTCCGTAAGGTAGAAGTCTGTTCACCAAATAACAGCAGCACCCTTGTCAGCAGGTTTAATGACAAACCTTTATCATACTGTTATAAGTATACTGTGTAAAAAATGTTTAATATTACCAGCCACTTATTACAAGCACCACATCATGTACACTACTTTAATACAATACCACACCATTATGATTATTTCTTTCAATCATTAAATTGAAGTGTCATGGTTGCTCTCCGTGTCTTTCACTTGTGTCCCGGTCAAATCCAGGTTATCAATTTACATATTAGATACCTTCATTTCTCTATTCAAAACAGTTTTGCAGCAAATTATTTACACTATTCAAAAGTCAATCAATATATATAATGCCATCTTATTAAAATTATTTCCAGTTTAGCGTACCTGCTTTGGCAGTCCTTTCAAAGGAATGTCGTTCACCTGCAGTATGACATCTCCAACATTAATCTTCCCACACTCTGCTGCTGGCTGCCCAGGAAAGAGTTTCTTTATTCTTACTACATTTCTGCAGTGTTCAGGAACAACCTCATTTCCTTCAATAAAACTGAAACCCAATCCTGAGGAACCTTTCAATAACTTCACTTTAAATATGTTTTCTGTTAAAGATGAAAGAAAAATAATTTTTATTCAAAATAAAATGGATTCTGAAACCAGTTCAGAGAGTAAATCTCGATTCTAAAAGGGCTGCACTTTATTTATTGAATCATAGAATGGTCGAGCACTTTCGGCCCATCGAGTCTGCGCTGGTGTTTTCAAAGAACAATCCAGTTAGTCCTACCCCCCATATCCCTACAAATTTTCTCCTTCAAGTATTTATCTAATTCCATTTTGAAGACTACTATTGAATCTGTAACCACCTTCCTGTCAGGCAGTGTATTCCAAATCATAACCATTCAATGCATAAAAAGTTCCCTCACATGTCATCTCTGGTTCTTTTGCCAATTACCTTGAATCTATGCCCTCTGGTTATCGACCCATCAGCCATTGGAAACACTGGCCTAGAAAATCGGGAGGTTTAGCCCCATCCGTTACCGCCAGATTCGAGCAAAAAAGTGGTATCCGCTACTCTTACGCCCACTGCCGGATTACTGGCAGCACTGTCGTTGTCAGCGTTGGCAAAATTATGTTGATGATGCTCACTTGATGGCCAATCTGCAAATTTTGACTTTGCCACTCAACTTAGTGGCATGCCTTAAGTGCCACGAGCTGAGGAAGCATTGACAAGCAGGAAGGAGGCTCTAGCAGCAGTAGTTAAAGGGATCATCAGCAACAACTCGCACCCCACATGTTTCTGCAGTTTGACTGGCTCTGTGCAACTTTCTGCAGCTCCAGCAGATTTATAAATTTCTTTCAGGGTTCTAAGGAAACTGGGAGTGCTGTTGCAAGTGGAGAATGCCTTCATTCTTAGTTAAAGACTTCTGCTCATAACACTTGCTCACAATCAAGGGGGCTCCACTGGCAGTCCCCCTCGTACTTGAGTATTTTACAACCAAACAAACAATAATGGACAGGTAAAAACTGGTCCATCGAGTCTGTCTCACATAATTTGCAATACCTTGTGTATTACAATATATACACACCTCCCAGCCGAAACCATGTGATCTCCTGGGAGAGGCAAAAAAACCCAGGCAATTTAGGAGAAAAAAATCTGGGAAATTCCTCTCCGACTCATCTAAACAATTGAAACTGGTCCAGGAGATCACTCTGGCCCTGAATTCCCTGCAGTATCTACCTTCTGTAAGAAAGAGATGATCTCTGCCTCAGCCAGAATCAGGTCCACCTCCTGACATCTTAGGGAGAGGGAGCGGAGCAGCAAAGACACATCCAGAGGGAGGAGGAGGCCTTATCCACCTAAGGTCTTCCGACAGCACTTCTCTTATATCCACTTAAGCGAGGAGCAGTGTATTAGGAGGTTCCACTTCAACAATAGGTAGTCACAGAGCTCTGCCACCTCCTACAACCAGGTCTACAGCCTGAGGGGAGGGTGACCACGGCTCTCTCAGTGCCAGTCAAGGTCAACGAGGCTTCCAATTTCTTTGCCAGCAGATTCTTACAGTCAATAGATGGAGACATAGCTAACGTCTCACAGTTCGCCGTCCATCGCTGCATCCGGTAGGTCACTGAGGCTCTCTACACTAGGAGAAACATAGAAACATAGAAAAATAGTTGCAGGAGTAGGCCATTCGGCCCTTCGAGCCTGCACCACCATTCAATATGATCATGGCTGATCATTTTTGCAATTTCCATACCCCATTCCTGCTTTCTCTCCATACCCCTTGATCCCTTTAGCCATAAGGGCCACATCTAACTCCCTTTTGAATAGAGCTAACGAACTGGCCTCAACAACTTTCTGTGGCAGAGAATTCCACAGGTTCACAATTCTCCAAATGAAGAAGTTTCTCTTCATCTCGGTCCTAAATGGCTTATCCCTTATCCTTAGACTGTGACCCTGGTTCTGGACTTCCCCAACATCGGGAACATTCTTCCTGCATCTAACCTGTCCAATCCTGTCAGAATTTTATATGCTTCTAGGAGATCACCTCTCATTCTTCTAAATTCCAGTTAATATAAGCCTAGTCGATCCAGTTTTTCTTCATATGTCAGTCCTGCCATCCCGGGAATCAGTCTGGTGAACCTTCACTGCACTCCCTCAATATCAAGAATGTCCTTCCTCAGATTACTGTACACAATATTCAAGTTGTGGCCTCACCAAGGCCCTGTACAACTGTAGTAAGACCTCCCTGCTTCTATACTCAAATCCTCTTGCTATGAAGGCCAACATGCCATTTGCCTTCTTCACCGCCTGCTGTACCTGCATGTCAACTTTCAATGACTGATGTACCATGACACCCAGGTCTCGTTGCACCTCCCCTTTTCCTAATCTGTCACCATTCAGGTAATATTCTGCCTTCCTGTTTTTGCCACCAAAGTGGATAACCTCACATTTATCCACATTATACTGCATCTGCCATGCATTTGCCCACTCACCTAACCTGTCCAAGTCATCCTGCAGCCTCTTGGCATCCTCCTCACAGCTCACATTGCCACCTAGCTTCATGTCATCTGCAAACTTGGAGATATTACATTCAATTCCTTTGTCTAAATCATTAATGTATATTGTAAATAGCTGGGGTCCCAGCACTGAACCTTGCGGCACTGCACTAGTCACTGCCTGCCATTTTGAAAAAGACCTGTTTATCCCAACTCTCTGCTTCCTGTCTGCCAACCAGTTCTCTATCCACGTCAGTATATTACCCCCAATACCATGTGGCCATCATTGCCCACTCAGAGGCTGATGGCCGTCAGCAGCGACAGTCATGTTCCAGAGTGTGTGGCGCGTGCCCTTGATCACGTTGCAGCACCGCTTGAATCGCAGGCACAAGCTATACTGCTGCTTGGTGATGTGAAGCGGTTGATGACTGCTGCCATCCTCTCTGTGTTCACCACTGTCCAACAGGGAAGGGATGGTGCCGAAACACGCCAGCAAGTTGTGGACACACAGCGTTCTCCGGATGTTGAGACCCAGCCCCGTCGGAGTCTCAGTGGCTCCCAGGAAATGGAAGGTGCGGTCCTTCCTCGGGATGACAGCATTCCAGCTCCTACCACTGACTCTCCAGCCATGCACCCCACACAGGACACACACGAGCCACCAGCAACTGCTTCCGCCGAAGATGGGGCGCAGCAATCCGCAGCTAAGCCTTCCAGGCCTAGACCTGGTCCAGAGTGTCATCATATGCTGTCTGCACACTCTGCCCCCCTAACACAGTAGCCCTCAAGCAGCCTTGCTGTAGGCATGGAATCCTCATTGGAGGAGCAGCAGCAGGCTTGGGAGGGGGATAGAGGGAAAGGCGGGTGGTGCGAAGTCTGAGGGCAAGTCCCATTAACGGGTGCGATAGTCTTCTGCAGATGGCTTGATCTATTATGAGAACACCTGTAAGTCGTCGTTTTTTAATAATCCACTGGTTGTGAAGTTACTTGCAGCAGAATGCTGCTAATTGTGTCGTTTGGTTAAGATGGTTTATTTTGTCGTTTGGTTTTGTTGGGGTGCATTGTTTGTAATTTTTTTTGATAAAAATGTCACTCTGACCCTTGGCCGTTGGTGTCGTTTGTATCATTCAAAAAGGTCAACGTAGATATGCGTGTATGGTGGCACATAGTACGGTCAATATTAAATGCATCCCTCAGCTTCCTCCATTCAACTAAACCAGTCCATTATGAGCTGGCGACGTGCGGCTCTTGCTCCCACAGCATCGCCATGCTGCCTCGCCATGGATGGGGTGGCTGTGCAATTGGGGCCTTGCCAGGCTCCTCTTCGTCGTCCTCCTCCTCGTCCTGAGGTGGGCCTGTAATCCCCACTGGTAATGTCTGGCCCCTCATGATGGCCAAGTTGTGTAGCATGCAAAACACCACAATGAATTCAGACATCTGTTGAGGGGAGTATTGAAGGCTACTTCCAGAGTGGTCCAGGCATCGGAAGCACTGCTTGAGCACCCCAATTGTCTGTTTGATGATGTTGCAGGTGGCTGCATGGCTCCCATTATAGCGCTGCTCGGCTTCTGCGGTGGGGTTGCGGGGGGGGGGGGGGTGGTCATGACCGTATCCTTTGTCCCCGATCAGCCAGCCCTGCCCTTCCCTTTGTCGCTGAAACATTCGTGAGATGAAAGCATAATGTGCGCTCCCTGGATAGCAGGCATTCACTGCAAGGATGCGCTGCGTGTGGTCACACACCAGCTGCATGTTTAGGGAGTGGAATATCTCTGCGTTGTGTAATGGTGCTCGCAAGGCGTGTGTACTGTCAATGGCTCCTTGAACACTCTGGAAGCCTGCAATTCTGCCAAACACACATGCTTTCTCATTCTGGCTGTCCCTGCTCATTGGAAAGTTTATGAAGTCCATTCTGTGGGTATACAGAGCCTTTGTGACTTGGCAAATGCAGTGATATGTAGCGTACCGAGAGATACTGCATTTGTCCTCTGCTGCTGCCTGGAAGGAGCAGGAAGCATAGAAGGCCAGCGCCACAGTCACCTTCTCTGTGACAGGCAGCGCAGTCATGTTGGCGCTGGAAGGCTGTAGGTCTGCCTCTGGAGCTGGCATATCTCTGTCAGCAATTCCTTTTGGAAGCGCAGCCTTCTCACACAGCTCCTCAGAGACCTGGAGTTATGAGCGTTGTTCCCTGTAAACCCATCGGGGGGTAAAGCCTCCTTCCCAGATGTCTTCGGCCTCTCCTCATCAGTTGCCCGAGATGGCCAGCAGCACTTCGAATAGCTTGAAGCTGCCTGCCAATAGCAACCAGCAGGATATGCAACTAGTAATGCCCCCATTAATTTCTTTTACAGACCTCACAAGGACACTGTAATGGCAGATAAAACTGTCGTTTGCAAGTCGGAGCCTGACACAGCATGCTGTGCGCAACCACTGCAGTCAATGTGACGTGCTATGTAGACAATACTGCCTGCTGCGCCCTGGGAATGTCATTTTTTTCCCCCAGACGTGTCCTGGGGCGGATATTAAATGAGGTGTAAGGGCCGAATTTTCTATCCTGGGCGCAAGCGCAGCATTGCACAACGATTGACGTCATGATCTCAGTCAAACTGGAGGGCGGGGTGGTAAATTTTTGCGCCGCCACAAATCAGGAGCCGAATTTAGCGGCTAGGTGCTGAAGCCTGGACGGCCAGCGTTACGCCCAGAAACACCATTTACTGCTCCTCCGGGTTACAAACAGAGGCACAAAAGAGCGCAAAATCCAATCCACAGACTCCAATTTTGTTAACTAGTCTAATAAGAGGTATAGGTTACGTGTCCGAAATCTGGAATGTTTCGGAATCCAGACACCGGGCTGATTTGTGGTGGGATCGACCGGAAACCGAATAATGTTCTGAAATTCGGACTCCCCCGTCTCGGTCTCCCGACTTGGCCACCTGACCTCCCCCCGCGTCGACCCCCCTACCCTCCACCCCTTATCTCGACTGTCCTCTACCCTATTTACCTCGGCCTAGGTAAAGACGTTCCAAAATCCGGAAATACCCAAAATCCGGAACGGCCTCGTTTTCTTTCGGAAGCGCAGCCTTCGAGGTTTCTGGATTTCAGCCACTCTACCTGTACTTTATCAAAAGCCTTTCTAAAGACTGTATGCACATCAACTGCATTGCCTTCACCACCCCCTCTCTGTTACCTCATCAGAAAACTCCATCAAGTTAGTCAAACACAATTTTCCCATAATAAATCCGTGCTGGCTCTCCTTTATTAGTCCATGCTTGTCCAGGTGACTGGTAATTTTCTTCCGATTTATTTGTTTTTAAAAGTTTCCCCACCAGCGACGTTAAACAGACGGGCCTTTAATTGTGATGTTTATCCTTCTCCACTTTTTTTGAACGAGGGTGTAACATTTGCAATCCTTCAGTCCTCTGGCACTACTCCCATATCTAAGGAGGATTGAAAGGTTGTGGCAGCATCTCTGCAATTTCTGCCCTTGCTTCTATCAGCAACTTATAATGCATCCCATCCGGACCGGGTGACGTATCCACTTTAAGTAGTGCCAGCCTTTATGGTACCTCCTCTTTATTTATTTTTATCTCACCCTGTCTCCCAACAACCTCCTTGTTTACTGTAGCTTTGGCGAAGTCCTCTTCCTTGATAAACACGGATGCAAAGCACTCATTTAGTATCTCAGCTATGCCTTCTGCCTCCAGTAATAGATCCCCATTTTTGTCCCTAATTGGCTCCACTGATGCTTTTATTGTTAATATGCCAATAGACCTTTAGATTCCCTTTATGTTAGCCGTCTTGTACTGTCTCTTTGTCCCGCTCATTTCCATTTTCACTTCTCTGTACTTTTATATTCAGCCTGATTCTCACGTATTATCAAACTGACATCGGTCATACACCCCCTTTTTCTGCTTCATCCTACTCTCCAACTCCTTCGTCATCCAAGGAGCTCAGCTTTAGCTGCCACCCCCCCACCCCATGGAATTGTACCCAGATTGTATCCGAACCAATCGCAATCATTGCCCTTTTCAATATTGAGCTAGTTAAAATCTCCCATTATCACTACTCTATAATTCATGCACCTCTTAATGTCCTTGCAAATTTGCTCCTCTGTCTCTTTCCCACTATTTGGCGGTCTATATAATACACCAAGTAGCTTAATAGCACTTCTATTGCTCTTTAACATCAACCAAATAGATTCTGTCTTTGGCCCCTCAAGAATATTCTCTCTCTCTAGCACTGTAATGTTTTCTTTAATCAAAACTGCTCCCGTCTTCATTTTTTCCTTTCCTATCTTTCCTGAATACTGTGTACCCAGAAATATTAAGCATCCAATCCTCCTCTTTTTTGAGGCCGGACTCAGTTATCACCATTACATTATATCCCCATGTGGCTATTTGTAACTGCAGCTCACAAACCTTATTAACCACACTTTGTGTATTTACACACATGCTCCAAACCTAACTTAGACCTCTTTATATTTTCTATGATCTCATCTAAATTCTATATTATTTCTAACTGTAACTGTCTCTCCCAGTCCTCTGTGCATCTTGTTTCTACTATTTAATACTACATCTTGGTGCCCAACCCTCTGCTGATTTAGTTTAAACTCACCCCGACAGCACTAGTTAACCTGCCGCGAGGATATTGATCCGAGCTCTGTTCAGGTGTAACCCGTCCATCTTGAACAGGTCTCTCCTGCCACAGAGCTGGTCCCAATGCCCCAGCAATCTGAAGCCCTCTCTCCTGCACCATGTCCCCAGGTACGCATTAACCTGTCATATCCTATTTCTACTCTCAGTAGCGCGTGGCACTGGGAGTAATCCAGAGATTACCTTTGAAGTTCTGCTTTTTAAACTTACACCCTAGCTCCTCAAATTCTGACTGCAGGATCTCAACCCTTTTCCTCCCTATGTCGTTGGTTCCGACATGGACCACGACTTCTGGCTCTTCTCCTTCCCCCCGCAGAATGTTCTGCACCCTCTCCGTGATGACCCTTATCCTGGCACCAAGAAGGCAACACACCATACGGGTCTTACGTTGACGGTAACACACTGCCTGTGTGTCCCCGACTGTCGAATCCCCAATTACTACTGAATTCCTACACTTTGCTGTAGCCCCCGTGCAGTCCTTTGTCTCATGGCACCAGCCTCGGGACTGCACTCCTTCGAGGTGTTGTCCCTCACTGGTACTCAATGCTGAATATCGGTTTGAAGGTGCCACACTCCAGGAGGATTTCTGCACTGCTTGCCTCTTCCTACCCTTCCGGGAGGCCACTCACTTGCTATTCTGATCTTCTTCCGGCTGTGGGATGACCAGCCCCTGGAACCTGTGATCCAGAAATATTCAGCCACCCGTATGCCCTTGATATGATTTCCAGTGCTACACAAGCTATTGTATTTGGTTTCAAAGTATCACTTTACAGTGCTAAATATCATTAGCCTATTCATTTGGGTTTTTTTCTCCCCAAAAGATCAAATTATATTGTCATCGGGAGAAAATGAACCGACACGGAACAGGCAACTTCAGAGATCATTTTCTGTCTGGGATTCAAAGATGACTGGAACAATTTATTTTGAAAGCTCAGAGGCTGGAAAAAAAACCACTTCCACTCATCCTCAACAGCATGTCTTAATCTCAGTAAAATATCTCTTTATTGCACCAGCATGTAATTTTCCACTTTCAAGAGCCTCAATCAGGAGCCATATTCCAAGCCAACTCTTCTCTTCCTAAGCCAACTGTAGTGACCTGATTGCCAACCTGTTAAATCAGCCACCAGGACACAATAGAGAAGGAACCTGGGACTATTGTTATTGTGTATGGCTTAACAGCTCACTGTCTTAAATAGCTGAACCATCAGGGATGTCTGCAAATGTTCCTTACAGCGCAGCTATATTCTTAACAATTTTAAATAGTTCCTTACCATCAATAACAAAAGTGTAATCTTTGGCAGTTGATGGCACAGGTTTTGCTACTACTTCTTGTTTGTCAGATGATTCACATGGTCCATTTGGATTGACTGCAGATGGAGGCGTGCACTGTGGAGTGACAGGAGCATGAACACTGGTTGCAGGAAGCTGCCCCTTCTCCAGTAACAGAATAACAACCTGGAGAGAAGGATATGCTTTATACATTTTTGATTTAAGTGAATTTACAATGCATTCTTATGGATAATAAGGCAGTTCCCACTGCACAATGACCAAAAAGTTTTAAACTTAGTGATTCTCTCAGTTGTAGAGTTTGTTTGATATCTTCACTTTGTGTCTACGTCACTCTACGGGGTAGAAATTCAGTACCGCCCCAAATGGGTTCTGATGTGTTTTCACCACCGCTTTGGATGAGATGGCCTCCTGCGTGAAATTCAGCTCTGTGGCATTTTTTTGGAGTGGACTGGAAGTTGGTTATAATGGGGACGGAAGTGCGGCGGTGAGCACTCTCGAGGGGCGGAAGTGGAGGCGTGTGTGTCACCACGTCTCTCCCTTTCACTTAAGGGGGAGAGCCGCTGCGATTATTTTAGTTCGGTCCACTGGGCCACTAGGGAGGGTTTCGGCCGGGCCAGCAGCTTGGGCCACCACACGGCTATTCCGTACACACTGAAAACACAATGCACTGACAGAAAAAACTGTCGGGGCACCACTCGGCGGCCCGAAGATGTTTTGCCCTGAATTTCGATGGAGGTGCAGGAGATCGGCAGTGCGCTCTTTGATGACATACTTAGGAGGGGTTGGCAGCAGCAGGGCCGAAGTGGTGTCTGCCGGAAAAATCAACTCGGTGAATTTCGCTGGTGGTGGCCATTGGACTACAAATTGGCGGCCACTCAACTCCACCGCTTGCCGACAGTAAGAGGCCTTTTCGGGAGGCTGAATTTCAGCCCCTACATATATTGTTAGTGCTGTCAATTGCCTTTAAAGAACTGGATACATCTTCAACCGGACAATCAAGCCAAAAGTATGGGTTCTGTAAAGCTGCAAAGGATTCTGTTGCATTGGAACACAATGCTAAATGTTGTCACGAGTTTTGCAAAGTCAAGTGAAAACTTTAAACAAAATGTCATATCTGAGCTTGCGCCTGATCAGTTGTTTGATTTAAAGCACAACACACAAAATAAAGGAAGAGAAGGAGAAACACCAGAATGTGTGCAAATATCTAGACAAATGCAAGGCAAAACAGTAAAATACTCTTCCTAGTTAAAGTTGGCATATTGTTTGTATAGGTAAATCTGTACTAGCTAGTTATGTACATTACACAATATAAAATACGTAATAAGAAAAGTTGATTTGAACCCAAAATTCCCATCCCTTTAAATAGAACATTTGGAATTTGCATCATCATGAATTTTCCCCAAGACAGTAAGTAACTACAGATAACACTTACAAGGAAAGAAAACTTTGAGATTTGTCCCTCATCCCCTTCCCGAAGGTAACTGAGCAAAGCTCCAGGATGTCAAGGTACATGCTCAGCAAGGACCAATTGACATTTCACAATGACATTCCATGTGACTGGAACCAGTATTCCACATAGTATTTAATCAACATTTATGTAGATATACTTGTTTTGTAAATATCTTAATCAGATGTTCATCCAGCCCCCTTTTTTTTTTAAATAAGCAATTCATGACACAGCATTAACCATTTTTGATGAGTCTGTTCTAAAGATCAATTACACTGTGAGGGAAATTAAGCTGTCAGCAGAAGAGGAGGTGTGGATAGTGCCCAATGATCAAGTTAGCTTCTTTTATCTTTTCTGCATTCAGTGACAGATTAGGAATGTGCCCAAAATGGTGGAGCAACATACTTGTCCTGTGCTCCTCAGAGTCTCCACAGCCTGTTTATGAGTTGCACCCTCCAGACAGATTCCATTCACAGAAAGAACACGATCACCTAAGAATGAGTAAGCAAAAGTTTCGGGAAAAAGTTTAATCATAAAACTCCTGAACTTGGATTTGGCACCAGCATATGGCAAGGCGTGACTGTTGAACTGGTGCCGAAGCTAAATGATTTTCCATTTAAAAGATAAATGACACTAGAATCATTGTCCCAAAATTCCTGTAAGGCTGGCATAACATTAGCAAAGGCAGACTTAAGCCTTGTCCTAAATCAGTTGTAAGGATTTGCTTGGTAAAGATTTGGGGATTTTTAAAGACGGTTTCAACAGAACTCATGCCAGCTCTCAGTTGGTGAGACATTAGAAGAGCATAATAAGTGGCATTTCTGGGGTAGCTTGGGAACACTCCCAGGCATGCCACTTGATGTTGTGGGAAGAGGGGAGGGTGGATAGAAGCTATCCATGCTCTCCCCATACCAGAAAATGGCAGCCAAAATGAATTGGGGTAGAATCCCAACTGGGTTTTGCCCCAAATTCAAGCATCATACAGGTGACACACCCACTCTTTGCCCTGTCTTTGAATTAGGGCTGTCATCTCTACAACCGATGTCAAGTTGAGGCACACAGATACATTGAAAATATTTTAAATTAACTTAATATAAAGTTCTTCGTATAAAAAGAAAAATAAATAATTTTAGAACCTACTGAATTTTGCTGAATAATTTTGGAGGGGAAGAGAAGAACCTGAACATTTGAAACTCACTTACTCAGCATAAAGAACAAAAAGATAGAAAGAACAAAGGGATAAATATTGGCCAGGATACTGGGGAGAACTGCGCTGCTCTTCTTTGTAATAGTGCCATAGGATCTTTTACGTTCACATGAGGGCATACTGGGCCTCGGTTTAACATCTCATCTGAAAGAAGTGTAGAGGAACAAAGGGACCTTGGAATGCATGTCCACAGATCCTTGAAGGTAGCAGGCCGGGTAGATAAGGTGGTTAAGGCGGCATACAGAATGCTTGCCTTTATTAGCCGAGGTATAGAATACAAGGGCGGGGGGGTTATTTCTGAACTGCATAAAACACTGGTTAAGCGACAGCTGGAGTACTGCGTGCAGTTCTGGTCACTGCATTACAGGAAGGACGTGATTACTGTGGAAATGTATTTTTATCTAAGCTGATACCATACGGTATTTGTGTGCCCTTTGCAATATATATATATCAAAATGGAGTCCTGGCCCTTCCAGAACTTTCTGCATTTTAGCAGTCAGCTTGCATAAACAGCTAAACCTGGTTTGAGATGGCTGATGGCCATCAGACAGCTAGGAGACAAGTCATGCTGAGACAAGTACCCCCCCATGGTGCTTTCCTATTGTCTACACTACAGAAGTTCCATGTCACCCCACCCTTATCTTCTAGCCATTATCTCTTGCAGAGACCTCATCCATTTGATGCAAACAGATAAACTGACCAGGAAATTGAACTTTCCTGACACAATACAAGACAGGTGATAGCCCATTACCTATGACTCATGGAGTAATTGCCGGCTGGCCAACTGATAACCCTGACAAAAGGAAATATCTGGATACCATGTCAGGACCAGGATATAGTAATTAACTCTTTATCTGTATTCACTGACTGTGAGACAGAGCAATACACAGGGAGAGGCCATAACTTGGCTTTTACTGTATAAATATCTTGTTAAACTGAACCATTTAGGAGGTGTTCACTTAGCCCTTGTCTGAGTGTAACCTGCCCCTTGCTAGCAAGTAAATTAAAGAAACTTCTACCGGAGCTGTAAGTGTCGGAGTCATTCTTTTCGGAGGTCGAGATTTCGACATTACACTGGAGAGGTTACAGAGAGGATTTACGAGGATGTTGCCGGGAGTGGAGAATCATAGCTATGAGGACAGATTGGATAGGCTGGGTTTGTTTTCCTTGGAAGAGAGGCGGCTGAGGGGAGACCTCATTAAGGTGTAAAATTGAGGGGTCTAGATATAGTGGATAGCAAGGGCCTATTTCCTTTAGCATAGAGGTCAACAACCAAGGGGTATAAATTTAAAGTAATTGGTAGAAGGTTTAGAGGGGATGTGAGCGGAAATTTCTTCACACAGAAGATTGTGCGTGTCTGGAACTCACTGCCTGAAGTAGTGGTAGAGACAGAAACCCTCACCACATTTAAAAAGTACTTGGATGTGCATCTGAAATGCCGTAACCTGCAGGGTTACGGACCTAAAGCTGGAAAGTGGGATTAGGCTGGATATCCTCTTGATGGCCGGCACGGACACGATGGGCCGAAATGGCCTCCTTCTCTGCTGTAAACTTCTATGATTCTACAACAGTGCAATACTCCCTCATTACTGCATTGAAGTGGCAGCCTAGATTATGTGCTCAAGTCTCAGGAGTGGGGCACGAACTCATGACCTTCTGACTTAGAGGCGAGTCTACAATCACTGAGCAATGGTGGACACTGATAAGACACCAGATTTATTGAAATCAAATGTTCCAGTGTCAGCCGTGGCTCAGTGGGTTGCACCCTCACCTCTGAGTCAGAAGGCTGTGGGTTCATGTCTCACTCTAGAGCTTAAGCACTGAGCACAAAAATCTAGACTGACACTGCAGTGCAGGACTGAGGGAGTGTTGCACTGTCGGATGTTCTGTCTTTCGGATAAGTTGATAAGCTGTGGCCCCGTCTGCTCTCTTATGTGTACGTAAAAGATCCCATGGCACTATTTCAAAGAGCCAGGGTGTTATCTCTGGTGTCCTGGCCAATATTTATCCCTCAATCAACATCTTAAAAAAAACCAGATTATCTGGTCATTATCACATTGCTGTTTGTGGGAGCTGGCTGTGTGCAAATTGGCTGCCGCGTTTCCTACATTACAACAGTGACTACACTTCAAAAAGTACTTCACTGGCTGTAAAGCGCTTTGGGGCATCCTGAGGTTATGAAAGGTGCTATATAAATCCGTCATTTTATTAGTTACACATACTATTTCAGTCTATATGAAACAGAATGCTACATTAACTAAGTATTTTTTTTTTTTAAATCAAGCATGTACCTCTACGATTGCCTTAAACAAAAGTCACAGCAAACAATACATTTAAATGATTAGCATGGAGATAGCCTATTATTTATGCGCAAGCACATACTCTGAAATTATATGATTACTTCAACTTCTCTATATAATATTGTCCCATTTGTTTGATACAACCACAGGAAATGTTTTAATGTAAGAACTAGAATCAAGGAAATGGCAGAGACATTAAACATATATTTTGCACAGGTACCTGTCTTCACAGTACAAGACACAAAAAACAAACCAAAAATAGTGAGGAACCAAGGGGCTAATAAGAGTCATTAGTATCAGTAGAGAAAAAGTACTTGAGAAACTAATGGGGCTAAAAGCCGACAAATCCCCTGGACCTGATGGCCTACATCCTAGGGTTGTAAAAAAGGTGGCTGCAGAGATAGTGGATGCATTGGTTGCGATCTTCCAAAATTCCCTAGATTCTAGAACGATTCCAGCAGATTGGAAGGTGGCAAATGCAACCCCGCTATTCAAGAAAGGAGGAAGAGAGAAAATAGGGAACAACAGGTCAGTCATTGGGAAATGCTGGAATCCATTATTAAGGAAGTGGTAACAAGGAACTGAGAAAATCATAACATGATTAGGCAGATTCAACATGGTTTTATGAAAGGGAAATCGTGTTTAGCAAATTTATTAGAGCTTTTTGAGGATGTAACTAGCAGGATGGATAAAGGGGAACCAGTGGATGTAGTATAGTCGGATTTCCAAAAGGCATTCGTTAAGGCGCCACATAAAACATTAGGTTTGGAGGTAATATATTAGCATGGATAGTGGATTGGTTAACAGACAAAAAATAGAGTAGGGATAAACGGGTCATTCTCTGGTTGGCAGGCACCCTAGTGGGGTGCCGCAAGGATTAGTGCTTGGGCCTCAGCTATTTACAATCTATATTAATTACTTGGATGAAGGGACCGAGTGCAATGTATCCAAGTTTCCTGACGATACAAAGCTAGGCGGGAAGGACACAAAGAGCCTGCAAAGGAATACAGACAGGCTGAGTGAGTGGCAATAAAGTGGCAGGTGGGAGTATAATGTGGGGAAATGTGAGCTTATTCACTTTGGTGGGAAGAATAGAAAAACAGAATATTTTTTAAATGACGAGAAATTATTAAATGTTGGTGTTCAGAGAGATTTAGGTGTCCTCGTACAGGAAACACAGAAAGTTCACATACAGATATAACAAGCAATTAGGAAGGCAAATGACATGTTGCTCTTTATTGCAAGGGGGTTGAAGTACAAGAGTAAAGTGGTCTTACTAAAATTGTACAGGGCTTTGATGAGAATGCACCTGGAGTACTGTGCATAGTTTTGGTCTCCTTATCTGAGGAAGGATATAATTTCATTGGAGGCAGTGGAACGAAAGTTTACTAGATTGATCCCTGTTATGAGAGGATTGTCCTATGAGGAAAGATTGAGTAGATTGGGCCTATTCTCTCTGGAGTTAAGAATGAGAGGTGATCTCCTTGAAACATACAAGATTCTAAGAGGGATTGACAGGGTAGATGCTGAGAGGTTGTTTCCTCTGGCTGGAGAGTCTAGAACTAGGCGGCACAGTCTGAGGATAAGGGGTCGGCCATTTAAGACTGAGATGAGGAGGAATTTCTTCACTCAGAGGGTTGTGAATATTTGGAATTCTCTACCACAAAGGGCTGCGGATGCTGAATCGTTGATTAAATTCAAGGCTGAGATAGATACATTTTTGGACTCTAGGGGAATCAGGGGATATGGGGATCGGCAGGAAGGAGGAGTTGAGGTCTAAGATGAACCATGATCTTATTGAATAGTGGAGCAGGCTCAAGGGGCCATATGTCCTACTCCTGCTCCTAATTCTTATGTTCTTATGTAGTTATACTACAAATTACAATTTGTGGAAAAGTAACTTAAAATAAATGCCATCAAATATACTGCCATTTCAGCAGCAATATGGACAACTTACCTTTCCTAATACGTCCATCCGCCTCAGCTGCTCCATCTGGTATTATGCCCTTCACATAAATGCCACCATGTCTCACACTTGTGTTTATACCACCCTAGAGAAAAATACAAATTCATATCATGGAAAATATCTGCAGAAAGATGACTAATCTGCAAAAACACATTTACACAGCAAAATCTTTTTATTTAATTTTAAATTATGGTTTTACAGTTTCTTGTTACCTAAAGTCAAATTGTGAGAAAGCATGCAGGAAAACATAGGTTAGCACAGTGGACAGAGAGATAGCACTTGCAGTCACTGCAGAGAATTGTAATGTTGCCATTTTGGGAAAAAGAATAGCAAAACAAAATTTCCCCTAAATGCTAATTAGGATCCTGAGTAGAGGAAACAACAGAGATTGAAGTGTGCAGATACAAAGGACTGGATTTTCAGCCTTCTGCCGCCCCTGTTAGCACCTCGGAGGGGCAGCAATGGTGGTGGTAAGCACATCCGGGCGGGCGACCAGCATGCAGCTCCCCGCTGGGACATTTGGTGCTGGTTTTGACAGGGCGCGGAGCATCACCACCCGGAAGAGGCGAGCTGTGTGCAACACCCCTGGCTCGATTTTTGACTGTCGCCCGACCCATCGTGCTCCGTAGAGCGCCCTGCTGGGACCACCTGTGAAAGCAGGCAGTCCAAGCTGTAGCGGCTGCAGTGAGGTAAATAATGTCAACCTCAGGTAACTGCGATTGTTTATTATTTTAATTTTTTTGCAATTTATGGTGTGGTGGCGAGTTATTTATTGGGAATGTTTTTGGTGTTTTTTTTGAGTTGCCCCCCCAGGCCTTTCTTACAGCGCTCTGAGGCCGGCTGTTTACCTCGGGATTTTCCTATGCTCAGCCAGCCTAGCACCCCGAGAGGGGTGTGTAATGCCTTCCTTAGTGCTCTGCCCCACACTCAGGGCCCAGCTGATGAATTTTGTTGACTGAGGCGCAAACTGTTCCTGGGTGCAAACTTTACCGCCCGCCGCCATTACTGCCCCGAAATGAGTAGAACCGAAAATCCAGCCTAAAGATCGTTAAAAGGTGGGAGTGAAGGTAAAATAATCCATCCTAAAAGGAATATTGAAAACTGTTTTTTTTTAAACATAGGGTAACTAAATATAAAACCAAACAAGTAATGTTGTATTTATAGAAGATACTGTTGCAGCTCGACCAGGAAGTAAATTAGAGCCATGGAAATAGTACACTCAAGATTCATTAAAATTACTTTGGGAAAGAGATGCTATACGGAATGAGATGTTATAGTTATAAAGGCATGAAAAATTGTAGATTTTTCCCACAGGAACAGAGAAGTTTTAAGAAAGGTTTTCAAAATTGGAAAGTTTTTGAAAGGGTCAATAGTGAAAGATAATTTCTAGCTATAGGTGAATCGGTAAAAAGTGGCATAAACTTAAGGATTATCACTAGTACGACAAAGAGAAAGTTAAAAGTCAAGAGCGAGAGAGAGCGAGCGCAAAAAAGTCAATCTGGGAGCAGGTTTTACCTGACCTCCTCAGCATGGTACAAGGCCAAGCAGAGTAAGAAAATATAAACTTACAGAAACAAAAGGCGATTTACAGTAATAACTGCTTTGACAGATTCCGTGTGAAGGATTTTAGTTACTAATTGGAATGCTTTGATAATAACTTGCATTGGTTTGACAAAACAATATATTTTCACAATGTTCCACTTCTCAAGATTGAATTTTTCAGTCTTGAGTAAAAAGCTGCATTGCAACATGACCAATTTGCAAAACCTTCAAAGCAAGCTATTTTGGAGCACTTATAAATTTCCTTAGATGATGACCAATATAGTTGATGACAAATATAGATACAATGTAAAGTCAAAATTATCTATTATAAAATACACAAGAAGTTGTTTCACAACTTTAACCCCTTCTTTGAGTGCATGTAGATGGAGAGCAGTGAATTAGGCAAATCCTTTTGAACACAAGAGAAGTAAAAAGGCAACAAGGTTCAAAAGTCTTCACTGGAGGTGCTGGAGATGCTGATGGTGGAATAGCTACAGCTAACATCGTGATCATAAATCAGCTTGAGCAGTAGTGCAAGTAAGGCAGTATCGGATAGCAATCCATTATACACCCACCCAATAATCAGTTCCATTGCTATCATAATATTTGGTGCCATTGATAACGGACACCCGATGTGATGTTGCTCAAGATGAATTTCTACCCCATTATGTCCCTCCAACCAAGGTGGGTTTCTAGAAAAATAACTTTTGCATCTTTGAAAATTGTGTGGCAGAGTTTCCCATCAGTACTCTCTGGGATGCTAAAGACAAGAACTTGGAGTATAGCCCCATGGCGCTAGGTCTGCCATCCACTATAAAGTGCCTCAGGATTGCTGGGCTTCCTAAAGAAGCAGAACTGGGCCTGCACCAGACACAAGCGAAGTGCTGCCACGGAAGAGAGACCAGCGATGGTGATGCTAACCCTGCTGCTTCACTTTCTTGTCATTGCTCTGGATGGGCACACAGATGGGACAGCTGAAGGAGCTGGTGATCGTGTTTGCTCTTCAGACTTTCACAGATTGAAGGGTCTGAGAGATCAGATAACAAGTCAAGGAAAGGCAAGTACTCCCTTTCACTTGTAGCCTCTCAACCTAGCTATTTGAGCCTGAAAGGCCTTCTGGCTGTTATTTTCTAACAGGTGGCCCAAAGTCTGACAGCTAGTCCCACAGCAGCACGCCTTTCAAGTTTGCAACTGCATTTCTGTTTCTGCCTGTTTACCAGTGCAAGGACCCTCAGAGGGCATACTGTGCTAATGGTGTGACTTGACCCACCAAATTTAAGTCCTCTGAGACCTAGGCAGGCTGAGCGCACTTTGGGTGCCCTTGTCCATTCCGTTCCTGGGCAATGGAAGTCCAGGAAAATCGGCTGCTGTAGGTTTCAAATTGGTTTGCAGAGGGAAGAATATCATAAATGATTTGTGACACAAATGCATCCGCCCAAATTGACCTGTGATTTCTGAAAATTGGTCCCATTGAATCTAAATTCTATATACGCTAAAATGTCACTAATGTAGAAAAAGAGAAAGTTGAAAACCTTGCCAAACAGTACCGTGACACTTATGCCCAAGCTGTTCTCTATTTTTGACAATTCCACTTCAAAAATGTCTCCTGGCTTTAGCACAGTGCTGTGTTTGGTATCAGAAAAAGCTCTTCTTTTTGTCTTATCTGCTGCAGAATCCTATATGCAAGCAAAGTTAAAAATAGTTTAAGCAGCAATATTGAAAGTATAATTGGACTTAATCCCTGTTTTATGAATTGTATAGAGACATGCTATTTTACTTCATAAATGTTACTGTTCCAATGTTTTGAGCCATGCTCTATTTTATAAATACTGTAGCAAAATAAATTAATTTAACATATAGCTGACAAAACATAACACAGTTAAAGGCATAATGAGGTTTAGTACTGAATTTCTACAATTAGATATTACTATTGCCCTTTCTAATTCATTTTTTAAAAGTATATTACCAATGAAAAATGGCAACTGGCAGCTACTGTAAAAATATTCTTGCCATAGATTCTAGGAGAAAACTCCAATTTTAATACACTGTTGACAAAAATAGTGCTATGTTATACACTACTACATGATAGCATGAAATAGTGGAATTGATTTCAATAGCTATGTATTGCAATTCACAGATGAAAAACTCCCTTAGTGACTCAGCAAATTTATCTCAAATAAAAGATCAGGAAAGTTCCAGCCTTGATCAATGGTCCATGCGGAGTTAGCTAATAAAAGCCAGGGCAGAAGAAAGGTGACTACAATTGGCTTCAGTGCCTTCATGTTATGGAGAGAGAAAGTAGAAGGAACTTCATTATCATGCACTCAGGATGTCCCAAAGCATCTAACAACCAATAGATTACTTTAAAAGTACAGACAAATTAGGCCAATTTATGCACAAGAAGTGAAGGAGATTAATGACTAGTCAATCATTTCTGACAGTGTTGATTTCAGCAAGGAATGTTGGCCAGGACACTGGGAGAATTCTTTTAGGAGCTTCTATATATCAAGTCCAACATCTTCTGACTTACCATAGGCAAGAGTGCTATAAACTAAGGCACAGGATTGAAAATATTGTCTAGGGTTCCTGCTCGTAGTTGCTAGACAGTGACCTTTACTGGAAGTGCATATAAAGTAAGAACAGAATCAGCAGTACTGCCTCTCCACCTTAAACAGTCTGCCAGCACCCATATGTCGCCTTACAATGAATTATAAGCATCCGTTTAATTGGACTTGAGCCCGCAGAAGAGGAAGGGGGAAAATGGCTAACGCAAACAGAAACATTAAAATACACAATGCTGTAGCCTGAATTCAGATAGGACAGATTCCAAGCACTGTTTGTTTGGGTTGGTTAAAGTACAGCTTTAGTCTGGAAGCTATGGGCTCTGGCAGAATTATTCTGTCTTTAACTCTGAAACGATGCTGAATATGATTTTGTACAGTAGAGTTTCTGGTTTTGCATGCCAGAAACACACATCAGGAATTGAGGCACAGAGGTTAGTGGGCCCAAGGGGTTTGTCAATTAACATTTGTTAAATCTATGCTAACTTTTCTAAAGTAGTTCTATTGCTAGCAGGGTAAAGTAACAGATTCTCGCAGAAATAAGAACAAAATAAATGGAAGAATCTTTGGTTCAGGAAGGCTAATGGATCTGGTATTGATACACAGATGAAACAACTATGCATACAAACAAACAAAAGATTTAATTACAATTTTAACGTACGTTATGACCTGAAAGAAAATCAAATTGAATAGTCAAATGGAAAAGAAATAATGGAAAGACCATTTTTTGGCACTACTTCAGCTAACATTATATTGAAACTATTCAGTTATTATATAGAAACTATTGCAATATGTTGTTTCCATACAGACACAAAGGAGCTCGAGAAGGAGCCAAATTGGCCAAAGATGAGAAAAATCACATTCACCTTTTTAGGGCTTTGTTGCTCTTGACTGCTGGAATATGTTGCTTCATCCATGTCAGAGTCACCTCGGTCAGAGCAATCTATTTCTTTAGGTGTTTCGACATTAATGCTGATTAAATGTCCCGAGCTGTCTTGAACAGTTTGGATCATATCCTGCCTCGATGCCATAAGAGCAGAGACTTCTTCATAATTAGTGCACTGTGGTGTTCTAGAGACAGTCCGATTTCTGTGGAAACCATTCACTTGACTTTGTGAAAGGCCGGCACTTTCAGTTCGAGAGTCCTGGGAGCTCGTACTTCCTCTTCGTTTTTCTTCAGATGGAACTGTGGCTCCAATTGGATGAGTTCTCTGGTGACCTCGTGATCGATTATGTTCTTCTGAAGATGACACTTCTTCACAGTCCCGTCTTCCTAAATTAAGACAAGGACTCCTCGACTGGCTCCTTGCTCCTTTTTTATTCGGGGGCGATGCTTGACAATAATAAAAAATAATTAGACATATTGTTTGAAGCATTTAACTGTACTGTTTATGAAGACAATGTAAACATAGGGCTAGAAATTTCACTCAACGCTGGCGCCTGATCGTTAGCGGATACCGCTGGAGCGCACTCCCGAGGTTTTCGGGTCCTCGCTGTCGGTGGCTGCAAAGCCTAGCGATAGCGGACTCGAGCGGGTGGCCAAAACGGGAGAAAAGTTGGCAATCACCTAACCTTTAAAAAGGGAAGCAGAACCTCTGTAGAAAATGGCCGGAAATGCTTCTCTGCATATGCGCGGCCATTCTCTCGCGATTTTGGGCTCAAGGGTGACCCCGCACATGCGCAAAGAGAAGGACCTCACTTAACATTTTCAAGCTGCAGAGGTTAGTTCAGATCAGTGAGAGAGGAGCTGTGGGGATTTTTGAGGAATGGAAGGGATACATGGGCCTCTAAGCAGGCCTACACGTAGAGGTCCAGGAGTGAGAGCCTCCATGGATCCAGGACCATCAGGTAGGTTCGTAGATTTATTGCGGTTTCAGAGGTATCCGCCCACGCGGTAAGCCTCCAAACACAAATTCAGACCCATGATGTCTAAATGGACAAGCCTACCAATACCATTTTGAGACAGTTATCACTCGGTTAATGCAGATTTCAGCTAGTTAAAATCAGTTGGATACTGTGCAGCTAGTTATACACCACAATATGTATTGCCCACTTTGCTGTCCTACTCAAATGCTAAGAAACTTAAGCAATATAATTTTCCCTCTGTAACAATGTTAACAAATAAAGCACTTTGAATCTAAAGTACTCCCTCTAGACTTGCCTTCCCTTTAAAATGACTGTTTGGTTACTTTCTCCACAACAGAGCTTAGGCAGGCTAATGGGCAATTATTCCATTAGCCCTGGTTTTTGAGAAATAAGAGTCAGCGCAAACATGGTATGAGCAAACCTATAGTAACAGCAAAAAGTGCTGTTCTCACCCATTGGCCTCAGTTTAACTAGGGCACCTTAGTGCCATTCTCAGTTGAATGCTGACTTGAATTGAACGGCTCTCGCCTCTACTGACATTCAGTCCTTGCATTCTTGTCAGTACCTGAACTGAGCATCGGTAAGCAGGTTATTGGTGAATGCGGATTTTGTCCCCTACGGGGCACAACGAACATGATCTTTACAGCACGACAGCTGCAGGAAAAATGCAGGGAGCAGCCCCAGCCCTATAAAAAGTAGATGCATTGGTGATCATTTTCCAACCGTCTATCGGCTCTGGATCAGTTCCTATGGACTGGAGGGTAGCTAATGTAACACCACTTTTTAAAAAAAGGGAGGGAGAGAGTAAGCGGGTAATTATAGACCGGTTAGCCTGACATCAGTAGCGGGGAAAATGTTGGAATCAATTATTAAGGATGAAATAGCAGCGCATTTGGAAAGCAGTGACAGGATGTGAGGTTATCCACTTTGGTGGTAAAAACAGAGAGACAGACTATTATCTGAATGGTGACAGATTAGGAAAAGGGGAGGTGCAAAGAGACCTGGGTGTCATGGTACATCAGTCATTGAAGGTTGGCATGCAGGTGCAGCAGGCGGTTAAGAAAGCAAATGGCATGTTGGCCTTCATAGCAAGGGGATTTGAGTACAGGGGCAGGGAGGTGTTGCTACAGTTGTACAGGGCATTGGTGAGGCCACACCTGGAGTATTGTGTACAGTTTTGGTCTCTTAACCTGAGGAAGGACATTCTTGCTATTGAGGGAGTGCAGCGAAGGTTCACCAGACTGATTCCCGGGATGGCGGGACTGACCTATCAAGAAAGACTGGATCAACTGGGCTTGTATTCACTGGAGTTCAGAAGAATGAGAGGGGACCTCATAGAAACATTTAAAATTCTGACGGGGTTAGACAGGTTAGATGCAGGAAGAATGTTCCCAATGTTGGGGAAGTCCAGAACCAGAGGTCACAGTCTAAGGATAAGGGGTAAGCCATTTAGGACCGAGATGCGGAGGAACTTCTTCACCCAGAGAGTGGTGAACCTGTGGAATTCTCTACCACAGAAAGTTGTTGAGGCCAATTCACTAAATATATTCAAAAAGGAGTTAGATGAGGTCCTTACTACTAGGGGGATCAAGGGGTATGGCGAGAAAGCAGGAATGGGGTACTGAAGTTGAATGTTCAGCCATGAACTCATTGAATGGCGGTGCAGGCTAGAAGGGCCGAATGGCCTACTCCTGCACCTATTTTCTATGTTTCTATGTTTCTAAGACAGCATGGATTTATGAAGGGGAAATCATGCTTGACAAAACTTCGAAAAATTTTTGAGGATGTAACTAGTAGAGTGGACAAGAGAGAACCAGTGGATGTGGTGTATTTGGACTTTCAAAAGGCTTTTGACAAGGTCCCACACAAGAGATTGGTGTGCAAAATCAAAGCACATGGTATTGGGGGTAATATACTGACATGGGTAGAGAACTGGTTGGCAGACAGGAAGCAGAGAGTCGGGATAAACGGGTCCTTTTCAGAATAGCAGGCAGTGACTAGTGGAGTGCCATAGGGCTCAGTGCTGGGACCCTAGCTCTTTACAATATACATCAATGATTTGGATGAAGGAATTGAGTGTAATATCTCCAAGTTTGCAGATGACACTAAACTGGGTGGCGGTGAGAGTTGTGAGGGGGACTTTAGGAGGCTGTAGGGTGACTTGGACAGGTTAGGTGAGTGGGCAAATGCATGGCAGATGCAGTATTATGTGGATAAATGTGAGGTTATCCACTTTGGGTGCAAAAACGCGAAGACAGAATATTATCTGAATGGGGGCAGATTAGGAAAAGGGGAGGTGCAACAAGACCAGGGTATCATGGTTCATCAGTCATTGAAAGTTGGCATACAGGTACAGCAGGCAGTGAAGGCGGCAAATGGTATGCTGGCCTTCATAGCTCGGGGATTTGAGTATAGGAGCAGGGAGGTCTTACTGCAGTTGTACAGGGCCTTAGTGAGTCCTCACCTGGAATATTGTGTTCAGTTTTGGTCTCCTAATCTGAGGAAGGACGTTCTTGCTATTGAGGGAGTGCAGCGAAGGTTCACCAGACTGATTCCCGGGATGGCAGGACTGACAAATGAGGAGAGACTGGATCAACTGGGCCTTTATACATTGGAGTTTAGAAGAATGAGAGGGGATCTCATAGAAACATACAAGATTCTGACGGGACGGGACAGGTTAGATGCAGGTAGAATGTTCCCAATGTTGGGGAAGTCCAGAACCAGGGGACACAGTCTTAGGAATAAGGGGTAGGCCATTTAGAACTGAGATGAGGAGAAACTTCTTCACTCAGAGTTGTTAACCTGTGGAATTCCCTGCCGCAGAGAGTTGTTGATGCCAGTTCATTGGATATATTCAAGAGGGAGTTAGATATGGTCCTTACGGCTAAGGGGTTCAAGGGGTATGGAGAGAAAGCAGGAAACGGGTACTGAGGGAATGATCAGCCATGGTCTTATTGAATGGTGGTGCAGGCTCGAAGGGCTGAATGGCCTACTCCTGCACCTATTTTCTATGTTTCTATGTTTATACATGGCCTTTTTCGATCTTACAAAGGCCTTTGACACTGTCTACTGTAAGGGCTTATGGAACGTCCTCCTCCGTTTTGGATACCCCCAAAAGTTTGGCACCATCCTTCGCCTGTCCCACGACGACATGCAGGTCGTGATCCTTACCAGCGGTTCGATGACAGATCCAATCCACGTCCGGACCGGGGTCAAACAGGGCTGCGTCATCACTCCAACCCTCTTCTCAATCTTCCTCGCTGCCATGCTCCACTTCACAGTTAACAAGCTTCCAGCTGGAATGGAACTAAACTACAGAACCAATGGGAAGCTGTTTAACCTGCGCCGCCTTCAGGCCAGGTCCAAGATCACCCCAACCTCTATCGTTGAGTTGTAGTACGCGGACGACGCCTGAGTCTGCGCACATTCTGAGGCTGAACTCCAGGATATAGTCGATGTATTGACCGAGGCATATGAAAGCATGGGCCTTATGCTTAACATCCGTAAGGCAAAGATCCCCCACCAGCCTGTCCTCACCGCACAGCACTGCCCCCCAGTCATTAAGATTCACGGCGCGGCCCTCGACAATGTGGACCATTTCCCATACCTCGGGAGCCTTTTATCAACAAAGGCAGACATTGATGCGGAGATTCAACATCGCCTCTAGCAGCCTGAGGAAAAGAGTGTTCGAAGACCAGGCCCTCAAATCTACCACCAAGCTCATGGTCTACAGGGCTGTAGTAATACTCGCCCTCCTGTATGTATCAGAGGCATGGACGATGTACAGAAGACAGCTCAAGTCGCTGGAGATATTTCACCAGCGATGTCTCCGCAAGATCCTGCAAATCCCCTGGGAGGACAGGCACACCAACATCAGTGTCCTCGCCCAGGCTAACATTCCCAGCATTGAAGCACTGACCACACTCGATCAGCTTCACTAGGCAGGCCACATAGTTCGCATGCCAGACACGAGACTCCCTAAGAAATTGCTCTATGTGGAGCTCCTTCACGGCAAACGAGCCAAAGGTGGGCAGTGGAAACGTTACAAGGATATCCTCAAAGCCTCCCTGGTAAAGTGCGACATCACCACTGACACCTGGGAGTCCCTGGCTGAAGATCGCCCTAGGTGGAGAAAGTGCATCCGGGAGGGCGTTGAGCTCTTCAAATCTCAACGCCGCGAGCGTGAAGAGGTCAGGCACAGGCACAGGAAAGAACGTGCGACAAATCATTCTCACCCCCTGCCTTCCCCCGACAAATGTCTGTCCCACCTGTGACAGGGTCTCTGGCTCTTGCATTGAACTGTTCAGCCACCAAAGGACTCACTTTAGGAGTGGAAGCAAGTCTTCCTCAATTCCGAGGGACTGCCTATGATGATGATGATGATGATGATTGGTGAGTAGGTGTCCTTTAATGGCACTATTGATAACTCCTTCCATCATTTTACTCATAATCAGGAAGAAGCCGATAGGCTATTAATTGGCTGGGTTAGATTTATTCCAATGAGTAATATGATTAGTGGGTTGTACTTGCACAAGATTGGGTCACCAATTTTCAGACCTGCTCCCACCACCAGCTAGGCTTTGCACAGAGCTTCATAAAATCAAGGCTATTTTTTAAATACATGTGAAAAATTATTATTTCTAAAGGAGGTAAGAAGTGTGCTTTTTTAATTTTATTTTATAATTAGGAAATCAATTCCCTGTTATGCTTTACTCCATCCTGTTTTTAGGTTAGCTGAAGTGATAAATTTGGTACTGAGCCCATCACGTCATCTAGACAGCCGCAGGTAGATAGAATCTGTAGGTACACTCAGGATTATATACAATATAGCAGCTTGGTATCATAGTAAGTTTACTTAGCAACGGCCACCACACGTTAAAAAAATCCAAGCACAGGCATCTTCCACCCTTCAAGATGTAGTTCGGGATCCGGAATATTAGGTCCTTCATTGAAACACCTGTGAACTCATCCCTTTTTGGCGTGGAAGCAAGTCATCCTCGTTTCGAGGGACTGCCTATGATGATGACTTAACAATATTTTTGTAAAATCTTCAATTGCTAGTATAATACTGTATGAAGGTACACAGCTCCTGACAAATTTCATTTAAAAAAAACAGCTATTTACTTCAAGGTATTTACTGGATGCAAAATCTATTTTGTCTCGATTTTCTTGCACAGTGAATAAAAGATATGTATAGTTTATACCGTCACTGGACTGTTACCTAGTGTTCTACATAAAATCTCATCAAATTGGGTCCCTGAAAATATGGGGGCCCCCCCAAGATGTACCATGGAAATTAAAAGTGTCCTCCCTTGATCCCACCTGCATTGGTGGCGTCAATGCTGGAGAGCCCCAGTGGGCACAATCCCAGTGTACGTGCTAGAATCGCAGTCACTGGAAATTTGGGTCAATGCTATTCAACAGTGTCTCCTCAATTACATAGGTGTGACATTCTTCTCTACAGCAAAAATAAGGACGCATTTATTTGTACAACCACATGGCTACCATGTTCCACCCTTTGTTTCGGATTTGTCCCCTTGGAGGATAAGCCACACCCTGAAGTTTCACAGGAATGTATCAATAGAACCGCCCATCCCAAGGTTTCACTGACTTTGCAAATTGTAACTCGATCCACTTTGACTTCCTGAAGCGACAGAGCTCCCCCAGAAGAAACCAAAGGCCAGCCAAAGTACTGTACCCCAGTCCAAGTACATCCCTCCCCCAGCCAAAGTGCCTTACCCCAGTCCAAGTACATACTCCAATGATGTCCCTTGTAGGGGGTTGGAAGAATGTGATCCAGCTTCCCAGAGTTCCCTCTCTCCCCTCCAATTTCTCCCCCCACCAGCCTCAGCTTCTCTCTCTTTCACCCCCACCCCCTCAGCCTCTCTCTCTCCCCCACCCCCTCAGGCCCTCTCCACCCTCCCCACCAGCCTCTCTATCTCTCTCCCTCCCACCCCCAGCCTCTCTCTTCAACCCCACCCCAGGCCTCTCTCTTACCCCCTGCCAGCCGCTCTCTTTCCCCTTCACCCCCAGCCTCTCTCTTTTTCCCCTCCACCCTCTCTTCCCCCCCTGCCCCACCCAGCCTCTCTCTCTTCCCACCCCCCCAGCCTCTCTCTCTCTCTATCCACCCCCCACAGCCCCTCTCAATTTCTTCCCCTCCCCCCAGCCTCTCACTCTTTCTCCCCATCCCCCCCACCACCCAGCCCCTCTCTCTTTCTCCCCCCCCTCCCACTCCCCCCCCTCCCACTCCCCATCTCCTCTCTTTCTCCCCCCCCCCACTCCCCAGCCTCTCTCTCTTTCTCGCGTCCATCCCCTCTCTCTTTCTCCCCCCCTCCCATGCCCCATCTCCTCTCCCCAGCCTCTCTCTTTCCTTCCCCCCCACCCCCAGCACTCTCTTTTTCCTTACCCCCCCCAGCCTCTCTCTTTTCTTCCTTCCCCCCGCCTCTCTCTTTTTCCTCCCCTCACCCCGCCTCTCTCTCTTTCCTCCCCTCACCCCGCCTCTCTCTCTTTCCTCCCCTCACCCCGCCTCTCTCTCTTTCCTCCCCTCCCCCGCCTCTCTCTCTTTCCTCCCCTCCCCCGCCTCTCTCTCTTTCCTCCCCTCCCCCGCCTCTCTCTCTTTCCTCCCCTCCCCCGTCTCTCTCTTCTTCCTTCCCTCCCCGCCTCTCTCTTTCCTCCCCCCGCCTCTCTTTCCTCCCCACCCCCCTCCCTTTCCTCCTCTCCACCCCCCTCCCCCCAGCCTCTCTCTTTCCTCCCCCCCCCAGCCTCTCTCTCTTTTCTTCATTCCCCCCCCTCTCTCTTTCCTCCTTCCCAACCCCCGCCTCTCTTTCCTCCCCACCCCCCTCCCTTTCCTCCTCTCCACCCCCCGCCCCCCAGCCTCTCTCTTTCCTCCCCCCCCCAGCCTCTCTCTCTTTTCTTCATTCCCCCCCCTCTCTCTTTCCTCCTTCCCAACCCCCGCCTCTCTTTCCTCTCCCCCCGCCCGCCCCCCCAGCCTCTCTCTTTCCTCCCCCCCCCACCCCCACTCCCCAGCCTTTCTCTTTCCTCCCCCCTCTACCGCTACCGCTACCGCCCCCCCAGCGCCTCTCTCTTTCCCCACCCACCCCACCGCCTCTCACTTGCCCCCCAGGCTCACTCTCTCATCCTCCCCCAGGCTCTCTCCCCACCGCCGGGGCTCAGCGGGAGGCATGGTCAGTCGCAGAGTCCCACTTCTCTCTCGCCATTGGGCCCAGACCAGTCGCCATCGGCCCCCCCACCTCCCCCTCCCGCCGCCATCGGGCCTGGGGTGGGGGGGCGGGGGGGGCAAGAGAGAGTCGGGGCCTCAGGTCCTGCTGCTCGCACCACATGCATGGAATGATTCGGGCCAGGAGTGGTGGGTGGGGGGGGGGGGGGGCAGAGCTTGACAAGGGGCTTGTCGCCTGTCGGTCAAAAAAATTCAATACGGGCTGTGGGGGGGCAGGGCTTGATAGACACCTGTCAAAAAAAATGCAGTACAAATAGTTAGTCCCCAAAAATAATGGCACTTCTTGACAATTAGCATATGTTAGAGATTGACTATGGATAGAGTCTGATCCTAGTCATCCTTTACTTACTGAGCCATAGCAGCTACATGTATTGCTTTTGTTAGGCTCGAGTGGTGATTCAGTGGTGTGGGCGAGACTAGGATCACAAGAACTTCAACACCTGGTAACTTGTCGCACTCAAACCTCACCTCCCACTGGCTGAAAATCCTGATGCTGGCAGCTGTCCAAAACCTTGTTTTGACCAAGCCTTATTTCCAACATGAATTCTATCCTGAGGGATTAATTCAAAACATGGAAGTTACTGGATATTATCAACTGAAAGGTCGATTTTGTGTAGCTGCCGAATTTGTTCTGACCTCCAACAGGCAGAAGAGATGAAGTAAGAAAAGCTGGTGGCTCACACAGTCTCTCGTGACTCTTCCAAGTAATTGAGAAGCAAGTATTGACAAAGCTCAAAGTTTTGGAGATTAAAAAACACGTTTTTTTTTCCGGGGGAAGCAGAAATTTTAAGGTGGTCATGCTAGATTGCATTGTGGTGCACTGAACACATGTAGCATCATATCTCGGTTTTTATATCTTGAAATGCAGAATTAGTACCTGAAGAAAGTTCAGTTCCTCTATAAAGTTTCTCTTTAGGCTGAGAGACCACCAGGGTCACATCTTCAGAGGCATTTTGTAAAATTTCAACTGCTCCGTCATGGGTAACACCTTCCAAACTGACTCCATTTACAGATATCAGACGATCACCTGCAGGCAGTGAAAACACAACTGCTATTTAGCATATGTCAATTTCACAAGCATTTTTGGTGCATTTTGAAAGTCAGGAATGAAACAATTTTATACCTTGCAACAACCCAAAATCACGTGGAATTTCACAACTTTGCACCTCATAGAAAACAACTAATGCAATTGTGTTAACTGAGAACTTGTTCCACAAGTGTACTTAATAAAGCACTAAACTCTGTATAGATTACCATTTTCTTTACGAGATCTATTCAAATATTCCATACTGAAATATTTAATGGGGCAGTTTGAATAAAATATTGAATGAAAAGATTTTCTTTAAAAAAAGACTACCTTAATTTAATGGACTACAATTTAAACATCTAATGTGGTATGAAAAAGGTCAATAAGGAAAACATCTGCAATATAAAACTGTCCAAGAAACATAACTGTTAGGGTAATTGAATTAAAATATCTCTCTCAAACCAGATCTCTCAAAATTATTGGCACATACCTTGTATTAAATACCTATAAACTGCAAAAACATCACGGCCAGTATCTTCCCAGCCCTGCGAGTGTGGGTTTAGCAGGCCAGCTGTCAAAATGGCCCATTGAAGCAGGTCGGGACCCCGCTCTAAACCGACCTTCATATACATTTCTGAACTGTCATATCTACGTTCGGATCGTAGACCAGACAGCAAACGGCGGGACAGGTAATTTACATAATTAAGAGGTACTTACATGGTAAAGAAGGTTAAAAGCAGGCATTTACAATTTTACCAACCTTTTAATGGGTTTGCCATGCCTCAGGCTTCAGGCCAGATAAGTGGAGTCGGGGTCTCAGTGACTCTCCATCATTTTCGATAGTTGACAGCTGCAGAAGTGGTATAAAAGCTACCATTTCACAGCTGTTCACTTTCCAATGTCAGAAGTTGATGCCTTCAAGTTTTGGAAGACACTTTTAAGCTATATGCCGGTTGGAAGTGTTTGCAATGAACTCTCTTATTCACGGTCAACTCCTTGAAGCAACCTCTCTCACCATCTTCTGTCATCTCAACCTTACCTATCTATTCCAGCAGCATCAGTGCCCTTAAAAATAAATCTCACCTTCTGCCTCAGAATCCCACCACGATCAGCCCCAACATCACTAAACACACCAGCATCACCAACAGCAACACCAACCTTCTCCGCAATCACCTGATGCTGCACAGGCCACAAGGCATCAGCACCCGACCACAGTGCTGCCCAGGAGGCCAGTGATGGCTTCACCATGGCCAATTTTACTTCACTTCACATTGTACACCCTGACTGCCACATGATGCGCCAGGTTGGCACCACCCCACACCAGGTCCATAAAGCATCCCTGCAATGTCCAACCCATTCCTTTCAAACTCATCACCATTGTGGGGGGTATCCTTATGTCTCAACATTCACTACAACTCACTAAGCCACTTCCAAAGGTGCCCACAAATCTGTCCATGAATGTAAAGTGCTGAAAATAAAGATTTCAAAGTTTGACAACACATCAAAATTAACCACACATGAACACTGGCGGAAAGGACCCAAGTCCCTACCCTTGTGTGTTGTTAGTTGATATGATTGGACAAGGATGAGGGCGAGTGTGAGGGGTAGCTAGTGAAATGGGGAACTGATAATGTAGATAGAGAGGGATGGGTGGAGGTACAATGTAAGCTGGTGTGAGTAAGGACGTGCAGGGGTAGAGTAGAGAAAGCAGAATGATGGGGATGTGAAGATTGGCACAGCAGGATGAGGTTCAGTGTGGCTTTGTAGCAATGTTTTGTGATCCACTGAGATCATTGAAGGGTTTGCGCCACTGAGGCCTGGTCCTCCTGATGGCATCCCTGCTTGTGCCCTCCTGTGTAATGTGCAACCAGGCTGCGCTGGTGTTCCCTTCTGCCCATGGGAAGGGACGAGGACCTTCCGGCGTGCTGTGACTCTGTTGATAAGCATCTGGAGGGCGTCATAAGAGAGTCTGGCTGCAGCCGTGCACCACTTCTCAGTGTTTGCAGCACCTCAATGCTGCAGAACAGTGACACCAAAAACTGTCAAAATCATTGTAGGTACGGTTCCTTTAAGGAAACCCGCTGATGATGTCATCAAATTAAGTCATCAGACCGGCTTCCTCTTAATTGGCCGGGAAACCCGCAGGGCGAGCTTAACAAGCCCAATCATCGGATGATTCAAGAGAAAGAGCGAGCTCGAGTCGGGAGCGGGCATTCAACACGCCACCAACCCCTGCCGGATCGATCCCGCCGTGTGTGAAGAAATCGTGGCCCATGTCTCCAAATGCTGTTGGAAGATAAAGCAGCAAGTGGGACGCCAAGGTCAACAGTTGCCAAAGAGAGCATAAATTGCAGTAACACAGCGGCTGACCAGTAGGGGTGTTACCTTCCTTCCCTGGGAAACAATTTAACCTGCTCCCTGCCAGCCAATTTGCAACATTTAAAATATTTGAAAGACAACTTACTGGGGCCGAAATTGCCCCTTTCCTTAAGGCCTGTTACCACCGGAAATCTGTGGCCATGCTGTGGAGTGCAATGACCGCCGACTTTTCGTGTAATGGCCGCCATTATAAAAATTCTGCTCCTGTGGTATCCCGGTGGTGACCACCCTCCACTGCTGCCAATCCATCCTAAGTGCATCATCAGAGAGTGCACCGTCGATGTTCCCTCCCCGACGGCTAAATTCCGCCGAGAAAATCTTCCTCCCACCGGGTGGTGCCAAAATCTGCTTTTTTCAGCCAGTACCACACCCAACTTCCCCTCTAGTGTGCTTACCGCCACACATCCGCTCCCATTATGAGCGACTTCCGGTCCGCTGAAAAAAAAGGCCAAAGAGCGGAATTTCGCTCAAGAGGCCACCTCATCCACCATGGTGATAAAAACACTAGAAACGGGGTGCGTGCAACCCCTTTTCCAGCAGAGGACAGTTTCAGCTCCTCTATCTCCTCTTTACCATTCTCAGCCACAATTCTAGTCTGGACTTCTAGTTGGTAGTCGCTGGATCTCTGAGGCGCCTCAGGATCTAGCAACGATATAGGTAAAAAACGGGATGAGGTCCTACGAGACGAATTTAAGGAGCTTGGAGCCAAATTTAAAAAGTAGGACCTCAAAAGTAGTAATCTCGGGATTGCTACCAGTGCCACGTGCTAGTCAGAGTAGGAATCGCAGGATAGCTCAGATGACTACGTGGCTTGAGCAGTGGTGCAGCAGGGAGGGATTCAAATTCTTGGGGCATTGGAACTGGTTCTGGGGGAGGTGGGATCAGTACAAACTGGACGGTCTGCACCTGGGAAGGACCGGAACCAATGTCCTAGGGAGAGTGTTTGCTAGTGCTGTTGGGGAGAAGTTAAACTAATATGGCAGGGGGATGGGAACCAATGCAGGGAGACAGAGGGAAACAAAATGGAGACAGAAGCAAAAGACAGAAAGGAGATGAGTAAAAGTGAGTGGAGGGCAGAGAAACCCAAGGCAAAAAACAAAAAGGGCCACTTTATAGCAAAATTCTAAAGGGTCAAAGTGTAATAAAAAGGCAAGCCTCAATGCGAGGAGTATTCGGAATAAGGTGGACGAATTAACTGTGCAGATAGCAGGTAACGGATACGATGTGGTTGGCATCATGGGGACATGGCTTCAGGGTGACCAAGGCTGGGAACTCACCATCCAAGGGTATTCAACGTTTAGGAAAGATAGACAGAAAGGAAAAGGAGGCGGGGTGGCGTTGCTGGTTAAAGAGGAAATTAATGCAATTGTAAGGAAGGACATTAGCTTAGGTGATGTGGAATCGGTATAGGTGGAGCTACGGAATACCAAAGGGCAGAAAACGCTAGTGGGAGTTGTGTACAGACCTCCAAACAGTAGTAGTGATGTTGGGGAGGGCATCAAACAGGAAATTAGGGGTGCATGCAATAAAGGTGCAGCAGTTATCATGGGTGACTTTAATAGCACATAGATTGGGCTAGCCAAACTGGAAGAAATACGGTGGAGGAGGATTTCCTGGAGTGCATAAGGGATGGTTTTCTAGACCAATATGTCGAGGAACCAACTAGGGGGGAGGCCATCTTAGGCTGGGTGTTGTGCAATGAGAGAGGATTAATTAGCAATCTCATTGTGCGAGGTCCCTTGGGGAAGAGTGACCATAATATGGTGGAATTCTACATTAGGATGGAGAAGGAAACAGTTAATTCAGAGACCATGGTCCAGAACTTAAAGAAGGGTAACTTTGAAGGCATGAGGCGTGAATTGGCTAGGATAGATTGGCGAATGATACTTAAGGGGTTGACAGTGGATGGGCAATGGCAGACATTTAGAGATCGCATGGATGAACTACAAAAATTGTACATCCCTGTCTGGCATAAAAATAAAAAAGGGAAGGTGGCTCAACCGTGGCTATCAAGGGAAATCAGGGATAGTATTAAAGCCAAGGAAGTGGCACACAAATTGGCCAGAAATAGCAGCGAACCAGGGGACTGGGAGAAATTTAGAACTCAGCAGAGGAGGACAAAGCGTTTGATAGGGCAGGGAAAGTAGAGTACGAGAGGAAGCTTGCAGGGAACATTAAAATGAACTGCAAAAGCTTCTATAGATATGTAAAGAGAAAAAGGTTAGCAAAGACAAAAGTAGATCCCCTGCAGTCAGAATCAGGGGAAGTCATAACTGGGAACAAAGAAATGGCAGACCAACTGAACAAGTACTTTGGTTCGGTATTCACTAAGGAGGACACAAACAACCTTCCAGATATAAAAGTGGTCAGAGGGTCTAGTAAGAAGGAGGAACTGAGGGAAATCCTTATTAATTGGGAAATTGTGTTGGGGAAATTGTTGGGATTAAAGGTTGATAAATCCCCAGGGTCTGATGATCTGCATCCCAGAGTACTTAAGGAGGTGGCCTTGGAAATAGCAGATGCATTGACAATCATTTTCCAACATTCCATAGACTCGAGATCAGTTCCTATGGAGTGGAGGGTAGCCAATGTAACCACACTTTTTAAAAAAGGAGGGAGAGAGAAAACAGGGAATTATAGGCCGGTCAGCCTGACATCGGTAGTGGATAAAATGATGGAATCAATTATTAAGGATGTCATAGCAGCGCATTTAGAAAGAGGTGACATGATATGTCCAAGTCAGCATGGATTTGTGAAAGGGAAATCATGCTTGACAAATCTTCTGGAATTTTTTGAGGATGTTTCCAGTAGAGTGGACAAGGGAGAACCAGTTGATGTGGTGTATTTTGACTTTCAGAATTCTTTTGACAAGGTCCCACACAAGAGATTAATTTGCAAAGTTAAAGCACATGGGATTGCTGACGTGGATTGAGAACTGGTTGGCAGACAGGAAGCAAAGAGTAGGAGTAAATGGGTACTTTTCAGAATGGCAGGCAGTGACTAGTGGGGTAACGCAAGGTTCTGTGCTCGGGCCCCAGCTGTTTACATGATTTAGATGAGGGGATTAAATGTAGTATTTCCAAATTTGCGGATGACACGAAGTTGGGTGGCAGTGTGAGCTGCGAGGAGGATGCTATGAGGCTGCAGAGTGACTTGGATCGGTTAGGTGAGTGGGCAATTGCATGGCAGATGAAGTATAATGTGGATAAATGTGAGATTATCCACTTTGGTTGTAAAAAGAGAGACAGACTATTATCTGAATAGTGACAGATTAGGAAAAGGGGAGGTGCAACGAGACCTGGGTGTCATGGTACACCAGTCATTGAAGGTTGGCATGCAGGTACAGCAGACGGTTAAGAAAGCAAATGGCATGTTGGCCTTCATAGCGAGGGGATTTGAGTACAGGGACAGGGAGCTATTACTACAGTTGTACAGGGCCTTGGTGAGGCCTCACCTGGAATATTGTGTTCCATTTTGGTCTCCTAATCTGAGGAAGGACATTCTTACTATTGAGGAAGTGCAGCAAAGGTTCACTAGACTGATTCCCGGGATGGCGAGACTGACATATCAAGAAAGACTGGATCAACTGGGCTTGTATTCACTGGAGTTCAGGAAAATGAGAGGGGATCTCATAGAAACATTTAAAATTCTGACAGGTTTAGACAGGTTAGATGCAGGAAGAATGTTCCCAATGTTGGGGAAGTCCAGAACCAGGGGTCACAGTCTAAGGATAAGGGGTAAGCCATTTAGGACCGAGATGAGGAGAAACTTCTTCACCCAGAGAGTGGTGAACCTGTGGAATTCTCTACCACAGAAAGTTGTTGAGGCCAATTCACTAAATATATTCACAAAGGAGTTAGATGTAGTCCTTACTACTAGGGGGATAAAGGGGTATGGCGAGAAAGCAGGAATGGGGTACTGAAGTTGCATGTTCAGCCATGAACTCATTGAATGGCGGTGCAGGCTCGAAGGGCCGAATGGCCTACTCCTGCACCTATTTTCTATGTTTCTATGTTTCTAACTCCCAACATTGTGAGTACCTGCTCTTACCCTCTCCTACTTCACCCCTTTCAAGGCTTGCAGAGTCCCAGCCTAACTTTCCGGATACGACTGCTGGAAGGGCCGAGGATTTTCAACTCCTTCTTTACTATTGATCATTTACAATACAAGCATATGCAGTACCTGGATTCAAACATCGATCGAGCTCTGCTGGCCCTCCTGGCATGATTGCAGTGACAAAAATTCCCAAATCCAGTTTACCAGTCTTTTCTCCACCGACAATCTGAAAACCTATTTTTAAAAAGTAATTCAATTAATAGCATATTTCTAATTCTTCACTTTTTAGCCTAGAGGACTGGGCTACACATTGTGACGATGGAGCATCTCAATTGAAATTCTTTATTTCTCATCATGTACTTTCTTATACCTTTGTTATCATTAGGTCATGCACAAAAACAAAAATCAGCTGGTCCCAGTATAGAGTCCACCCACTAGCAAGAAGGATTTTGGCCTTTATTAATCAGACAACAATTACATATTCATCCTTAGTCTTTGCCACAAAACTGTGTAGATGTTACAATCAAGTCAATCCTTACATGACATTGAGTCATCTATAGATAAATCCACCAAACCCACCGAGTCAACATACCTAAACCGTGTTTCACATCCTTCCTCAGTTTTATAAATCTAAGCTCTCTCTCCGGTGAAGGCAAAGCACTAAATTTCTGATGAAGAGTATCTGTCAAATACAAACAGTTCAGACTCCAAGTTACTACATTGAACTGTTAGATAAATTAAAAATATAAACAAAAACACAAATTTCCAAAAAGGAAACTCTCAATCGATTCCAAAGCTAGCATTAGAATTTTGCAACAATATTGCAATGAATATTTTCAACCTATACCTCTCAAATCCTGTTTGCACTATGTTTACATTATAGAATCATTTAATTTGGCACTCATGATAATTATTATAATTTTCCATCTATCTCTAAATTTTTGCAATCTCCTCATAAGCACCCATTGAATAGAAACGTACGATTTCAGAAATATAGCTGTTTTCCATAGAAAATTGGTTAATACGCTTTTGGTCTCAATATATTAAAAACTGATTTAAAACCAGCAATTAAGACAATGTGCATCAAGGAGTTAAACACTTTTGTTCAGAAGTGAAATAATAGGTCACACAATAGTTTGACTGAATTATGAGAAGGTTGCAACTCCAATTATTCTATTGGAACAGTGAATACAATATACAAAGAAAGGTTTATAAGCTGCCTGAAAACGATCACTGCCAAAAAATAATACGAGGGCTCAACTTTCCCCGGTCATTTGCACCGTTTTTTTGGCGCACACAGTTTTTTCTGGCATATTTATTTTTTTCCAAGTTTCCCCCTGCGATCTGCGCCGGCGTAACTGACTTAGTTACGATTTTTCTAGGCCAGTTTTTTTTTTTATGTCATAGGGGGGCATTCCCTCATGTCTGCGCCGGTTTTTTTAATTGTTCGCAGTTTGGCCAGTATTTTTTTCTCTTAAGTCGGTGTATCCTGAAAAACCTTCTGATGAGTTAAAAAAAACAGCGCACATTCACAAATCTGCGCTGAAAGATGCCATTGTTTTTAAATTGAAGATTTTGGAGGGAATCAAGAACAGTGTCAAAACCAATTAATAAAGTTAAACTTTTTTTTAAAGCTGTCATCGTAGAAGTGTAAATTTGTTGGATTTCAGAAGTTCTCATTTTTTTTTTTACTCACGCATACGCCACCAACAAACGGCTTGAAGCAGGGCTGGAGGATCATAGGTTTGGCCGGCAGAATCGGCCTCGCATCCCGACACAGCGGCTCGGGGTTCGGCTACAAAACAAGCCGTGAGGGGAGAGGGGGGGGGAAAGAGAGAGAGCGAGCGAGGTGCCGATCGGAAGGCTTGGAGCCTGGGGAGGGGAAGGGAGAGAGAGAAGTCACAAGACCTTTGGATGTGGTCCATCCATACTGACCTGCAGCTACACAACTGCGAACCTGTGCTGCCTGCTTTCCTGCCATTTTAAGCTTCTTTCAAACGGTTAAATTTAAGTATGGGGACAATACTGACAATGCCATACCTTGTGCGAGCCTTCTGCATCATGATGCTTAGTAGGAGACAATTGATTCAACTTCATCGCATCAGGAACATCAGTGTCCGTGGGTGCTGGGCAGGAGGCCTTACCCACCTCGGGTCTATCGAGGCAGGCGTTCGTACCTCCACCTGAGTGATGCAGACTGTATCAGAAGGCTGCGTTTCCGCAAAGAAGTTGTAAGTGAGATCTGCGAGATGGTCAAAGCAGACCTGCAACCGAGAAGCATCAGGAGGACTGCTTTGTCAGTTGAAGTGAAGGTTACAGCTGTACTTTCATTCTATGCCTCCGGATCATTTCAAGCTGCAACTGGGGATGTGTGAGTCACCTCCCAACATGCAACACATGTCTCCATTCGCCAGGTTACAGCTGCTCTGTACGCGTGTAGGAATTGTTATGTCTTGAATAAAGAGTCAGACTAGATACTGCAAGCTCAAACGTAAGGTATGACTGTAGTCCTTTATTACAGATCTCAGAGTGCCTCTCCAGCCTGTGAGGCCTCCTTATAGACAGGTGCTCCCAAGGGATTGTGGGATTCTTTGGGACTCCACGGGATAAGCCCTCTGGTGGTTAAACATGGTATTTACAGGTTTACATACATAACACTCCCCCGCAAAGTCAATAGTGTAACTATTTACAATGTGAGTCGATCTGGGGACTTCCTTTCCCTGGTTGATCATCTCGGTGCAAATGATGGTTTTGGTGAGTCGTTTGTTGGGCCTTCACTCGGCTGCTGCACAGCTGGCCTTGCTGGGCTGTTGGGGGTGGTGAGTCCTGCTGGGCTGCTGCGGGTGATGGGTTCTGCTTCGTGGTCAACCGCTGGGTCGGTTGCCACTTGTGTGTGTGTTGGAGGGTCGAAAAAGGTACAGTCTATTGTGATTTGTTCTGGATAGTCCGTGAATCTGAGTTTGGTTTGGCCAAGTGTTTCCTGCAGGTGAGTCCATTTGAGAGTTTGACCAGAAACACCCTACTCCCCTCTTTAGCCAAAACAGTGCCAGGAAGCCACTTGGGACCTTGTCCATCATTCAACACAAATACAGGATCATTAATCTCAATTTCGCGTGACACATTTGCGCGATCATGATATGTTTTCTTTTGAAGCCGGCTGCTCTCTACCTGTTCGTGTAGATCAGGGTGTACTAACGAGGGCCTTGTCTTAAGTGCCCTTTTCATGAGTTCAGCGGGAGGGACCCCAGTGAGCGAATGAGTTCTTGTGCGGTAACTAAGCAGGGCTCAGGATAAGCGAATCTGCAGTGAGCCTTCAGTTACCCTTTTCAAGCTCTGCTTGATTGTTTGAACTGCTCGTTCTGCCTGACCATTGGATGCTGGTTTAAACGGGGCAGATGCGACATTGCGGGTCATGAACTCCTTGAATTCGGCACTGGTAAAGTACGGCCTATTGTCGCTTACAAGGACATTAGGCAAGCCATGCGTGGCAAACATGGCCCGTAGGCTTTCAATGGTGGCAGCAAACATGTTTGCCGACATTATCACACATTCAATCCATTTGGAGTATGCATCTACAACCACTAAAAACATTTTTTTCAAGAATGGGCCTGCATTGTCGACATGGACCCTGGACCACGGTTTGGAGGGCCAGGACCATAAATTTAGCGGCACCTTCCGAGGTGCATTGCCTAACTGTGAACATGTATTACACTTGTGCACGCAGGACTCTAAGTCTGCATCAATACTGGGCCACCACACATGGGATCTGGCTATCGCTTTCATTATTACGATACATGGGTGGGTGTTGTGGAGATCACTGATGAAAGTGTCCCTGCCCTTTTTTGGCACAACTACCCAATTACCCCATAGGGGGCAGTCTGCCTGTATAGACATTTCATCTTTGCGCTGCTGGTACGGCTTTATTTCTTCCTGCATCTCTAACAGGACACTGGACCAACTCCCGTGGAGCACACAGTTTTTTTTTACTAAGAATAGTAAGGGGTCCTGGCTCATCCAGGTTCTAATCTGTCGGGCAGTAACAGGTGATTTCTCACTCTCGAATGCTTCCATTACCATAACTAAATCTGCAGGCTCTGCCATTTCCACCCCAATGGTGAGCAATGGCAGCCTGCTGAGAGCATCGGCACAGTTTTCTGTGCCTGGCCTGTGGCGGATGGCATAGTTGCATCCAGACAACGTGAGCGCCATCTCTGGATGCCGGCCGATACATTCGTATTTATCCCCTTGCTTTCAGAAAAGAGGGATATAAGCGGCTTATGGTCAGTTTCCAATTCAAATTTGAGCCCGAACAGATATTGATGCATTTTCTTTACCCCATAAACACATGTTAACACCACTTTTTCGATCATACTGTAGGCCCTCTCGGCCTTCGGCAGACTTCTGGATGCATAAGCAACCGGTTGCAATTTCCCAAATTCATTAGCTTGTTGCAATACACACCGACCTCGTACGACGACGCATCACATGCTAGTACCAAACGTTTACATGGATTGTACAACACAAGCAATTTGTTTGAACATACAGCTCCCTTGCTTTCTCAAAGGCATTTTCTTGGCTTTTACCCCATACCCATTCATCTCCTTTACACAGTAAAGAGTGCAGGGGTTCTAACAATGTGGGAAGACCCTGTAAGAAGTTACCAAAATAGTTCAGGAGTCCTAGAAACGACCGGAGCTCCGTCACGTTCTGTGGTCTTGGTGCGTTCTTGATTGCCTCAATCTTCGAATCGGTGGGCCTGATGTGGTCCGCCACAATTCTTCTCCCCAGGAACTCCACTTCAGGCGCCAGGAAAATGCACTTAGCATTTTAGCCTGAGCCCCACACGATTGAGCCGACTAAGAACCTCCTCCAGGTTCAGCAGGTGCTCGACAGTGTCCCGACCTGTAACCAAGATGTCGTCCTGGAAGACCATGGTGTGCAGGACCGACTTCAGCAAGCTTTCCATGTTCCTCTCGAATATCGCCGCAGCCAATTGAATCCCAAACGGGCATCTGTTGTCAATGAAGAGGCCTTTGTGCGTGTTGATGCAGGTGAAGTCTTTCGATGATTCCTCCCGCTCTTGCGTCATGTAGGCCGAGGTCAAGTCCAGCTTCGTGAACGTTTTCCCTCTCGCCAGCGTCGCAAATAGGTCGTCTGCCTTCGGTAGTGGGTATTGATCCTGCAGTGAAAAATGATGGATAGTTACTTTGTAATTACCACAGATTCTGATGGTGCCATCTCCTTTGAGGACTGGAACTATCAGACTGGCCCACTCATTGAATTCGATCGGCAAAATGATGCCCTCTTGTTGCAGCCTGTCCAGCTCGATCTCCACCCTCTCTATCATGTAAGGTACCGCTCTCGCCTTGTGATGGATGGGTCGTGCCCCCGGAATCAAATGGATATGCACATTTTTCTCCTTGGAACTTCCCGATGCCTGGTTCGAACAGCGAGGGGAACTTGTTTAGGACCAGAGCACATGAGGTGTCATCGACAGACGAAAGCGCTCGGACGTCGCCCCAGTTCCAGCGTATCTTTCCCAGCCAGCTCCTGCCGAACAGCATGGGGCCATCGCCCGGTGGTAACTCGTGCACCGCTCCATCGTAGGAGACCTTTACGGTACTGTTGATTATGGGAATCAGTTCCTTTGTGTACATTCTCAGTTTAGTATGAATGGGAGTCAGGACTGGTCTTGAGGCCTTGCTGCACCATAATTTATTGAAAGTCTTTTTGCTCATTATGGACTGGCTTGTGCCCATGTCCAGCTCCATGGACACCGGGAGTCCATTTAATTCAACCCTCAGCATTATCGGGGGACACTTTGTGGTAAATGTATGCACCCCATAGACCTCTGCCTCCTTGGTCTGAGGCTCTGGTTCATCCTGATCTACCAGGGATCTGTCCTCCTGTGCAACATGATGGTTTGCATGATTAGCAGGGTTTGCATCTCACCTGCACATACGTTGCAGGTGTCCCATTGTTCTACAGCCCTTGCAAACATATCCTTTGAAGTGGCATGAATGGAAACGATGATCACCCCCGCAGCGCCAACAAGGCGTTAATGGCCTTGCATTCACCACCCTTGATGATGGACTCAGTCATCTGCGGATGTGCAGCTGCAGGCATGTATGTCCTGCCCTGTACATTTCGATTTGAAAACAACGTTACTTTGTTCACAGTACTTGCAGCAGCACTCGTGTGTTGAGAAATTTGTTTGATATCATCACTGGTGGCGATAAATGCATGGGCTATCGCTATGGCTTTACTCAATGTTGGGGTCTCTACAGTCAAAAGTTTGTGAAGTATTACTTCATGGCCAATGCCAAGTACAAAGAAGTCCCTGAGCATGTGCTCCAAGTGTCCTTCAAATTTGCAATGTCCTGCAAGGCGCCTTAGCTCGGCGAAGTAGCTCGCCACGTCCTTGCCTTCAGACCTCTTGTACGTGTAGAACCGATACCTCGCCATCAGAACACTTTCCTTTGGGTTTAGATGATCCCGGACCAGTGTGCTCAACTCATCATATGACTTGTCTGTGAGTTTCGCTGGAGTGAGCAGATTTTTCATGAGGCCATACATTAGTGCCCCGCAAACGGTGAGGAGGATCACCCTTCATTTGGCAGCATTCGCTTCTCCTTCCAGCTCGTTGGCCACAAAGTATTGGTCGAGTCGCTCCACGAAGGTTTCCCAATCATCTCCCTTCGAAAATTTCTCCAGGATGCCCACGGTTCTCTGCATTGTTAGTGGGGTTCGTCATTTGTATCTCGTCGCCAGTTGTTATGTATTGAATAGCGTCAGACTAGATACTGCAAGCTCAAAGTAAGGTGTGACCATAGTCCTTTATTACAGATCTCAGAGTGCCTCTCCAGCCTGTGAGGCCTCCTTATATACAAGTGCTCCCAAGGGACTCCAGGGGATAAGCCCTCTGGTGGTTAGACAAAGTATTTACAGGTTTACATACATAACAGGAATGACTTCATAAAGTTCCCCAAGACCACCTAAGCAATCCATGACAGGGTTGTAGGCTTCTCTAGGATTGCTGGCTTTCCAAAGGTACAGGGCTGCATTGATTGTACCCGCATCACCTTGCGAGCACCTTTGAAGGATTCCGAGATGTACAGGAACAGAAAAGGCTTCCATTCCATTAATATGCAGCTCGTGTGTCACCACATGCATCATATCTTGTCAGTCGATACAAGATACCCTGGCAGCTGATAAGAGGCTCCCGAGGTATGGGAAGTGGTCCACGTTGTCCTGGGCCGCGCCGTGGATCCTGATGACTGGGGGGGCAGTGCTGTGCGGCAAGGACAGGCTGGTGGAGGACCTTTGCCTTACGGATGTTTAGCGTAAGGTCCATGCTTTCGTACGCCTCAGTAAATATATCGACTGTGTCCTGGAGTTCAGCCTCTGTATGTGCACAGACGCAGGCGTACTGTAGCTCGACGACAGAGGGTAGGGTGTTCTTAGACCTCGTCTGAAAACGGCGAAGGTTGAACAGGTTCCCACTGGTTCTGTAGTTTAGTTCCACTCCAGCTGGGAGCTTATTGACTGTGAAGTGGAGCATGGCAGCGAGGAAAATTGAGAAGATGGTTGGGACAATGTCGCAACCCTGTTTGACTCTGGTCCAGACATGGATTGGGTCGGTGATGGATCTGTTGGTAAGGATCACCGTCTGCATGTCATCGTGGAGCAGGCGAAGGATGGTGCCGAACTTGTGGGGGCATCCAAAACGGAGGAGGACGCTCCATAGACCCTCGCGGTTGACAGTGTCGAAGGCCTTTGTAAGGTTGAAGGCGGCCATATACAAGGGCTGGTGCTGTTCCCTGCATTTTTCCTGCAACTGTCGCACTGCAAAAACCATGTTCGTTGTGCCCCGTAGGGGACGAAATCCGCACTGCGACTCCGGGAGGAGCTCCTCAGCCACAGGGAGAAGACGGTTGAGGAGGACTCTAGCGATGACTTTCCCGGTGGCTGATAACAGGGAGATTCCTCTGTAGTTGCCGCAGTCAGACTTGTCCCCTTTTTTAAAGATGGTCACGATCACTGCATCTCTGACATCTCCCGTCAAGTTCCCCTTCCTCCAGATGAGAGATGAGGTCATGTATTTGCGCCATCAGTGCCTCTCCGCCATACTTCAGTGCCTCAGCAGGGATTCCATCCGCACCCATAGCCTTGTTTTTAAGCTGTCTTATGGCTTTTTCTACCTCGTACAGTGTTGGGGTCTTACTGAAGTGGTGGTGGGTCGCATTCTGCGGGATGGATTCAAGAACACTCGAGACAAAGGCAGAGTCTCGATTGAGGAGATCTTCGAAGTGCTCCTTCCAGCAGGCCCTGACTGCCTCGGTGTCCTTGACGAGTGCTTCCCTGTTCTTGGCCAGCAATGGGGTGGGGCCTCGAGTGTTTGGATCGTAGTTGGCCTTGGCTGCGAAGAAGAATCCTCGCATATCATGGCTGTCGGCCCCTTATCAACAAGAGTAGGCATTGACGACAAGATTCAACACCGCCTCCAGTGTGCCAGTGCAGCCTTCGGCCGCCTTCGGAAAAGACTGTTTGAAGACCAGGCCCTCAAACTGTCACCAAGCTCATGGTCTCCAGAGCTGTAGTAATACCCGCCCTTTTGCATGGCTCAGAGACATGGACCATGTACAGTGGACACCTCAAGTCGCTGGAGAAATACCACCAACAATGTCTCTGCAAGATCCGACAAATCCCCTGGGAGGACAGACGCGGCAACATTAGCGTCCTCGACCAGGCCAACATCCCCAGCATTGAAGCACTGACCACACAGGCCACACAGTTCGCATGCCAGACAAGAGACTCACAAAGCAAGCGCTCTACTCGGAACTCCTTCACGGCAAACGAGCCAAAGGTGGGCAGCGGAAACATTACAAGGGCACCCTCAAAATCTCCCTGATAAAGTGCAACATCCTCACTGACACCTGGGAGGTCTTGGCCAAAGACTGCCCTAAGTGGAGGAAGTGCATCCGGGAGGGCACTGAGCACCTCAAGTCTCATTGCTGAGAGCATGCAGATATCAAGCGCAGGCAGCGGAAAGAGTGTGCGGCAAACCAGTCCCACCCACCCCTTCCCTCAACGACTATCTTTCCCACCTGTGACAGAGACTGTGGTTCTTGTATTGGACTGTTCAGCCACCTAAGAACTCATGCTAAGAGTGGAAGCTAGTCTTCCTCAATTCCGAGGGACTGCCTATGACGACGACCCTGGCAGCACCCATGATGCGTTCATTCTACGCGACAGCGTTATATCTGTCATGTTTCAGCAGCAGCCAGACGAGCACAGCTGGCTACTGGGAGACAAAGGTACGGCCTCACCACCTGGCTCATGACGCCCCTACATGTAATCCGGAAGCTGACAGTCAATACAACATGTCGCACATTGCGATGTGCAGCATCATTGAGAGGACCACTGGCATACTGAAACAGCGTTTCCAATACCTGGACCATTCCGGAAGGTACTTGCTGTATTCCCGAGATTGTCAGTCAGTTCACTGTTGTGTGCTGCATGCTGCATAACTTAGCCATCATGAAGCAGCAGCACCTGGTAGTGGAAGACCCACCTGCGGTGAGAATAGCGGATGATAATGATGTGGAAGATGCAGGTGATGAGCAGGTGGAAGAGGAGGAGGAGATGACAAGGATGGGGAAGCCATGCAAATATCTGAGGCCGGAGCACGACAGCAGAGAGCAGCGGGCCATTGTGCTCTTTTAACGATTGCTCGAGCCTTGCGCCAGCATCTCATCCACGAACACTTTACTGATGCCCGAGAGCTCAGCGACAACTATTCTACATTGACATGTTTACTGTTTGGAGCCGTTCCGTAATGTTCTGTTGTGTTAATGGAACATGATTCAGTTTTAATGTAAATAATATTTTATTCAAAAGTTTACAATGTACTTAACTTAACTTTAATAATAATTAATCTTGTATCAAACTTTACTTTAATATCACTCTTTAAGATCACTTGTAAGCTTGTAAATTTACATAACTTACAAAAAACTTTTAATTTGACAACAGTTACAACAGTAACAATAATAACAACAACAACAGCAGCAAAGAAAGGCTGCATCCATCTCTCATCCCCCTTATTCTAACACTTGGTCTTGGACACCACCATCCCTGCCCGCAGGCGGTGGCACAGTGTTTCTGGGCTTGATACCAAGCTTATTCTTTCTAACATCTCGGGTACTGCGCACCTCTTGAGGGTCGGGGGCGTCGGCATCAGGTGGCAAGTTGGAGGGCCCGGCTTTGGGCTCTTCAGAGACTGGTGTGTGGTTTGGAGTGGAAGTGACAGTTGATTCAGGGTTTGGGCATGTTCCCTTATTGCAGCAGCTAACTCCAACATGCTGTCCCTCATGCGCCCTGACAGTGTTTCAACGAACTGCAACATTCGCTCCCTCATGTTGAGCAAAACTGTCTGAACTACCTGCAACATTCCCTCCCTCGTGGTCAGTGACGTGGTTTGCACTACCTCCGACATTCCCTCCCTCATGGCCACTATTCCCTCATTGATGGTCCCGGATATCGTTCCCATTTCTCGTGTCATTGCTGTTACTTCTCCCGACAGTCCCACTACCCCACTGATGGCGTCCAGGTGTGATCGAGTAAGGTCAATGCTCTCCGCACTCAATTACATCATCTGAACCACATCTGTTAGATCCTGCACCTTAGGAGAGCACGGTTGAGCTCTCCTTCCCCTTCTCCCCATGGGTGTGGCTCGCACCCCAACACTGGGACCCGCAGCCTGGGACGGTGGAGCCCTGGTTGTGCCTCGCTGCACCACACCACTGGAACCCGCAACCTCGGAAGGTGGGAAACCATGGAATGTCCCACCAGCATTCAAACCACTAGTCACGGAGGGACTGTCACCTCCATGAGCAGCACCTCCTCCAAAGTCAGTACAACAGTGGCAGCTTCATCCCCTCCCACTCCCCCTTACCCCCATGTTCTTGGTCTAGAGGGTTGGATTCGAAGATGTTCTCCTCTTCAGGCTCATCTGCATCTGAATCTTCTTCTGCCTCGTCAGGGTTGGCCTCACATTCTGCAAAATATAACAGAACAGTCAAATGGTTAGCAGCAGAGGAGGGGGCAGGGTGGGTGGCATGAGTCGGCTCACACATCGCAGGCCAGGCAGCAGGCTGATTTGAAGGGACACGATGAATTTGCAGGACTTAACCTCTACCTCGAGTGTGGGCCCAGCTTGTGCAGTATGGATTGCTTTGTTCCAGGCAGGACCCATCAAAGCATCGACCCTGTCTTCCAAGGATGTCAGTGGGTGCAGATTTGCCGGGCCTCCTCCTGTTCGAGTTCTTTCCCTTTTATTATGTGCCACCTTTCTCTGCAAAGATAAAAATACAACTTTTTAAAGAGAGGGTGTCTTTCTGCTGGGTGGGTCATATACAGCTGGTCACATTTACAATTGCATTGAATAAATGAAAATATTACTTACACTAATTACTTGACCAAGGTCCTGCCATTTGTTTTTACACTGGCCTCCACAGTAATCTTCTGCAACTTGGTTCCAGTGTTTCTTCATTTCTTTAGGTGGAACTTTTATGTGACCTCTGGTGGTAGGTGTCCAGCTCCTGCCATCTGTTCTCAATCACAGTAACTAGTGTCTCCACTTCTTCCTATAAGAAATTCTTGATCCTTGCACTGCGTTGCATCTTGTACTGCTGCAGCTGTGATTTTTCCAATGCTCTCATGCAGCACTTGTAACACACATAACTGGTTCTTTAAAAATGGCCGATTGCCAAATCCGAGCTGTACTGAGCATGTGCGTCCATTGGAACGATGTCAAAAACGTAACTTTTTTTTTCTGATCATGCGCGAAGGTGCAGCTTTGTTTTTCAGCGCAGGCAGCAGGCTCCACCCCCGAGGCGACTGTACACACTGTGTGGCGCTAAATTCAAATTATACATCGGGGAAACTTTGGCAAAATATTTCTGCCGCATTTCTGGCCTAGAAAAACGGGTGTAACTCTGGCAATACGCCAGAAAACGGGATTGGGGAAAATTGAGCCCTTAGTGTTTAGTTATAAATTTGTTTTTCCTCATTTGCACTTTGAAAGCCAAATTAAACCATATTGAAATCTGTAGTTGAAGATTTTTCGACATGCTTTATACAGTAATTTGGTCATTCATGTTTGAATTGAAATCCAGTATCTACTTATAAATGTATTAAAAGTCTTGTGTATAGCGCACACCAATCACACACTTCCTGCAGCACTTTTGCGTCACCCAATCATAAGCAAATTTATTCCAATCCAAGCCATTTGTAAGGCAAATTTATTCAATGTTTGAAACATAGAAAATAGGAGCAGTAGTAGACCATTCGGCCCTTCGAGTCTGCATCGCCATTCAATATGATCATGGCTGATCCTCTATCTCAACACCATATTCCCGCTTTTTCCCCATACCCCTTGATGTCTTTTGTTTCTAGAAATCTATTTATCTCCCTCTTAAATATATTCAGTGACTTGGCCTCCACAGCCTTCTGTGGGAGAGAATTTCTCCTCATCTTGTTCCTAAATTTCCTACCCCGTATCCTGAGACTGTGACCCTTTGTTCTAGACTTCCCAGCCAAGGGAAACATCCTCTCGCATCCAGTCTATCCAACCGAGTCATAATTTTATATGTTTCAATGAGATCCCCTTTCATTCTTCTAAACTCTAGTGAATACAGGCCTAGTCGACCAAATCTCTCCTCATACGACAGTCCTGCCACCCCAAGAATCAGTCTGGTGAACCTTTTGCTGCACTCCCTCTATGGCAAGTATATCCTTTCTTAAATAAGGAGACCAAAACTGCACACAATACTCGAGGTGCGGTCTCACCAAGGCCCTGTATAACTGTAGATGTCCTTGCTCCTGTACTCAAATCCTCTTGTAATGAAGGCCAACATACCATTTGACTTCCTAACTGCTTGTTGCACCTGCATGTTTGCTTTCAATGACTGGTGTACAAGGACACCCAGGTCCCTCTGTATATCGACACTTCCCAAGCCATCACCATTTAAATAATACTGTGTCCATATGTTTTTCCTACCAAAGTGGATAACTTCACATTTATCCACGTTATACTGCATCTGCCATGTGTTTGCCCATTCACTCAACCTATCTAAATCGTCTTGCAGCATCTTTGCATCCTCCTCACAACTCACAATCCCACCTAGTTTTGTGTCGTCAGCAAACTTGGAGATATTATATTTGGTTCCCTCATCCAAATCATTTAGATATATTATGAATAGCTGGGGCCCAAGCACTGATCCCTGTGGTACCCCATTAGTCACTGCCTGCCACACCAAAAAAGACCCGTTTATTCCTACTCTCTGTTTCCTGTCAGTGAACCAATTTTCAATCCATGCCATTGCATTACCCCCAATCCTATGTGCTTTAATTTTGCACACAAACCTCTTATGTGGGACTTTATCAAAGGCCTTCTGAAAATTCAAATACACTACATCCACTAGTTCTCTCTTATCTACTCTAACAGTTACATCCTCAAAAAACTCCAGTAGTTTGCCAAACCTGATTTTCCTTTCATAAATCCATGTCGACTTTGTTTAATCCTATTGATATTATCTAAGTGTGCCGTTATCACGTCCTTTATAATAGACTCCAGCAGTTTCCCTACTATAGATGTCAGTCTGTAGTTCCCCAATTTGCTCTCTCCCTCCTTTTTTAAATAGTGAGGTTGCATTTGCCACCCTCCAATCTGCAGGAACTGTTCCATAATCTATAGAATTTTAGAAGATGACAACCAATGCATCTACTATTTGCATGGCTCCCTCTTTTAGTATTCTGGGATTCAGATCATCAGGCCCTGGGGATTTATCTGCCTTCAGTCCCATTAGTTTCTCCAGCACTATTTTCTTACTAATAATCATTTCCTTTATTCCTCTTGCTCACTAGACCCTTGGTTCCCCAGCATTTCCGGGACGTTTGGGTCACATATCGCACTTTCTTAACAGCTGCATGGATTAAAATCTAAACATACCTAACTTATTAAGGACTGTAATAAATTTAGATTATATCCAAACAAAATTACTATAGCTAGAAAAAATGGATTTTGCCTTCTTGCTTTGAGCACAAAAATTTGATTTTTCATGTGGCAAGTTCCTGATCTGAGTTGACCCATCTGGGGTAAGCACTAAGCACAGTGCAGTACTCTTCAGAGGAAGGAGCAGAAAATAGGAGTACAAAACACCCAGTACCACTTTCACACATCTGCCAGCGGCCGCTTCAAGTCTGATACGACCATAGATTCCGGAACAGATTGCTTGCCGGGTTAACTTAACTTGGAAAAAAAATGCACAGGGACCTTGGGAAGAAGAGAGAGTGAACAGCAAGAAAACAAATCTTTCAATGGTGAGAAAATATCTTCTGAAATCAGTGATGGAAGAAATCATTAAAGGTCTATGGGCTTGTCGACCACAATAAAGCACTGTCTTCATGTTAAAAGTGTTTTGCAAATTGATTAATCTGGAGTAAGAGAAGAGACATACTTCATTTTATTATAAGGAGATCACAGAAATGTAACAATTATGCACTTTGATGCTTTACCAAAGATGCCATTATTAGGCTCGCAATCATGCATGAATTGAAGATATTTTGGGTTTCTTGATTTATATTACTTAGCCAGAGTCGATTCATAACAGAGGAAATATAATGCTGTTCCAACACAGAACCATCTTCTCAGGTACTTGTCTGTAAAATGATTAACTATACAATTGCATGTTTTTATATTATGTTACACTTTAGTTTAGGACAGACTAAAAATCCCTAAATGTATTAACTGGAAAAAAAAAAGTTGGAAATTGTTCCAAATCCAATCATGTTGTGAATATATTTCAGTCACTTTGCAATATAATCTGAATGATTTGGTATTTAGACAAATATGTAAAACAAAAGTATAATACAACATTTAAAATTATATGCAATATTTTTGAAGCATGGAATTTCTCCTGCCCTTTTACTTCTACAACTGGAGTGAGCCTTTGGCGCAGTGATAGTATTCCCGCCTTTGAACCAGAAGGTGCAGGGTTCGAACCCCACTCCAGACAGTCCCAGCGAGTGGAGTTGGAGCTCCGGCTTTGAATTCTGGGTTGACATCTAGCGGGATACTCGTGTCCGGTGGATGTGGGTGGCACCCCCTCACCGTATGGGTTGTGGGAGCCCATATAAACCCTCCCACCGTATAGAACTCACCACCCTATCGGCTGATAGAAAGATGGTTACAGCCATCGAAGGAGTGTTAACGCGGCCAGTCATACTTATTAATTAGCCTGTGAATCCTTCCACTACTTCACACTGTTCCCCAAACAGTGAGGTGATATGAAAAGACTTCTACAACTCATTTGATATAGCAACTGATGTTACAACCTGTGGTGCTTATTTTAACATAGTGAATATGGAACATATTATTTAGAAACAATATATAATTCCTTTCTAAGTTTACAGAGAATAATCTCATCAATTGCTCTTACGGGTCCTAATTCTATGGGCTTGTTGACCACAATCAGTCACTACAGGTAATTTCTAAATGCTTTTCTAGTTGAAAGAAGGAGGTAGATTCAAATAATTATGTGAAACATGATATTTGGATTAAAATCGATGATCTTGAAAATACTCTTTGCAGTTTTCCATTCTTAAATGGATTGGGACACAGGCTGATATATTATTATAAATTGTGAAAACAATTTAAAAAGATAAATAGAAATTAGTGAAAGGAAAATAAAAGACCCAAACATTACCTGCAAGAAGTTTCTTTTAGATGGCAGGGAAAGTGAGAGAAACAGAGATAGTGACAGAAGTAGAAAAACAGAAGTTTGAGAAGCTGATGTTGTACAGTCACACCAGGGCTTTAAACAGTGGAGACACTTGTACATTGTAAACTCAGTTCGTTCTGCTGCCTACCATTGGCTGTCAAGGTAGCAGGGGTTGATGGGATGCCAGAACTGTGCATACTAATTCCTGATAACAAAACATACAATAATAATAAAAATAATGCATCAAAAACTGAATTTAAATTTCATAACATTTGAGTTACAAAATTATAAGAAATGTTTGATCTAATAATTTTGCCAGGACATTTCATGTAGTTTTATACATTTAACTTTTGTGAACATTACTAAGTACAGTTCATATACTAGTAATGCTAACAACCCCCTCATTTAATTGATAGTAAAGGGGTTAATTTGTGCCATGCGCTCCTGGTTGGTGGGCTTCTCGCTGGTAACATCAAGTGGAATTACAGGCTGAATCCGAAGCAAAACAAAGTGAGATTCCCTCTTCACTCTGATGTCAGACCAGCCCGATTCCAGCTGCCTTTACACTATAACTGCAGCATCAGTGTAAGCCAAAAAGAACGCTCTGACCAATGTTCAACATTATTAAATGGAGAAAACAGGAAGGAATGAAATAAACAATTATGTCACATACAGGAGTTTAGATCCCCTTTAACCTTGGATTGAGGCATTTAAAAAGTCAGGAGATTTATCATATTGGTTATTATTTTAGTATAATTTTAAGACAACAAGGGTAAAACAATATTAACATATTAAAAATTACATTATAACAAGGGATTTTAGTCAAAAGTGATTAAAATCCTAATGCATTGTAAACATTTCTATTTACTTGAAAACAATCAAAATGCCTCAGTGGCCGGAAACAAAGGGCAATGGTCAACAGGTATTTTTATGATTGCAAGGCTGTTTCCAGTGGGGTTCTGCAGGGCTCAGTATTAGGTCCCGTGCTTTTTGTGATATACATCAATGATTTAGACTTCAATGTAGGGGGCATGATTAAGAAGTTTGCAGATGATACAAAAATTGGCCGTGCGGTTGATAGTGAGGAAGAAGCTGTAAATTGCAGGAAGATATTAATGGACTGGTCAGGTGGGCTGAAAGGTGGCAATTCAATCAGGAGGAGTGTGAGGTAATGCATTTGGGGAAGGCTAACAAGGCAAGGGAATACACAATAAATGGTAGGATAGTGGGACCTTGGGAGTATAGGTCCACAGATCCCTGAAGGTAGCAGGACAGGTAGATAAGGTGGTTAAGAAGGCATACGGGATAATTTCATTTATTAGTCGGGGCACAGAATACAAGGTCAGGGAGGTTATGCTTGAACTGTATAAAACATTAGTTAGGCTACAGCTAGAATACTGCGTGCAGTTCTGGTCACCACATTACAGGAAAGATGTGACTGCATTAGAGAGGGTACAGAGGTGATTTGCAGGACTAGAGAATTTTAGCTAGGAAGAAAAATTGGATAGGCTGGGTTGTTTTCTTTGGAGCAGAGGAGGCTGAGTGGAGATATAATGGGGGTGTATAAAATTATGAAGGGCTTATATAGAGTGGATAGGAAGGACCTATTTTCCTTAGCAGAGAGGTCAATAACTAGGGGGCATAGATTTAAAGTGATTGGTAGAAGGATTAGAGAGGAGTTGAGAGAAACTTTTTTCATCCAGAGTGATGGGGGTCTGGAACTCACTGCCTGAAATGGTGGTAGAGGCAGAAACCCTCATCACATTTAAAAAACATTTGGATATGCACTTGATGTGCCGTAACCTACAGGGCTACAAGGCCAAGAGCTGGAAAGTGGGATTAGGCTGGCACAGACATGATGGGCCAAATAGCCACCTTCTGTGCCGTAAATTTCTATGACTCTATGAATAAGTTACAGTAATAATAATGGATACCTGGAATTGACTTAAAATGCACTTCTCTCAACTCAGAATTTATATATATCATAGAGCACTCAAACTTTACTCATGATTTAAGGACATCATCAAAAAAATCCTCTTGGACATTACTGCATTGTCACCAGTCCCATGTGTCACTTTGGCCCTGTGCATCAAGCAGCTTGCTGACACATCTGCTGTTGAGTAAACCGTTATTAACACCACTTATGTTATAAGAACATAAGAAATAGGAACAGGAGTAGGCCATACGGCCCCTGGAGCCTGCTCCACCATTCAATAACATCGTGGCTGATCTGATCATGGACTCAGCTCCACTTCCCTGCCCACTCCCCATAACCCCTTATCGTTTAAGAAACTGTCTATTTCTGTCTTAAATTTATTCAATGTCCCAGCTTCCACAGCTCTCTGAGGCAGCGAATTCCACAGATTACAACCCTCAGAGAGAAGAAATGTCTCCTCATCTCAGTTTTAAATGGGCGGCCCCTTATTCTAAGATCATGCCCTCTAGTTCTAGTCTCCCCCATCAGTGGAAACATCCTCTCTGCATCCACCTTGTCAAGCCCCCTCATAATCTTATACATTTTGATAAGATTACCTCTCATTTTTCTGAATTCCAATGAGTAGAGGCCCAACCTACTCAACCTTTCCTCATAAGTCAACCCCCTTATCGCCGGAATCAACCTGTGAACTTTCTCTAAACTGCCTCCAAAGCAAGTATATCCTTTCGTAAATATGGAAACCAAAACTGCACGCAGTATTCCAGGTGTGGCCTCACCAATACCTTATATAGCTGTAGTAAGACTTCCCAGCTTTTATACTCCATCCCCTTTGCAATAAAGGCGAAGATACCATTGGCCTTCCTGATTAATTGCTGTACTTGCATACTATCCTTTTGTGTTTCATGCACAAGTACCCCCAGGTCCCGCTGTACTGCGGCACTTTGCAATCTTTCTCCATTTAAATAATAACTTGCTCTTTGATTTTTTTTCTGCCAACGTGCAGGACTTCATACTTTCCAACATTATACTCATCTGCCAAATTTTTGCCCACTCACTTAGCCTATGTCCTTTTGCAGATTTGGAGTAGCACTCATCCAGGCAAGTGGAGAATATTCCATCACACTCCTGACTTGTGCCTTGTAGATGGTGGAAATGCTTTGGAAGTCAGGAGGTGAGACACTCACCGCAGAATACCCAGCCTCTGACATTCCTCACACATTGCTTATCTCCCATCTTTGTATCATCAGCAAACTTTGCTACGTTACATTCACTCCCTTCTTCCAAGTCGTTAATATAGATTGTAAATAGTTGGGATCCCAGCACTGATCCCTGCGGCACCCCAATGGTTAATGATTGCCAACCCAAGAATGAACCATTTATCCCGACTCTCTGTTAGTTAGGCAATCCTCTATCTATGCTAATATATTACCCTCAACCCTGTGAACTTTTATCTTGTGCAGTAACCTTTGATGTGGCACCTTGTCAAATGCCTTCTCGAAGTCCATTATGTTATTAATGACATAAGAATACTCCACACTTGTAGAGTGCAGAGTTTACTATCTGCACACCTGGAATGCTTTTTAATACTGTTTTAATAATAGAAATGGAAAATTAACTGTTTTTTCTCAACTCTGAAGTCAAGAAACCCTTCTGAACTACATCAATGAAGGAATAGTTTACTATATTAATATGCAGGGGAAACGTTTTGGGAGTGACACGGGGTGGGAATTACAAAAGTAAATTCCTGATTTTAATAGATACTACAGAGCATATATAAACCCAATTAGTTCCTCTATCAAATATGTTGTGTCTGACCTATGGCATATGCCTGATTAGAGTCTTCAGCAGATGATGAGTCGGACCCAGGATTTCTTCTGGCAGGGCTTCTGTGTAAAACAGCCTGGGACTTCTTTGAATTGGTGATACTTGAACAAAACCATAAAATAAAAGTAATCAAACACTGAAGTGAACTGAATGCCAGAGTTAAAACATTTTACAGTAAATTTTAAACCACAAAAATTCATTTTCTAAACAACTTGTACTTTACACACACAAAACTCCACAATTAACATTGACACACATAAGTGCCAAGCAATGACCATTTCTAACATGCCAGAGTTTAACCACCGTGCTTTGATATTCAACGACATTACCATCACCGAATCCCCCACCATCAACATCCTGGAGGTGACCATTGACCAAATACTTAGCTGGAGCAGCGGCGGTGGTGCGGAAAATGAGGGTATGGGGCCCAGAAGAGCCGAGGGCCCAGGGGCAGCACACACTGTGATATGTGTGCACGCTAGATCCGTGCAGCTAAACAGGTCTCCAGTCGCCCTTTGCCACTGGATAAGGGCCTAGTTCTGTCAAGCCCGTGTGTTGGCTGGTATGCAACGGTCACCACACGTTAATAAAAAATCACGCACAGGCATCTTCCACACCCTCAATCGGAGTTCAGGACTGGAACATCAGGTCCTTCATTGAAACACCTGTGAACTCGTGGAAGCAAGTCATCCTCATTCGAGGGACTGCTTATGATGATGATGAGCTGGACCAGCCACATAAATACTGTGGCAACAAGAGCAGGTCAGAGGCTGGGTATTCTGTGGTGAGTGTCTCACCTCCTGACTCCCAAAGCATTTCCACCATCTACAAGGCACAAGTCAGGAGTGTGATGGAATATTCTCCACTTGCCTGGACGAGTGCTACTCCAAACAACACTCAAGAAGCTTGACACCATCCAGGACAAAGTAGTCTGCTTGATTGGCACCCTATTCACCACCGGCGCATCGTGTACCATCTACAAGATGCACTGTAGCAACTCGCCAAAGCTTCTTCGACAGCATCTTCAAACCCATGACCTCCACCACCCAAAAGGCAGGGTGGCAGGTGCATGGAAAAAAGCACCACCTGCAAGTTCCCATCCAAGTCACACACCATCCCGACTTGAAAATATATCTTTGTTATTTCATAGTTGCTGGGACAAATTCCTGGAACTTCCTCCCTAACAGCACTGTGGGAGTATCTTCACCACATGGAGTGCAGCAGTTCAAAAATGCAGCTCACCATCATCTTCTCAAGGGCAATCAGGGGATGGGCAATAAGTGCCAGCGATATCTACATCCCATGAAATAATTTTTAAAAATAGTTTCTCAATTAATTTGGACCAGAGTAATAAAAACAAGCCAACTATTGCAGCCTGGTGGCAAGAATACAAACATATTTTAATCAAGAGCTTCCAGAAAAACAGCATTGCTAATAATAAATCCATCCATCTAGAGAAAGAAATTACATAGATCCTAGCTTTCCTTATGATTTGAGCCAACAGCAGGCAGCATCAGGAGGCTTGGTGATTAAATACTTATGGTTCCTCTGCTGTTATCAGTAAGCAGAAGCAATTTGCAAAGTTTAAAAAAATGTGGATTCCAGATGTGGGCCATGTTGGCAAGTTTGTATTACCCTGTATTGCCCATCACTCATTGCCCTGAGAAAATAGTGGCAGGCATGTTCCTTGAACTACTGTAGTCCTTTTGCTAAGTACTCCCACAGTGGACCCAGCAACAATGAAGGAATGACATTATATATCCCAGTAAGGATGGTATGACTTAAAGTAGAACTAGGAGTTGTTATTGTTAACGTGATCTTGCTGCTCTTGGTGGTAGAGGTCAGGGAGCTGCTGCAGTGCATGCTGTAGGTAGTACATACTGCAGCCAGTTAGTGGTGGAGGGTTGGATATTGAGTCCAGTGGTGGAGCTGCCAATAAAGTTGAACCACTTTATGTTGTATTGACCTGGAGATGAACATCCAACCACAGATCTGCTCTTACATTTGGCGTGTTAGCAAAATTAAATCTATGGAATAAAAGGGGCAGTGGCAGCATGGATACAAAATTGACTAAGGGATAGAAAACAGAGCTGTGGTGAAAGGCTGTTTGTCAGACTGGAGGGAGTTATAGAGTGGTGTTCCCCAAAGTTCAGTACTAGGTCTACTGCAGTTTTTGATATATATTAATGACTTGGACTTGGGGGTACAGGGCACAATTTTGAAATTTTCAGGTGACCCAAAACTTGGAAGTGCAGTAAACAGTAAAGAAGATTGTAATAGACTTCAAGAGGACATAGACAGGCTGGTGGAATGGGTGGACACATGGCAGATGAAATTCAATATAGAAAAGTGTGAGGTGATATATTTTGTTAGGAAGAATGAGGAGACACACAAGCTAATTGGTACAATTTTAAAGGGGTGTTTGTGCACAAATCTTTGAAGATGACATGACAGATTATCAAAGTAGCCAATAACCATATAGGATCCTGAGCTTTATAAATAGAGGCAGAATACAAAAGCAAGGAAGTTATGCTAAACCTATGTAAAACACTAGTTCTGTCCCAGCTGGAATATGGTGTCCAATTCTGGGCACCACACTTTAGGAAGGATGTGAAGGCTTTGGAGAGGGTACAGAAGAGCCTTACTAGAATGGTTACAGGAATGAGGGATTACAGTTACCTGGAGAGACTGGAGAAGCTGGGGTTGTTCTCCATTTAACAGAGGAGGCTAAGAGGAGATTTGATAGAGGTGTTTAAAATCATAAAGGGTTTAGATAAGAATAAATAAAGAGAAACTGTTTCCAATGGCCGAAGGGTCGATAACCAGATTTATAAATGGAGAAGAGAATTTGAGAGGACATGAGGTCAGCCAGCCTCTGCCTTGCTCTTGTAGCTATCGTGTTGATGTGGCTGGTCCAGTTGAGATTCTGATCAATGGTGACTTCAAGAATGTTGAGGTGGGGGACTCAATGATGGTGCTGCTATTAGTTGGGGGAGGTAGTTACACTTTTTTTTTTGTTGCAGATGGTGATTACCTGGCACTTGTGGCTTGAATGTTACCCGACACTTGTCAGCCCAAGCCTGGTTGTCGTCCGGGTCTTGTTGTAGGCTAGCATGGGCCCCATGTTAGCTAATATTGGTAACAGTTCGCTCTCCTCAGGTACTGTCCCTCTCCTCTTCAAATCTGCCGACATCACCTCTCTCTTTAAAAAAAATACACCCTAGACCCTCTCTGCCCTAGCAAAATACCGCTCCATCTCAAACCTCCCTTTCCTCTCCAAAGTCCTTGAACATGTTGTCACCTCCCAAATCTGTGTCCATTTTTCCGCAACTCGATGTTTGAATCTCTCCGCAGGTGTCCGCCCCTGCTACAGTTCTGAAAGTGCCCTCATCAAAGTCACACATGACCTCCTATGTGAATGTGGCAAACTATCCTTCTTCATCCATCTGCAGCCTTTGACACAGTTGACCACACCACCCTACTCCAACGCCTCGCCTCCATCAAACAGTTGAGTGGGTCTGCCCTTGTCTGATTCAAATCTTGTCTATCCAGTTGTAACAAGAGTCACCTGCAATAGCTCCTCTTCCTGTTCCCGCATCATTACTTCTGGGGTCTCCCAAGGATCTATCCTGAACCCACACCTATTTCTCATCTACATGCTGTCCCCTCAGGGAAATCATCCGAAAACAAAATGGCAGGTTCCACATGTACGCAGACGACAAGCAGCTCTACCTCACCACCACCTTTGTCGATCCCTCCACTGTCTCTGATTTGTCACACAGCTTGTCCTACATCCAGTACTGGATTAGGAGAAATTTCCTCCAATTAAATATCCCCACGACAAACTCTGTTCCTTAACCGCCAACTCCATCAGTCTCCCTTTCAAATGGCTGAGGCTGAACCATACCATTTGCCACCTTGGTGATGTATTTGACCCCAAGATGAGCAGCCAACCACATATCTGTTCCATCACCAAGATTGCCTATGACCACCTCAGTCAGATCGGCCGACTCCGCCCCTGCCTCAGCTAACCTGCTGCTGAAACCCTCATCAATGCCTTTGTTACCTCTAAACTTGACTATTCCAATGCTCTCCTGGCCAGACTGCCATTTTTCACCTTACATAAACTTGAGCTCATCTAAAACTCTGCTATCGTATCCGAACTCGCACCAAGTCCCATTTGACCCATCATTTCTTTGCTCGCTGACCTACATTGGCTCCCATTCCAGCAATGCTCGATTTAAAAAATCTCATCATGGTTATCAAATCCCTCCAAGGCCTCACACCACCCCCCCCCCCCCTGCATCTCTGTAACCTCCTCCAGCCCTACAACCCTCAGATATCTGCGCTCCTCAAATTTTGGTCTCTTGCACAACCCCGATCTTCATCGTTCTACCATCAGTGGCCGCGCCTTCAGTTGCCTAGGCCCTAAGCTCTGGAATTCCCTCCCTAAACCTCTCTCCTCCTTTAAGACTCTCCTTAAAAACCTCTCTCTTTGAGCAAGCTTTTGGTCATTGGCCTTAATATCTCCCAAGTGGCTCGGTATCAAATTTTGTTGATGATGCTCCTGTGAAGTGCATTGGGGCGTTTTATTATGTTAAAAGCGCGATATAAATGCAAGTTGTTGTTGCTTCATTATCGAAGGAGTTGTGAATGGAGTTGAACGCTCTAGAATTATGAGCAAACAGCCCCACACTTGACTTTATGATAGAGGAAAGATCATTGATGAAGCAGCTGAAGACAACTGGGCCAAGTACGCTGCCCTGAGGAATTCAGGCAATGAAGCTCTGGTGCTGTGATGAGTGTCTCCATCAACCACACTCATCTCCCTTTGTGTTAAGTATAACTCCAGCCTCTGGAGGCTGTTCCCCTTGACAGCCACTAGCTTCAGTTTTACAAGGGCTCCATCGTGCTATATTGGTTCAAAAACTGCTTTGATATCAAGGGCAGTTACTCTTAGATTTCCACTGCTCCAGTGTATATGTTAAATGGTTAAACAAGTAATTTTTCTGCCTGGAGCTAGATATTGCAAGAGCGTTTGATGTCTTAAAAAGTTGTTTGGAACTTGAAAATTCACTGTACTATTTAATGCAGGGCATGAACTCCATTTAATTAATAGCAAGAGCAATGAAAGGGACAAATAAGTTCAAGAATTAATTTTGCACTGGTCTTTGGTGAAGAGCTTCACATGTTATATATATAGTTCTACATCTAAAAAAAAAAATCACAGGTTGCCTACATCTGTACAGAAACAATTTTCTAAAACAAATTAAAATGGTAAATGTGACGAGGCCGAATGAGTGGAAATACTGTATAACAGCATTCATTCTGGAATGCTGAGGGACACCAGAGGAAATAGTGGAGACTCTGACCACAATCTTTTAAACATCTTCAGATATGGAAGTTATGCCAGAGGATTGGAGGGTTGCCAATTTGACACCTCTGTTCAAAAAGGAAGGGGATAAAGCGGGAAACAAATTGACAGACAGCCTAACATCGGTAGTGGTTAAGCTTCTAGAGACCATGGCCTTGCTATTAACGCACGTGACAGGCAGAAGAATTTTAAAACGGGGAACACGTCCCAACCTGCCATTTTTACGGCAGTGCATTTTATGGCGGCGACTGTTCATTAACGTATTTAAATCGGGCTCCAACAGTACAATTGGGAGCTTGATTTATATTTAGCAGTTGCCATGCAGGTTTCCCAGGGCTCGGGAAATCTGGCAGTAGTGTCAGCTGCAGCTCACTGGGTAGCACCCTTGCCTCTGAGTCAGAAGGTTGCAGGTTCACGTCCCACTCCAGAGACTGGAGCTCATAATCTAGGCTGACATTCCAGTGCAGTACTGAGGGAGTGCTGCAATGTCGGAGGTATCGACTTTCGAATGTGACATTAAGCTGAGCTTGCTCTTTCAGGTGGATGTAAAAGATCCCATGGCACTATTTTGAGGAAAAGCAGAGGAGTTATCCCCGGTGTCCTGGCCAATATTTATCCCTCAATCAATGGAACCAAAACATAGATTATCTGGTCATTGTCACATTTGTGGGAATTTGCTGTGTGCAAATTGGCTGCTGCGTGCAAATTGGCTGCTGTGTTTCCTACATTACAACAGTGACTACGCTCCAAAAAAAAAAGTACTTCATCGGCTATAAAGCACTTTGAGACGATGGTGGTCATGAAAGGTGCAAGTCTATATAAGTGCAAGTCTTTCCTTTTTTTAAATAAAATCAAGGCTGGAGCTGCTGGCTTAAGAAGGCTAGTGTCTTTCACAGCACTCCTTGTGGGCTAGGAGTGGTTCGCCTGCTCAGCCCCTCAAAGAAGATTTCAGTCTCCCCTCTGCTGGTTAAGGCCTCTCTCCCCATCATGATCGCTGAGCTCCCCCCCACCCCCGCTTCACCCAAACCCCGATCTCTGACCCCCTCCCTCGGTGGCCTCTCTTTCCACCATTCCTTCAAGCCCTGATCTCTCCCTCCCTCCCGAGATAGCCTTTCTCCCTCACAAGCCCCAACCTCTCATGTATCCAGTTTTGGCAGCTTTACTTTAGGAATGATATCAAGGTCATGAAGAAGGTGCATAGAAAACTCATTAGGTTGCTACCAGAAATGAAAGGCTTTAGGTAAGAGGAAAGATTTGAAAAACAGGAACTCTTTGCATTATAGCAGAGTAAATTAAAAGAATATCTGATAAGGTATTCAAAATTTTGAAAGGTTTTCCCGATTACCTTATCAAAAATTAAAGTTTCTCATCTAGATCCAGCATTCATTTGATTCTGTGCTGCTGAGTCTAACCAATCAAGCTGATACAAATTTTGGAATTCGACAAGACCATAAATTCTTGCCTGCTAACAGCCTTTGAATCAAGGCTCCCTACTTTTGAGTCCTGAATTGGACATGAGCACTCCTAGTAATGGATTAGAATAACAATTGATCAACTGATATGACAGATGAAAGTATAACAACTAAGCAATTAAGAGCTTAAAAAAAAACATTATTTACCTTTTCCATAGCCAGATAAAAATAGCAGGGCCCTGCTCTGGAAGTTGAATAAAAGTTACATGTGTAGGTCATTATACAGGCAGGCCCTGATGACATCAACACAAAAAGAATTGCTCGATTCTCCAGAAATAATCAAGCTTCAGCAGATTCTTATGGTGTGCAAGAGATGCATAAAGACGAAGAATGCATATATTTGGAGGGGGTAAATGAAATCTGTTAATGTTCTAAGGAGGAAGATAAAGTGGCAGGCTCAAAACCATTCTGTAAAGAGCTAGATGACTAGACGATTACTTGGCATTATAATTTTGTTACTTAATGGCACTATTTGGTTTTATTAAGGGCGACAATACACATTTGTTTAATAACATTAATTTTATTTTATATACATATATAGAAAATGTATTTTAAAGTTGTAACTCTCAAACAAATTTTAAAAATCAATCACAAAACTGATTTATATTTATTTATTTTTTTCCCAGGTGATTACAGTGATGGTATTTAGAATGCTGTTTAAAGGAAACATAACCTCTTAAACTGTAGTTTTGTTCCACCATGGACATTCTCTGTCATATTATAAGTGTATAATCTGCATTGTCATTTTATGACATGAACTAATCCAATCTCCAAACATAAATATGATAAAAATGCTCTCTTTGTCTTGGTGTCCATTTTTTCCTTAAGGCTCTTAAGTACCTCGGCACGTTTTTTTTCTATGTTAATGATATGATATAAATGCAAACTTGCTGTTTTGTTGTTGAAGACGATGAGAATTATGGATGAGCACTCTCAGACCCAATACCCTGGGGGAGAAATTGGCCTCCTTTGCGCCTCCTGTTAGCACCTCCGGTGGTGGGGGATGATAACGGCTTACCGACCGGGCGCGGCATATTACCGATGCCTGCGAACTTGCATGGCATGTTAGCGCCGGCACGAAGCTTATCGCCTCGATCTCCTGTGCCCCAGAGATCGTGACGTCATCTGATGCGCAGCGCACCATTATCGTACCGGATCTTAAATTCACTTCTGGCTCCTGCACCATCGCCAGGCGTCAACAACGGCAGCTGCAGGTGGTGTTGTGACCTCGAATGGCCACTTGGAGAGCGCTAATTAAAGTTAGTGGCCGTCAAGTAGGCCAAAATGTTATCACCCTAGTGTGCTGTTTTATTAATTTTTTCCATCCCGCGACTAAACAGGCCTGCACTCAGAGTGCTTGGGGCTGCTCTTTGCGGATCGCAGATGCCGGTGCCAACCATCCCCAGCCTTACCTTGAAATAACCTCTGCATTGGCCTTTCCCTTCAAGGGAGGGAAGGAGCTTGTGAATCCGGCAGCGCTGCACGGGATATTGTGCAGTGCTCTGCCGCTACCGCCCCTCTTGCTCTGTTTAGCGCTCCAAGGGAAATGGTAATGCTTGATTTGGTAACGGAAGTTTGTGTCGGATTCAATTGTGTAGTGCCCGGCGATACTTTCGCGCTCCTGCAAAAGTTATCGCCCCAAACGGGGCACTACGCAATTTCTAGCCCTATATTTTGGTTATTCAGACAGTTGCGATCATCTGTTTCCAACACCACAGACCTACTTCACATTTAAAATTATTCCTTGCATTAACAAAGATAACATGAAAAGGTAAAGATTTACCTGCTTTTGATTCGTCGTTCACTCCCCGCCACGGACTCGGTGTCTGTTCGAGGGCATGGATGCTTCGCTTTGAGTTCAGTGTCACCCTCCAGCAGATTTGAAGAACGAAACAACTGGCTGCTAAAAGTGGGCACACTTCTTCGTTTTGACTCGGATACTTGGCTAAGATCATAGTAAGATTTGCTGAGGACAGGAGGACGTTGGTCCCACAGAGTTCTAGATATTTTATCTTTTGAGATATTATGCATGGGCTGATTCAACGTTGCCTCCGACCTGGACATGCGTTTCAGGAGTTCAGAACGCATCAGCTGCGACTGATCAGTTATTTTGCTGTATGCACTGACAGCCAGACTAACACTACTATTCACCCGGTCCATTGTGAATAAACCCCCAAAGTCTCCATTGTAGTTCAGGTTGCTGACAGATAAACTTTCTAAAAAGAGGGGTGGGAAAATAAATAATTCAGTAAGCACAGAGTTATTATTCCCCTCCCAAGCTACTCTGTGACACACATCTTCCTCTCAAACCTTCGATAGCCCCATGCTATATCCAGCCTCTTCGGAAATGAGAGAAAGTGGCAGACAGTATTAATGTTTCTAAAAAAAATTTACTCACTATGAAAAGGGCTTAGGCTCCCAAGTTGAGAGTGAGAACTGCAGATTCAAGACATATTTTACCTCTCAATGATCTAGTGGGTTGAAGTTTCAAAAGTACTGTGTCATTACAGCTATTACATTTCGCAATATTACACTAAGCACGTTGATAATGTCTGGAAAAAAGCAAACTCTTTTTCTCAACTAGTTTTGTAAATTCTGATCTCTATGGCCATCTTTGGTAGCTTCACCAGTTATTTACACATTTTACTATAGTTTGCTGAAACTATGAGTAGCTGTGCAGCCATCACAACAAGACCATTGCTGAGCCACATGCTGCAAGAATAAAGTCATAGCTTTAACACCACAGCCCCATTCATCTAATTCCCAAAAGATTAAACAACTCAACAGTGGGGTACTTGAGTATATTTCATGAGAATCTGAAAACCACTCATTTTACTGTTTCCAAAGAAAGCACTGGACAATAAAATTTGGGTTTATCAATCAGGGTTATTTTAATACTGGTGGTACCTATTTATTTTTTCTGAAAATCCAAACTGTGGTCTTTTCTACCAGTCTACACTCTCTTTTGCAGAAAGCTGCCAGATTTTAGAATTTGTAGCATGTGTAAGTCATGGAATAGGTGCCTGGATTATAATCATCAATGGTATGTTATCAGTGACAATCCAATTTATAATGGGACTGACAAATGGGAAGACAATAAGGGGAAAAAGGGAAATACATGAATCTCCATTTTAACATTGGCCTGGAAATTGTGGTCGGCGGCTTGCTGCCTGCGAATGCCTCCGAACTGAATGAAAACTGTGAACTTACCTTGTGTCTCAGGAGCTTCAGACTCTTGCGGTCCTGGGCATACAGGCGTACGCCTGCGTAAAGACCCACGTATCCCGGGGGCGCATGCGGTTCACAAGCGGCCCTGGGATCATCTGGGTCAGGTCAACCAATGACAAAGGGGGATCCCCATTATGCTTATGGGGATTCCATTTATGTATGGAATCCCCATAAGCATAATAGAAATCATCTAATAAATAAAATTTCACACCACTTAAATAAAAATAAATGGTCACAGATTCAAAATTAATTAAAATACCCTTTAATTAAACATTTAAAATAAAAATTACATTTTTTGAAAAATAAATGTAAACATTTTTAAAATGGGACAAAATTTACCTAAACTAATTTTATATGCAAGTGAATGTTTAAATCATTAAAAAAAATTCATTTTAACATTTATTTTAACTCTTATGCTAATAAAAGAAGGCCTTCCATCTGCTTTTACCATGGGTATTCGCTGGGCAGTAAATAGCCCAACTCTCTTCCAGCGAAAGTGAATTTATAGCAGATGCAGACAACCTGTCAAGAAGAAACTTGACAGATCACAAGGTCCTTGCGGCTCTGCGTACGCAGTCATAGGCCCCATAAATTCCGGGCCAATATTCTTTTTTCCCTCCCAACCATTTGATATTAAGAGTTAGGGGGGCCGAAATTGCCCTTCGCCCCAAATGGGGTGCACTTATCGTTTTTGTAAGTGTGTTCTGGCGAAATTCAGCTCTTTATTTTTTTTGCAGCGGGACGGATGTTGTGTCACCAGTGGGGCGGAAGTGCGGGTGGGTCGGAATGGCCGTCGCTCCGAGTCATCAGCGCAACACCGAAATGCTGCATGTGCCAACGCATCACAACATCCCTCCCCTTCAGTTAAAGGGGAGGACCGCTACGAACTCTGCAGCCACTTTAGTGCAAAACACTGGGCCACCAGGGAGGGTTTCGGCCGGGCCAGCAACCCGGTACCCAAGAGGGGGTGCTGGGCTGACTGTTGGCAGCCCGGCCGAACCCATGGACACCATTGTCGGGCCGACCTGGCAGTCGACTGACAATTAAAATAAAATGGCGGCCGTGGCAGTGCGCCCTCCCCTTTAAGGGTGGACGTGCCGCCCAGCCACAAGAAGCTTCCTGCCAGGGAAAGCTGTCGGGGAAACCGAGCGCCGGCCAATCCGCTCCCGCGGGGCAATTTTCTATGCGAGATGAAAACGGGGTTGTCGCCGGTCGGTAAGGGGTCGGTGCATGCCGGCCGAGGCGGTCCTGTACACCGCTCCAAAAATAGAGGGCAATTTTTAAAATGGCAACCCCTCCCGCTGAGTCCTTACCGACCCGTGGCTGCCTCTTTGAGGTGGTCACGGCTGCTATAGAAAGGGGCAATTTTGACCCCAGGAAATTTATTCCTTTCCATAGAACAATGTCCTACAAAGTACATGGAAATAAAAAGGTTATGTCCATACCAATTTCCTGCAAGACTTGATTGTTCTTTCGCGCCCTCATCTGCAGCTGGAATTTGTGTTGAGTTGAGGCCAGATGCAGAAGATACTGACAGGTCTTGCTGCTATCTGTCTGAAACAGATGCTTTATGCCATCTGAAGTGTTCTGTAATGTAATCTTCTTTTTCTGCATCAATCAGGAAGACAATATAGAGCTTAAGTTAAACACAAGTGACGCATTGGATTGAGCGACGTTGATAGAACACATCATTGCGATGCAAACCTCATACGCATTCATGTGTATAATGTTTACCCAATATGAAATGATAGCAGGTTTACTATCAAGTTTACATACGCTCATTCATTTGTAAGTAATTGCTTAATCTAAATGTATAAACTTAAATCAAATAATTTTACAATTGCTTCCTGTCCACCCCCGCAAAAAAAGACAAGGGGAATATCTGCTTCTAAATCAATCCAGATCACATTAAGAAAAATATTTTCTTTCAGACAATTGGGGCACAGTCAGAAAAGAAAATGTGGTCATGGTAAACATGGGAAATTAACAGATAAGTCAATTATCACTTCTTAGTTGAAGGAAGATAGAGAGAACATTACAAAAGCAAAATTCTGAAGATTTTGACAGGATTGTGATGCCTGATAAAAAGGGGGGAACTAGGTGGCACAGTGGGGTACAACACTGTTCTTTCACCTCTGGAAATAACTTCAATCCAATCCAAATCTTTTCCTTTTCTTCACCAGACAGTTGTACGGCCATAATGAAATGAAATAGCCTGCAGTATATCAAACTGGATTTCTCCTGGGGTGGTTTAAAAATGGAAGAAACTAAAAGATAATTTATTCGACAGATAATAATCAGCACTTGTTAAAATGCCCCAACATTTCACTGTCCTTTAACTTTTTTCAGTTGTTATTTCTTGCATTATTTCAGAATACAATTTCACTTTGCAATTTAAAAACATGTGTAAATAAATCCTTATGAAGTCGTTTTTCTTACATATCCCTGTCTAACAAGTTCTCATTCTTTAAAGCAACTTTCAGCATGTATTTGAAGCTTAATTTACCAAACAAATCGATACCTGACAGAACACTACGAGCAAGAGTTGTCAGTAAAGCAATAAAATCAGCCTTAGCTGTGGTAAATGATGAATCAGAGCTGAAACACACTTACATTGAAAGCGATTTTTTTGGTATCTCTCCATGGAAACCGAAGGACTATGGTTCTGGCCCCATTTTGAATCTCATAAACAATTACACCTTTAGAACAAATGCCCAGATTTATTCCAGTCAGAGACTTCTTCTCTGGCAGAACCCGATAGAACAGCACTCCGTACTCAGGCAGCTTTTGACACACCTGAAAGCCAAGTTAAATTTAAAAAAGTAACAGATAAATAAAAAACACACTCAAAAAAAACCCAAGTAGGAAAACATCTAGCCATTTTGAGAGCATTATGATGTAATAATCAGTGAATACAACACATTGATGAAAATGCATATTTATTTTCAGAAGTCAGGTTCAAACAACGAAAATTCAAGTTTTTGTGGAGCAGAATCTAAATCGTCTGCACCTTGCAAGCTGCACTGCGTTACAAGCGCATGAATATAAAACTTTACCACAATGATCTCTGTGTAGGGGTTAAAAGAATACTTCTCTCCTTCAAGGAAAACTCCCTGATATAAGGAATTGACATCCCCGCCCGTATAACGGCCACGGAATCAATCAAACGAAACCTTCGGTACAACTAGTTTGTTCGAGCACATGCAAGGGAAAAGTTCAAACGTGAAGCTTCCTAGAATAATGGTTCTCACCCACAGTTATACAACAAACTGAAGTGTGTGCCTCTCCCACAAAAGCACCGGTTGGTTTACTGCTGATCAGCGAAGTTACATTGATTTGTCATCCCTTATCAGACTGGCTCGGAGTGGTGTTTCCCAACTGTCCATCATGTTGTTCAGTGATGTGAACTTTGCCTTAGTCCCTATGACATGTGAAGTAACTCTGTTCCCAAACGCTGGCTTCCTCATCTCTTCCCGGGAGAACTTTAGTCAAAATGTATCTTAACTGCTGACCTACTGTCTTTGTTATGTGTTACAAAGGTTAAGGATGGTTCATTAACCATCAGGCTTAATTGTGTTATAAGTGTGCTTTACATACATAAGCAAGTGTTACATACAATAGGCAATTGTAATCCATACCGTAAGGTAGAGGAACTTCACTGATTCCTCAGACCCTCCTTATACTAATAAGCCCTCTTAATCGGGACCATTTTACATGTCAGATCAATTCACTACCTTCAGTATCTCCATTCTTGACCATCTATCTGTCTGCTTTTTGCCTGTTACAACTCTATACCCCTTACATCTGCATAACTACTGCCATCTCCATTGAATATCCAGGGTTGTACAGATGGATCTCACAATATGCACCAACAAACTAGGAAACAAATAGATGTATATGCCACAAGTACCTAGCCCTACCATCACCTCTCTAAACTGCTAGTCAACATGTACTTTCTTTGTACGTGCATGTTTGTGTCACTGCTATGATTGCAACTCTAAACAGTAATCGACATTACAATGAAAAAAATAAACGAGAACGCCCAGTGTGCAGGTCCCCAGGATGTGAATGTGCACCTCCGTGATAGCTGTTTATTTATTTAATTGTGTTTAATAACAGCAATGCCAAAAAGAACTCAAGTAATCTGTTGTACTATTCTTTAAATTCCTAACATTAGGAAGGAGTCAATTGTCCATCTTCTGCAAGATTAGAAACGTCCTCAGAATCCACAGGCCAGCAAGCAGCATATAAACAAGAGTTTGGCTTTTCTCAATTTGCAAAGTACGAGTGGACAGTATAACTGAAACTTCCCACTCAGATCCCACTCAAAAGTTATCCTAATACTGTACTGTTTAGATTGATATAGCTGGTGACAGGAGAATCAGATTCACATTAAATATAGTCTCTTCAACTGGCTGATGCTATTAGGCTAGCAGGAGAAAAACAAGTAACAAGAGCAAATGAAATTCAACGAAGATAAATATGAGGTATTACATTTTGGCAGGAAGAATAGGGAGGTCACTTATTTCTTGGAGGGTGCGAGTCTAGAGGAGCAAAGGGATCTGGGCGTACAAATACACAAATCACTAAAAGTAGCGACACAGGTTAACAAGGCCATAAAAAGCAAACCAAACACTAAGGTTTATTTCTAGAGGGATAGAATTGAAAAATAGTGAAGTTATGCTAAACCTGTATCAAACCTTGGTTAGACCACACTTGGAGTACTGCATACAATTCTGGTCACCATATTATAAAAAGGATATAGAGGCACTGGAGAGGGTGCAGAGAAGATTTACAAGGATGATACCAGAAATGCAAGGGGAGACCTATCAGGAAAGTATGAACAGGCTGGGTCTCTTTTTGCTTGAAAATGAAAGCTGAGGGGTGACCTAATTGAGGTCTTTAAAATTATGAATGGTTTTGATAGAGTAGATACAGAGAGAATGTTTCCATTTGTGGGGAAGAGCAAACCTACCTACGGGCCATCAATATAAGATAGTCACCAAGAAACCAAATAGAGAATTCAGCAGAAACTTTGTTATCCAGAGAGTGGTGAGAATGTGGAGCTCGCTACCACCAGGGAGTAGTTGAGGCGAATAGCATAAATGCATTTAAGAGGAGACTAGATAAGCTTATGAGGGAGAAGGGAATATAGGGTTATGCTGATAGTCACATGAGAAAAGACAGGAGGAAGCACAAGTGGAGCGTAAACGCCAACATGGACTGGTTGGGCTAATTGGACTGTTTCTGTGCTGCAAATCCTAGGTAATTTCCAGCTTCTGACCATCTTACTGTTAAATTCTCTGAATGCTCAACAACAACAACTTGTATTTATATAGCACCTTTAACTTAGTAAAATGTCCCAAGGCACATCACAGAAGCATTACAAAACAAAATAAGACACTGACCCACAGGAGGAGATATTAGGGCTGATGACCAAATGCTTGGTCAAAGAGATAGGTTTTAAGAAGCGTCTTAAAGGAAGAAATAGAGGTAGAGAGATAGAGATTTAGGGAGGGTATTTCAGAGTTTAGGGCCTTGGCAGCTGAAGGCACGGCAATCAATAGTTGAGTAATTAAAAATCAGGGATGCTCAAGAGACCAGAATTAAGAGGAGCACAGATATCTCGGAGGGTTATGGGGCTGGAGGAGATTACAGAGATATTGGGGCGGGGGGGGGGGGGGCCATGGAGGGATTTGAAAACAAGGATGAGAATTTTAAAATTGAGGCGTTGCTTAACCAGGAGCCAATGTAGGTCAGCGAGCACAGGGGTGATTTGGTGAGCGGGTTGAGTTACAAGCACATAATGTATTTAACAACCTAACAAGAGAGTAAATGACACTGTTTGACCAACTGAACTTACAGTCTGATTTTATTAAACAGTTAAGAAGTTTCAATACTGACCACCGATGTTTCTTCTTCTTTGTCAATGTTACTATCAGCACAACCTCTCTTAAAAGGTGCAAAATTAATTACTATATTCTCTAGTTGAAATAACAAGACAGATTTTAAGGGGAAATTACTGATTCCAAAATTCAAATAATTTCTTACAACAATGACCAACATAAACGGAAATGCTCCCTCTCATCCTTCCGTCCCCAATTTTCCCCATTAAGATGGATTACCTTTAGGAACTCAAGCTCAGATTCTGCTTCTGTGGCTCCACAATAAGTGATGTGCAGTTTGGGCAGCTCCTCCTTCATGTAAGACTGCTCCAAAGACTCCATCACTCTAATTGGCAAATAATGCTCGAGTCTGAAATAACTCCTCCCGTGAAACTAGTTACAGAAATGAAACACATTAAAAAATTTATAAGACGCAATATTGATCGAGTAGGATTTCCTTTTTGGAGGTGTAGGGCAGATGCATTGTCTCACACAACTGAAGCATGAGTTTTCAAACTTTTCTGCCAATATTAACGCACTTGCAGAGACTCCCTGTCTCAAATTGCAAAAGGCAGTGTCAGCTACCCAACAACACTGCTGTTATTATTGCAGAAAATATGTTTACTGGTACACAGCAACAGAAATAACATGAGAACAAGTCAGCAAATAAACAAAAATACAGAAATGTGATGAGACGGACAGAAACCCAGTGCCACTGTAGATCCTCTGGTGTCTAGGGTCCTGTATGAACTAAAGAAATATTTTATTTGCTACATTTGCTACAGATCATATGGGCTCAATTTTCCCAATTACCTGCACTGTTCTTTTGGCGTGCACGGTTTATTTTGGAGTAAATTCAAATCTCCAAGTTTCCTCAAAGTTTCTGCGCGAGCGCAATTCACTTAGGTAGGATTATTTTAGGCTACGATTTTTTTTTATCTCATGGGGGCGTAACCTGCCACCTGCGCCAATTCTGGCCATTTAAGCAAGCTTGACCAGCTCTGATTTACTCCAATTTTTCTTAGGCTGGCATATGTGACCACTCTGGAAAAACCTTCTGGCAGTTAACAAAATCGGCGCAGGTAAGGGAATCAGCGCAACAGATGCAGTTCCACGGCCTGGACAGCAGCCACAGAGGGAGAGAGAGGAGAGGAGAGGAGAGAAGGGAGAGGCCTTTTGGCCAGGGTTAGCAGTGGCACCAGGAGGGAGGCCTTTCGGCCAGGGTTAGGAGCGGCACCGGGGGGTGGCGGGAGAAAGGAGGGATAGACTTTTGGCATAAACACTTTACTAATTTAATGCTGATAAGTTGCTGCAATGTGTAAAGTGCTTGTGCAGGTCGCTGTGAGTTGGCCAGAATGTGTTGTATGTTTCACTTTCCAGCCTCAGCCCGCAGTGTGTCACTCGTTACACTGGCAGCCCGATCTTTTTGGCGCAGATCGTAGGCTCCACCACCACGGTGCCAAAATCAACAATTCAAACGGGAAAGTTGGATGATTTTTTTTGCCGTAGTTGAGCCCCCAAAAAATGGGCAGAATTCTTCAAGTATGCCAAAAAACAGCTTTGGGGAAAATTGAGCCCTACATTTCCTGTTTATTTTGTATCAATGTCTTCCCTTGCTTGCACAAACAATTGTGTTCTCGGCAGTGCCTCCCAACACCACTTTCCCTCAGACAGGTATCTTCCTTTTCACTATTGTCCTTCTATCTGCCTCAATCTTTTTAATACCAATTCCAATCCTGACCATGATCTTTTTACATTGGCTTCTTTTAGGTGGTTTCATAATTTTCCATCATCTTCAAAGTGAAATCGCAAAAATGCTTAGGTCATGCTGAGGACAAATATTAAGCATAATATAGGATAACCTTTTTCCAACTGATGTTAGCTCTCTTGAGTCGAGTATTCCAGTCCGACAGCAATGTAGTTGACTCTTAACTGCCACAAAGAAGTCTAACAGCACTGTGGGAGTACCTTCACCACATGGACTGCAGAGGTTCAAGAAGGTGGCTCACCACCACCTTCTCGATGGCAGTTAGGGATGGGCAATAAATGCTGGCCTTGCCAGTGACACCCATATCCCATGAACATATTTTTTTTAAGCTACACTTTCAAATGGCAATTGTGTTCAAAACTGAGATACCCAATGTCATAAATAGGAAAAATGAATTGCTGCAAAATAGTCTGACTTGAGACAATGGTTTTATAACCTATTCTGGACTTCAGTTACGCAATGTATTATCATTCAATAGAATAATACAGCTCTGAAGGAACTCAGAAGGAGGACTTTTGGCCCATCATGCCTGTGCTGGCTCTTTGGCATAGCTATCAAAGTTGTCCCACTCCTATTTACTCTATCAAAACCATTCATGATTTTGAATCCCTCTATCAAATCTCCTCTTAACTGTCTCAGCTTCTCCAGTCTCTGCCCATAACTGAAGTCCCTCATCACTGGTACCATTCTTGTAAATGCAAAATAAGCACAGATCCTGGCAAATGGGAAAGATACAAAATATTTATAGTAGAGGAAGAGGACAATATGCCAAAAATCCCAAGGAAACTAATATTAAATCAGGGCCAGGGACTCAATAAAATTAACATAAGTAAAACAATAATGACGAAAATAATGGCACTAAAGAGTGACAAATCCCCAGGACCAAATGGTTCCATCTCAGGGTTTTAAAGGAAGTAGGTGAGCACATTGCAGATGCCCTAACTATAATCTTCCAAAGTTCTCTCGATTCAGGAACTGTTCCTTTAGATTGGAAAATTGCACATGTCACTCCGCTATTTAAGAATGGCGAGAGAGGGAAACAAGTGAATTATAGACCAGTTAGCCTAACATCTGTTGTCAGGAAACTGTTACAGAGTCCATTATTAAGGATGGAGTGACTGAACACCTCAAAAATTTTCAGTTGATCAGAGAGCGCCAGCATGGATTTATGAAAAGTAGGCCATGCCTGACAAACCTGACAAAATTTTTTGAGGTGGTGACTAAAATAGTGGACAGGGGAATGTTTATGGATGTTACTTATATGGACTTCCAGAAGGCATTTGATAAAGTCCCACATAAGAGACGGTTAACCAAGATAGAATCCCATGGAATTGAGGGCAAATTATTCACCTGGTTAGGAAATTGGCTGAGCGGCAAGAGATATGCAGTAGGTATAATAGGTAGGTACTCAAATTGGCAGAATGTGATTAGTGGTGTCCTGCATGGATCTGTGTTGGGGCCTCAACTATTCACAGTATTTATTAACGACTTAGAAGATGGCATAGAAAGTCATATATCTAAATTTTCTGATGATACAAAGATTGGTGGCATTGTAGGCAGAGCAGATTACAACATAAAATTACAAGGGGATATCGACAGGTTAAGTGAATGGGCAAAACCAGCAAATAGATTTCAATGTCGGCAAATTAGAGGTCATCCACTTTGAACTTAAAAAGGATAGCACAGAGTACATTCGAAATTGTGAAAAGCTAAAAACAGTGGAGGTCCAAAGAGACTTGGGAGTCCAGGTACATAATCATTAAAATGTCATGAACAGATTCAGAAAACAGGCTAATGGAATACTGACCTTTATATCTAGAGGACTAGAATATAATGGGGTAGAAGTTATGCTGCAGCTATACAAAACCCTGGTCAGACCACACCTGGAGTACTGTGAGCAGTTCTAGGCACCACACCTTAGGAAGGATATATTGGACTTGGAGGGAGTACAACGTAGGTTTATGAGAATGATACCGGGACTTCAAGGGTTACGTTACGAGGAGAGATTACACAAATGAGGGTTGTAATCCCTAGAATTTAGAAGGTTAAGCGGTGATCTGAACAAAGTTTTCATGATATTAAGGGGAACAGATAGGGTAAGATAGAGAGAAACTATTTCTGCTGATGGGGATTCTTGGATTAGGGGACATAGTCTAAAAATTATAGAGCCAGAAACCTTTCAGGGGTGAAATTAGAAAACACTTCTACACACAAAGGGTAGTAGAAGCGCGATGAGTCTCTGACGAACAGCCCTTGCAGTCGCAGCAGTGTCAGGCCGCCTCTTCCTTGGCTGAAACTCCTTGTCTGCCTCTTCATCGTTGTCATCCTCCTGAGGTGGGTCATCCATCCCTCATGATGGCCAGGTTGTGCAGCATGCAGCACACAACGGTGAAGATGGAGACTATCAGGTGAATACTGAAATGCCTCTCCAGAGCGGTCAAGGCAGCAGAAACTCTGCTTCAGAACTCAGATAGTTTGCTCTATATGGTCCTGGTCGTGATATGGCTGCTGTTATAGCGCTGTTCGGCAGGGGTGGTGGGATTGTGGAGGGGTGTCATCAGCCAGGTGACAACACCATATCCTTTGTCGCCAAGGAGCCAGCCACGGCCTTCATGCAGTGGCTGGAAGAGTCGTGGCACAGTGGTCTCCCGCAGGATGAAGGCATCGCGGCAGCTGCCAGTATAGCAGACATTGACAGCAAGGATCATCTTCCTGTGATCGTAGAACAGCTGAACATTGAGGGAGTGGTATCCCTTGCAATTCTGAAACAGCTCTCCATCTTGGAGCAGGGCCTTCAATGTCACATGCATACAATCAATGGCTCCCTAAACCCTGGGGAAGCCCACTATCCTGACGAAGCCACGGGAGTCTTCCCTGGGCATGCTGAACTTGATGTAGCATCGACGTGCCAGCACGATGACATCATCGGTGGGGCGCAGATGACTGACAGCGGCGGAGACTTGTCCCACTCCCATTTCCACCCCACTAGTGATGCCCACTCCACTCCGCCCCCATGATGAGACCACTTCCGTCCCGCTTGATAAAAAAAGTTCGAGGAGCTGAATTTCGGCCCCAAAGTCTGCACTCCAGAGCCCACTAAATCTCTGTGAGCAGTTTTTTTTGAGGCGAAAGGCAAGCGCTGTTTATTCACCGGTGACTGCAAAATCTGGGACATGAGAAAAGTGTACTTTTCCAATAATTGTTTCAATGTTTGATATGGCAAAGATGTTTAGGGGGCTATTTCAACCTAACCCACCTGGTGGGAAACTGAAGAGATCAGCTGCAATGTTAGTTTTATACCTCACCTGATTTTACTCTCCTTACGGAAAGTACCATCAGGCAGGCTATAAATCCAGCGTTCCACCCGATCCCGTCAGTTTCCCACCAGGCAAGTTTGGTTAAAATTGTCCTTGTAAAATCTGAAAAAATAGAAGTTGAGAGAGAGAGCAGAGAGAGCAAAATATTATAACATGCAGAATGTATTTGCAGCTTATTCAGAACACTACTAGATGTATACCTCTGGCTGGTAGTCCCCAAATTCAGCTTGAAGAGCCAACGAAGCAAGCAGCAAGGCTGTTTCATCACTGCAGTGCAACCTCTCTTCCAATATATCTCTCCGCAACTGCAAATAGTACTGATGCCTGGTCAGTGTATGCCTTCATAAAAAAATAAGAGAAACTCAAATAAGTGATAAACTATCTTGAAACAAGAAATGGATAATCAATTATTGTAAAATATTAGTTCCGTGATTATTTATATTCATTCCAAAATTCAAGATAACAGGATTTAGGTGGCACAGCAGGATAAGTACACTATTCTCAGGAAACAAGGTGAAATAGAATGAAAGCTCCCCTCCTTTAACAACTATAAGGGACCTACACGGAACTAATTTGGGCAATCTTCATTTCAATTTCTACCAGTGCACAAAACAGCTACAATTTAGAAGTAAATGGCACAAAATTGTACATATGAATGCATGCCACAATTATAAACAGAGGTCCAACGGTTATAATGATTGGGTTAGAACACTGCCCTTTCATTTTAGAGTCTGATTCCAGCTCAGACGTATGGAATGAAAGTCTCCTCTTTCTGCTGAATAAAAGTGTCGTAACTGAAATTTATTTGGTCATTCTTAACCCATTTCCTTGGATGAGATTTCATACAACAAAACTGCTCAGAATTTAGCACTAAACCAGCAATCTCTGACAGGGAGACCACAAGGAATGATGGTTAGATATATTGGAAAAAAATTGCATTGGTGCTTTGCTGAGCCTGGGGCAGAGTAATGTAAGTTTTACTCAGTATGCAACTTGCTATATCTGAGAGTGCAAAAAATAGGTAGGTGTTTGATTCTCCTGCACCAACATCCTTACACCTTGATGAGCACAAACATTTAGCAAATAAAAAAAAAAAAACTTATACTGATACCAAATGCTGCGTTTTACTTTGGGGGAGGGGAAGCGAGAGTAGGATTGGACTGCTCTGTTATAATTGTGGAATGCAAGTTACAGTGCCACCAAATCCCTGCAGGCTTCATTTCTTTAGAAGATTTTAATACCTACTGTCTCTTGGTATTAACACTGATTTTAGTGAACAGCAGGGGGTGCAAGGAACCGAGGCGTAGTGACTGAATATCACATTGGAAAAGCTGCAACTGTGGTCTCGCCAGTTTGAGATGTGGGGGAGCAAGAGGAGAGAAGCCACCGTTTGCTTATTGAGCTTTTTCGTCTTAAAATAGTTATATCATTTTTAAGCTGAAATTATTTCAGATCTCTACATTAACAAATATATCCTTAGGGATTAAGCTATTACTAGTAAACTAGACAGGTGGAAAAAAATCAGTTTCTAATGAACGAACAAACAAAAAACAAACAGTCACCTTTTTGTGCAGTGCATTCCAGATCATAACAACTCCACTAGAAACAGTTTCTCCTTATTCACTATTATAAATCATCTTTAATTCAGTTAATCTCGAGAATGTCTTGATCTTTAAGACTAGATTTTCTATAAGTAGAGTACTTACTGGATTAAGCCGACATCTTCGACAAAAAATTTTATGCGGAGAAAAAGGATGAAATTTACTGTAATTCTGTTCTTTTTCTTCACCTCTTTCCATCTCTCTGGTGCGACTTTGGACAATTTACAGTCAGGATCAACAAAAAAGAATTCATTCTCTAAAAAAACAAAAACAATTTTGATGTCTGCTTTACTTGTTTATAAGTGGTTTTATATATTTCTGTATAATACTCAATATGTTTGCAACTACATCTAACAACAATTTGCATTTATATTGCAATTTGAATGTGGATAAATGTTCCAAGGCACTTTACAGAGGCACAATTAGCCACAAATGGACAGCGAGATAAAGGAGAAAACATTAGAAGCATCTGTGACCAAAAGCTTGATCAAACAGGTGGGTTTTTAAGGAGGGCATTAAAAGAGGAGAGGAAAGTGGACATATGGAGGGGTTTAGGGAGGGAATTCCAGAGAGCATGAACTGAGATGACTGCGGCCATGGCCACCAATGGTGGGGCAAAGTGGGAGCAGGGGAGGGGGCGGGGGGCGGGACACAAGAGGCCAGAGTCAGAGGAACAGAAAGCTCAGAGAAGAAAAGGGTTGTAGGGCTAGAGGAGATTGCAGAAACAGAGAGGCAAGGCCATCAAGGGATTTGAACGTGAGGATGACAATTTAAAATCTGAGTTGTTGGGCGACTGGGAGCCAACATCGGTTAACAAGGACAGGGGTGATGAATGAGTGGGAATTGGTGCGGGTTAGGATACGGGCAGCAGAGATTTTGATGTTGTGAAGTTAATGGATGGTGGAGGATGGAAGGCCGGCCAGGAGAGCACTGGAACAGTTGAGTCTGGAAGTGACAACGGCATGGATGAGGTAAATGGATGATTTACAGTGTTGGAAGTAGCCGATCTTTGTGATGAAGAGTATATGGAGTGGGAAACTCAGCTTGGGGTTAAACAGAATGGCATGATTTCAAACAGTCTAGTTCAGCCTGAGACAATTACCAGGGAGAGGAATGGAATTGGTGGCGATGGTATAGTTTGTGTTGAGTGCCGAAGACTCTGGCTTCAGTCTTCCAAATATTTACCTGGAAGAAATTACAATTCCAAGATTGTCAGCATACATGTGAAAGCTGACCACATGTCTATAGATGATGTCACCAAAGAGCAGCATCCAGATGCGGTAGAGGTCAAGGCCAGTTCCTTGGGAGATTCGGGAGGAATGGTGCAGGATGGGAAGCCATTGCTGAAGATGCTCTTGACTACGATTAAATAAGTAAGAATGGAATCAAGCAAGAAAAATCTCAGGAGTTGGACAATGGAGGAAAGGCACTGGACGAGGATAATGTGGTTCACTATATCAAAAGGAACAGAGATGTTGAAGAGGGATATTGCACCACAGTCACAGAGGATGTAATTTGTGACTTTGGTTCAGTGCTCTGGCAAGAATGGAAACATAATTGGAGAGATTCAAAGATGTCAAAAATTATCCTCCCAGAATGATGTCTTAAGAAACTGCAAATCTTTGTGTGTTTTAATATGTGCTTTAAAATGCTCCACAATCCTAAAAGACCTACAAACAGAGGTGGACTGACCACATGGGAAATTAGGAGATTTCCCAGAGTGCTCCAGTAAATGATTGCATAGCGCTGGATAATCAGTGCCCCCCATTTTCCTTTACAATCCTGCATATCCTTTTCTGGATGTGTTCCATACACAAACACACCCCAGTCCAAGGACGTCAGCAGAAATATCCAATTTAAAACATACAAACACCACACTAAAATTGTTAAGAATATGCAGATTATAAGGGAATAAAAAGTCTTCTGACAATTACCCTGTGTATAATTTAACTATAAAGAAAAGAACAGCAAATCCCAGAGTCAGCTCCATGATCTAGCACTTGGTTTCTGTCAAGAACCTTACAAACCTGATTGGTGCCTGTAACAATTCAGATTTGCTCCCAATATTTTTTACTCATTGACACCACATAGGTGAGCCCCACTTTAGCACATGGGATATAGCATGCTGCTGGCCCAACAATTCTTTCTTTTGTTGTAAAATTGTTGCTCAACAGAAAATGTACAAACACTAGTCATCCAAAGAATTGCCACCCCAATACTCAAATGCCAGCTCTCCGCTGTGAATATCAAACACAGAAAACCAATAATCATCAACTACAACTTTTAACAGCTATCCACGTACCTTTTAAATATGCCAAGGAAAATAAATGATGCTCCACCAGGCCAATGTGGGCAACCACCATATCAAACACATCCTTGCATCTTGACTTGGTGTCACAGGTCAATTCCAAGCATTGTCCACTTAGCAACATAATGTTCACTTTACGGCGAATGTCCTCACCCTTTCCATTCTTAGTCTGCAATCATACATTATTGAACACCATTAACCAGAATACTTTTTTGGAACAAGAGGGCATAGAACAAGGTGAAAAAATGAGTTGATTAATACACTGTCCATTTGTCTAAATTCAAGCAAATGGGTTTTTAACTTGTTCAGAGTCTCAGTGGGAGAATTCAGGTCATTAGCACTTCCCATTAACACCCGCGGGGGCGCTAATGACTTTATGACCGGATGCAGCACTGCTAACGACTCCCGCTAAATTCGACGGGAGTTTAGCTACAGCAGTAACACGCAGTGCACTGCTCTGCTGCGCCAGCGATGTGGACGTCATCACCTTGTGCTTTGCCTCATTACAGCACCAGACCCTAAATTGGGTATCGCCCCGAGGCTGCGCCGGGTGATGATAGCGACAGCTTCAAGCGACTTGTACCTGGTGGCCGGCCACTCGCAGGGCGAAAGTTAAAGGGGAGGAGGCTGGCTGTTGCTTAAAAAAAAATTGACGATTTTTCTGTGCGCACTGTTGGCGCTTTGGATGAGAGCCTGTGCCACAATCGGTCAGCCCGGCACTCTGCTTGAGTGCTGGGCTGTTGGCATGGCATCCCTGCTCCCTAGTGGTCCAGGTAGGATCCGTTTTTCCCTGCAGTGTATGCAGCATGGGCCCTTCCCTTTAATTCAGGTAAGAGCCCCTCCTACACGCTACTGATTCTGCCCCACTACCGCCCCAGAAAGAAAGTGGAACGCTCGATTTAGTGCTCCACTTCCTTTCGGGGGCGGTGACCCCAATTTCTCGTGAGAGGTGAGACTTCTGCGCCTGTGCCTTGCAAGTGTTTACTGAATTTTTAGCCCTCAATGTTTATTGCACACAAAAAATCTTAAACGGCTATGACAGTCTGTTAATCTATAGTTAGCCAAATATTAAGGCGGCAATGTGAACACTCAATTTACATGCCTGTGAACAAAGTGACAGTCAACAAATGTTTACAAAAATGAACATGTGCACAACTCAACAGTCCATTTTTCTGCAAAACAAATCAATTTGTTTAAATAAAGATTTTTTTTTTTTTAAATTCATTCTTAGGGTGATTGGACCAAGATGTAGTAAAGTCTGTAGCTGAGTGGTTCTGGTGGAAGCCAAACTGAGCATCAGTGTGCAGGTTATCAGTGAGCAAGTGCTACTTGATCGCAATTTACTATTCAATTCACAGCATATGTGGAAACCCTGAACTTGCGGGGCCTTTTAGTAGGCATACGACGGCGTATGCTCAGCATAATATGGCAGGGGGATGGGAACCAGTGCAGGGAGACAGAGGGAAACAAAATGGAGACAGAAGCGAGACAGAAAGGAGATGAGTAAAAGTGGAGGGCAGAGAAACCCAAGGCAAAAAACAAAAAAGGGCCACTGTACAGCAAAATTCTAAAGGGTCAAAGTGTAATAAAAAGGCAAGCATGAAAGCTCGGTGCCTCAATGCGAGGCGTATTCGGAACCCAGGAGAGGGCTCTGAGCTAGTTAGAGTGGGTGAGAGCTTAGATGAACAATACCCCAAGAAAGAATGCAAAAGGCAGGAGGCAACAGAGCAGAGTAGCACTGGGGTAAGTGAAAACCACAAGGTGATAGGAAGGGACAATATGTATGAATATAAAGGAGCTGCAAGAGGGGTCAAAACTAAAAATCATGGTTTAAAAACTATTAAAACACTCTACCTAAATGCACGCAGCATTCGAAATAAAGTAAATGAGTTGACGGCACAAATCATTACAAATGGGTATGATTTGGTGACTATTACAGAAATGTGATTGCAGGGTGGCCAAGACTGGGAATTAAACATACAGGGGTATCTTACAATTCGGAAAGATAGACAAGAAGGGAAAGGAGGTGGGGTAGCTCTGTTTATAAAGGATGATATCAGGGCAGTTGTGAGAGATGATATTGGCTCTAATGAACAAAATGTTGAATCATTGTGGGTGGTGATTAGAGATAGTAAGGGGAAAAAGTCACTGGTGGGCGTAGTTTATAGGCCCCCAAATAATAACTTCACGGTGGGGCGGACAATAATCAAGGAAATAATGGAGGCATGTGAAAAAGGAACGGCAGTAATCATGGGGGATTTTAACCTACATATCGATTGGTCAACTCAAATCGCACGGGGCAGTCTTGAGGAGGAATTCATAGAATGCATACGGGATTGTTTCTTAGAATAGTATGTTACAGAACCTACAAGGGAGCAAGCTATCTTAGATCTGGTCCTGTGTAATGAGACAGGAATAATAAACGATCTCCTAGTAAAAGATCCTCTCGGAATGAGTGATCACAGTATGGTTGAATTTATAATAGATTGAGGGTGAGGAAGTAGCGTCTCAAACGAGCATACTATGCTTAAACAAAGGGGACTACAGTGGGATGAGGGCAGAGTTGGCTAAATTAGACTGGAAAGACAGACTAAACGGTGGCACAATTGAGGAACAGTGGAGGACTTTTAAGGAGCTCTTTCATAATGCTCAACAAAAATATATTCCAGTGAAAAAGAAGGGCGGTAAGAGAAGGGATAACCAGCCATGGATAATCAAGGAAATAAAGGAGAGTATCAAATTAAAAACCAATGCGTATAAGGTTGCCAAGGTTAGTGGGAAACTAGAAGATTGGGAACATTTTAAACGACGGCAAAGAATGACTAAGAAAGCAATAAAGAAAGGAAAGATAGATTACGAAAATAAACTTGCGCAAAACATAAAAACAGTTAGTAAAAGCTTTTACAGATATATAAAACGGAAAAGAGTGACTAAAGTAAATGTTGGTCCCTTAGAAGATGAGAAGGGGGATTTAATAATGGGAAATGTGGAAATGGCTGAGACCTTAAACAATTATTTTGCTTCGGTCTTCACAGTGGAAGACACAAAACCCATGCCAAAAATTGCTCATCACGGAAATGTGGGAAGGGAGGACCTTGAGACAATCACTATCACTAGGGGGGTAGTGTTGGACAGACTAATGGGACTCAAGGTAGCCAAGTCCCCTGGTCCTGATGAAATGCATCCCAGAGTATTCAAAGAGATGGCGGAAGTTATAGCAGATGCATTCGTTATAATCTACCAAAATTCTCTGGACTCTGGGGAGATACCAGCAGATTGTAAAGCAGCTAATGTAACGCCTCTGTTTAAAAAAGGCAGGTAACTATAGGCCGGTTAGTTTAACATCTGTAGTGGGGAAAATGCTTGAAGCTATCATTAAGGAAGAAATAGCAGGACATCTAGAGAGGAATAGTGCAATCAAGCAGACGCAACATGGATTCATGAAAGGGAAATCATGTTTTAACTAATTTACTGGAATTCTTTGAGGATATAACGAGCATGGTGGATAGAGATGTACCGATGGATGTGGTGTATTTAGATTTCCAAAAGGCATTCGATAAGGTGCCACAAAAAAGGTTACTGCAGAAGATAAAGGTACGCGGAGTCAGAGGAAATGTATTAGCATGGATCGAGAATTGGCTGGCAAACAGAAAGCAGAGAGTCGGGATAAATGGGTTCTTTTCGGGTTGGAAATCGGTGGTTAGTGGTGTGCCACAGGGTTCGGTGCTGGGACCACAGCTGTTTACAATATACATAGATGACCTGGAAGAGGGGAGAGTGTAGTGTAACAAAATTTGCAGATGACACAAAGATTAGTGGGAAAGCGGGTTGTGTAGAGGACACAGAGAGGCTGCAAAGAGATTTAGATAGGTTAAGCGAATGGGCTAAGGTTTGGCAGATGGAATACAATGTCGGAAAGTGTGAGGTCATCCACCTTGGAAAAAAAAACAGTAAAATGGAATATTATTTGAATGGGAAGAAATTACAACATGCTGCAGTGCAGAGGGACCTGGGGGTCCTTCTGCATGAATCCCAAAAAGTTTGTTTGCAGGTGCAGCAGGTAATCAGGAAGGTGAATGGAATGTTGGCCTTCATTGCGAGAGGGATGGAGTACAAAAGCAGGGAGGTCCTGCTGCAACTGTACAGGGTATTGGTGAGGCCGCACCTGGAATACTGCATGCAGTTTTGGTCACCTTACTTAAGGAACGAGATATTAGCTTTGGAGTGGGTACAGACACGATTCACTAGGCTGATTCCGGAGATGAGGGGGTGACCTTATGATGATAGATTGAGTAGACTGGGTCTTTACTCGTTGGAGTTCAGAAGGATGAAACTTTTAAAGTAATGAAAGGGATAGACAAGATAGAGGCAGAGAGGTTGTTTCCACTGGTCGGGGAGACTAGAACTAGGGGGCACAGCCTCAAAATACAGGGGAGCCAATTTAAAACCGAGTTGAGAAGGAATTTCTTCTCCCACAGGGTTGTGAATCTGTGGAATTCTCTGCTCAAGGAAGCAGTTGAGGCTAGCTCATTGAATGTATTCAAGTCACAGATAGATAGATTTTTAACCAATAAGGGAATTAAGGGTTATGGGGAGCGGGCGGGTAAGTGGAGCTGAGTCCACGACCAGATCAGCCATGATCTTGTTGAATGGCGGAGCAGGCTCGAGGGGCTAGATGGCCTACTCCTGTTCCTAATTCTTATATGCCGTCATCGTCTCCGCAAAATCCAGGCCCATATCCAAGTATGAAAAAGCAAAACAGCAGCAGCCATAACGCAATCTTTCCAGCTTACCAATGGCACAAGTGGCATTATGCAGCATCACTTTCAACTCAATATTTCAAGCTCTGACGTGTGTCCTCAGTATCCCAATATTGATACGATACTGAACCTGCCTGCCCCCCACATTGGCCGAATGTACTGGGTCATGTGCCCCCCCCGCCCCCAGAGAGAATTTCCCAGGCAGCAAGAATACACTCCCATCCCAAACACTACGGGAGATTAACTAATATTTTATTTAAATGGGCTAACTTTTGAACAATTTTAGCTGGTTACCGAACCATTAATATTTTTTCCATTAATCTTACCAGAATTGATGAAGGAAGATCGAGTGCAACAGAAGGCTCACTGGTCATTTTAACAAACTCAGGTCCAAAGAAATTCTGAGGGGAAAAATAATAAATGTTTCAATTATTGCTGTACAATGTACACAGTTAAACTGGAGGGGGGAGGAAATAATAGCTTATTTGATACAATCATTCTTCAAATGTAGCTGTTTAACACAGCCACAATTTTGGAGACAAATTCACCATCAGTCAGACTTTCTTTAGTAACGTGTAACAATTCATCATGTACCTATTCGAAACTGTCAATTAAAAAAGTATCGCACCAAACAAAAGTAGCTATCAAAATACATCAATACTTTACTAGCAAGAGCTGCACTGAGAATAAATAGAATACATGCGATGAATGGTTGTTTGGAATCCTGCTTTATAATTTTTACATCAACTAAACCAATCTGGACTAACTCCACTTGCTCGTCCTAAACTTGAATCACCTCTCATCTACCTATGGGAAACCACACCCTTTCCAACAATCTACTGCCCAAAATACATTAAAATTGTTTGTGCCACATCTTTTTCATGGGGGAATGGCCAAATGATGTTGGACTAGCAATGTAGATAGTGAGATTTCAAATCCCAACATGGCCAGTTATGAAAATAAATTCAATAAACCTGGTAATTTGTGGGCTGGCACCAGAAACAAAAATGATCAGGAATGCAGCCAGATTGTAATAAAAACTGACTGATGACACTCCAGCCCCACACTATGTGGTTGATTCTTAATACTCTCTGAAATGACACAACGGGTCACTCATTTGTAAAAACAAACATTACTCAAGAAGACCCATCACCACCTATTCAGGGAAACTAGGGATGGGCAATAAATGCAGCCTTGCCAGTGTCACCCACATCCTGAAAATAAAAGAAAAAGTAATTGTTCAGGAGTAGCACATTCTTGAACCATTTATATCTATCAGGATTGAGCACTCCCAATTTAGATAGAGCACAGGATAGATAAAATGCCCCAAAGTTACATTTTAGCCAACCACAGAAATAACAACCCTGATTACACCAATGTAGCATTTCCATTTCTTATGCCAGCTAACCTTGTGGCACCTTCAAGTAGGATTGCCAATTTAATACCAAAGGATGGAGCTTTAATGTGGTGAGCTCACAACAGCTCTGAGCTGGGTTCAGAGAGTCCAAACTTAATTCACAGCTGGTAGAGATTGGATATCTTCATCTACCAGTCTGCAAAGGATTCAAACCTGGGTTCCAGAAGCAGAAGAGCAGCGTATTAACCCTTAACCTGTCCCCAATCTAAACCAGGATGGGAAAATCGCAATCAGGAACTCAACAGGGCGGAAAATCAGGGTTTGGATAAGGCCCGTTACCGCCATTTTGCGACGGCCATGCGGCAAAATCAATTGGCCGCCGCCTTGCAGTCCATTGGCCGCCACGATCCAAATTCACCTCGGGGATTTTTCAGGCAGTCCCCACTTCCGCCCCACTGCTGCCGACTGCCCCAAGCACGTAATCAAAGCGCGTACCGTCAATCTCCTGCAGCTCCATCCCACTCCACGCAAAATTTACCTAAAAAGATCCACGATCTGCTGCGCGGTGCCCCCGACAACTTTTTCCTGTCAGTACGCCTTGCTTTGTGTGTGAGAGCCATGGCATCGCGGCGGCCCTTCAAGGGAAGGGCGCACTGCTGTGACCGCCATGTTCTTTTTTTTCCCGGCCAACCAATTATGGCCCCGGGTTCGGCCTGTCTGCCCACACTCCCTCTTGGGTGCCAGGCCACTGGTCTGGCCAAAACCGCCCCCCGGTGGCCCAGTGGCCGAACCTAAAAAAAAAATGTCGCTGCTTCTCTCCCTTTAAATGAGGGGGGAGACGTGGTGACGCAGATGCTCAATGATGTCACCACCGCTCTGCTGCTGAGTGACAATGGCGGAGATTCCATCCCACCCCCCACCAGCACTTACCGCCGCACTTCCGCCCCCATTATGACTGACTACCGGTGCACTCCAAAAAAATTGTCAAAGAGGTGAAAATCGATCAAGAGTCCGCTCTGTCAAACCTGATAGTAAAAACAGCCTAAATTTTGGCCCAACATGTGGAGAAATACAGGTACAAAATACAACTTTAAATTTAGAGCTGTTTGTTTCCCAATTAAAACCAACTGATGTGCTTACCTTCAATTTTCTTTGAGTCAGGGATGTTTCCATTGCCACATCTCTCAAAGTATCCCTGGTGATGTCTAACATGGATGCTTTGATCATGTCAGCTTTGTGAAGTCCTGATTGGAACTGCTGTCGAGTTAATCTGTTCTGGAGCTGCTTTAGTTCTTCCTCCTGACGTTTCAGCATTAATTCCTGGCTCACTACATTGTCATCCCCTGGAACCTCATAATGACTGCAGAATTTGAAAAGTTCTAATTTAGAGGGTTTTATGAAAGCATCAGTTGATCAGTCAAATGTTACACTGGTTTACTCTCAGTTTGCATCACAATTTAAAAAAAAAATAATTTTCTCTGTTCTCCCGGTCTATTTTCTTCTCCCCTCTTTGGCCTCCTTTGTGTTGTGGACCATTTGTCAACAGTCTGGCAAGTTGCCGATACTGCCCTATAACTAAGTCATGTATGAGCAACAGCACAGGATGACTCACTGCTTTTTTTCTCCCTGTTTTTGCTCAGGACAACCAGTGGTGGCCTGGCTTATTGTGTGTGGAAATTATTTTCACAAAAAAGAATTCCAAAACAATTACAAAGCACACTTTGCCTGTGTTTTTAATCAGAGTTTTGCTCAGAATAATTTGAAGGGAAAGGGGGGCAAACGGACTCCCAGAGATTCAGACAAAAGCTTTTCTTTCTAAACAACAGGAATGGAAATAATGACAGTGCCACCAAAATGTAGCCAACACCATCAAACCTCATTTGTATTTAGAAAAGCGAGAAAGGGAATACCAAGGCAAAATTTCAAAAAATAGAAGCACTGTTTTATGGTATGCAAGGCAAGGTTTTAATTCATGCTTTTTCATTACACTTTGTGAAAACGCAAAGCTGTAATAATCATTGCAGTTACAGTAGTAACACATTTGACTTAAATTATTTTACTACTTACAATGGATATTCATGGAAGCTAGCAAAGTTAAATTACCTATCCCTTTAACGTGCATCCATCATTCTACCTTACACAAAATTTCTCATTCAAACCAAACTTTAAAATGTGTATTGACATATCACTCCCATTCTACTCTGTTTTTCAAGACTGTTTGTGCCACAAGCTACACACACATCGCCCAATATTAACTTTGAATGCCAAGGCACAACATATATTGGAATTCTTCTTTAATTGTGTTTATGTAACTATAGACAAGCTTCTCAGTAGAATTATCCAAAAGATGGTGAGTAAGAAATGGCTGCTTCTCATGGGACGCAATTGCATTCAGTATCTTTTGGCCCCAATTAAATTGCTATTTCTCAAGTGGTAACCAATATAACTGAATCATAATATTTAGCCTCTCACAAACCAAGGCCATCCTGTTAAAATAATGTATGCTTTCAAATAAATCCTGTACCATCTTCTCTTCTATCTGCAAAGACATCATGTAGTGAATGTCTTTTCAATAAATTGGTATTTTATTGTGGACAACTGTGGAAAATATTTTACAATGACTTTCCATTCTGTTTAACCAGCAGGAAAAATCTATAATATGCTGGATGCCCATTGAAATTTTGAACCCTTTGAACTGTAGATGGTGTAATGATTAACTGTGTGCTTTAAGGACAAAGGGAAGTTATCCCGAGTGCTCCACCCTGGTCTCAGATTACTAACGGTTATGGAGACGAGACCCAAATCAATCTCTGAGACTGGCAAACTGAGAATCATATTTTGGGACAGATGTACTGAATGTGCTCCCTGACTTGTTGACACTTCAGTCTGTTTCCCCCATACCCGTTTTCTAATTTATGTGTTTACTAAGTTCTATGCAGGTGCTTATAAATTAAGATAAACCACACTAAAACAGATGAGCATTCATCAGTGATGGAACTTATCCACATAGTAACCTTCCTTTTTAAGTTGCAGCCCTAGTATCAAGAGATTTCAATGATGAATTAAAAATCACAAACTCTGGACACCACCACGACATAACATTTGATAGTATTTTGTTATTTATTTATTATGGGTTTCTATAATTGGGACAATCCTAGTGATTACTTTTGGTCATGTTACAAAATAATCTAGTTGCCTAAGATTGAAGTGTAAAGCTAGGATTCACAATTTAAGTACTGCACACTTTTACTTCCATACATTGAAGCTAAAAATTCTGGGATTGTTGCACATAAACTATAACAGGCATTAATGAAATGCCAAAGTATGTATAATATATGGGGAAAAAGGGGATAATCACAGGGGAAAAACACCTTCTAACGAATTTATGGTAGAACTTCCACTTTCCCCCATAATGGGAGCCCCTCCCAAAGGATAATGGAGATTGGTGAATAATCACATAAATGAAGTCAATTACCATATACATTTTGTGATGGGAGTGTGGATAAAGGAGGTTCCATCATCTTAATAAATTGTTGCATCTATTTTAGGAATTTTACAATTGTAACTGAGAAAATGTACCTGGATCTCCTATTTGGAATGTAACTGTCTGCCAATAACTCATCTTCTCCAGCAAGACCTGCTTGAGAACTGTATCTTCTAATATCTTCATTCCTGTGGACTGTCAGGAGAGAAAAAACAAACATAAAAAATAGAAGCAGGAGTAGACCATTCAGCCCTTAGTGCCTGCTGCACCATTCAGTAAGATCATGGCTCATCTTATATCTCAACTATACCTTCCTGCACTACCCCCATATCACGCTATGTCCTTAATATCCAAAAACCTATCAATCTTAGTCTTGAATATACTCAACGACACTACACAGCCCTCTGGAGTAGAGAATTTCAAAGATTCGTGATCCTTTGAGTGAAGAAATTTCTCATCTCAGTCCTAAATGGCCAACCTCTTATTCTGAGATTGTGATCCCTAGTTCTCGCCTCCCGAACCAGGGGAACTATACTCCCTGCATCTACCCTGTCAAGCTCTAAGAAGTTTGTATGTTACAATGGGATCACTTTTCATTCTTCTAAATTTTAGGGAATATAGGCCTAGTCTCCTCAATCTCTCTTCCTAAGACAATCCACCCACCCCAGGAATCAGTCTGGTGAACCTTCATTGCACTCCCTCCAAGGCAAGTATATCCTTCCTTGGGTAAGGAGACCAAAACTGTACACAGTACTCCAGGTGTGATCTCACTAAGGCCCTATATAATTGCAGCAGGACTTCCTTACTCTTATACCCCAATCCTCTTATAATAAAGGCTAACATAACATTTGCTTTCCTAATTGCTTGCGGTACCTGCATGTTAACTTTCAGTGATTAGTGTACAAGGACACCCAGGTCCCTCTGAATACCAATATTTCCCAATCTCTGACCATTTAAAAAAAAAAAAAATTCTGCTTTTCTACTTTTCCTACCAAAGTGGATAACTTCACATTTCTCCACAATGTAATCCATCTGTCATGTTGTTGATCACTCACTTAACATGTCTATATCCCTTTGCATCCTCCTCACAACTTACTTTCCCACCTAGCTTTGTATTATCAGCAAACTTGGATTCATTACACTCATCCAAGTCATTGATATAGATTGTAAATAATTGAGACCCAAGCACTGATCCTTGCGGTACCTCACTAGTTACAGCTTGCCAACCCGAAAATGAGCCGTTTATTCCTACGCTCTGTTTTCTGTCCATTAACCAATCCATGGTTAATATATTACCCCAATCCCATGATGCCAAATTTTGTATAATAACCTCTTGTGTGGCACCTTATCAAAAGCTTTCTGAAAATCCAAATACACTACATCCACTGGCTTCCCTTCAACTTCCCTGCTAGTTACCTCTTAGATTTGTCAAACACGATTTCCCTTTAATAAATCCGCGTTGATTCTACGCAGTCATATTATGATTTTCTAAGTGCCGTGTAACCATGTCCCTACTAACAGAATCTAGCATTTTCCTTACTATTGATAACAGGCTAACTGGTCTATAGTTCCCGGTTTTCTCTCTCTTTTTTCTTAAAAGCAAACCTAACAACTATTGATTATCTAGATCACACAAATATTCACAGATATACAATTAGTTATCAAATATTTCACAAACAACAACTTGCATTTATATAGCATCTTTAACATAGTGAAGGCGCTTCACAAGAGCATTATCGAACAAAAATTGACACCGAGAAACGCAAGATATTATTGCAGGTCACCAAAAGTTTGGCGAAAGAGGTAGGTTTTAACAAGTGTCTTAAAAGGAGGAGGGATGGGTAGAGAGGTGGAGAGGATCAGGGAGGGAATTCCAGAGAATAGGGCACAGGCAGCAGAAAGCAGAACCATGGTGGAGTGATTAAAATCAGGGATGCAAAAGAGGCCAGAAACACTTCAACATGTATGCGTGCAATCTGTCATAGGTTAGTTTAGTATATTTCTGTGTATGTGTGACCCTGTATTCAGACTTGTAGACACAAAGGCACTTTTGACAATAACTGGGCATTAAGCACGCTTTGTAATTGCTGGGCTACTACTGACTTGTAATTTTTAGTACCGTGGTTGATTGACATCTCTGCTCCTCAGGGAGTTTGGTCAGAAATATACATTGGAAACTACTCCCAGTATCAATAGTTACATCTTGAGATCTGAATTAGATAGATTGATAATTTGAAGAACACATCTATAGCTTTACATTGCGGAAGTCTCTGGAAGACTGTTACGTCCAAGCATCCTGTCACTTGTTGAGCTGTGCAAGATCTATAATCTGAAACATAAAGCTGAGAATTTTAAGTTGGAGATGTTGGGGGACTGGGAGCGAATGTAGATCAGATCAGAAATAGGAGCATTAGGCAGCCATTTGGCCCGTCGAGCCTGCTCCGCCATTCAATAAGATCATGGTTGAGCTGATCTTGGCCTCAACTCCACTTCCCTGCCCACTCCTCATAACTCTTGACTCTCCTATTGTTCAAAAATCTGTCTATCCCCACCTTAAATATATTCAATGATTCAGCCTCCACAGCTCTCTGGGGTAGAGAATTCCAAAGATTCACAACCCTCGGAGAAGACATTCCTCCTCCTCCATTTTAAATGAGCGACCCGTTATTCTTAAACTACAGTCCCTAGTTCTAGATTCCCCCACAAGTGGAAACATCTTCTCTGCATCTACCCTTTCAAGCCCACTCAAAATTTTATATGTTTCAATAAGATCAGCTCTCATTCTTCTAAACTTCAATGAGTATAGGCCCAACTTGCTCAACCTTTCTTCATAAGACAGCCCCTCCATCTCAGGAATCAACCTAGTGAACCTTCTGTGAGCTGCCTCCAATGCAAGTACAGGTAACTCTCGTTTATCCGGATACGGATCTAATGGAAAACCTGCTGGAACGGAATTTAAAATATTGCGCCACTTCTCACCGGCTGTTTTGATTAGCATGGAGTTCATTTTAACCAATGAATAGGTTTAATTTTCCACTTTGCCACCTGAACCGTAACCTGGAAGAGCAAATCACCCACCTGTTACAGATCCTCTGCCCTTGCTTTGCTGGTGTGTGTACTTGCGCGCTGCTGCAACCGCTGTCTCTCGCGGCCGCCGCTGACATTGGGAACGGGGGCAGTGCCAACACCGGGTTCCAGGCACAGAACGCAGCCCAGAGAGCGCGCTCAGGAACCCCGGAGCTAAACAATCTCCTCCTCTAGGCCACCTGCAGTCACTCCCAGTGCAGCATTTGTCCCTCTGCGGTTACAGTCCGGCGGAAGTACATGCATGCTGGTAATGTCCATATTTTGCATACTTAACTGCCTTGTTACTGTATGTAGCTGATTGTATTTATTCATTAAAGTTTTAACTTTAAAATGTAAACTCGACCTAACGGAAAATTTGTTTACCTGGAGTTGCCGAATCCCCAAGCGATCCGGATAAACGAGAGTTCCCTGTATATCCCTCCTTAAATAAGGAGACCAAAATTGTATACAGCACTCCAGGTGTGGTCTCACCAACCCTGTACAGTTGTAGCAGGACTTCTCTGCTTTTATACTCTATCCCCCTTGCAATAAAGGCCAACATTCCATTTGCCTTCCTAATTACTTGCTGTACCTGAATGTTAACTTTTCGTGTTTCATGTACAAGGAGCCTCAGATCCCTCTGAACTACAGCATTTTGTAGTCTCTCTCCATTTAAATAATAATTTGTTTTTTTATTTTTTCTATCGAAGAGGATAACCTCACATTTTCCAACATTATACTCCATCTGCCAAATTTTTGCCCACTCACTTATCCTATCTATATCCCTTTGCAGATTCTTTGTATCCTGTTCACAACTTGCTTTCCCACCTATTTTTGTATTATCAATAAATGTGGCTACATTACCCTTGGTCTCTTCACCCAAGTCATTAATATAGATTGTAAATAGTTGAGGCCCCAGCACTGATCCCTGTGGCACCCCACTAGTTACAGTTTGCCAACTTGAAAATGACCCATTTATCCCGACTCTCTAACAGAAAACAGTCTCCCAATCCTCTATCCATGCTAATATATAACCCCCGACCCCGTGAGCTTTTATCTTGTGCAGTAACCTTTAATGTGGCAGCTTATCGAATGCAAAATGTTGCAGTACAGAGGGACCTGGGGCTCCTTGTGCATGAAACACAAAAAGTTAGTGGGCAGGTACAGCAAGTAATCAGGAAGCAAATGGAATGTTAGCCTTTATTGCAAGGGGGATAGAGTATAAAAGCAGAGAAGTCCTGCTGCAACTGTACAGGGTATTGGTAAGGCCACACCTAGAGTACTGCGTACAGTTTTGGTCTCCGTATTTAAGGAAGAATATACCTGCATTGGAGGCTGTTCAGAGAATGTTCACTAGGTTGATTCCGGAGATGAGGGGGTTGACTTATGAAGATAGGTTGCGTAAGTTGAGCCTATACATATTGGAGTTCAGAAGAATGAGAGTTGATGTTATCGAAACATAAAGGTAATGAGGGGGCTCGACAAGGTGGATGCAGAAAGGATATTTCCACTCAGAGGAAACTAAAACTAGCTCTGTTGATAAAGGATGGAATGACTACAATAGTGAGAAACGATATTGGCTCAAATGATCAGGATGTTGAAGTTTGGGTGGAGATAAGGAATAATAAGAGGAAAAAGTCACTGGTGGGAGTTGTCTATAGGCCCCCTAACAGTAGCAACTCTGTTGGTTGGAGTATAAACCAAGAAATAGTGGGGACTTGTAAAAAGGGAACAGCAATAATCATGAGTGATTTTAACCTCCATATTGATTGGACAAATCAAATTGGTCAGGGTAACCTTGAGGAAGAATTTATAGAGTGCAGAAGGGACGGGTTCCTTGAGCAGTGTGTAACGGAACCAACCAGGGGGCAGGCTATCTTTGATCTGGTCTACTGTGTAATGAGACAGGATTAATAAACAATCTCCTAATAAAGGATTCCCTTGGAATGAGTGATCAGATGGAGAGCGAGAAAGTTGGATCTCAAACCAGCGTACTATGCTTAAATAAAGGAGACTACAAAGGTATGAGGGCAAAGTTGGCTAAAGTGGACTGGGAAAATACATTAAAGTGTAGGACGGATGATGAACAGCGACGTACATTTAAGGAGATATTTCACAACTCTCAAGAAAAATATATTTCACTGAGGAGGAAAGGGTGTGAGAGAAAGGATAGTCATCCATGGTTAACTAAAGAAATAAAGGATGGTATCCAATTAAAAACAAGGGCATACAAAGTGGCCAAAACTATTGGGAACACACAAGATTGGGAAGCTTTTAAAAGCCAGCAAAGAATGACTAAAAAAATGATTAAGAAAAGGGAAGATAGACTATGAAAATAAACTGGCACAAAATATAAAAACCGATAGCAAGAGTTTCTACAGGTATATAAAAAGGAAAAGAGTGGCTAAAGTAAATGGTGGTCCCTTAGAGAACAAGACCGGGGAATTAGTGATGGGGAACATGGAGATGGCAGGAACTCTGAACAAATACTTTATATCAGTCTTTACAGAAGAGGACACTAAAAATATCCCAACAGTGGATAGTCAAGGGGCTATGGGGGGAGGAACTTAACATAATCACAAAGGAGGTGGTACTCAGTAAGATAATGGAACTAAAGGTGGATAAATCCCCTGGACCTGATGGTTTGCATCCTAGGGTCTTAAGAGAAGTAGCGACAGGAATAGTGAATGCATTGGTTGTAATTTACCAAAATTCCCTGGATTCTGGAGAGGTCCCTGCAAATCTAATGACTCTATTTAGAAAAGGAGGCAGACAAAAAGCAGGAAACAATAGACCAGTTAGCCTAACATCTGTGGTTGGGAAAATGTTGGAGTCCATTAATAAAGCAGTAGCAGGACATTTGGAAAAGCAAAATTCAGTCAGGCAGAGTCCGCATGGATTCATGAAGGGGATGTCATGTTTGACAAATTTGCTGGAATTCTGAGGATGCAACAAGCAGGGTGGATAAAGGGGAACCAGTGGATGTGGCGTATATGGAATTCCAAAAGGCATTTGACAAGGTACCACATCAAAGATTAAAGCACAAGATAACAGTTCACGGGGTTGGGGGTAATATATTAGCATGGATAGAGGATTGGCTAACTAACAGAAAACAGAGAGTCAGGATGAATGGTTCATTCTCGGGTTGGCAATCAGTAACTAGTGGAATGCCGCAGGGATTTACAATCTATATAACGACTTGGATGAAGGGACTGAGTGCAATGTAGCCAAGTTTGCTAACGATACAAAGATGGGAGGAAAAGCAATGTGTGAGGACACAAAAAATCTGCAAAAGGACATAGACAGGCTAAGTGAGTGGGCAAAAATGTGGCAGATGGATTATAATGTTGGAAAGTGTGAGGTTATACACTTTGGCAGGAAAAAAAAAAATCGAAGAGCAAATTATTATTTAAATGGAGAAAAATTGCCAAGAGTGTGTTATGCTCCTCCTGTACCATCTGGGAACTCAGGGACGACTCCAGTGTCCCTGACGACTACGTGTGCGGGAAGTGTATCCGCCTCCAGCTCCTGACGGACCACGTTGCGGAGTTGGAGCTGAGGGTGGATTCACTCTGGAGCATCCACGATGCTGAGAATGACGTGAGTAGCACGTGTAGCGAGTTGGTCGTACCGCAGGTGAAGGGTCCACAGCCAGATAGGGAATGGAAGACCAGCAGGAAGAGCAGTGCAAGGAAGGTAGTGCAGGGGTCCCCTGTGGTCATCCCCCTGCAAAATAGATACACTGCTTTGAGTACTGTTGAGGGGGATGACTCATCAGGGGAGGGCAGCAGCAGCCAAGTTCATGGCACTGTGGCTGGCTCTGTTGCACAGGAGGGCAGGAAAAAGAGTAGGAGAGCGATAGTGATAGGGGATTCAACTGTAAGGGGAATAGATCGGCGTTTCTGTGGCCGCAACCGAGACTCCAGGATGGTATGTTGCCTCCCTGGTGCAAGGGTCAAGATGTCTCGGAGTGGGTGCAGAACATTCTAAAAAGGGAGGGAGAACAGCCAGTTGTCGTGGTGCACATTGGTACGAACGACATAGGTAAAAAAAGGGATGAGGTCCTATGAAACGAATTTAAGGAGCTAGGAGCTAAATTTAAAAAGTAGGACCTCAAAAGTAGTAATCTCGGGATTGCTACCAGTGCCATGTGCTAGTCAGAGTAGGAATCGCAGATGAATACGTGGCTTCAGCAGTGGTGCAGCAGGGAGGGATTCAAATTCCTGGGGCATTGGAACCGGTTCTGGGGGAGGTGGGACCAGTACAAACCGGACGGACTGCACCTGGGCAGGACCAGAATCAATGTCCTAGGGGGAGTGTTTGCTAGTGCTGTTGGGGAGGAGTTAAACTAATATGGCAGGGGGATGGGAACCAATGCAGGGAGACAGAAGCAAAAGACAGAAAGGAGATGAGGAAAAGTGGAGGGCAGAGAAACCCAAGACAAAGAACAAAAAGGGCCACTGTACAGCAAAATTCTAAAAGGACAAAGGGTGTTAAAAAAAACAAGCCTGAAGGCTTTGTGTCTTAATGCAAGGAGTATCCGTAATAAGGTGGATGAATTAACTGTGCAAATAGATGTTAACAAATATGATGTGATTGGGATTACGGAGATGTGGCTCCAGGATGATCAGGGCTGGGAACTCAACATCCAGGGGTATTCAACATTCAGGAAGGATAGAATAAAAGGAAAAGGAGATGGGGTAGCATTGCTGGTTAAAGAGGAGATTAATGCAATAGTTAGGAAGGACATTAGCTTGGATGATGTGGAATCTATATGGGTAGAGCTGCAGAATACCAAAGGGCAAAAAACGTTAGTGGGAGTTGTGTACAGACCTCCAAACAGTAGTAGTGATGTTGGGGAGGGCATCAAACAGGAAATTAGGGGTGCATGCAATAAGGGTGCAGCAGTTATAATGGGTGACTTTAATATGCACATAGATTGGGCTAACCAAACTGGAAGCAATACGGTGGAGGAGGATTTTCTGGAGTGCATAAGGGATGGTTTTCTAGACCGATATGTCGAGGAACCAACTAGGGGGGAAGCCATCTTAGACTGGGTGTTGTGTAATGAGAGAGGATTAATTAACAATCTCGTTGTGCGAGGCCCCTTGGGGAAGAGTGACCATAATATGGTGGAATTATGCATTAGGATGGAGAATGAAACAGTTAATTCAGAGACCATGGTCCAGAACTTAAAGAAGGGTAACTTTGAAGGTATGAGGTGTGAATTGGCTAGGATAGATTGGCAAATGATACTTAAGGGGTTGACTGTGGATGGGCAATGGCAGACATTTAGAGACCGCATGGATGAACTACAACAATTGTACATTCCTGTCTGGCGTAAAAATAAAAAAGGGAAGGTGACTCAACCGTGGCTATCAAGGGAAATCAGGGATAGTATTAAAGCCAAGGAAGTGGCATACAAATTGGCCAGAAATAGCAGCGAACCCGGAGACTGGGAGAAATTTAGAACGCAGCAGAGGAGGACAAAGGGTTTGACTAGGGCAGGGAAAATGGAGTACGAGAAGAAGCTTGCAGGGAACATTAAGACGGATTGCAAAAGTTTCTATAGATATGTAAAGAGAAAAAGGTTAGTAAAGACAAACGTAGGTCCCCTGCAGTCAGAATCAGGGGAAGTCATAACGGGGAACAAAGAAATGGCGGACCAATTGAACAAGTACTTTGGTTCAGTATTCACTAAGGAGGACACAAACAACCTTCCGGATATAAGAGGAGTCAGAGGGTCTAGTAAGGAGGAGGAACTGAGGGAAATCCTTATTAGTCAGGAAATTGTGTTGGGGAAATTGATGGGATTGAAGGCCGATAAATCCCCAGGGCCTGATGGACTGCATCCCAGAGTACTTAAGGAGGTGGCCTTGGAAATAGCGGATGCATTGACAGTCATTTTCCAACATTCCATTGACTCTGGATCAGTTCCTATTGAGTGGAGGGTAGCCAATGTAACCCCACTTTTTAAAAAAGGAGGGAGAGAAAACAGGGAATTATAGACCGGTCAGCCTGACATCGGTAGTGGGTAAGATGATGGATCAATTATTAAGGATGTCATAGCAGCGCATTTGGAAAGAGGTGACATGATAGGTCCAAGTCAGCATGGATTTGTGAAAGGGAAATAATGCTTGACAAATCTTCTGGAATTTTTTGAGGATGTTTCCAGTAGAGTGGACAAGGGAGAACCAGTTGATGTGGTATATTTGGACTTTCAGAAGGCTTTCGACAAGGTCCCACACAAGAGATTAATGTGCAAAGTTAAAGCACATGGGATTGGGGGTAGTGTGCTGACATGGATTGAGAACTGGTTGTCAGACAGGAAGCAAAGAGTAGGAGTAAATGGGTACTTTTCAGAATGGCAGGCGGTGACTATTGGGGTACCGCAAGGTTCTGTGCTGGGGCCCCAGCTGTTTACACTGTACATTAATGATTTAGACGAGGGGATTAAATGTAGTATCTCCAAATTTCTGGATGACACTAAGTTCGGTGGCAGTGTGAGCTGTGAGGAGGATGCTATGAGGCTGCAGAGCGACTTGGATAGGTTAGGTGAGTGGGCAAATGCATGGCAGATGAAGTATAATGTGGATAAATGTGAGGTTATCCACTTTGGTGGTAAAAAGAGAGAGACAGACTATTATCTGAATGGTGACAGATTAGGAAAAGGGAAGGTGCAACGAGACCTGGGTGTCATGGTACATCAGTCATTGAAGGTTGGCATGCAGGTGCAGCAGGCGGTTAAGAAAGCAAATGGCATGTTGGCCTTCATAGCGAGGGGATTGGAGTACAGGGGCAGGGAGGTGTTGCTACAGTTGTACAGGGCCTTGGTGAGGCTACACCTGGAGTATTATGTACAGTTTTGGTCTCCTAACCTGAGGAAGGACATTCTTGCCATTGAGGGAGTGCAGCGAAGGTTAACCAGACTGATTCCCGAGATGGCGGGACTGACCTGTCAAGAAAGACTGGATCAACTGGGCTTGTATTCACTGGAGTTCAGAAGAATGAGAGGGGACCTCATAGAAACGTTTAAAATTCTGAATGGTTTAGACAGGTTAGATGCAGGAAGAATGTTCCCAATGTTGGGGAAGTCCAGAACCAGGGGTCACAGTCTGAGGATAAGGGGTAAGCCATTTAGGACCGAGATGAGGAGAAACATCTTCACCCAGAGAGTGGTGAACCTGTGGAATTCTCTACCACAGAAAGTTGTCGACGCCGATTCACTAAATATATTCAAAAAGGAGTTAGATGTAGTCGTTACTACTCGGGGGATCAAGGGGTATGGCGAGAAAGCAGGAATGGGGTACTGAAGTTGCATGTTCAGCCATGAACTCATTGAATGGCGGTGCAGGCTAGAAGGGCCGAATGGCCTATTCCTGCACCTATTTTCTATGTTTCTATGCAGTACAGCAGGATCTGGGGGTCCTCGTGCATGAAACACAAAAGGTTAGTGTGCATGTACAGCAAGTGATCAGGAAGGCCAATGCAAAGGGGATGGAGTATAAAAGAAGGGAAGTCTTCCTAACTGTAAGGGTATTGGTGAGGCCACACCTGGAATACTGTGTACAGTTTTGGTTTCCATATTTATGAAAGGATATACTTGCTTTGGAGGCAGTTCAGAGAAGTTTCACAAGGTTGATTCCGGAGATGAGGGGGTTGACTTATGAGGAAATGTTGAGTAGGTTGGGCTTCTACTCATTGGAATTCAGAAGAATGAGCGATGATCTTATCGAAACGTGTAAGTTAATGAGGGGGCTTGACAAGGTGGATGCAGAGAGGATGGGAGAGACCAGAACTAGAGGGCATGATCTTAGAATAAGGGTCGCCCATTTAAAACTGAGATGAGGAGAAATTTCTTCTCAGGAGGATTGTAAATCTGTGGAATTCGCTGCCTCAGAGAGCTGTGGAAGCTGGGTCACTGAATAAATTTAAGACAAAGATAGACAATTTCCTAACCGTTAAGGGAATAAGGGGTTTCAGGGAGCGAGCAGGGAAGTGGACCCGAGTCCATGATCAAATCAGCCATGATCATAGTAAATGGTGGTGCACGCTCGATGGGCCAAATGGCTTATTTCTGCTCCTATTTCTTATGTTCTGGAAATCCAAATACACTACATCTACTGGTCCCCCTTTATCCACCCTGCTCGTTACATCCTCAATAATTTCCCTTTCATAAAGCCATGCTGACTCTGCTTGATTGTATTACGTTTTTCTAAATGTGCTGCTACTACTTCCTTAATAATGGACTCCAGCATTTTTCCAATGACAAATGTTCAGCTAACTGGTCTATAGTTTACTGCTTTCTATCCTCCTTTCTTGAATAGGGGCATTACATTTGCGCTTTTCCAATGTGCTGGGACCTTTCCAGAAACCAGGGAATTTTGGTAGATTACAAACAATGTATCCACTATCTCTCCAGCCACTTCTTTTAAGACCCTAGGATGCAGGCCATTAGGTCCAGGGGACTTGTCCGCCTTTAGTCCCATTAGTTTGCCTAGTACCTTTTCTCTTGTGATAGTGATTGTTTTAAGTTTCCCCCCTCCCTATAGCTACTTGATTATCTATTATTATACAAAATATTTGTTCAAAGTCTCTGTCATTTCTGTTTCCCATTATTAATTCCCCAGTCTCATCCTCTAAGGGACCAATGTTTACTTTAGCTACTCTCTTGCTTTTTATATACCTGTAGAAGCTCTTATTTATGTTTTTATATTTCTTGTTAGTTTACTCTCAATCTATCTTCTCTCTATTTTTTTTTAAGTTATCCTTTTCTGGTGTCTAAAAATGTCTCAATCCTCTGGCCTACCACTAATCTTTGCAACATTGTATGCCTTGGTTTTCAATTTGATTTCAATTAGTTAACCACGGATGGTTCATCCTTCTCTTGAGTCTTTCTTTCTCACTGGAATATATCTTTGCTGAGAATTATGAAATATCTCCTTAAATGTCTGCCACTGCTTATCTACCGTCTTACTCTTTAATCTATTCCCCAGTCCACTTTAGCCAACTCTGCCTTCATACCTTTGTAATTGCCATTATTTAAGTTCAAGACCTTAGTTTGAGACCAAGTTTCTCACCCTCAAACTGAATTTGAAATTTTAACATGCTATGATCACTCTTCCCAAGAGTACCCTTTACTTGAGATCATTAATTAATCTTATCTCATTACACATTACCAGATCTAAAATAGCCTGCTCCCTAGTTGGTTCCACAATGTATTGTTCTAAGAAACCATCCCGAATACACTCTATGCACTCGTCCTCAAGGCTACCTTTGCCAATTTGATTTGTCCAATCTATGTGAAGATTAAAATTGCCCATGATTATTGCAGTACCTTTCTTACAAGCCTCCATTATTTCTTGATTTATACTCTGTCCTACAGTGTAGCTACTGTTAAGGGGCCTATAGACTACTCCCACCAGTGACTTATTTCCCTTATTATTTCTTATCTCCACCCAAACTGATTCTACATCTTGATATTCTGAGCCAATATCATTTCTCAATACTGCACTGATCTCATCCTTTAATAACATAGCTACTACACCTCCTTTTCCTTTCTGCCTATCCTTCTGAAATGTCAAATATCCCTGAATATTCAGTTCCCAGCCTTGGTCACCTTGCAACCACGTCTCTGTAATAGCTATCAGATCATACCCATTTATTTCTATTTGTGCCATCAACTCATCGATCTTGTTGCAAATGCTGCATGCTCAGATAAAGAGCTTTTAATTTTGTATTTTTACCATTCTTCCCTACTCTGACACTACTTTCTGATGCACGCTTATCTTTTTACGTGCTGTCCCTTCCTGTCACGTTCTGGTTAGCATTACCCCTATTGCTACCCTGCACTATTGCCTTCTCCTTTCTCTGACTTTTTAAATTTCCCCTCACCTGAATCCTCCTCCCTATTATTTAGTTTAAAGTCCAATCTGCAGCCCTAGTTATTCGATTCACCAGGACACTGGTCCCAGCATGGTTCAAGTGAAGCCCGTCTCAATGGAACAGTGCCCTCTTTCCCCAGAACTGGTGCCAGTGCACCATGAATCAAAACCCATTTCTCCCACACCAATCTTTGAGCCACACATTCATCTCTCTGATCTTATTTACCCTATGCCAATTTGTTCATGGCTCAGGTAGTAATCAAAAGATTATCTTTGTGGTTCTGCTTTTTATGTTGGCCCCTATCTGCTCATACTGCCTCAGCAGAACCTCTTTCTTTGTCCTACGTATATCATTGGTACCTACGTGGACCACAACTGGATCTTTCTCCTCTCACACCAAGTTCCACTCCAGCCCAGAGGAGATATCCTTAACTTTGGCACTAGGCAGGCAACACCGCCTTCGGGACTCATGCTCTCGGCTGCAGAGAACAGTATCTACCCCCCTAACTATACTGTCCCCTACCACTACTACATTCCTGTACCACGGTGCTGTGTTCAGTTTGCCCATCCTCCCTGCAGTCCGTGCTCTCACCCACACAGGGAGAAAGAACCTCATGCCTGTTGGACCAGTGCAAGGGCTGAGGCGCCTCCAATGCTACCTTCTGGATCCCCATACCTGCCTCACTCGTAGTTACACCCGCCTGTCCCTGACCACAGAATAAATTTGAAGTATTTAGCCTGAGGGTGTGACTCCTGGAGCACACGTCCAGGTAACTCTCCCTCCCTGATGTATTGCAGTGTCTGAAGCTCGGACTCCAGCTCGTGAGCCGAAGTTCCTCGAGCCACCAAGACTTACTGCAGATGTGGTTGTTGTGGATCACACTGGTGTCCACCAGCTCCCACATGCTACAGCTGCAGCACATCACCTGCCCTGCCATCTCTATTGTATTTTATGTAACTAATTTGGTTTTCAAGGTTTGAAATATCAATGATCTGTGTTTTGTTTTTAAATCACAGTTCTTTAGGCTCAATTTTCCCCAAGCCTGTTTTCTGGCATATTGCCAGAGTTCCTCCGGATTTTCTAGGCTAGAAATGCGGCAGAAATATTTTGCCAAACTTCCCCCGATGTATAATTCAAATTTGGTGCCGCGCAGCATGTCCAGTCTCCTCGGGGGGGTGGAGCCTGCTGTCTGCGCCAAAAAACATTTTTAAAATTCCGCGCATGCGCAGAAGGTGTGGTTAACGTTTTTGATGTCGCTCCAATGGATGCACAAGCTCAGTACAGCTCGGATTTGGCAATTGGCCATTTTTCAAGAACCAGCTGTGTGTGTGTGAAAAGGAGTGCTGTATGAGAGCATTGGTAAAATCACAGCTGGAGCAATACAAGATGCAATGTGGACCAAGGACCAAGAATTCCTTTCTGGAAGAAGTGGTGGCACTAGTTACTGTGATTGAGAACAGATGGCAGGAGCTGGATACCAGCAGAGGTCACATAAAAGTTCCACCAAAAGAAATGAAGAAACACTGGAACCAAGTTGCAGAAGATTACTGTGCAATGGTGAACACCACGAGATCTGGAAGCCAGTGTAAAAAGAAATGGCAGGACCTTGGTCAAGTCGTTAGTAATATTTTCATTTATTCAATGCAATTGTAAATGTGACCAGCTGTATATGTCCCACCCAGCAGAAAGACACCCTCTCTTCAAAGCTGCATTTTCATCTTTGCAGTGAAAGTGGCACATAACAAAAGGGAAAGAACTCAAACAGGAGGAGGCCCAGCAAATCTGCACCCACTGACACCTTCGGAAGAGGGTCGATGCTTTGATGGGTCCTGCCTGGAAAAAACAATCAGTACTGCACAAGTTGAGCCCACACTCTAGGGAGAGGGTACGTCCTGCAAATTCATCATGGCCTTTCAAATCAACCCGCTGCCTGGCCTGCGACGTGTGAGCCTACTCATGCCACCCATCCTGCCCCCTCCTCTGCTGCTAACCATTTGATTGTTCTGTTATATTTTGCAGAACTGGAGGCCAACCCTGACGATGCAGAAGATTCTGACAAGGATGAGCCTGACGAGGAGAACACCTTACAATCCTACCCTCCAGACAAAGAACATTGGGTGGGGGGGTGGCCGGAGGGGGAGTGGACTGAGCTGGATGAAGCTCCCACTCTCTCTCTCTCTCTCTCTCTCTCTCTCCCCCTCCCCGGGCTACAAGCCGTAAGATCGTCTCTCTCTCTCCCTCCCCAGGCTATAAGCCGCAAAATCAGCTATCTCTCCCTTCGCTCCTCTCTTTCCCCAGCCCCCCCCCACCCCCCACCCGGCTTGTTTTGTAGCCGAACCCCGAGCCGCTGTGTCCGGATGCGAGGCCGATTCTGCCGGCCAAACCTACAACCCTCCAGGCCTTCTTCTGCACGTTTGGTGGTGGTGTGTGAGTGAGTTAAAAAATGAGAAAACTTGTGAAATCCAACAAATTTACGCTTCCGCGTTGACAGGTGAAAAAAAGTTGAACTTTATTATTGATTTTGACAGTGTTCTTGATTCCCTCCAAAATCTTCGATTTAAAAACAATGGCACCTTTGCAGCGCCGATTTGTGAATGTGCGTTGGTTTCTTAACTCACCTGAAAGTTTTTTGGGAGTGGCTAGATACGCCAATGTAATGGAGAAAAATGTTGGCCAAACTGCGAACAATTGAAAAAAACTGGCGCAGACATGGAGGTGAAAAAAAAAACTGGCCTAGAAAAATCGTAACGAAGACCGTTACGCTGGCGCAGATCGCAGGGGGAAAATTTGAAAAAAAAAATACGCCAAAAATTTAAACTCAATACGTCAAAAAAAGCAGCCTACTCCAAAAAACGGCGCAAATCACTGGGGAAAATTGAGCCCCTTAATTCAAACCGATGCCCAAGTTTAGAAAAAAGAGAGAACTATTCACCAACCAATCACTTAACTGCTTTCCCATAATGTCACACTTTGATTTTTATTTCCCCCCACAGGTCCGTTCGCACTGCTCTCAGCAGGCCGTTTTTAACCTCGCTGCTCCCACTGCTCAGATCCCGCTCTCGCCACGCGGTGAGTGGGACAGTGCAGGATTGCATGTGGGCAGCAGAATTTTGGATGAGCTGAAGGTTGAGGAAGGACGGCAGGAGAACATTGGAAGTCAAGTCTGGAGATGTCAAAGAGATCTAGAGACGAGGCTGTCAGCAGCAGATGGGCTGAGATAGGGGCACAGGTGGGTGATCTTAAGAAAGTGGATATAAATGATATTTATGATGACAGGACATGGGGTCGGGGTCAAATGAGACGGAGAGATTGCAAACAGTCTGGTTTAGACTGAGACAGTAGCCAGGGATGGGGAATGATGTTGACAAACAGACATGCAGTCTGACAATACGGGCAGTCAATGGGTCGAGAAGAGAGGTGCAGCGGTAGAGTGGCTGTTCAGTATACATGTGGAAGCTGACCCCATGCTTGTGGATGATGTCACCAAGAGTCAGATTGTAGATGAGAAAGAACAGGGGGGCCAAGGTCAGATCCTTGGAGGACTCTGGAGGCGAAAGTGTGGGGCAGGAAGAGATACTCTGCCTATGATTGAATAGGTAAGAGTGGAACCAAGTAGGGCAGTTTCTATGGGCCCAACTTTGGCCATGACTTGCATCAATTTTTTTTTTTTAAAAAGAGTAAGTTGGGTTTTTTTGGCATAAATTAAAAAATGCCATTTCCCCCCAAATATTTGCTCCAGAGTAAGTTAGTTAGGTACGATCTTTTTTTCAAAAGGGGGCGTTCCAAGACATTTACGCTGTTTTGGCCATTTATGCCACTTTGGCCAGCAAAAACTTACTCCAAATCGACTTAGGTCAGTGTATGTGGCCAGCTCTGAAAACCTTGCAGGCAGTGAAGAAAAAGCAGCTCACATGCGGCAGACATTAGGGCAGGGATAGGAGAGGGAAGGGAACTGGAGAGGACCTCAACAACCAAGCACCAAACATTGCAAGGAAAAGCTCAAACAATTAAAATACCAATAAAAATGAAGTAAATCCTACCGCGATGTCACCGGGGTGGGGGGCCACTACGCAGAGCGACCGGAGAAATGCGAGCTGCTGGCCGCTATGTCACCGGGGGGGCGGAGGATAGCCAGAGAGAGAGAGAGAGAGAGAAAAAGAGAAAGAGAAAAAAAGAGAAAGAGAAAAAAAGAAAAAGAGAAAGAGAAAAAAAGAGAAAGAGAAAAAAAGAGAAAGAGATAGAGATAGAGATAGAGATAGAGATAGAGATAGAGATAGAGATAGAGATAGAGATAGAGATAGAGATAGAGATAAAGAGAGAGAAAGAGAGAGAAAGAGAGAGAAAGAGAGAGAAAGAGAGAGAACGAGAGAGAACGAGAGAGAACGAGAGAGAACGAGAGAGCGAGAGCTATATGCTGGTATACAAAACACTCTTTCTTCCCTCCCCACCAAAACACTCTTTCTCTCTCTCTCGCACCCCACCCCCCAAAAAAGAACTCTCCTCCTCCCCCACCCCAATCAAAACTCTCAAGCACAACCAATAAATAAAAAATAAAACCTAAGTCCTACCTTGCCCAGAAACTTAGCGGGCCGGCCGGCTGGGGATAAGGTGCGACAAAGATCGGGGTGCCCCTTTGGCTGGGGATAGGGGCTGCGAACATCGGGCCCAGCTCCGCCCCCCCACTTCAGAATGCACGCCACGCTGGGACTCTGGGGACTCGGAAGAGCGGCCAGGATGGGGTCCCTTTTATCCGGCGCCATTTCCAGCGCGCAAAGTCGGCGTACTTAAGCTAAGTGCGCCGAAAAAAGGGGTTGGGCAAAGTTGGGCCCATTAAGTTGGACAATGGGGGAGAGGTGTTGGAGGAGGATGGTGTGGTTCACCATGTCAAAGGCTTCAGGGGGTGTTGAAAAGGATGAAGAGCAGTAGTGCACCATCATCAAATTCACAGAGGATGTAATTTGTGACTTTGGTTAGGGCTGTTTTGTGCTATGGCAGGATTGGCGGGATTGATTGGAGAGATTCAAACAATGAATTGGAGGAAAGGATGGGCATGGAGTTTAGAGTCGACAACATGTTCAAGAACTTAAGAGGAAAGGGAGGTTGGAGATTGTGTGATAGTTTGCATGGACAGACGGATTGAGGGTAGGTTTTTTTGAATAGGGGTGCGATGACTGCAGTTTTGAAAGAATAGCAGACAATGAGAGAGAACTATTATGATGTCAGCTGGCATGGGGGACAGGAAGGGGAGTTGGGTGGTCAGCAGTTTAGTGGGATGAGCTCTAGAGAGCAGGAGATGGGTCTCAATGATAATCATGAAATACCACAAAACATTTGTATGTTAAAAGTTACCTTGTCGATAATCTGGGTCAGAAGAAATAAGAGATAGGCTTTCACTTGATGTACTGTATGTATCACTATGGCGAGCTGAATATATTCCTGTAGGTTCTAGTAAAACATAAAAAGAATATCAACATTAAATTATAAGTGCAAGATCTGAATATTGCTTTATATAATTAGCACTTTCAATCCCCAGGAAATAAAAAAACTAATTACTATGTTGTAAGGGAATTCAGACTGATGATCTATTTGTCAACTATAAGCCCAATACAAAAAAATCCATAGGATAGGCACGAGTATTAAAAAGAAAAAAACTTCAACATAATAAAAGAGACTGTGCTGACCAAAAGGGAGTAAAACTATGTCAGTTGGCAGAGTTAATAATATTCTCACTTCTGGACCAGGGATAAAGAATTGAACATTCTCATGTAGTATTCATTAACAATACTAGCTGGCTCCTTCCCAGTGCATAGCAACATTTACTACTTTGTTGGCCCTTATTTTATTTTGTTAATCTGCCTGTGGGAGAAATTTATACAAAAAGCTGCACTACTCCAAAATGTCTGGGTCAGAACAAGGTTACATTCTTCCACAGAAAAACACTGATCAAATAGTGGGAATGGAAACTACTGAGATTCCACCTTCATTAAAATGTACATTTGTTGTGGACTTGAACAACAGCTGGGGAATAAATTAAGTTCTATACCCCAGACTGAGGCATCGGCAGAAATGTGGTACCCACTGTAGTGTCTGAATAGTAAGAATTCAGTAAAATTACACCTATGGAGGCCACCAAAAATAAGAGGGCAGGTATCCAATGGCAGGTATCCAATATATTGAAGTGCATCAGATTCTTTCTCTGGGGACAGAGGCAAAGCCGCTGAGGCACTCAGCGCACCATTTTGTACGCGGCCAACTGCAAGGGTGCCGGAAAAATGTTACTTTTACATTGATATGGTGGCATATAATTCAGCTGGACTGTTTGAGCTGTGCTCGAGCCATGCTTGTAGTGGATTCGGAATGAGAGTTTGTTATTTAAACAAAAAACAGTCCTGCAACCCCCACACCATAAAATTCCCCAGCACTGAATAGGCAACTAGAGGCCCTTCATTGGCTATCACCACTTAGAATTCTGTCCCTGATGCTCTTAGAATGTCACGAGTTCCACGCCCAGATTATCAGAAAATTATGCAAGAAAAAAGAGAATGAACTTGCATTTATGTAGCACCTTTCACATCCTCAGGACCCCTTAGGGTAGAACTACAGGCATGCCAATGTTTGGGCACGTGGTGTGGGGCACGTTACTTTCCCTGAGCCTGAATGGTGAGTCACGAGGTACCCTGGACATTGGCCCGAGGACCTCATTTCAATGGAGCTGGGTGGAAAAGGATTGGAGGCCGACGGGAGGATCATCAGAAGCCGTGGATTGGAAGATAGGATACCATTGGGGGAGTGGTGGCGAACGGAGTGAGGGAGTTGCTCCCAGCTCCACATACAGACAAGTCAATCTCAAAGTCATACCGTTTTGGTAACAGGCATTCTGAAGGTCTGGTATGGGCTGCCTCAGGGCAAACCAATCTTGCCGTGGGGGTCTCAAAAGCAAGTGGTGGGTCCCTTATTTGTATATGCAAAGGGTCAAATGCCAGATTCAAGCATGGGCCTTGAACGCATATTCTTTTAACGTTCCCAATATGGCTGTTGGTGCACTTCTGGCTAGAAATGTGTACTTCCTTCCTCCCATATTGGAGACGTCGGTAGGCCAAAAATCTGGCTCTGCGCAGCTGTATTTCTAGGCCAAAAGCTTTTGGATTCTGAGTTCGGCATATAGGAACAGGAGTAGGCCATTCAGCCCCTCGAACGTGTTCAGTCATTCAATCAGATCACAGCTGATCGGTATCTCAACTCTATTTACCTGCCTTGGTTCCGTGGGCCCAATTTTCCCCCAACCCCTTTTTTCGGCGCACTTACCTTAAATGCGCCGACTGCGCGCTGGAAATGGTGCTGAAAAAAGGGGCCCCCCATCCTGCCCACTCTGCCAACTTTCCAGTGCCCCAGCGTGGCGTAGCTAGTGAAGTGGGGGGCGGAGTAACAGGCCAGCGCAGAAAGCACTGCCGGCAGCTCCTGCCCTCCCAGCATGTCCTGCGGGCTGTGAGCAGGACCCGATGCTCACAGCCCTTATCCCCAGCCAAAGGGACACCCCGCTCTTTGCTGCACCCTATCCCCGGCCGAGTGGCCTCCCGCACCGGTCGGCCGGCCCGCTGACTTCCTGGGCCGAGGTAGGACTTGAGTTTTATTTTTTATTTATTGTTGCTTGTGCTTGAGTTTTGATTGGGGGTGGGGGGGGGGGGGGGGGGGGGGAACTTTAAAAAAACTTGATTCTGGCATAAAGGTAGGACTTCTATTTTTTAATGTGTTATTGATTGATTGCTTATTACTTTTTGTGGTTTGTTTAGTGCTTTGTAAGTGTTGGTGCTTTAAATGTACTAACCTGCGTCAAATTCTTAACTGCCCGCAATGTTTTTCAGAGCTGGCCACATACGCTGACCTCAGTCGATTTGGAGTAAGTTTTAGCTGGCCAAAGTGGCATAAATGGCCAAAACTGGCATAAGTGTCTGGGAACACCCACATTTGAAAAAAAAACTGAACTGAAAAAAATCGTACCTAACTGACTTACTCTTAAGCAAATGTTGGGGGGGAAAATGGCATTTTTTAAACTTACGCCAGAAAAAACAACTTACTCCAAAAAAATTGATGCAAGTCATGGCCAAAATTGGGCCCCATATCCCTTAATACCCTTAACCAACAAAAATCTATCAACCTCAGTTTTGAAATTTTCGATTGACCTAGCTTCAAGAGCTTTTTGGGTGAGAGTTTTTCAGATGTTCAGTACGCTTTGTGTGAAGAAATACATCCTGACATCACCCCCGACTGGTCTAGCTCTAATTTTAAGGTTATGTCCCCTTGTTCTAGAAACCTCCTCCAGAAGAAATAGTTTCCCTCTATGTACTCTATCAAATTCTTTAATCATCTTAAACACCTTAATTAGATCACAACATAATCTTCTACTCGAGGGACTATATGCCTGCTTTAATCAGGCACAAGAGTTTTGAGGACATTTGCTGGGCAAGATATGAGTAAATGCTGCAATCTTGCCCTTGCAAATGTCCTCGTTCCCGATATGCATTGGATCTGTCAAGCTCCAGCTTGACAGATCAGAAAATCTGGTTTTCAGCGCATGCTCATTGTGCGCTGAAAACCGACTTTTGGGATGGCTTCCCGGGTCTGTTACACTCCGTACAGATTATTCCCTAAACAGAAGTGGTGCCAAGTATATGATAATAAAGTTTTACATCAGTGGAAGAAAACAACACAGCTATACACAGTTAAAATTGTGATTTACAGAGATTGGTAGCAACACATCGTCAAATCAGATATTGGTCTGTCTGAACCCACAACTTAGCCACACTATTTTATGAGTAGCAATTGTAATAAATATTTTAAGATGTGCTCATATCCGATTACTAAAACAGTACAAATGTGAATTTGTTTTAAAGGACAAGACTTTATTTGTAACGCTTGACAAAAAATAAATGGAGCAATGAAAAAAAGCTGGCATTAAATAGAATGTGATATCATCTATGATCTCACTGGGGCTTATCTGTAACCTATTGTGGCTTTTATAGCAGTTAACATGGTTTGCTTCCAGAAGTTCTCTTTGTATATTATAATTTTAAAAAGTGCATAGAAAAACATAAATGCAAGGTAAAGCTTCTGTAGCTCAAATATATCAATTGTTATCCTGTTCATGACATGGGCTGAAAAATTCTCTCCATGAAAAGATGGATGAATTCAGTGCTTGCATTGTAAAAGCACACATCAAAGTGGAGAAAGATCTGAAGGCTTTGTACATAATTGGAAATCAAGTGAGCTTACACAATAGTTACATTGTTCCAGTAATTTATCCTCTTGAAATACACTTTCATCAGGACAATCTCTTTTCACGTGGACTGAATGGGTGCCAGGGAATATTCAATTTAAGTTGGACAGCATGTTCTGGAGCTTCATTAGACAACAAGTAAAATAAAATGGCGTCCGTGGCAGTGTGCCTTCCCCTGCGCCACACACACAGCTTCCCGCAGGCAGGAATTAGAGTGGTAATGGGCCATAAGGTGGGCCGCAATTTTGGCCCCTGTGTTTATTTTATTTTGTTTGATCCTTTAAGTGTGTGACTTGAAATTTAACACTCAACAATGTCCAGATCTAAATATAGACCCCATTGGCAAAGTGAATTTAGCAAGTGGAGAGGAGGGAGAATGGGGGGTGCAGGGAATCACAACGTCAACATATACAATTTTCAGCATTGGACTGTAATCAGCATTGGACTGGGAGCCTTGGCTTTTGCCTGCCTTAACTCAGGGTACCAAGGCCCATTGTAGCACCCTTAGAACTGCTCCGAGATCATAAAAGTGTAATAACTTTTAATTGTATTAATGATATTAAAATTTGTAATATGATTTTTTACTTGTAAATCCATGTAAATTTGACTTTAGAACTGGTTCATTTTTGTATTCAAAGTATAACTTTTCATAGAGATGTGTGTTTATATTAAAAGGGATTGAATTGAGTTCAATGTCCAGGCCAACAGGTGAAATATTAGAAATTAGCATTATGAGCAGTAAGAGTAACAGCGACTGAACCCATCTGAATTAGTGACAGACATCAAAAATAGTCACATTTTAAAACTGATGTGTGTTTCTACTGTATTGGGTAATACTTGTGGGTTCTACACCTCAGTATTAATCAACCTCCATCCATTTCCTACATACACTTGTCCACTCCATCAGTAACTTATGGCCCAAGTCTCCACACGCGCCTAGAACGGCGCAGTCCCGACCTGGACGCCCGTTTTTTGCGACACAAAAAATCCTCGGTATTCTCCACCTACCTGCAGGTCCTCTGGCCCTCGGCGCAGCCAGCACGAGCTGTGGGGGGGCGGAGCCAGGTCCCTGCGCTGAAAACAGTGCCGGGACCTCTGCACATGCGCGCTACAGTGGGCACGCAAGTGCAGTAGCTCCAGGCGCCGAACTGTGTGGGAGGGGCCCGAAGCACGCAGCCTCTAGCCCTGGCTGAATGGCCTCACTGGGGCTGCGTGAATAAGGCTCCTCCCACGGCCAGCTCCTGCTCCCCCCGCCCCCGCCCCCGACCAGACCCGACACTCGCTCCCCACCCCACCCCCCTGCCTCCGGACCAGACCCGAAACCCGCGCGCCCCCCCCCCCCCAACTGACCCGACCCCCGCCCCGACCCAACCTCCTCCCGCTCCCCGACTGGACCCGATCCGCGCTCCTGTTCCCCGCCCCCCCGGACCCACACTCCTGTTCCCGCTCCCCCGACTGGACCCGACCCGCGCTCCTGTTCCCGCTCCCCGCCCCCGCGACTGGACCCGACCCGCGCTACTGTTCCCGCTCCCCGCCTCCCCCCGACCCGCGCTCCTGTTCCCGCTCCCCCGACCCGCACTTTCCCCCCCCCACTGGACCCGACCCGACCCCCCCCACTGGCCCTCCCGGACTGGATCCGACCTGATCTCTCTCTCTCTCTCTCTCTCTCCCGACCGAACCCAACCCAACGTAAATCTGGTGCTGGGGACGGGCCCTGCCCAAAGTCTCGGGCCGGCCCGTTCAGCCTTCGGTCCTGAAAGGCCTGCATGAAGCACTTTCACACAGGTAGGAAGATGGTTTATTTAGTCTTTTCTTTGCTTATAAATGTTTATTCAGGTTGGATTTATTTATATAATATTTGTATAAGTATAAATAAGGATTTATTATAGAATTTAATGACTTCCCTTCCTCCCCCCCCCCCCCCCCACCCACCTCGTTCTGGACGCCTAATTTGTAACCTGCGCCTGATTTTTTAATATGCAGAACAGGTTTTTTCAGTTCTACAAAAATCTTCACTTGCTCCATTCTACTTTAGTTTAGAGTACGTTTTCACTGTGGAAACTTTCAAATCAGGCGTCAGTGGCCGGACAGGCCCCCTATTGAAGAAAAAATTCTGTTCCAAAGTAGAACTGTTCTACCTGACGAGAACTGCAGAAAAAAAAAGTGTAGAGAATTGCGATTTCTAAGGTAGTCCGTTCTCCACCAGTTGCTCCTAAAAATCAGGTGCAAATCATGTGGAAACTTGGGCCCAATAATCTCTTCCTGCTGCCCAAAAGTTCTGTACTCTCTCCAGAGGCTCGACTCTCTTTCTTGTTGTTTATTTGATTTTCACTGCAAAGATAATATTCAGTTTATTCCTTCTAATCAATTTCAGTATTTTACACATAGTAGAAGCAAGACTAATGAGTTTGGAATTGCCAGTGTCTGTTTTATCACTTTTTTTTGTGTAAATGGACTTTCAAAAGGCGTTTGATAAAGTACCACATAATAGACGTAAGCAAAATCGAAGCCCACGGGAATAAAGCGGCAGTGGCAGCGTGGATACGAAATTGGTTAAAAAACAGGAAGCAGGGAATAGCGGCGAACAGTTGTTTCTCAGACTGGAGAGAAGCATAGGCCCCAAGTTGCCACAACCCCTTTTTCCAGCGCACTTACCCATGGTGCACAGACTTTCTACTCCAAAAACGGCACCGAAAATGTAGCTGTTGATTCTCCCCACTCCGTGGACCGTCCTAGGGTCTGGCGCAGCGTGGAAATCACAGTGGGGGGTGGAGCTACAGCCTTGCGCCGAAAACAGCGCCGGCAGCTATGCACATGTGCAGTGGAGTCTGTGCGCATGCTCCTTGTCCTCCCAGCGCATCCCAATGCTTGCTGCCCCTATTCCTGGCAAAAGGGACGACCCGATGTTCGCCGCCCCATCCCAGGCCGAGCGGCTTGCCACACAGACTGGCCGCTGCCTTCTGCGCTCATGTAGACTCCAGTTCATTGTTCTAGCCTCTCGCAACCCCATTGCCTGCATCCTCTGCTGCCCCTCCCGTTCAGTTGGCGGAGTGCGTGTGCTGTATGTGCCGAGGGAGGCTTTCCGGGGAGCCTGGGGGAGCAGGAGCAGGAGCAGGAGCTGGAGGAGCCCGGGGGAGCAGGAGCAGGAGGTGCCCGGGGGGGGGGGGGGGGGGGGGGGGGGGCACGGCTCGAGTCCGGGCCACCAGCTCAGCACCAGGAATCATACAGCACGTTTGCGACGGAATTCTTCGAGATACGATACTGGGGGCGGATGAAGCAACTGGTTTGTGTCACTGATCATATCTATGTCAAGAAATTTCAAAGCATTAATACCTGAAGACAATATCTGTTTTGGACTTTATAAATCGAGTTCAAGACTCAAGCCACTTTGAGGGCTACAAGAAACAGGTTGGTGCGGGGAGACTTTTGATCGGACTCCAGAATGGAGCATGGGTCAAGGACGTCTCGGAGTGGCTGCAAGGCATTCTGGAGAGGGAGCTGTCGTGGTGCATATAGGTACCAATGATATGGCAAAAAAACGGGATGAGGTCCTACATGTTGAATTTAGGGAGCTAGGAGTTAAATTAAAAAGTAGGACCTCAAAGGTAATAATCTCAGGATTGCTACCAGTGCTATGTGCTAGTCAGAGTAGGAATAGCAGGATAGTTCAGATGAATACTTGGCTTGAGGAATGATGCAAGGGGGAGGGATTCAAATTCCTGGGACATTGGAACCGGTTCTGGGGGAGGTGGGACCAATACAAACCGAACGGTCTGCACCAGGGCAGGACCAGAACCGATGTCCTAGGTGGAGTGTTTGCTAGTGCTGTTGGGGCGGGTTTAAACTAATATGGCAGGGGGATGGGAATCTATGCAGGGAGGCAGAGGGAAGTAAAAAAGGGGCAGAAACAAAATGTAGGAAGGAGAAAAGTAAAAGTGGAGGGCAGAGAAATCAAGGTCAAAAATCAAAATGGGAATTGCAACATAATTCTAAAAGGACAAAGAGTGTTAAAAAAACAAGCCTGAAGGCTGTGTCTCAATGCGAGGAGCATTCGTAATAAGGTGGATGAATTAACTCGCAGATAGCAGTTAACGGATATGATGTAATTGGGATTACGGAGACATGGCTCCAGGGTGACCAAGGCTGGGAATTCAACATCCAGGGGTATTCAATATTCAGGAAGGATAGAAAGAAAAAGGAGGTGGGGTAGCGTTACTGGTTAAAGAGGAGATTAATGCAATAGTAAGGAAGGACATTAGCGTGGATGATGTGGAATCTATATGGGTAGAGCTGCAAAACATCAAAGGGCAGAAAACATCAGTGGGAGTTGTGTACAGACCACCAAACAGTAGTAGAGGGGTTGGGGATGGCAGCAAACAGGAAATTAGGGATGCATGCAATAAAGGTACACTTTAATCTACATATAGATTGGGCTAACCAAACTCATAGCAATACTGTGGAGGAGGATTTCCTGGGGTGTATAAGGAATGGTTTTCTAGACCAATATGTCGAGGAACCAACTAGAGAGCAGGCCATCCGAGACTGGATCTTGTGTAATGAGAGGGGATTAATTAGCAATCTTTTCCTGTGAGGCCCCTTGGGGAAGAGTGATATGGTAGAATTCTTCATTAAGATGGGGAGTGACACAGTTAATTCAGAGACTAGGGTCCTGAACTTAAAGAAAGGTAACTTCAATGGTATGAGTCGGGAATTGGCTAGGATAGACTGGTGAATGATACTTAAAGGGTTGTCGGTGGATAGGCAATGGCAGACATTTAAAGATGAACTACAACAATTGTACATCCCTGTCTGGCGTAAAAGTAAAATGGGGAAGATAGCTCAACCGTAGCTAACAAGGGAAATTAGGGATAGTGTTAAATCCAAGGAAGAGGCATATAAATTGGACAGAAAAAGCAGCAAACCTGACGACTAGGAGAAATTTAGAATTCAGCAGAGAAGGACGAAGGGTTTAATTAGGAGGGGGAAAATAGAGTATGAGAGTAAGCTTGCAGGGAACATAAAAACTGATTGAAAAAGCTTCTATAGATATGTGAAGAGAAAAAGATTAGTGAAGACTAATGTAGAAACATATAGAACATAGAAAATATAGAACGGCCACGCCCGACGATGTGGAAGCGCGGGCCGCCGGAGGATTCGGGCGGGGCCCGCCCCGAGCGAGATGCCAGGCGGGCGGGCCAGCCCCATCGACGACATGGAGGAGAGGAGGGAGGAGAGGAGGAGAGGGGGGAATAGGAGGGGAGAAGAAGAGGGGGGGGGGCAGGAGGGGGAAAGGCTGATCGGGAGGGGGGGGCGGGAAGCTGAACGATTGTGTGGTGGGGGGGGAAAGCTGAACGGTTGGCGGTGGGGGGGGAAGGGAGGCTGAACGGGAGGGGGGGGGGGGGGCGGGAGCTCGGAATAGAGTGCTTCTTTGCACTGTATGGTGGGGGCAGATTGGTAAAGGACCTTTGTCTTATTCATGTTTAATGTGAGGCCCAGACTCTCATACGCTTCAGTGAAGTTGTCAATGATGGTTTGGAGTTCGGAGTCCGAGTGTGCACAAACGCAAGTAATCGTCTGCATATTGTAACTTAACGACAGAGGTTGGAGCAACCTTGGATCTGGACTGGAGGCGTCGGAGGTTGAACAATTTCCTGCTTGCCCTGTAGATTAACTCCACTCCAGCAGGGAGCTTGTTAATGGTGAGATGAAGCATTGCAGCGAGGAAGATTGAGAAGAACGTTGGTGCGATGACACAGCCTTGAGTGACCCCGGTCTGCACTTGTATTGTGAATCCGTTGGTTGGAATCACGTTATCGTGAAGCAGGCGGAGGATGGTGACGAATTTTTGTGGACAGTTGAATTTGAGAAGGGTTAAGAAATTGCCCGTACGTGGATTGAACACGCGACCATAGCGCTATTAAGAGCACACTCTAACCAGCTGAGCTAACCTGCCTTGCAATTATATAGGGCCCTGGTGAGACCATATCTGGAGTATTGTGTACAGTTTTGTTCTCCTTACCCAAGGAAGAATATACTTGCCATTGAGGGAGTGCAACAAAGGTTCACCAGACTGATTCCTGGGATGGGGGGTTTGTCCTATGAGAAGAGATCGAGTAGACTAGGCCTATATTTTCTAGAGTTTAGAAGAATGAAAGGTAATCTCGTTGAAATATACAAAATTCTTATAGGGTTTGACAGGGTAGATGCAGGGAGGATGTTTCCTCTGGCTGGGAATCTAGAACCAGGTGTCACAGTCTCAGAATAAGGGGTCGGCCATTTAGGACCGAGATGAGGAGAAACTTCTTCACTCAGAGTGGTGAATCTTTGGAATTCTCCACACCCGGGGGCTGTGGAAGCTCAGTCTTTGAGTATATTCAAGACAGAGATCGATAGATTTTTGAATATTAACAGAATCAAAGGATATGGGGACAGTGCAAGAAAGTGGAGTTGAGGTAGATCAGCCATGATCTTGTTGAAAGGTGGAGCAGGCCGATTGGCCTACTCGTAGCAACATAGAAAATAGGTGCAGGAGTAGGCCATTCGGCCTATCGAGCCTGCACCGCCATTCAATGAGTTCATGGCTGAACATGCAACTTCAGTACCCCATTCCTGCTTTCTCGCCATACCCCTTGATCCCCCTAGTAGTAACGACTACATCTAACTCCTTTTTGAATATATTTAGTGAATTGGCCTGAACAACTTTTTGTGCTAGAGAATTCTGCAGGTTCACCACTCTGGGTGAAGAAGTTTCTCCTCATCTCGGTCCTAAATGGCTTACCCATTATCCTTAGACTGTGACACCTGGTTCTGGACTTCCAGAAACATTGGGAACATTCTTCCTTCATCTAACCTGTCTAAACCCATCAGAATTTTAAACGTTTCTATGAGATCCCCTCTCATTCTTCTGAACTCCAGTGAATACAAGCCCAGTTGATCCAGTCTTTCTTGATATGTCAGTCCCGCCATCCCGGGAATCAGTCTGGTGAATCTTCGCTGCACTCACTCAATAGCAAGAATGTCCTTCCTCAAGTTAGGAGACCAAGACTGTACACAATACTCCAGGTGTGGCCTCACCAAGGCCTTGTACAACTGTCGCAACACCTCCCTGTCCCTGTACTCAAATCCCTCGCTATGAAGGCCACATGCCATTTGCTTTCTTAACCGCATGCTGTACCTGCATGCCAACCTTCAATGGCTGATGTATCATGACACCCAGGTCTCGTTGCACCTCCCCTTTTCCTAATCTGTCACCATTCAGATTATAGTCTGTCTCTCCGTTTTTACCACCAAAGTGGATAACCTCACATTTATCCACATTATACTTCATCTGCCATGCATTTGCCCACTCACCTAATCTATCCAAGTCACTCTGCAGCCTCATAGCATCCTCTTGCAGCTCACACTGCCACCCAACTTAGTGTCATCCGCAAATTTAGAGATACTACATTTAATCCCTTCGTCTAAATCATTAATGAACAATGTAAACAGCTGGGCCCCAGCACAGGACCTTGCGGTACCCCACTAGTCACTGCCTGCCATTCTGAAAAGTACTCATTTACTCCTACTCTTTGCTTCCTGTCTGACAACCAGTTCTCAACCCATGTCAGCACACTACCCCCAATCCCACGTGCTTTAACTTTGCACATTAATCTCTTGTGTGGGACCTTGTCGAAAGCATTCTGAAAGTCCAAATATACCACATCAACTGGTTCTCCCTTGTCCGCTCTACTGGAAACATCCTCAAAAAATTCCAGAAGATTAGTCAAGCATGATTTCCCTTTCACAAATCCATGCTGACTTGGACCTATCATGTCACCTCTTTCCAAATGCGCTATGACGACATCCTTAATAATTGATTCCATCATTTTACCCACTACTGATGTCAGGTGGACCGGTCTATAATTCCCTGTTTTCTCTCTCCCTCCTTTTTTTTTTAAAAAGTGGGGTTACATTGGCTACCCTCCACTCGATAGGAACTGATCCAGAGTCTATGGAATGTTGGAAAATGACTGTCAATGCATCCGCTATTTCCAAGGCCACCTCCTTAAGTACTCTGGGATGCAGTCCATCAGGCCCTGGGGATTTATCGGCCTTCAATCCCATCAATTTCCCCAACACAATTTCCCGACTAATAAGGATTTCCCTCAGTTCCTCCTTCTTACTAGACCCTCTGACCCTTTTTACATCCGGAAGGTTGTTTGTGTCCTCCTTAGTGAATACCGAACCAAAGTACTTGTTCAATTGGTCTGCCATTTCTTTGTTCCCCATTATGACTTCCCCTGATTCTGACTGCAGGGGACCTACGTTTGTCTTTACAAACTTTTTCTCTTTACATATCTATAGAAACTTTTGCAGTCCGTCTTAATGTTCCCTGCAAGCTTCCTCTCGTACTCTATTTTCCCTGCCCTAATCAAACCCTTTGTCCTCCTCTGCTGAGTTCTAAATTTCTCCCAGTCCCCAGGTTCACTGCTATTTCTGGCCAATTTGTATGCCACTTCCTTGGCTTTAATACTATCCCTGATTTCCCTTGATAGCCACGGTTGAGCCACCTTCCCTTTTTTATTTTTACACCAGACAGGGATGTACAATTGTTGTAGTTCATCCATGCGGTCTCTAAATGTCTGCCATTGCCCATCCACTGTCAACCCCTTAAGTATCATTCGCCAATCTATCCTAGCCAATTCACGCCTCATACCTTCAAAGTTACCCTTCTTTAAGTTCTGGACCATGGCCTCTGAATTAACAGTTTCATTCTCCATCCTAATGCAGAATTCCACCATATTATGGTCACTCTTCCCCAAGGGGCCTCGCACAACGAGATTGCTAATTAATCCTCTCTCATTACACAACACCCAGTCTAAGATGGCCTCCCCCCTAGTTGGTTCCTCGACATATTGGTCTAGAAAACCATCCCTTATGCACTCCAGGAAATCCTCCTCCATCGTATTGCTTCCAGTTTGGCTAGCCCAATCTATATGCATATTAAAGTCACCCATGATAACTGCTGTACCTTTATTGCATGCACCCCGAATTTCCTGTTTGATGCCCTCCCCAACATCATCACTACTACTGTTTGGAGGTCTATACACAACTCCCACTAACGTTTTTTGCCCTTTGGTGTTCTGCAGCTCTACCCATATAGATTCCACATCATCCAAGCTAATGTCTTTCCTAACTATTGCATTAATCTCCTCTTTAACCAGCAATGCTACCTCACCTCCTTTTCCTTTTATTCTATCCTTCCTGAATGTTGAATACCCATGGATGTTGAGTTCCCAGCCCTGATCATCCTGGAGCCACGTCTCTGTAATCCCAATCACATCATATCCGTTAACATCTATTTGCAGAGTTAATTCATCCACCTTATTACAGATACTCCTTGCATTAAGACACAAAGCCTTCAGGCTTGTTTTTTTAAACACCCTTTGTCCTTTTAGAATTATGATGTAGTGTGGCCCTTTTTGTTTCTTGCCTTTGTTTACTCGGCCTTCCACTATTGCTTTTTACCTTTCTACCATCTGTTTCTGACTGCATATTACTTCGCCCTATCTCGCTGCATAGGTTCCCATCCCCTTGCCATATTAGTTTAAACACTCCCGAACTGCATTAGCAAATGTTACCCCTAGGACATCAGTTCCAGTCCTGCCCAAGTGCAGACCGTCCCTTTTGTACAGGTCCCACTTCCCCCAGAACTGGTTCCAATGTCCCAGGAATTTGAATCCCTCCCTCTTGCACCACTGCTCAAGCCACGTATTTATTCTAACTATTTGTATTCTTGTATTCTGCTTGTATTCTTATATTCTTAGAAAGGAAGTCATGCTAAACCTTTATAAATCACTGGTTAGGCCTCAGCTAGAGTATTGTGTCCAATTCTGGGCACCACACTTTAGGATGGATGTCAAGGCATAGGAGAAGGTGCAGAGGAGATTTACTAGAATGAAAGACTTGAGTTATGTGGTAAGACTAGAGAAGCTGGGATTGTTTTCCTTAGAGCAGAGAAGGTTAAGGGGAGATGTAATAGAGGTGTTCAAAATTATAAATGGTTTTGATAGAGTAGATGGGGAGAAACTGTTTCCACTGGCAGGAGGTTTGTAACCAAAGGACACAGATTTAAGATAATTGGCAAAAGAACAAAGTGGTTGATGAAGACATTTTTTTTTCCGTGGTGAGTTATGATGTTCTAGAATGCATTGCCTGAAAAGATAGTGGAAGCAGACTCAACAGTAACTGAGAAAAGGGGTTTGGAGATATACTTGAAAAGAAAAGATATGCAGATCTATGAGAAAAGAGCAGGGGAGTGGGACTTTGCAACTCCCCCTGGCACATCTGGTGCTGCCTTAATTGATAACAGAAACAATGCAAAGACAGGAGGTAGTAAAGACTGGCAGATGAGTCTCAGCCCTACACAAGGTTGTAATTTTAGCATAGTAGCATTTTTTTTATTAAAGTGAAGTGAACTGAAACATCTGTAAGATGAAGTGATAAAAAGGGGACATGCCAATATTTTCACTTGGACAGAAAGTAGCCATTTAAAAACCTGTAATTGAATGTATTTAGAGTGTCTTGGATCACATGCCATCTTCCTTATAGCCCGGTCCCTTTAAATTTGCTGTCCCGCCACACATGCGCGGTATCTTTTCCAGCAGTAACAGCTGGCGATGTAACTGGTAATGCTCCACTAACCTACCTGTAACTAGTAGTAATCCTATAACCGCTGATATTCACCTTAAAACCATAGCCAGAATTCTACTGCACTGCACAAGGTGTGGTCAGGGCCCCCAGTCAATGCCACTTTTAACAGGCCCCATCTCTCTTCCTATCTCCATGGACTCTGGTTCAATGTGAAAGTGACAACTCTGAACTGGGAGCCTCAGTCAGAGCTGAACTGTACTTGGACTTCGAACGTCAAAACCAACCTTTACAGACTGACCTGAACCAAACCAAGAGATCACACAAAGGGCAGTGGGCTCAGATGTTGGGACACTTCTCAGAGCACCTCGTCCTAAACTCAACTCAGAGCTAGCATTTCTAAACCATTCCGAGCTCAGACTCGATAAAGAAAAGTTTTCATGGAATTATAGAAATTACAGCGTGAGCCATTCAGCCCACCCTGTGCTCTCTCCTGTAACCCCAGATATTTCTATAGTCTCATTTTTATCCCATTCCTTTTGAAATGAAATTGTAGTCTCTACCTCAATATCTACATGTGGTGAAGTATCCCATGGTCGAAAAGCCCTCAGTTCAAGAAATTCCCTCCTCCCTTTCCTTTTGTTTCTTCAAGTGCTAATACCCATTCCCCAGTTCCCCATTTGCCCACCAGTGGAAATAATCTCTCTCTCCTGGCCCATGTCCATCCCATTCCCCAGTGTCCAACTCTTCCCCTTGATCTCCCATTCCGCTTCTCTTGACCACCACTCTCGAGCCCCATCTCACCAATTGTCGGGACTCCATGATTTCAGAGAACCCCGCCCCGATTCCTCATTCTCCAGCCCCCTTCTGACTACAGCTAGGAATGGGGCGGGGGGGGGGGGGGGGGGTAGAAAGAGTAGTAGCAGGGAGTGGGGGCACTACAACAGGAAATTTAAATCACTGATCTTGAGGAAGAAATCACGGAGTCTGGTAAACTCCCAGTCATTCCAGGAGGGGTGGGAACCCTCTCCGAACCTCCACCCATTTCATGCAGCAACAAAGATCTTACACGCACTGCTGTTGGAAATGGACACCGAGGCCGCGATGTTTACAGAGAGGCGTGGAGGGTACTGGAGAGGCCAAAAACAGCCGAGGGAAGGTGGTGCCGAACTCACCACCGACCTCATTAACAATTCTTGTCTTATTTCCTGCCTGGCAACCGAACAACTTGACAGCCGGTGGCTGGGAGAGAAAACCAGAGGCAGGAGGCTGCCGCCATGGACACTTGGGAAGGGTAGGAGGAGGAGGGTCGGCGACCAGGGGAGAGAGGTGGGGTGGACGGGAGGGTGGTCAGTGATCACGGTTGAGATGTGAAGGGGAGGGAGGTGTAGGTGCCGATGCGTATCTCTGTTTCGCTGCTGGATTTCCCAACCCCTGGGGAACCAGTAAATTGCACAGTGGGAGTCCGATTTAAATTAGTTAATGAAGTGCCTCGCCTCACAATGGCAAGACACTCTGACACCATATCATCAACTGCCTTTTGGGAAGCGTTCCCCATACTTACGTCTTTAAGCCCCCACCTCAGACATTCTCTGCCCGTCGTTGGGGGGGGGGGGGGGGGAGGGGAGGGGAGGGGGGGTTTAATATCGAGACCTTAGTGTTTCACAAAGGAGTTCTGTAAACTAAGATATTTCCAAAAATAATAAAAATAAAGAACCAAAGATGGACTTTATGGGTAAATACCCACCAGTGATGTAACTTACTCAGTTACTTTCTCCTTTAAGGCTTTACCCTTTTCTTATTAAGATGTTTTCAGAATTTCGTGCTAGTATTGTATATAAAGTTCTTGATCACAAATTTATGGATGTATCAGGCCAGAATTTCAGTGCCGCTGGAAAGCTGATGCTCCCCCCACCTTTTCGGGGCCATTAGCCTCAAAATTCTTTTGTGGGTGGGCCACACCATATTCAGCTCCAAAAGTGAATAAATGGGTTCCAGCACTAATGAACCCTTCCAAAGTGGATTTTTCACGGTGTGGCTGTCTTAATTTGAGCGTTATGACCACTGAGAAATTCAGCATGCAGGTAAGAGTTTCTAATGGGCCAGCTGCTCCCTGGCCAGGCCAGGGTTTGCAGCAAGGCCCTGAGGGGGGAAGACGTTTGGAAGGATGGCTGGTGCAAGAGGTTCACTGATATGGAGCTGGAGACACTGATGGACGGTGTGGAGGACAGAAGAAGAATACGGTTTCCTGACATGGGGCGACCTGGCAGACAAGCAGTACACAATGCATGGAAGGAGATTGCAGGGGAGGTGCGATGCACCTCCATATATCTGAGGACGCACCCTCCCAGGAGGGTGCTGGCAAGTCTGCACCCGGCCCTTCCAGGCCCAGAGGTGTTCAAGGGCGTCCCAGAAGGAAAGCTGTAGGTCCCAGACAACGACCACAGCAGCCTCCCCAGACCCATGATGCAGCCACAGGGATGACAGTTAGGCGTAATGTTAGGGTATTCACGCGTATCAGGTGTTATAGTGAGATGCATAAGGGTAAAAAATTATTGCAATATTATATTATTCTTTATTTTCTGTTTTTGCAGTGATTTGGATGATTGGATAAATCTTTATTTTTGGCACATATATCTGGCCAGGTGTTTCATTTGGGGGTGGGTAATTCTGCATTAAGGCACTCATTGCGATGGCCAATGAAAGCAGGACCTGAAGGGTCATGGGTGGATGGGATTGTCTGAAGCAAGCAGCTATGAGACGCAGTTGCACCTCCCTTCCAAGATTGCGATGGGGACTACGCCTCCTAGCTCAGGGGTGACAGGGATCCTCCTCCTCCTCCTCTTCGGATGGTACTGCTGGCTCGACCTCCAGCGGCTGTCCCCTCATGATAGCCAGGTTGTGCAGCATGCAGCAGACCACATTGATTATGGAGACCTGTTGAAGAGAGTACTGCAAGGTGCCACCAGAGCGGTCCAGGCACTGGAACCTCTGCTTAAGGATACCTATGCACTGCTCGATGATGCACCTGGTGGCACAATGAACGTCGTTGTATGCATGCTCTGGCGCTATCCTGGGGTTCCGCAGTGGAGTGAGCAACCAAGTGGACAGGGAATATCCCGCGTCCCCAAGCAGCCAACCGCAATCCTGATTCGGGATGGTGAAGACGGCGGGCACACTGGCCTGGTGCAGAATGAACGAATCATGGCTGCTGCCTCCCTTGCCCGTTGCCTCTCTGCACAGTGCTGACAGCGATGCCTTCTCCTGCATGCCACCCTGCGTCTGACTAGGTGTACCAGGTGTTGCCCTTCCAACCCTGATCCCATCCTCAGGGTGCACCCTGCCAAGCAGATCTCTGGAGCCCAGAATAACACCTACAGGCTTCCACTAAAGAGTCAGACCGGAAAATTGTACAAAAGTCTGTGAAAACCTCTGAGCATGACTCAGCAGGTTTAACAGAGCCAAAACAATTAATACAACCTATTGCCTTAATTAAAATTAAAAATGAAAGAAACTATTTTCCAACCAAACGGCCCCGATCGTGACAAAACTCTAGCGGTGTTGTGTTCGTGCACTGACTGGAAAACTTTGTGGGGGCACTGCCTGAAGAAGTCCTCCATTTGTAGCTGAAAATCGCGGATGTGGCCGTTTTCTAGTGGCCCGCCCGCTGACGACGTCACCGCGCCACTAACCCCTTTAGCGCAGCTTCACCCCACACTATGGCTCGGGGAGGGAAAAACCCCCGATCGCGGCAGCCAATCGATTATTCTCGATCGGTCGCCCAAACCCCACGGTAGCCATCCTTTTTGGGACGGTGAATTTCGGCCCCATCGTGTTCCAAATAAAAACTTAAATGACCAAGAAGAAACTATAACACTAAAGACAGAAATTGTTGGAAATAAACAATAGGCTAGTAAACAGCAGCATTTCAGATGTGTAACCCTTCATCAGAACATGAGTTACATTACAGAAACCACTGGTCCCGATTGTAATGCCAGGTGGAATCTCCGGTCAGTTAAAATTACAGTCAAGTCTCAGTGATGTCTTTGGGTCACAATGTGCATATGTAAAGAATGTGTTGGCTCCGGGCGCATGTCCTTGGGCCCTGCTCGGGGGACCAGGTTAAAACGGCAGATGTTGCGATTGTGGCGTCTTTCAGACAGGTCAAAGCTAAGGCAATTTTAACTGCCTGCCTACCTGCCAGGTTTTTGCTGAACGAGTCGGGTTAAAATCACCCCCATTTCCACAGAAGCATCTTATACTGTAAGCCATGAAGTCATAAAAATGTGTTGAAATTAAAAAAGGAACAAAGCCTTAAAAAGGAAAAGTAACAAAAGTTCTGATGAAGACTTACAAACCTGAAACATTACAGCCCGTCTTTTATCTTCACAGGTGCTGACTAACCTGCTGCCCATTTGTAACATTCCTGTTTTTAATTTCAGATTTTTAGCATTTGCCGTTTCCTTTTTATTTTAGAAGTTTTCATTACATAAAGGCAGTAATTTCTACCAAAAAAGCACACTAAACACTACAAATTTACACAAATATCACAAGATCAGTTTGGATTTAAAAAAAACTCCCTTCTGTTCATCCTTCAAGAACACAAATCCTACTCTCTCTCTATTGGAGATGGGCAATAAATGCCAGCCTTGCCAGCAACACCCACATTCCAATAATTAATTAAAAGAAAACACGTTTAAAAAAAATTGTTGTGGTCTCAATAACTTTGCTTGATATCCTTTCAGCTGTTGATATCTTGTGTGAAGAAATACTTCTCAATAGCTATTCTAAACAAGAGTCATTTATATAGCGACTTTAATGTAGGAAAATGTCCCAAGGTGTTTCACAGAAGCAAAATCAGACAAAAATCGATGCAGAGCCAACAAAGCAGATAATAGGATGGGTAACTAAAACTGTGTAAAAAAAAAAATGGGTTTTAAGGAAGGTCTCAAAAGGAGGAGATGGACAGGCAGCGAGGTTTACAGAAGGAATTGCAGAGTTTAGGGCCCCAATGGTGGGTCGATGGGAGTGGGAAATGTACAAGAAGTTAGAGGTGGATGAGCACAGAGTTCTCATAGGGCTATAGGGCTGAAGGATGTCACCGGGAAGGTTGAGGCCCTGAAAGGATTTAAACACAAGGATCAGAATTTTAAACCTGAAGCCTTGGCTGACAGAGAGCCAATGCAGGCCAATGAGCACAGGGGTGTGGGAAAACAGGACTTGGTGCAGGATAGAATACCTCACAATGTTTGAACACGGTCAGTGACGAGTCAACCAACACCACTACATCTTTTTCAACTTCCTTCTTGGCAAGTTCTGTCCTACTAAGAGCACTGATGTCTCCTATTTATTTTTGCCCTCAATTAGAATAAAGAAGAAAAGGTCACAGAAAATTTAGAAGAAAACTGATAATGTCAAGAGAAAAAGGAGCTAGTGGCATATGGGATAGGAACTCAAAGAATATTACACAAGCCTCTATTCCCAAATTGCTGTTAAGGAAACATTGGGCCAGAATTTTCTTCAAATTAATGGTGAGGCTAATGGCCCTTGCCGTTATTGATGCATAAATGGTACAGCAACTTGAGATGAGGAGCAGATGTGCAATTAACTGCAAATATCCAAAAGATACTGTCCTAGTTGTGCCGCTCCATTGTTAGCTTTGTGAAAACAACATTTCACAGTCTGCCTCATTATTGACAAGCGTTGAATGTCATGAAGTTACAGTATTTGTGCGGTCACTATGAACTAAACCCGCTGCAGATATTTAGGGCTAGTAATCAGTAGCCAAGTACCGTTTAATGGCATGATAATTGTCAATTGCTGCCAATCAACCTCTCAGCATTGCAAATTAACTATTACAAATATGGCATCTCAGGGGCTATTGCCCTGTTATGTGAAAGTGTTTTCGCCTGGGGGGAGGGGGGGGGGGGGGGGTGGTGGCTATTGGGTCCCACGATATTGCACAGGAGTTGCGGTAGCACAAATCCATTAGCGCCACACCCCACTGGTAGCTCCCCAGGCTGCTGCACCGGAATTTATGACGTCATCGGCGAGTGCGGCAACCCCTTTCCGACCCGCGGTCGAAATTGGCTAGCGTCCCGAGGCTGATGCTCGTGCCAGTGTCACAAACTGGGCCGCACGCTTAATGCGGGGCAAATGTTAAAAGGGAGGCGCACAGCCATTTTTTGTTTCTTCCCGACTTACCGGTCGAGTCACTGTGCAGTGGTCCGGGCCGCAATCTGTTTCGGTGCTGGGCTGCAGCCACATCACACCCTAGCCCTGGTGGCTCAGTGGAGGCCATCAAAGGGCCTGCAGAGCTTGCAGCATCCCTCCTCTTTAGCAATGCGCCCAGGTAGCGCCTCTGATCCCGCCCCGAAAGGAAGTGGAGCATGCGACATTGCGCTCCACCTCCTGTGAGGGACGGTAACCCAAATTTTGCTTCCGGGACGGGACTTCTGCACCATGTGGAGAATGTCCAGCCCAGAGAGATTACCGCCTCCAACCGGGACGTTAGGGAATTTTGCCCCTTGGTCTTTCAGGCTTTCAATTTTTCTGGGATTTTTTTTTTTTTAAAAAGTCACATTTTTAATTAAAAAATGTTTTTCATACTTTTCCTTTCTGTCCCTTTTTCGCTCTCTCTCTCTTAACCCAATCATTTTTTCCCTCCCATTATTTCTCTTTTTTGTACCTGATTTGACATTGAATTCACGCACTCTAATTCACCCTCCTTCTCAATCACAGTGTTTATTTTGCAATCCTCAAACAGGGCGATACCCTGCTGTTTACCCTGTTCACTCAGCTCCCAGATGCCCGGTTTCCATTGCTGCACCATTATCAGCTCACATTTTCAGCAACTTTTTAGGCAAAGTACTTTGAAGCTGAAGGGTGCCAAGGCAAGCCTAACAACAGATGCTGTTAGATGCCCTGCTGCAGCAAAATCTGGCCTATTATATCAATATCACACATTCTGCTCCTGCTATCAAAAAAAATCTCCACATTGTAGCTTTATAAAATCTTAGTATGACGATATGTAAAAAAATATATAGTACTGTGCTTACCATCCACATCCATTGCTTCTCTCAGAACTCGTAATTTCTTCTGCCGTTCTTTAATCCTTTCATAAGCGCCCGAAAGAGCAGACGAGATGGAAAGTTCCGATGTATGGTGAGATCTTTGAAGACCAAGTGTAGCTGGTACCTGCCCAAAGTCTGTGTACTTTACCTCTCTGGCTTGGGAGGTATTCTTAATTTGCCTGCCTTTCCCCTGTGGGCAAAGGCTGCGTCGATGAGTATTATCCCCAGGTGCCATTATTTTACTACCATAATAACCCAGGTCAACTGTGGAGGTCCAGAGCTTCCTATGACTAGAATCACCACTGAAATTGGGCTTCCTCTCCAAACCATTACGTCTAGATCGATGCTTGTGGCATACATCTATTGCATCTTCATGCCCAGAGGCTGTGTAATAAGAGTCCACATCTGATGTCCTGTCAGTAATTGCCAAGAACCCCATAGACTTACTAAGTCCTCGATTCAGTGAGGCCTGCTCAAAGAATTGTGCTTTGCATTTTTCAGTTGCATTCGACGCTATACATCTTTCTGAAAAAATAAAAACAAATCAAATTGTATCTACATGCAATGAGCATACAGCTGAACAGATAATAATGTTTCCTTTGCAGAGGTGAGCACCCGTGAATGCTGGATATCTGATATACAATAGAAAATATTTGAAATAAATAGCAACTAAAATTAAAGAGACATCCAAAATGTTAACCAGTCTTTTGCTTCCAGATGCTGACTGGATTTTCACTTTTTTCTATTTTTAACAAGTTCTACTATAGTTATTCCCCATTTGCTTGAAAAAGAAGATAATGGCCTTGAAATCCCGGCCTCCCCGAGTCTGTACGGAGTGTGTACTGACCTGGGAAGGCATCGCAAAAGCCAGTTTTCAGCACATAATACGCATACGCTGAAGACCGGCTTTTCCAATCTGTCAAGTTTGTGGCTTGACAGATCGCACATATCTTGGGGAGAAGGACATTCCCACAGCAGAGATTGGGCTATTTGCCCATCTCTTGCCCTGCGAGAGTGTCCTTAAAACTCTTGCGCCTGGTAAAAACAGGTGCGTAGCCTACTTTTACCAGTACAAGAGTTTTAAAACATACAAAAACAGAAAAATAAAATTTAAAAAACACATTTTAATGTTAAAAACCCTGCCCAGTAAGGTAAGTTTATTTTAACCCATCGGCAAATATTTTTTTTTTTCAAAAACATTTCTATCAACTTTAATTTCTCTAATGTATTTATGTGAGGTGTTTTTTTTATGTTTTATGTAGTATTTGGGTGTCTAGGGGTGTTTCTCATGGATAGTAGTAGGAAAAAGGTCAGTGTAGATCTTTTTAGCCATTTTCTGGCGAGCGCCCGTGTGAAGCAGAGGACCGGGATTTCAGGAAATTACAACAGGTTTTCACTGTAACATACCTACTATTCCCAAAGTATGGAATTTTCTTCACAAGAACACAATCGGACGGATTTCATGGTAAGAATAATGGTGAGGCTATCAGAACTCACCGTTATTAAAGAGTAAATCAGACAGCAACTTCCAGCATTTGCACTTGCGCTGTTAAATGCAGAAAATGTTGGAAATCTCAGCGGGTCAGGCAGCATCTGTGGAGAGAAATAGAATTAACATTTTAGGTCGATGAACCTTCGTCAAGAGTGAGTTCTGAGGAAGGGTCATCCACCTGAAACGTCAACTCTGTTTCACTCCACAGATGCTGCCTGACCCACTGAGATGGCCATAATTTTCTGTTTTTATTTCAGATTCCAGCAGCCGCAATATTTTGCTTTTGTAGAAGTTGCTGTCCGAGTTGCCCTGCTCCTCCACAAGCTTCGCTATAACAGTATCTCAGTGATTCGGTATGCAAACACAAGAAGGGCGTGAAATTGTGGTACTTACCCACTAGATACCCACTTAACAGAAAAATTTAGGGCTTGTCCATTCAAGTGTAAATGCAGTTTTAACGGCGTGATAAGTCTTAACTACTGCCAAACAACCTCTCTGGCACTGAAAATTTACTTTTAAAAGTGAACAAACGCATTCCTTCAAATTTTAGTTAATGCTGGCGATTTGAAAAAAAATTATATAAACTTTTTTCCCCTTGTTCTTTGTCTCTTAACTCTCTCTTAACCCAATCTTTCTTTCCCTCTCTCTATTTCATTTTCTATTCATGATCTTACATTGAATTAATTATAGCTTACACTTCCTGGTTTAGCCTCTGCGTGCCTCAGTAAGGATTCTTCAATCTGATTGGTTGAAAAGACCAACTGTTGCTCTCCGTTTTCAGAGGTCCCAGATCCCGTTTAGCAGGTGCTGTTCTGTATTGGACTCCCAATGACCGTAAGTTGGTGTGCAAAAGCCCACTAAAAGTCTCTGGGCAGTTGTAAGCGTAATGAATGGCTAGCGCCTTTCATTCGCTGCTGGCCGCAAAGTCCAGGCCAATATTGCAAAAGCAAAAGTAGATATGGAAACACAATGTTCTGTAACTGTTCTCATTCCACTAAATTTGAAAACAGCTACTTGTGAAATGGATGTTTTAGCTGCACAAAGATGAACAGACGTGTATGCACACCTTAAATTCGGAACCAAAGACAACTCAAATTAATGTAATCAGGTATTAAAACTACAATGCCTCCCAATAAATTGCATTTTTGAAGTAAACGATTGTCACTGAAACTATTTGAAATCCCTCTTTATTTGTAGATACTCCAAAGGTTTATTTTAACAAAGTGAATCACAAGAACCACATTGTTGCAATTTGTAAAAATTGATCAAGTTCCAAGGTACCAATCTAAGCAAGAAAAATATAGATTTTTGATTAGATATTATAAGTAAACATTCTTCCAAGTGACATTTGTCGTGCTTTTATCTGAACCTTGGTGCTATCAACTGTAAATAAAAAGTGGAGAGGTGGTTTGGAAGATTGTACTTATTGTAGACTCATGTCCTTTAATTCAGCCACCCCAGAAATAGTCACTAAAAGTCTAATGGTCTAGGAATCTATATCGGATGTTTTTATAAATGGTCATTTACTTTATAACTTTTTAAAATTCAGTACAACATATTTAGAAACGATAGAGAGGGGAAAACAGGGAGGTGGAGTTGCTGTATTAGAGATAACATAATGGCAGTAGAAGAAAGTGACGCAGCTATCAGTAAGGTAGAAATAGAATCCATGTGGATAGAGATAAAAGATAATAAAGGATCAATCACATCAATAGGGGTACTCTAATAGTGGAAGGGAGGTGAAGGAAGAAATATGCAAACAAATTAAGAAAATTAATAAAAAATATAGAATAATCATGGGATTTCAACTGCTCTAAAATTAATTGCCCAGAAGAGGCAAGTAAAGGGGATAAGGGAATGGAGTTGCTACAATGTGTACAAGATTTCTTTCCAACCCAATATGCAAGATGCCTGACAAGGGAGCATTCGCTACTGGATCTGGTAATAGGGAATGAATCAGAACAGATAAGAGAAGTAAAAGTAGGGGAACATCTAGGCAATAGTGACCATAATATAATATGCTTTAAGATAATAATTGAGAAGGATGCAAGTATGATGAAGACCAGAGTAATAGATTAGAGAAAAGCCAAATTTGTGGGACTAAGAATAAAAATTGGGAAAATAAAATGAAGAAGAATATTGGCAAGCCATGATATAGAACAGCAATGGGACCAATGTTGTTCACAATTTATATTAACGATTTAGACTTTGGAATAAAAAAAAACAATTTTTCAATTTGAGGATGACTCCAAATTAGGATGGGGATAATCAATACTGAAGAGGGCTACAACAAATTATAAGATGACGTTAAGGGGCCAAAATTCCCCCTTTCGATAAGGCCTCTGATGGCTAGAAAGTGGCGGCCACAGGGCAACGCGAAATGGCCACGACTTTCCGTGGAGGGTCCGCCATTTTAGAAACTGCCCTTCCTCAGGAGCGGAGCGGGGCGCATCCGGGACCGCTCCGCCCTTTTTCCCACCACAGCGTGCATGCGTCAACCCCTTACCATCTGGCGAGGAACCCCTCACGAAATTGCCCTGGCGAAATTGTCCCTTACCCAAAACTGCCCCATAGGTGCAGCCCTGCTGCTGCTTTTACTGTCGGTGCTCTCTGTGTGAAATGATGGCATAGCCGTCCTTAAAGGGGAGGGCGCACTGCCACGGCTGCCATGTTTTTTTTTTGTCAGCCAACTGCCAGGCCCGTCAATTATACCCCCATGATCGGCCGGACTACCAACAGACTACAAAACCCCGCGGAGTTGAATTTCACCGAACAGGCCGCTGCATCCACTGCAGCGTCCAGAACTCTTCAGAAAGGATATGTGCGCCCCGTTTCTGGCGGAGGGCAATTTCTACCCCTAATAAACTTGCAAAATAGGCATAGAATTGGCAAGTGAATTTCAACGCACAAGTGTGAGTTGGTTCATTTTGGTAAGATACATAATGAGGCCACAAAGAATTTAAATGGGGCAAAGAAACAAAGATCTTGGAGTACAAATACACAAATATTTAAAAAATAGTGACGCAGGTTAATAAGGCCATAAAAAAGCAAACCAAGCACCAGGGTTTATTTCGAGAGGGATAGAATTGAAAAGTAGAGAAGTTATGTTAAACTTATATTGAACCTTGGTTAGACCACACTGAGAGTACTGCATACAATTCTGGTTGTCATATTATAAAAAGGATATATTGGCACTGAAGAGGGTGCAGAGAAGATTTACAAGGACAAAACCAGAAATGTGAGGCTATACCCATCAGGAAAGAATGAACAGGCTGGATCTCTTTTCTCTTGGAGAGAGTGTTTCCACTTGTGTGCAAGAGCAAAACTAGAGGCCATCATTGCAAGATAGTCACCAAGAAATCAAATAGAGAATTCAGAAGAAACTTCTTTACCCAGAGAATGGTGAAAACGTGGAACTTGCTACCATGAAGTGGTTGAGGCGAGTAGTATAGATGCATTTAAAGGGGAAGCTAGATAAGCGAGAGGACGACGGCAGCGAAGAGTGACGTCATCAAGGTCCAGGTTAGTGATTGGAACGTGGGCAGATACAGCAGGAGTGGCAAGATTGGGGCAAAGGAGCAGCGAGACTATAGAGGGATGTGATCGGGGCCCAGGGGAGGCGTGAGTTCGGGGCCAGGGGCAGCACGGGTCAGTCCACACTGCGATGTGTGTGTGCACTAGGTCTGTGCAGCAGAGCTGGTCTCCAGTCGTCTTGGGTAATCATTGCCACTGGACCAAGACCCAGCTCTGTCAAGCCCGTGTGGTGGCTGGTGTGCAACGGCCATCACACGTTAAAAAAATCCACGCACAGGCATCTTCCACCCTTGAGGATGTAGTTCGGGTCCTTCATTGAAATACCCTTGAAACTCATCCGTTTTTGGCGTGGAAGCAAGTTATCCTCATTTCGAGGGACCACCTATGATGACGATGAGATAAGCATATTCTAATAGAGTTAGATGAGGAGGGAGACGGGTGAAGCTCAAGAGGGACATAAACGCCGGCATTGCAGGTTGGGCCAAAAGGCCTGTTCCTGAGCTGTATATTCTATATAATTCTACGTAGTAATGTATCTTTTTAGCAGGATTGCTACATGCTTTAGATACAGATTTGTACAACCGTTTACTAATTAATCCCCATCATTGAAGCCAGACTTAAACTGACAAGTGTGCATTCTTATTCTAAAGGAATGGATAGGAAAAAAATGCAGCAAATTTATCATAGGTCCTTTGCCCAACTGGGATTCTGACATTTACATCTGCCTTTCATCAGAGACATGGTAGAATGCCCATGATGGGGCTAGACTTTCCACTTTGCTGGCTATCGCCCCAAAAATGGGCAATGTTCCAGCCTTAGCGATGTGTCAGCCTTCATGATCGCTGAAACATCGCCCATTTTTTGGATCGTGATTTTCGGCTCAGCGATAGCCCAGCGAAGTGACATGGCTCAGTGATAGCCCAGTAATGTGGAAGGCAAAAGCTTCCCTAGCAATGGCCTTCTGCGCATGCGTGGTTTTTTTTTGGTGGACAGCTTTTTCCGCGTTTCAGGTCAGGGGTCATCCACATATGCACAGAAGGCAAAGGGAGGGGGGGGGGAGAAGATAGAGAGAGAGACGGAGACAGAGAGAGGATAGAGAGAGAGGAGGAAGCCAGAAACAGAGACAGAGAGCAGAGATCAACAAAGCAAGAGAGAGATAATCATGAGAGAAGAAAAGCAAGATAATTTAAAATGTCAGATGATTCGGTGCAGGATTGAGGGGGGGGTGGGAAGGAGAAGGGCGGCCAAACCGTTCTCTGACAAGGCGAACGAGGTCCTGGTCGTGGAGGTGCACTCCCGGTGGGCCCAGGCGTGGGAAACCTCCACCCCGGGCCTACCTCAAACTGTAGTCTAAGATCGTTGATGTCGCCTCCTCGGTGTCCCACGAGGCCAGGGGATCCGACCAGTGCCGGAAGCGCTGGAACAGCCTTGTCGCTTCAGCAAGAGTAAGTAGTTTTTTATATTGTAATGATGCAAATTCTAGTTATAATTATAAATCCTCTGGATTGAATTTAAGCTTGTTATTAATACATATATTCCCTGCTAAGATCTGGACAGGGCTATGAACCTGTGCTCTTTTTAGGCCTTTCTGACTGCTGTCACTTAGAGTGACCCAGCATGGACTAGGAGAGAGTTGCCCTTGCTCACTGTCTACTCTGGGACATTTTTGGACATCAACGGAGATTGTGGTCAAGAGAGATATTTGTGTCAAGCATTAGATCCTGAGCACGATCTTTGTTATAACCATGCATCAATTGTGGATTAAAAACCCTATTAGCATACAAAGTTGGAAATTGTTGTCTTTCCATGATGGTATCTAGTCAATTAGCTTATACCATGCTCTTTTCACTTTTGCAGAAGAAGATATCTTACAACAGGCGATGTGCGGGCAATCACCTCGGCGATGTTAGCCGAAAGTTGGCCAATCAATTTTCCGGCGATGCTCCGGCCCAACTTTGCACTTTTGAAGCAAAATGGGCGATAACATGCCGTTTTGGGTGATATATGGGCATTAGCCCAGCGATATGAGGTGGAAAGTCTAGCCCATAGAATTCTTTACCCTCCAGAGCTAAGGAAAGTAGCTTGAAGAAATTATCTTAATTTTCATTCATTATACTTCCAAAACTTGAGAACGTTTCTTATGCTGTCATGCAGGGAAAGGTTCACTACAAGCTCAGCTTTCAAAACTAGGTCTGCAACTTGCTGTACTCAGGTAGACTACTTGAAATCTGATATGCATGGTCTCAAATAGCTTGTATCCAAGCTTTGAAACTACGTCACTATATCTTGAAGCTGTAAGATGCAATTACTAGTTTTCTGTAGGTTGCTTTCCATATATGATTATATTGCCTTGCTTTGTTCTTGCTGTACAATAGCTTATATAATTGCCTAATTTGCTTTAGAAGTTGAATAACTAACATACATCACCTACTTCAGTGCTGTGGGGCGTGCTTGAAAGCCAGAGGGGCCAAGATTGCCCCACTCTTTAATGTCCATTACCACCGGGCAGTAAGGCCTTTCCGACTGAGGGCAGGCGGATGGTCCGTCCCATCCGAGATTGCCCCCAGTTCGGGGGCAGCGGACAGTTTCCGCCACGCCCCGTATTCCCGCCCCATTGGGCACGCGCCGACTCCTTTCTGTCCCGTAAGGGAAATTGCCACGCGGGAGCGGAGCCGCCGCCAACTCAGTGCCCCCGACAGCTTTTCCTGGAGGGAAACTGACAGTGGCTGGAAGGCGCGTCCGCCCTTAAATGGGAGGGCGTACTGCCGCGGCCGCCATTTTATTTTAATTGGTGGCCGATTCTGAAGTCGGACCGACAATGGCGGCCACGGGTTCGGCCGACCTGCCAACAGGCAGCTTGGCATCTCTTCTTGGGTGCTGGGTCATTGGCCCGGTTGAAGCCCTCCCTGGTGGCCCAGTGGGCACCACTAAAGTGGCTGCAGAGCTCTCAGCGGCTTTCCCCTTTAACTGAATGGGAGTGACGTTGTTACACGTCAGCTGTCCCAAACACCACCGCAACGAATTAACACACAAACTTTCCCTCTACTCTCTGCCCCATGGATTCGGGTGGAGAATATTCATTGCGGCGGAGGGCAATTTCGGCCCCAGAGTGTGTGTGCATGTATAAATTCAACTAAATCAGCAATCTCCTCAACAGAAAGCAATGTCTCAAGCTACAATTCCCAACTTTCTCTGCTGTTCATCTCTATAGGTTAGCTATTTGCTCTGATCAATATTAACCTTGTACAATTGTTTAAACACTTGGAGCCCCATCCAAAATCTTATAAGAAATCTTTCCTTCCCTTCCTACCCCTCCTGCACGACATCATTTGACATAGAAAGCAGACAAAATGGAAGTCTACAAGATTCCTCCACAGGATAGCTTTTTTCCACGGCTGTGTTTATTTAAAAATGTATTTTAAGGCATCAATAAGAGAGCTGATATCACAATAAAAATGATAAATATGTATAGAAATCAAATCTATTACAAAAATGCAACCTACAAATAGCACAGAAATAGAGAAAACAAAAACTCACACATCAAATCAGCATTTCTAAAAATCATCCACAAAATGTCTTAGAAACAACTGCATTTGACTAGTTAAAATCATGTCAGGTGACCTTTCAACTGTGCTAAGTACATTGAAACACATCCCCAAACAATTTGCACACAATTTGTAAGCAGTACAGCAAATATATATTTTTTTAGGTTTCCACAGTGCACATCCAGGCTGGTGTTTGAATAAAGGTTAGAAATTGCACAGAATTTAAGTCATGTTGATAAGCAGCTCATTTTCACTGAAGATTCCCCCTTGCTCTTTTAAAAGTAAGTTGTGCCACAATTTAATACCACTATAAGGCAATGTTTGGAATATTTTGCATTTATTATTATGCTCTTAAAATTAGTACCTGTTGGTCTGGGTTTTCACAGAGAATATAGTAGAAATCTGACTAATAACATTCTTGGACCTCAGATCAAACACAAGATAAAGCATAATTGGAATAACATTAGATGAGGAAATAGTTACTCGGTGGAAAGATTAGTATATTGTAAATAATGCTGGGATAAGTAAATCACAAAAACTATGGCGCTAAACCAGAGCACCATTTTGTCGTCATGCACTCTGCTGCCTTTTATGTAAAACAAAATCTGCAATGCTCCTTAAACCATTTCATAATTATAAAATAATGTTTTTATAATGGGCCGTAAATTGCGGTCTCTCCGGGTGCGTACGATGTGTGCACGCACCCGAAGAAGTCCCGCAAATTCTGGGTTTAAGCGGCACTTCGCAATCGCCTAAACCCGGCACTTATGATCTGTCAAAATTTCTTTAAACAGAGCGTACGAATGCGAAAGTAAAGGGCCTCCGCGGCAGAGAGTTGTACTATTTGCCCAACTCCTGTCCAAAGAGTGGCCTGCTTTTACCAGCGTAAGAGTTTCAAAAGAGAGCGAGTTTCGAGAGTGTGTGAGCGTTTCAAGAGATAGAGATAGAGAGAGCGCGCGCTTCGAGAGAGAGAGAGAGAGAGAGAGAGAGAGAGAGCATTTCAGGAAAGAGAGAGCGAACAAACATTTCAAGAGAGAGAGAGTGAGATTCAAGAGAGAGCGAGCGAGCGACAACTGTGAGCTACAACAAGAAATCTGCATGATGTCCTGGAGGGGTCAAGGACAGAGTCTATATGGCTAGAGTTAAGAAATAATGAGGTGCCATTACACTACTAGGCATATTTTATAGGCCACCAACTAGTGGGAAAAACTTGGAGGAGCAAATTTGCAGAGAAAAATAGAGAGAGATGCAAGAACTAGAGACTAGTGATAATGGGGGACTATATCTTAATATAGACTGGGATAGTAATAGTGTAAAGGGCAGAGAGGGGGAAGAATTTCTGAAGTGTGTTCAAGAGAACTTTCTTGATCAGGATGTTTCCAGCCCAACAAGGAAGGAGGCATTGCTGGATCTGGTTCTGGGGAATGAGGTAGGTCAAGTGGAGCAAGTTTCAGTCGGTGAACATTTAGGGAACAGTAATCAGAGTATCATAAGGTTTAGATTAGTTATGGAATAAGACAGGTAGCAAATTAGAGTAAAAATACTTAATTGGAGACCAATTTCAGTGGGATGAGAACGGATCTGGCCCGGGTAAATTAGAATCAAAGATTGGCAGGTAAAACTGTAGAAGAACAATGGGCTGCCTTTAAAGAGGAAATAGTTCGGGTACAGTCAGGGTACATTCCCACTAGGGGGAAAAGTAGGGCAACTAAATTCAAAGCTCCCTGGATGCCGAAAGAGATAGAGTAAGATGAAACAGAAAAAGAGCACGTAGGACAGATGTCAGTTCAAGAATACATCTGAGAATCAGGCTAAATATGCAAAGTTCAGAGGAGGCATGAAGAAGAAAATAAGAGGGGCAAAGAGAGGGTACGAGAATAGAATGGCAGCTAACAAAAAAGGTAATCCAAAAGTCTTCTATTGGAATATAAATAGTAAACAGGTTGTATGAGGAGGGATAGGGCCGATTAGGGACCAAAAAGTAGACCCATGCATGGAGTCAGAGGGTATGGCTGAGATACTAAATGAGTATTTTGCATCTGACTTCACCAAGGAAGATGATGCTGCAATAGACATAGTGAAGGAGGATTTAGAGGCAATACTGGATGGGATAAAAATTGATAAAGGTGAGGTACTGGAAAGATTGGCTGTACCTAAATAGATTAGTCACCAGGACCGGATGGGATGCATGCTAGGATGTGGAAGGAAGTGAAGGAAGAAATCACGGAGCTCCTAGCCATAATCTTCCAATCCTCTTTAGAAAGGGGGCTAGTGACAGAGGACTGGAGAATTGCAAATGTTATACCTTTGTTCAAAAAAGGACGTAAAAATGGAAAACCATGTTTTACCAACTTGGTCGAGTTTTTTGATAAGGTAACAGAGAGGCTTGATAAGGGCAATACGGTTAACGTGGTGTACATGGATTTTCAAAAGGCGTTCGACAAAGAGCCACATAACAGGCTTGCCAGCAAAGTTGAAGCCCGTGAAATAAAATGGACAGTGGCAGCATGGATACGAAATTGGCTAAGTGACAAGAAACAGAGTAGTGGTGAACGTTTGATTTTCGGACTGGAGGAAGGTATACAGTGGTGTTCCCCAGGGGTCAGTTCTAAGACCACTGCTTTTCTTGATATATATTAATGATTTGGATGTGGGTGTACAGGGCACAATTTCAAAATTTGCAGATGACACAAAACTTGGAAGTATACTGAACAGTGAGGAGGATAGTGATGGACTTCAAGAAGACAGACAGGCTGGTGGAATTGGCAGACACGTGGCAGATGAAATTTAATGCAGAACAGTGCAAAGTGATTCATTTTTGTAGAAAGAATGAGGAGAGGAAATATAAACTAAAGGGTACAATCCTAAAGGGGGTGCATGAACAGAGACGTAGGTGTATGTGCACAAATCATTGAAGGTGGCAGGACACATTGAAAAAGCAGCTGAAAAAGCTTACCGGCTTCATGAATAGAGGTATAGAGTACAAAAGCATGGAAATTATGAAGAACCTGCATAAATAACTGGTTCGGCCTCAACTGGAGTAGTGTGTCCAATTCTGGGCACTACACTTTAGGGAGGATGTAAAGGCCTTGGAGAGGGTGCAGAAAAGATTAGCAAGAATAATTCCAGGGATGAGGAACTACAATTACGTGGATAGACTGGAGAAGCTGGGGTTGTTCTCCTTAGAGCAGAAAAGATTGAGAGAAGATTTGATAGAGATGTTCAAAATCATGACGCGTCTGGACAGAATAGATAGAGGGGAACTGTTCTCATTGGCAGAAGGGTCGAGAACCAGAGGACACAGATTTAAGGAGATTGGCAAAAGAACCAAAGGCGACATAAGAAAAAACGTTTTTACACAGCGAGTGGTTAGGGTCTAGAATGCTCTGCCTGAAAGGGCGGTGGAGGCAGACTCAATCGCAGCTTTCAAAAGAGAGTTGTATAAGTAACTGAAAGAAAAAAAATTGCAGGGTTACAGAGAAAGGGACTAGCTGAGGTGCTCTTGCAGAGAGCCAGCACGGGCTTGACAGGCCAAACAGTCTTCTTCCGTGCTGTAACCATTCTATGATTCTATGAATATAGGCCTAGTCTCCTCAATTTCTCATCATAGAAGAATGCCCCATTCCCTGGAATCAGTCTGTGAACCTTTGCTGCACTCCCTCCAAGGCAAGTATATCCTTCCTTAGGCGGTCGTAGGCCTTCTCCTTGAACTGCTGCAGTCCTTATGCTGATGGGGCTCCCATGGTGGTGTTAGGTTGAGAATTCCATGATATTGACCCTGCAAGCAATATCCTAACTGATAGAGTGGTGTAAGTTGGGTAAGCAGGTGGTAGCTTACCAAAATGCTGTACTAGTAAGCTGCGTAATTTTAACTGTGTAGAATTTAACAATATTTCGCAAAGATTCCTGGTACCTTTCCCCTGCAGAGGAGAAGAATCCCTTTCTGGACTTTTAAAATGGAAGGAAAACTTCGGGACACAAATGAGTTTTAAAGGGGGCGACGAGGCCTGCAGGGGATACATTCATGGAGACACACCCCCCCCCCCCCCCTAGTGTTTGGACTCATAGGAAAGGGAATTTAATTTGGAACTATCTACCAGAAAGTTTGAAATCCTAATGTGCACCTAAAGAAACTACAAACTTTAATCGAATTTGGGATTTTTAAAAAGGTGAATATTGGGTCTGCAAGAAAAGGGGTGGGGTCAATCTCTAAAGGGCCAGTTTGGACATTGGAGCTAATCAAATTGTCTGGGAACTGTTTACCCTCGAAACTTGCCCCTAGAAAACATTAGCATTCAAACAATCGACCATGGAACAAACATTATCACCCCACCCAGAAGACCCAAATATCACATACATATTCCAACACCTTTTTAACAAGCATAGAAATATCTGGCTCAGGCCAGACTAGCACAATGGACAAGAGCTCATCAACTTCGAAAAGCCTATTAACGCCAGATTAAAACCACTTAATCAAGCTGCAAAATCGAAACAAAGAGCTGGGGCTAGATTTGGTGGGAGATAAGGAAGCCTTTTTGGGGTATATCTATTCCCAGTTTTACCAGGAAAATAAACAGACTCGAACACAGACAGACACAAGCAGCTGGAGCTGGGGAGTGAAGAAATGGAGTAGTGAAGGAAACTACAAGAAATCGTCATGGGCCGACCGAGCACAAGGCCCACGAAATGGAAGGTTGTCAGCAACCAAATTGACAACCACTCTACAATCTACTTCTGATTGACCCAACGGGTGAGAAATTACCAAAAAGGACTAACTAAAACTATTCCTAACCAAAGAAAGTGGGTACTTACCCCATACATCCAAAACGCAAGTTACGGCATGAACGGACGCACCCCAACCGAAGACTACGCAGTCCAAAGTCCTCTCCTCTGTCTGGGGTATGGCTCGCTTAAAAGGCCAAGTGCAGCGAACCCCGAAACAGTGATTCACCGGCAACGGTCTAAAAGGATTGGTGAGCATAGCCCCTGAACCCCCAGAGCTATAACTTAGTTAGTTTGGGGAATTGGGAGGGAGAGGCTGGGATAACTTGTGTAAATGTATCAGCATTCTCTTCTTTACCCCGTTTAGAGTTTGAGCTATATTCTTTTCCCCACAGGTTGTATTTTGACATTTTATTCAATGTATTGTACCCCTCAGTGTGTATTGGCATCACTATTCTGTGTGTGTTATTAAAGGTGTGACACAATAAAGCCATACCTGCTTCCTACCTTGAAACCGATTGTCTGTCCAAGTCTGTCACAGTCCCTTCATAATTCCAGTGTCTAGAACCAAGGGTGTGGGAGCGATTCGGAACCACTCATATAAGGTCAGAAGGGAAAGCTGACCCCCCCTGAAAATCACCCCTTACAACTGTTCAACTCCAACAGTACCCCAACAGAAGGAACAGCAGAAGAATGGGGATACAAACAAAGTAGTAATATATTGAAAATTTAGGAAAGATAAAAGTTCCAAATGTTGAAAACATATTAATGTATAGAATTTACAGAAACAAATAGGAGAAACCTAAACAAATAAATGGGTTATGGAAAAAAAAAAATCAAGAAAGTCAAAATGAAAATAGGAACAGAAATAAATGTCAAGTGGGCAATACATTTTTGGCAAATTATGTACTGAAGTTGAGAGATGTCAGTACCGGAGAGAGGAGCACTCAATCATTTTTGACATCCAGCATCAGAAGTCCAAAGTACAATCTGCAGAGGAAGGTTCCAACTACACTGACCCAACAACTTGCCTTAGCTTCGACCTCAGGAGAGTCTGAATTGTGTTGTTAGTGGCTTTAGTGCTGGTATAACAATTTTCTATCCACCCATTCTATGTCAGTTAAACTACAACAAGTGGTGGAACATCTATCATTTTCACTGACAGCATAAGCTAGCCGGTACAATTTGGGCCTCCTGGCTGGACCTCCTGCAGCGGCTGGAAAACTCGACACAACCTGGACCTCCCGGGACGACCCGTCGTGACTTGGGCCACAAGACTGGACCTCCTGCAGTGGCTGGACGCGACCTGGACCTCCCGCAGTGATTGGGCGACTGGACCTGGCTATCGGGCATCCACCTCCTCCCCATCTGGATCTCTCCTTCCCCGCTGATGGCCTGATCTCCTCTCCTTCTCCAGCACGTGGTGAGTACAATGGCTGTGATCCCCCTGCCCTCCCATTCTGAACCCAGTGCACTGTTGGCCCCACCGCCCCCCACCCCCCTCCAATGCCTGCCCCCAACCAAGCCTTGGACCACCTACCACAAAGGGCGCTACCCAGCGCCAAGCCTGCGGCCAACACCTCGCTGTAGGCAATTAGGACCATATAGCAGTGCCTGGTCTCCAATCGTCCTGGACCCCCTTGCCACTGGACCATGACCTCGCTCAGCTAAGCCAGTGTGGTAGCTGGTGTGCAACGATCACCCCATGTTAAAAGAAATCACGCACAGGTATCTTCCACTCCTCTAACATGAAGTTCCAGACCTGGAACGTCAGGACCCTCATGGACATCGCCAATAGCGACAGACCGGAATGCCGCACCGCCATAGTTGCCCGGGAACTTAGACACTTTGATAGCGACATCGCAGCCCTAAGCGAAAACTGGCAGGCAGTGGAAGGCCAGCTCAAGGAACAAGGTGGAGGTTACACCTTTTTCTGGAAAGGGAAACCAGAGGCAGAATGCCGCCTCCACGGAGTCGGCTTCACCATCAAAAACAAGCTGTTCGACCGCCTCAAAGACTCCCCCTACAGGACTAACGAACGCCTCACGACGTTTTGACTCACCCTATCCCGGAACCAGTGCGCCACAGTCATCAGTGCTTACGCCCCAACACTCGATGCAACAGATGAGGCCAAAGAAGGTTTTTACTCCAACCTCAAAAAATCCCTGACCTGTGTCCCCGCGGGCGACAAACTGATCTTCCTCGGTGACTTCAACGCCAGGGTCAGCAAGGACACAGACCTCTGGGGAGGCGTGATTGACAGAGAGGGGGTAGGGAAAGCCAACTCCAGCGGTAACCTACTCCTGACAAAATGTCTAGAACATGAACTTGTCATCACCAACAACTTGTTCCGCCAGAGGGACAAATACAAGGCATTGTGGCAACATCTTCGCTCCAAACACTGGCACCTGCTCGACTATGTCATCGTCCGAGCCAGGGATCGCAAGGATGTGCACATCACCTGTGCCATAACAGGAGCTGATGACTGCTGGATGGACCACTGCCTAATCCGATCCATCATTGATATCAACATAGACCAAAGCGAAGGGGGCAGCAGAAGCAGTGTCACAACAAAGTCAATGCCGGGGCACTTAAGGACCCAGCTAGGGGAGCCCTTTACAGTCAGCGCCTCACAGCTAACCTGGCGTGCCTTGATGACCCCGAGATGCAGAATGTCCACAGCATTTGGTCTGCCCTCCAGGTCTCCATAACCAGTGTCTGCAAGCAGACGCTCAGTCACTCAACCAGAAAACACCAGGACTGGTTTGATGAGAATGATCAGGAGAGTCAAGAAGTAATAGACTGCAAGCACAGGGCGTTTGAGCCTTAAAACAGCAACCCAACTTGGGAGCAGCAAAGCAGCATTACAGACGGCTAAAGGCTAAGGTCCAACAAAAAACCCGGGACCTAAAGAACAGGTGGTGGATGGAGAAAGGACAGGAGATACAGCAGCTGGCCGACAACCATGATGTGCGAGGTTTCTTCACCGCAGTCAAGGCCACATACGGACCAAACTCCCAAGGCCCTACCCCACTCCTGGCTAAGAAAGGGGAAACACTCATCAAGTACACCGAGGCAGTCAGGGCACGCTGGAAGGAACATTTCGAAGATCTCCACAATCGAGACTCTGCCTTTCACTCGAGTGTTCTCGACTCCATTCCGCAGCACGCTACCCGCCACCACTTCAGTGAGACCCCCAACACTGCACGAGGTAGAAAAAGCCATAAGACAGCTAAAAAAACAAGGCTACGGGAGCGGGATGGAATCCCTGCTGAGGCACTGAAGTATGGCGGAGAGGCACTACTGACACGAATACACGCCCATATCTCTCATCTGGAGGGAGGAGAGCATGCCGGGAGATCTCAGAGATGTAGTGATCGTGACCATCTTTAAAAAAGGGGACAAGTCTGACTGCGGCAACTACAGAGGAATCTGCCTGCTATTAACCACTTAGAAAGTCGTCGCTAGAGTCCTCCTCAACCGACTTCTCCCCGTGGCGGAGGAGCTCCTCCCGGAGTCGCAGTGCGGATTTCGTCCACTCCGGGGCATAACGGACATGATTTTTGCAGCGCGACAGCTGCAAGAAAAATGCAAGGAGCAGCGCCAGCCCTTATACATGGTCTTCTTCGACCTTACAAAGGCCTGTGACACGGTCAATCGCGAAGTCTATGGAGTGTCCTCCTCCGTTTCGGATGCCCCCAAAAGTACGTCGCCATCCTCCGCCTGCTCCACGACGACATGCAGACCGTGATCCTTACCAACATATCCATCACAGACCCAATTCATGTCTGGACCGGGGTCAAGCAGGACTGCATCATCGCCCCAACCCTCTTCTCAATCTTCCTCGCTGCCATGCTCCACCTCACAGTTGATAAGCTCCCCGCTGGAGTGGAACTAAACTACAGAACCAGTGGGAAGCTGTTCAACCTTCGCTTTCTCCAGGCCAGGCCCAAGACCACTCCAACCTCTGTCGCCGAGCTACAGTACACGGACGACGCCGGCGTCTGTGCACACAGAGGCTGAACTCCAGGACATAGTCGACGTATTTACCGAGGCGTATGAAAACATGGGCCTTATGCTAAACATTAGTAAGACAAAGGTCCTCCACCAGCCTGTCCTCGCCGCACAGCACTGCCCCCCAAACATCAAGATCCACGGCGTGGCCCTGGACAATGTGGACCACTTCTCCTATCTTGGGAGCCTGCTATCAACAAGAGCATCATAGACGACGAGATCCAACACCACCTCCAGTGCGCCAGTGCAGCCTTTGGCCGCCTGAGGAAAAGAGTGTTTGAAGACCTGTCCCTCAAAACTGTCACCAAGCTCATGGTCTACAGGGCCATAGTAACACCCGCCCTCCTGTATGGCTCAGAGACGTGGACCATACACAGCAGCCACCTCAAGTCGCTGGAGAAATACTACCAGCGATGTCTCCGCAAGATCCTGCATATTCCTTGGGAGGACAGATGCATCAACATCAGTGTCCTCGTCCAGGCCAACATCCCCAGCATTGAAGCACTGACCACATTTGATCCGCTCCGCTGGGCAGGCCACATAGTTCACATGCCAGACAGGAGACTCCCAAAGCAAGCGCTCTACTCGGAACTTGTCCATGGCAAATGCGCCAAAGGTGGACAGAGGAAACGTTACAAGGATACCCTCAAAGCCTCCCTGATAAAGTGCAACATCCCCTCTGACACCTAGGAGTCCCTGGCCATAGACCGCCCTAAGTGGAGGAAGTGCATTCAGGAGGGCGCTGAACTCCTCGAGTATCGTCGCCGAGAGCATGCGGAAATCAAGCGCAGGCAGCTGAAGAAGCGTGCGGCAAACCAGGCTCCCTGCCCACCCTTTCCCGCAACGACTATCTGTCCCACCTGCGACAGAGACTGTGGTTCTCGTCTTGGACTGTAAAGCCACCTAAGAACTCATGTTAAGAGTGGAAGCAAGTCTTCCTCGATTCCGAGGGACTGCCAATGATGATGATTCCATGTAAACCCTGTTGTTGGGTTGGGTGGAGATTGAGAGGGTAAGGAGAGCTTCACATCTGCATACACCTTACCAGTGAAATGACATGATAGAAAAGAGCTGAGTTACCCAATGGCTCAGTGATTAACTGAACTCCATGATGCAGCACTAGCCATACAGAAGAAGAAGGAGTCACCTTCAAACCTTAACCTGGGTTGAATTAACTGATCTTAACTGTGGTAGCAACATGTGATAAGACAATTTGTTTCAGTGTCCCCAGGATAGAGAGAGAAGATGAAACAGACAGGGCTTTTTCTCCTGATAGTTAACCCATGACTCACAAAGCAGACAGGAACTGTACTCTAGCACAAATAATTTCCTTTGAGAGAGGAGCAGAGGAGAGGAGAGGGAAGCAGATATCGAAGTTAATTTTGCTTTTGGAAATAACTACGTAGCGTGAAAGGCATAATTTTATGGAATTCTCTATTACATTAGGTCCCAACAAATTTAATTACTGTATTATCTGTGTGAGGTTACTCATTCTTTTAGCAGATAATATTTCAACACCCCTGCATACTGCTCAGAGTTATGAGTCATTTCCTGCTTTTTTTCCCAATGTGACACAACTGAATGAAGAAAGGTCAAGCAGTAATACAGTAGGTGCTATATTTCATTATATTAATTAGTATTAAATGTATTGTAGGTGAGGAGAAATGTTTTATCAAATTTTAGGTCATCCCAATACAATTCTTTTTCCCAATGTTCAACCTTTGCTACTAGTACAATGTGTTTTACAAGTTGGTTTCAATTTTTTGAATTACTAACAACAAAAGTGGAGTTCCTTAGAAATTCAGACAATGCTCCATTCAAGTGTGCACACGCCACTTTATCCTACTGATGCAAGAGCAACTCCCAAGAGTGAACGCTACTAATTACCATTCAGATTGAAAAAAATATTATTTTTTTTTAATTTTAAACCAATGATATGCAACAGAAATATAAAAAAAGAAAAAGAAAATGATACCTGTATATAAGGTGTTCAGGGAAGATAGGGAAGGAAAGAAAGCAGGTGGGGTTGGCAGGATTGATTAAGGAGAATATTACAGTGCTGGAGAGAGAGAGGATGTCCTAGAGGGGTCAAGGACAGAATCTATTTGGTTAGAGTTGAGAAACAATAGAGATCCCATTACACCACTAGGTACATTCTATAGGCCACCAACTAGTGGGAAGGATATAGAGGAGCAAATTTATAGGGAAATTCTAGAGAGGTGCAAGAACTATAGAGAAGTGATAATGGGGGACTTCATCTATCCTAATATAGACTGGGATAGTAATACCTGTAGTGTAAAACACAGAGAGGAAATAATTTATTAAGTGTGTTCAGAACTTTCTTGGTCAGTATGTTTCCGGCCCAACGAGGAAGGTGGCATTGTTGGATCTGGTTCTGGGGAATAAGGTGGGTCAAGTAGAGAAAGTGTCAGTCGGGGAACATTTAGGGAACAATGATCACTGTATCATAAGGTTTAGACTAGCTAATAAAAAAAAGACAGGAAGCAATCCAGAGTAAAAATACTTAATTTGAGGAAAGCCAATCTCAGTTTGAGAATGGATCTGGCCCAGGTAAATTGGAATCAAAGATTGGCAGGCAAAACTGAATAATGGGCTGCCTTTAAAGAGGAGATGATTTGGGTACAGTCGAGGTACATTCCCACGAGGGGGAAAGGTAGGGCAACCAAAGCCAGAGCTCCCTGAATGACAAAAGAGATAGAGAGTAAGATGGTGTGTCAGGTTGAGAATACAAGTGAGAATCAGGCTGAAAATAAAATGTTTGGGGGGGGGGGGGGGGGGGGAAGGGGGGAGTAAGAGGGGCAAGGAGAGAGAGAGAATAGATTGGCAACTAACATAAAAGGAAATCCAAAAGTCTTCTATAGGCATATAAAAATTAAACGGGTAGCAAGAGGAGGGGTGGGGCCGAATAGGGATCAAAAAGTAGACCTACGCATGAGTATTTTGCATCAGTCATTATCAAGGAAGAAGATGCTGCCAAAGTCATAGGGCTGGATTTTCAGTTATCTATAGCCTCAGTTAATGGCCAGAGGGGGCACTACTGCGAGTGTTAGAGCTTAACGACCGAACGCACAGCTTTTAGCTCCCCAACGGAAAATTCATTAGAAGCTCACCGGGGCGCAAACCGCTAGTGCCTGGCTGAAGATCATTCCGATCATGGCATATTCCTGGTGCAACGCGCATGCTTGCGCCTCGGTCACTAAATTTGGTGCATGCGCCTCATAGAAAATTATTCTATAGTTGTTCACTTTACTGGAGACCAAGCAGTGCCTAACAGTAATACATTCTAACATAGCATCAGCTTCAAGTAACCACAGTTGTCCTCAAAATATATCGTACAGCAGCACTTTTAGTATAAATTCTTTCTACTCACACTATATATCTGTTCAAATATTCACCATTGTTTTTGACAGAGCATGATGAATCACATTTAATCTTCTTAAATGGTCCAATTCCATGTTCTTCTTACATTTTAAGAAACCACACACTGTATATAATATGAGTACCATGGCTATGTAGAAGCAAGAATCTGCCTGTTCTCACCAATAGACGTTCGACAACATCTGCATAACTTGCAAAGTGCAAAATGCATTCTGCATTCCAGCTCCCCACTCCCCTCAATTTAGATTTCTGGTATATTCTTCTCTTAGAAATTTGGAATGTATAACTTGTTCTTTAGAAAAACAGTATAAATTCAACCCATCTGTTCATTCCAGAATGTTAAAATGAGCAGCACTGACCAAGAGATTTTATCAAGTTCAGTGTAAATAATGGCCAACTTACTACAGTAATACCATAATCAAATGAGACAATTACAAAGCCTTTGCAGAATTACTAGCTAATTATTTCACATTTGCAAAGCCTTAGGTTGACATCTGATTAATACATTTGACATGGCTCAACATAATCACATTAAAGATGTGCAATTGTGAACAGCATTTCAAAATATCCTTTATAAGCCAGTTAAGCAATTTTATAATCAACAGATTAACTGGAATCCTCTGATGCACAAATAACTTCTCCCACTCTTTCCCTTTCTCTTTCCTTCACCCGAAGACACTAGTATAGAAATTTGATTGTGCCTGAAAATGCAGGGACTATTGGAAATTCGTGCTGGCAATTCATTATGAGAATGGTGTGCAGCCAACGTTACCGATGCTGCTTATTGGCAGTGCGCATCATTGGGGGAAGGGGGGCGGGGGGAGGAGATTGGCCATTAGTGATGTCACTTTAAGGCAGCCTGCACCTCTTAAAGGGGAGGTGTACTGTAGCTGCAGGCAGCAGTTTGAAAATGCGCATCATCATTGGAAGAGTTTCATATATCCCCTGCAGATCTTTAGACACTGCTTTAGAGGCTCTCACTCAGACAGTCGTCAGGAGGAGGGAGATCTTGCTCCCCTCGAGAGATTGGTGGTGGGGGGGGCAGTGCTGCAGAAAACTCTCCAAACAACATAAGCATAGACAGTGGAAAGATGTGGTTCAGGAGGTGAATGCCAGGAGATTAGCTCCCAGGAGCTGCCTGCAATGCCGAAAGAAGTGTAATGACATCACTGGGATTGTCAAGGTAAGGCTCCTAACTCTCAGTTCACACCTGCATCCCCATAACTTTTTACCCTTCCGTGCCCTTCCTTACGTCACTTCACTTCCACAAATCACTGCACCACACATCACCTACTCTCAGCACTATTGGAACCCTTGCTTCCTCGCTTCTGACATCTTGTACGCAACATTTGCATTATTGAACCCAGACAGTCACAAAACAGCTCACAAGGTTACCACTAATACACTCCCTTCTTCCTTGCAGGAGAAGGTCGCGCACAACATTAGAGAGCAAGCAGCAACCAGAGGGCAAGGCCGCCTACACATCCTGTCTCCTCTGGATAAGCAGGTCCTGGAGATGACGTCAAGGAGGTGGGTCGTGGCTGTGGATAGGGGTAGCCTCTGCTCTCCCTTCACACTGCAGCTAACCCTTGACCCTTTCTTCCAATGAAGGTGCAGAGAATGTACAGGGCTCTGTGGCAGTTGAAGAAGAGGGGTTCAGCCTTCCAGAAGACACATCACTTGATCTGACCAAAGCAAGCTTCAGTTCAGAGACTAGCAACACATGCCCATTAGAGGATAGGCAACATGCGAATCACCGGGCACAAGTGTGCATGAGCTAGGGCAGGGAATACAAAGGCACACGAGCCAGCTTGCCAGAGGGAAAGATCAAATCGTAGCCCTGCCACAGATGATTCAATTGTTGACCTCAAAGGCATAGACTATTGAAGGCGGCTGATGGTGATACACCAGGAAATGCTAAGTGCACTCAGAAGTCTGCCAATGAGCTTATGCACAATGGAGAAGTTGAACTCCAACTTATGCCGGATTTTCACACAGTGCATGAAGACCATGCTGTTAACCATGGAGCGAGTGATCAGCTTCATGAACAATACAGTGGTTCTGTATAAATCTGGAGAAATCTCAATTTCAGATTCCACAATAACTAACAGGGACTGTAATGAAATTAGCATTAATAGTTATGGGTTTAAGTTTGTATTATGTAACTGTTACCCAATGCACGTGATTCTTCAATAATGATGCTTTTAAACTAGTGTAATATGCCTTGGGTAGGCACGATTAGATTTAAATTGGAAGAAAGGAAGGCGCGGGGGCCTTGCTTGGCCAAATTAAAGATGCTTTCCAGCAGAACAAAATGGACAGGTTGTCTGTGGGAACAGAACTAGAGGAATTCATGTAATTCCAGGGTCTGAGATGTAAGCCCTTCGACCCTTAAATGAAGCCTGCCCACCTGGCTGTACCTTCCACCACTTGCTCCGCTCAGACTGCCATGGTGGCATTGTGGCTCTAATCAGCAAATCACGCCTTGGTCTGTCCCGCTACTCCTCCGGTGTAATGTATGCACCTGTGAGTATGCTCACAGGTTGGTCGAGCTGTTGAGTTGAGTGGCTTAGCCAGTCACGTTTTGTTCACAAGACTCAATAAAACCCCAGCCAGTTGCGTTCAGGGGGTCCACGATGATGCAGGTGGTTGTGAGCCTGGTGGATGAACTGGTAATGTGTAGTGTAATTGTTAAACCTTTGCTAATAAACCAACTAGTTCTTAATAGCAATGTGTTGCTATGAATTCTTAAGCAAAGAACCCATGAAGCAAATACATTAAATCTGGCACTTGCTCCTCCTTTGAGCATCTCACCTTATTCCACCCCTCTCACCTCTCATTTAAAATTCTCAGTCTCTACCGCCCAGCCAAGTACCATAAAATTATTACCGATATATCTTCACTACTTTCCTCCCTCAGCACTAAACGACTTCTCATTCTCGGTGATTTCAATCTCCATCTCAATTCATCATGCTCTCTTCTCCGAGTTCACTAGCCTCCTATCCTCCCTTAATCTCTGCCTCCATGTAAACTCCCCATCCCAAATTCACAGCCACCCCACGACCTTGCCATCTCTCGTTGCCTTGCTACTTCTATCGTGTCCTCACTACTCCTATCGTGTCAATCACAGATAAGGCCATCTCTGACCACTTCCTCATATTGCTCTTCACCTACATCTCCCTTCCACCCATCCCCCACACCCCTACCTCCTCTTGTGTCTGCCACCTGGAAAAAAATTCTCTCCCAACTCTCTTACAACTGCACTTATCAACTCCCAACTGTCCAGCCTTTGGCCCTTTATTCACCATGACATCTCTGCAGCTACCAATCTGCTCAACCACAACCTCATCACCACTGTTGTTGCCCTATTCCCTATTAATACAACTACTCTTTCTCACCCTGGTACTGCCCTCATCTTCACTCCCTTAAGTCCAAGGGACGCACACTTGAATGGATATGGCGGACAACTGGTTTAGCCATTCACCACCAGATCTGGCTGGACCACATAAAGCCCTGCTCACGCCTACCAAAATTGCTCACTATTCCAGAATCATTCAGGAATGCAAAGATAAACACCAGTGTGGAAATATGCAGGCTATGGCAACATAAAATGGAAAGACCCCCGAGAGTAAGGTTAAGGTGCCTTGAACATAAAATGAATTAACAATTGAAATTTGATTAGTCATGCTTCCTTAGCATCGCCAGTAACTAGAATATACTAATCATAAGGATACAGACAAAATATAATCAATGGGACAGAATATACTAATCAACAGGGTACAGACAAAATGTAATCAAGGAAATGGGACAGATTGTAACTTGAATAACCCAATCACCAGGGCACAGACAAATGTGTAGTCAAAGGAAATGGGCCAGATTATAGAATAGTATAAACCAGGAGGGGAAACCCCACCTAGGTAGTGAGAACTTAGGAGCACCACTCAGCAAAAGCAGGGACCAGGGAAGAAACCCTTGATGGAACAGTGAAGTAGGTGCCAGAGAAGAGACCCTTGACGGAACAGTGTTAGTACGGACCGGACCTATTGGGTAACTATGAAGTATAAGTAAAGAGTCTTGTACTTCTTCTGTATCAAACGAACATTAACGGTACCGCCATTGCCTAGTGTTTCATTTGGTATTTAACTCAAGAACCATTGCAGGCAACTACTAATCACACAACTAGCGAAATTGCCATTTGAGCAACAACCAGCTTTTATTTTCCACTGCTAACTGTCTTCTTCAACCCCTCTCCCCTGTCTCCACCCTCACCTCCGACAATAAGTGTGAGGAGCTCATGGACGTCTTTGACTCTACAATTGAGACCATCCATTCAGTTGCCTCTGCCATTTGCCTTCCTTCCCCTAGCCCACCAGGCCAAACTTTCTCTAACGATCCCTCCTACCCTAGCCCTGACCTCACATCTTTCTCCAGATTCTCTACGATCACCTCTCATGACCTCTCCGAGATCAACTTGTCCATGAGACCCACTTCTTGCTCCATCAACTATTCCCACCAAACTGCTGACCACCCAACTTCCTTTTCTGGCTCCCATCTTAGCTGACATTGTTAACAGTTCTCTTTCCTCGGATACTGCCCCCTTCCCTCAATCTGCGGTCATCATCCCTCTCCTTAACAAAATGCAACCTTTAACCCCTCTGCCCTCGCAAACAACCGCCTCATCTCCAATCTCCCTTTATTCTCCAAAGTCCTTGAATGTACAGTCGCCTTTCAAATCCGCGTCCATCTTTCCGCAACTACATGTTTGAATCCCTCCAATCAGGTTTCCGCCCCTGCCACAGTACTAAAACGGTTCCCACCAAAGTCACAAATGACATCCTTTGTGACTGTGACAAAAGCAAACTATCCCTTCTTCTTTACTTGTCTGCAGCCTTTGACATGGTTGACCACTCTATCCTTATCCAACGCCTCTCCATCATCATCCAGCTGGGTGGGACTGCACTGGCCTGGTTCCATTCCTATTTACCTAATCGTAGCCAGAGAATCACCAGCAATGGCTTCTCTTCCTGTCCCCACATGGTTACCTCTGGTGTCCCCCAAGGATCTATCCTTAGCACCCCTCCTATTTCTCATCTACATGTTGCCTCTTGATGACATCATCTGGAAACATAGCATCAGTTTCCACATGTACACTGATGACACCCAGTTGACATAGGATTACATAAGATACAAGATACAGAAACAGGCCATTCGACCCAACCAGTCCATGCTGCGTTTAAGCTCCACTCGAGCCTTTTCCCTTCTTTCCTCATCTAAATCTATCAGCATAACCCTCCATTCTCTTCTCCCTCATATGATGTCAGAGAGTCAGGATAAATGGTTCATTTTCAGGTTGGCAATCAGTAACCAGTGGGGTGCCGCAGGGATCAGTGCTGGGACCCCAACTATTTACAATCTATATTAACGATTTGGAAGAAAGGACTGAGTGTAATGTAGCCAAGTTTGCTTACGATACAAAGATGGGAGGAAAAGCAATGTGTGAGGAGGACACAAAAAATTTGCAAAAGGACATAGACAGGCTAAGTGAGTGGGCAAACATTTGGCAGATGGAGTATAATGTTGGAAAATGTGAGGTCATGCATTTTGGCAGAAAAAAAAAATCAAAGAGCAAGTTATTATTTAAATGGAGAAAGATTGCAAAGTGCTGCAGTACAACAAGCCCTGGGGGTACTTGTGCATGAAACACAAAAGGTTAGTATGCAGGTACAGCAAGTGATCAGGAAGGCCAATGGAAACTTGGCCTTTATTGCAAAGGGGATGGAGTATAAAAGCAGGGAAGTCTTGCTACAGTTGTACAGGGTATTGGTGAGGTCACACCTGGAATACTGCATGCAGTTTTGGTTTCCATATTTATGAAAGGATATACTTGCTTTGGAGGCAGTTCAGAGAAGATTCACAAGGTTGATGAGGGGGTTGACTTATGAGGAAAGGCTGAGTAGGTTGGGCCTCTACTCATTGGAATTCAGAAGAATGAGAGGTGATCTTATCGAAACATATAAGATTATGAGGGGGCTTGACAAGGTGGTTGCAGAGAGGATGTTTCCACTGATGGGGGAGACTAGAACTAGGGGGCATAATCTTAGAATAAGGGGCTGCCCATTTAAAACTGAGATGAGGAGAAATTTCTTCTCTCAGAGGGTTGTAAATCTGTGGAATTCGCTGCCTCAGAGAGCTATGAAAGCTGGGATATTGAATACATTTAAGACAGAAACAGACAGTTTCTTAAACAATAAAGGAATAAGGGTTTGTGGAGAGCAGGTAGGGAAGTGGACCTGAGTCCATGATCGGATCAGCATAATTGCGTTGAATGGCGGAGCAGGCTCGAGAGGCCGTATGGCCTACTCGTGCTCTATTTCTGATGTTCTTAAGTTATTAAGGATGCTTTAAATATATATTACAATCAACAATTCAGAGTTACAATAGAAACTAGGCCATTTTTACTGATTTCAGTATGATAGCATGAAGGAGAAAAGCAGAGCCAAGTTCTGAGGACTTTACCTCACTAGCACTTCTCTCGACCCCTCCACGGTCCTTAAATTGTCAGACTGCTTTTCCTACATCCTGTTCTAAATGAGCTGAAATTTTCTCCAATTAAATATTGGGACGACCACTGTTTCAGTCCCCACCACAAACTCCGTTCCCTAGCCACTGACTCCATCCCGCTCCCCAACATCTATCTGAGGCTGAACCACACTGTTCGCAACCTTGATGTTATATTTGATCCTGAAATGAGCTTTCGACCACATATCTGCAGTATAACGACGACCGACTATTTCCACCTACGTAACATCGCCCATCTCCACTCTTGCCTCAGCTCATCCACATGCCTTTGTTACCTCTAGGCCTGACTATTCCAACGTACTTCTGGCTGGCCTCCCACATTCTACCCTCCGTAAACTCAACTGCCAATGTCCTAACTCACACCAAATCCCGTTCACCCATCACACCTGTGCTCGCTGACCTACATTGGCTCCCGGTTAAGCAAAGCCTCAATTTCAAAATTCCCATCCTTGTTTGTAAATCCCTCCTTGGCCTCATCCTCCCTATCTCTAATCTCCTTCAGCCCTGGAACCCCAAGATATCTGCGTTCCTCTAATTCTGCCCTCTTGAGCATCCCTGATTATAATCGCTCAACCATTGGTGGCCGTGCCTTCTGTTGCCTAGGCCCTAAGCTCTGGAATTCCCTGCCTCAACCTCTCTTCTCTCCTTTAAGACGATCCTTAAAACCTACCTCTTTGACTAAGCTTTTGGTCCCCTGCCCGAATTTCTCCTTTTGAGTCAAATTCTGTGTCTTATAATACTCCTGTGAAGTGCTTTGGGATGTTTTACTACGTTAATGATGCTATATTAATACAAGCTGTTGTTGTTGTTGCTGGGATAAGAGGCAAAAGGACTGTAAGATTGTTATGAAATACATACTAGTTGCTTTTTTTGAATTATTGTTGATATCATATAACCATTAATATCTTATGATCATCAGTAATAGATTTATAATCGTGTGTAAGAATTAAATGTCGAAGTGTATAATCATCAACTGTTTGCAATGATAACCTAAATTATATAGGACATGTAACCCTTTATCTTACACTGAAATGTCTACGGGGGCGAATTTGTGCCACGCCCCGTTTGGGGCGCATAATTTAAATTATGTGAAAGTTTATTGCCCGGTGCAAGGTATTAGTAAGTGTCGCGGAATTCAGGTCTTTAACTGTGAAAAATGTCCGGGATGCTATCGGAGGTGCTTTGCGCGTCTGCGGGGCGAAAGTAGGGTGATGTGAGTCAGCGCCGCGCTGACAACATGAGCACGGCACTGGTGACATTGTCACTTTGACCTGTCACAATGTCCCTTCCTTTCAATTAAAGGGGAAGGCCGCTGCGCACTCTGCATTCCTTTGGCGGCCGCCATTGGGCCAACAAGGACACCATCGACCGAGCTAACAGCCTGGCACCCATAACGGAGGCGAGGGCCGCCATTGTGGGGCCGACAGAAGAGTCAACTGACAGAAAAATATGGCAGCCCACGGCACAAACGACCTCCACTTTGACATCAGCCGGCACCATCTTTGCCGCCCACTGGCCAATTTACCCTGCGGGGCGCAAAGGGGTTAGCGCGGGGCATTGAGGGGTTGGTGCGCACGACGATGACATCATCGACGTGTCCGCGCCAGCCCAAGGCAATTTCCCCGGAGGCGCCATCAACCCCGGAGGAACTAATGGAGCTATAAAAATGGGCAATTTCGCCCCTATGCGTAAGCTGTAACCAGACAACCTGTGGTGGGAAGAGACTGCCATTGTGCTGCGAACATGGCATCTTTATAATTGGATTTTGGATTTGGGTCTCAGCCAGTATTTGACTCAGGAGGACTCCATGGGGCAGTTTTTCGGCACCTCTCTATTCCGTTTTTCACCCTGGAGCGGCAGCAATGGGGGTGGGGGAGTGGGGAGATGTTCCGGCCGGGTGGTCAGCCTCCAGCACCCCACAGCGATCTTTGGGTCCAGTTTTGCAATGGCACGGAGCAGTACCACCCGGAAGGGCTGCGCCCGGCATGCAACACTGGCACGAGTTTTGACTCTTGCCTGACCAATATGCCCTGAAGCGTGCCCCGCAGTGGACACCTGGGAAATCAGGCGGTTACCAACAACAGAGAGGTAGGTAATGGACTTCTAAGGCAAGTGCGATTGTTTTTTCTTTTAATTGTTTTTGTGATTTGTGTTGTGGTGGCATGGGCAATGTTTTGGAAATGATTTTGTGGCTTTTTTTTTAATATAAAGGTTTAAAGGTTCTCCCCACCCCCCCCCCAACCCCCCGGCGTCTCTCGGAGCGCTCCCAGCCCAGTTCTTTAGCTTGGGGGTTTCCCATGCTTGTGTACAACGCCTCCCTTAGCACTGTGCCCCTGACTCAGGACCCAGCTGCCCAATGTTACTTACTGTTCCCGAGTGCAAACTTTACCACACCGCCACCATTACCGCCCCAAAAACATCAATACCGAAAATCCAGCCTATATAAGAACAAGGGTATAAGAAGAAGATCTGAAATGCCACAATGTGTAGAAAATATCAAGAGTAGAAGTTTTCAGAAAGACTAAGATTTCAGGAAGAATCAAGACACCCAGGAGGTGAAGAGAGACGAGAGACAAGAGACACGGTGCAGTTTACGCATGGTTGCGGCTTCTACCCAGAGTATTCAGGGTAATACAAGTCTCAATTATTCTCTGTACACTGCTGTTTGAATGCTATAATGTATTAGTCTTGCTTGTTCTGAATAAAGATAAACCACTGTCTCCAATGCGGGTCCAACCTCAAATCATTTGGAACCAGGTTCGCTCTGGGATCTTATAGTGCCCACCATGATGGAGCCTTTGGCAACGGCTCTGCCAATTTCCATGGCAGTTCACACTGATACCATTTTGGCTCTAGGGTCCAGCATTGGCAGAGTTTTCCAGAGCATCCCATCACTCCTACAGAACAGTAGAAGTACTGAGGTGCAGCCCCTGGTGAGCGGCATTGGTTCCATGAGAGATGCACCTGCTGTCCTCGTGCAGGTATAACAGCATGCCTACTCCCCCACCATCCACTCTGTCAGTGCCCATGTCAGTGTCACACAGCCAGCTGAGCCAGACTACCCGGCCAAAACAAGATGCTGCAATCCGAAACCAGGCTCTCATGCTCATCTACCATGGCCATCTGAAGTGACTTCAAAAGGAAGCTCAGCAGCCTTCCACCTCCATAGCTGTAGCAACTAGGGATCCACTTCACAGGATCACTAGGATACTCCATAGGAACACTGGTTCAGTGGTTTGTACAAGGGCAATTCTTAATTTGTAGTAAACTTTTTCTTTTTGAACTTGGTGTTCGTTTTTATATTTTCAGTAAAATGAGGACAACACTGGTGAGGTTGGACTGCAGGAAGGCGTTACTGGATATATTTCATAGGCCACCAACTAATGGGAAGGATATGGAGGAACAAATTTGCAGGGAAATTACAGAAAGGTGCAAGAAATATACAGTAGTGATAATAGGGGACTTCAACTATCCTAATATAGACTGGGATAGTGATAGTGTAAAGGGCAGAGAAGGGGAAGAATTTCTGAAGGTATGTTCTTGGTCAGTATGGTCCCAGCCCAACGATGAAGGTGGCATTGTTGGATCTGGTTTTGGGGAATGAGGTGGGTCAAGTAAAACAAGTGTCACCATGGGAACATTTAGGGAACAGTGATCATAGTAGCATATGGTTTAGATTAGCTATGGAAAAGGAGTAGGAGCCATCTAGAGTAAAAATACTTAATTGGAGGAAAATGGGTTGAGAATGGATCTGGCCCGGGTAAATTGGAATCAAAGATTGGAAGGCAAAACTATAAAGGCAGCCCATTGTTCAATTAAAGAGGTTTGGGTACATCGAGGTATATTCCCACAAGGGGTAAAAGTAGGGCAACCAAAGCCAGAGCTCCCTGGATGAAGAAAGAGAGAGTAAGATGAAGCAGACCATGCTTCAGTATGACAGATGTCAGGTTGAGAATACAATAACTTTTATTTATATAGCGCCTTTAACGTAGTAAAATGTCCCAAGGCGCTTCACAACAGTGTTACAAGACAAAACAGATACATTGACACCGAGCCACAAAAGAAGAAATTAAGGCAAATGACCAAAAGAGGTAGGTTTTAAGGAATGTCTTAAAAGGAGGAAAGAGAGGAAGAGAGGCAGAAAGGTTTAGGGAGGGAGTTCCAGAGGTTAGGGCCCAGGCAGCTGAAGGCACGTCCACTGATGGTTGAGCAGTTATAATGAGGGATGCTCAAGAGACCAGAATTTGAGGACGCAGACATTTTGTGGGGTTGTGAGACTGAAAAAGATTACAGAGATAGAGATAGAGATGGGCAAGACCATGGAGTGATTTGTAAACAAGGATGTGAATTTTGAAATCAAGGCATTGTTTAACTGGGAGCTAATGTAGGTCAGAAAGCACATAGGTGATCGGTAATCTTGACTTAGTGCGAGTTAGTACACGGGCTGCTGAGTTTTGGATGAACTCAAGTTTACGTAGTGTGGAATGTGGGAGGCTGGCCAGGAGTAAGTTGCAATAGTCAAGTCTAGATGTAACAGACATGAATGAGGGTTTCAGCAGCAGAAGAGCTGAGGCAGGGGTGGAGGTGGACAATGTTATGGAGGTGGAAAAAGGCGGTTTTTTTGTTATGCAGCAGATATGCGGCTGTAAACTCATTTCAAGGTCAAATATGACACCTAGGTTGTGAACAGTCCACCCTCAGATTGATGCTAGGGAAAGGGATGGAGTCAGTAGTTAGGGAACGCAGTTTGTGGCGTGGACCAAAGATAACGGCTTCGGTCTGCTCAGTATTTAATTGGAGAAAATTACAAGTGAGAATCAGGCTAAATATAGAAAGTTCAGAGGGGAAGTGAAAAATGAAATATGAGCAGAAAAGAGAGAATATGAGAATAGACTGGCCGCTAACATAAAAGGAAATCCAAGAGTCTTCTACAGGCATATAAATAGTAAATGGGTAGTAAGAGGAGGGGTGGGGCCGATTAGGGACCGAAAAGGGGACCTGCACACAGAAGCAGAGGGCAAGACTGAGTTACTAAATGAGTACTTTGCATCTATCTTGATCAAGGAAGAACTGGTTGCCAAAGTCATAGTGAAAGAGGAAGTAGTTGATTTACTGGATGGGATAAAAATTGATAAAGAGGAGGTACTAGAAAGGTTGGCTGTACTTAAAGTAGATAAGTCACCATGACTGGATGAAATGCATCCTCCGATGCCGAGGGAAGTAAAAGGTGGAAATTGTGGAGATACTGGCCACAATCTTCCAATCCAATCCTCCTTAGATATGGGGGGGGGTGGTAGTACCGGGGAGAGATCGGGGGTATATGTGCACAAATTGTTGAAGTTGGCAGGGCAGGTTGAAAAAGCAGTTAAAAAGGAATACTGGATTCTGGGCTTTATAAATAGAGGCATAGAGTACAAAAGCAAGGAAGTTTTGATGAACCTTGAGAAACATTGGTTTCCACTTTAGGAAGGATGTGAAGGCCTTAGAGATGGTGCAGAAAAGATTTAAAAGAACGGTTCCAAGGAAAAGGGACTTCAGTTACGTTGATAGACTGGAGAAGCTGGGGTTGTTCTCCTTAAAGCCGAGAAGATTGCGAGGAGATTTGATAGAGGTGTTCAAAATCATGAAGGGTCTGGATAGAGTAGAGAGAAATTGTTCCCATTGGCAGAAGGGTCGAGAACCAGAGGACACAGAAGAACCAAAGGCAACATGAGGAAAACCTTTTTAGGCAGTGAGTGATTACAATCTGTAATGCACTGACTGGAAGGGTGGTGGAGGCAGATTCGATTGTGGCTTTCAAAAAGGGAATTGAATAAATACCTGAACGAAACAATGCTGTAACCATTGATTTTATGATTCAGATGGTGATTGTGACCAGCTGCTCCCCCTCCTCATCCAGCCCCAAATGGCCAACACACCATCCATGAGAGCGAGATAATATTTGCAGGCAGACAAGCAGTCCAGCACCTACAAAAAGTTCTTCCCAGAGCTCACAATTTACTTGTGCAACAGAGAAAATTGCAGCAAAAAAAAAACAGCCTAGAAGTTGAACAGCAACCTAACAGAACAAACCAGCAAGTAGGTTATATGAAGAGGATGACCCCTTTAAATAACACTCCCGCAGAGTCCTTCTTGACTGTTAGCACTATAATTTGCTGGCCGAGTTTATCACATGGCGAGTCAGGTGTTTGGGCAGACCAATTTCACAAAAAAGGTCCTACAACCAGCGTAGGACTCTTAGTTTATTCTAACAACCTTTTTTCATGCTTCTTTGGGCACCTATGGGGAACCCTATTCTATTAGGCAGACTTGCTGGACGCATGCGCCTGCCATAACTGCCCATTTCATGCCTACAAACTTGGCAAAGCACGATTAAATTTCTACTCTACTGACTCATGCTAGCATACAGCTTCCCAGGTCTCGAAATACCAAGGGATAATTCCTCACATGAATCTATTCAAAACTACGGAGCAATTCTGTCCTCATCCAACACCCACTTTCCAGCATGGAGCCCCAAATACCACTCAAGAGCAGGAACCCATAATAATTTTTTTCGCCTCCGTTCAGAGCACCAGAGGCAATTTCAACATAGAGCGGAGTCTGAACCCAGCTTTGTGTGACTCAGCACCACACTAGGTAGTTATTTTACTCATTAAGCCATTGGGGTGCTCACATTTATTTTTATTCTCAAATATTTTCTGCGAGCAAGTTGTTTTGCAAACTCACCTGTTAAAAGGCCCTTGCCTCTCAGTCGATCCCGAATTTCTTGGTTACGATCTGGCTTTCTGATTGGGCTTGAGGACAGCTGATTCAGCTACAACATGGAAAACATCAGGCATTAGACCTAATTATCGTTTTCACTTTGTTCAAATTAATCAAATTTAAAACAATGACTTAGATTACTATTACTATGCATAGTGAAAATTCATGTTTCCTATTATTAAACTGACATTCAATCTTTCAAAAGGATGTCACTGTGAGTTGGGAAGGAAATAGACAGTTTCTGAACCGATAAGGAAATAAGGGGTTAGGGGGAGCTGGCAGGGAAGTGGACCCGTGTCCATGATCGGATCAGCCATGATCGTATTAAATGACAGAGCAGGCTCGAGGGGCCATATGGCTTACTCCTGCTCCTATTTCTTATGTTCTTATTAACAACGGTTGCAAAATGTTTTCACCCAACATGCATGTTTTTCATTGGGCTTTCGGCCTTCATAAGGTGCGTGTTGGAAAAGTTTTATTTCCTCCCCTCCCCCCTTCATCAAAACATTTTTGCCATGGATGGTGCCTTTTTAAAACTTGTGTTTTGTTTCACTAATAAACCTTTTCAAAATAGGAAATATTATTACATCTGCAAGGGGCCAGTATTAGGATTTCCAGTAACATGTATTTGGCATTGTTGAAATCCCATGACTTTGTAATCACAATGAATGCACAAAGTAACTGAATTTCACAGCCAAGTACTTACAGTAGTTAGACTACCCAAGACAAGTTTCACCAGCTGTTTGACATACGAAAAAGCTGGTGCACAGTTACTGTTCCGGATATGAGCACTGCAAGCATCTAGAATGGTCCGTATTGTCACTCGTGTGTACATCAGGTCTTCACACATATTCAGTAATACACTATTCAGGTGATCCCCAAGTTTGATTGGCTAAAAAACAAAGAAAATAAATGACTGCAGTTACTTTTTTTTTTTTAAATGGTACACACTGCACAGTTCACCTCTGAAAAATTTAAGTTCATGGAACAGAGGAATTTCAAGCATGCTACTTCATTGACAGGATATCCAAGATAATGGAAAAGTGGAATGAGCAGTCCAAAATTTCTAATGAGGAAAGAAAGATGGTACAGATTTCTAATAATGGACTAGAGAAAGACCCCTACACAAGGAACAAAAAGTCGATTGCAGAGATTGATGGAAAGAGCCAAAGATCTTTCACTGGGAAAGAAGAGAAATACAAAGAATGTTGCTGATGGGTCACGAGAAAGAATGCAAAAAGCAGAGGTCTGAAGACCAATTATACATCAGATCCAATAAAGTTGATTTGAAATATTAATTTGTTCATGCATTTTAATCTAAAATAAGTTATTGTTATACTGATCATGAACAGCATGAAGAGGTGGAGAGATCTTTCAGAGAAGCAGCACAAGTGTGATGGGCTGATTGACCTCCATCTGTGCTGTAAAATTATATGAATGGTTGCTCCTTCCACTGTACTATTCTACATACAAATGTAACTCTCTCAGATAAGTTAGAGACTAAGGGGTCAAGTTTCGGGCACGAGCTGTGGGGGGGGCGGAGCCAGGTCCCTGCGCTGAAAACAGTGCCGGGACCTCTGCACATGTGCGCTACAGTGTGCGTGCACATGTGCAGTAGCTCCAGGTGCCCGAAACTGTGTGGGAGGGGCCCGAAGCACGCCGCCCCTAGGCCAGGCCGAATGGACTCACTGGGGCAGCGAAGATCTGACTGCACCTCCCTCCTTGAGTTCCTGCTCTGGCTGTGGCTCCGGCTCCCCCCCCGTTCAGCTCACACTCCCTCTGGCTCTCACACGCCCCCCACCCCACCGCCCCAAGCTGACGCTCCGCTCCGCTCCCCCGCCCCAAGCTCCCGTTCTTCTCCTCCCCCAGCTCCCACTCCGCTGCCATCCGCTCCCC